>NC_060147.1:54658183-55267826 GCF_021461385.2 Schistocerca piceifrons
GTAAACCATTTGCTAATCACGATTCAGATGGGACACGGGCTGATTGCCTGGTCTGATATCAAGTCTGGTAGCACACACAGTAATCTACACCCAGATTGCGAAGGTAAGAGCCACAACAATCAATAACAGCCTCAATACCTTGAGAATTTAGAAAAGAGTTTTGAAATTACTGAGGTTGCAGAGAAAAATACAGGGAGGAAAAAGAACGACTGTGTAGTTTTATGAGACGATTAACATGAAGGGGAAGAAGTGATGAGACGGTGTTGTACCCTATCCCCCATGTTTTAAATATATAAATATGTGAACCCGTGAAGAAAACTAAGGGCAAAAAATTGGAAAAGGAACTTAAAATTCAGGAAAAAGAAACAAAAACTTTGAGCTTTGCTGTGACATCGTAATACTGTTAGCAACGGCAAAAGGTGTGGAGGATTAGTTGCACGAATAATGCCCACAAAACAGGTTATAGCAAGAGAATCAATAATAGTAAAACAAGAGCAATAGGTAGGGTAGACTTACGAGAGACGAATCAGATTAGGAAGCGAGACAGTACAAGTAGTAGATGGGTCTTGTTAGGAAACCAGGGATTGACGATTTAGAAGAAATATCTGTATGGTGCGAAAATTGGCAATTAGCCCTAAATAATGGAAAATGTGAGGTCATCCACATGAGTGCCAAAAGGAATCCGGTAGACTTCAGTTACACGATAAATCAGTCTAATCTAAAAGCCGTAAATTCAACTAAATACCTAGGAATTACAATTAGGAACAATTTAAACTGGAAGGAACAATTGAAAATGTAGTGGGGAAGGCGAACCAAAAACTGCGATCTATTGGTAGAACAATTACGAGATTAACAGATACAGTAAAGAGACTGCCTGTACTACGCTTTTCCGCCCTCATTTAGAATACTGCTACACCGTCTGGGATCCTTAGCAGATAGGGTTAACGGAGTACGTCGAGAAAATTCAAAGAAGAGCAGCACGTTTTTACTGTCCAGGAGTAGGGAAGAGATTGTCACTGACATGATACAGAATTTGGGGTGTGCAGCATTAAAACACAGGTGTTTTACGTTGCGGCGGAATCTTCTCACGAAATTTCTGCCACCAGGTTTCTCTTCCGAATGCGAAAATATTTGTTGACGCCGACCTACATAAGGAGAAATGATCATCATAATAAAATAAGGGAAATCAGAGCTCGCACGGGAGGAGACAGGTGTTCGTTTTTACCGCGTGCTGTTCGTTTTTATCGCGTGCTGTTCGGAATAATAGACAACTATTGAAAAGTGGTTCGATGAAACCTCTGCCAGGCACTTAAGAGTGATTTGCAGACTATCCATGTGGAAGTAGATCACTAAACTTAACAAGTCAAAGTGGATATAGGATTCAATAGCTACGAAGAAGTGGAGAGGTTTGTAAAAAGGATAGACTAATGTGTAGAGCTGCATCAAATTAGTATTCTGGCTGAATACCACAATGACCACAACGGCAACAACAAAAGTTGGTTAATCATCATTTCTTATATTAGATAAACGGTGCTTATAGTTTCTTGTTAGGAGAAGCTGATATCATATTCATGTCCAAAAGAAAGAAATACTTAGGGTAACGGCCATTAAAACGTGCTCACTTTTTTTTCTCACAAGCAACGAAATTTGACACATCTATTTGACAGTGTGTTTCTCCCAGTTATCTCTACTCACTTTGGCAATGCGTCTTTGTTTGAAGTCTACGAAGCACTGAAAGGGCTGGCGAATGTAAATTTTTCTCAAGTAATTCACTTTAAAGTCAGTCGGTAATGGTTAAGTATAGAAAGGTAGGATATAAAATTTGTGCGGTAATCAAAAATCTTGGAAACTCAGCTTCTGAGTGCTGTTGAAATAGCTGTAAGAAAACTTGGTACTTCTCTACAAAGCTAGAATTTCTATCACACAACGCCCCACCTGCCCTTGCAATTCCACACACTCTAATTTCTAGTTCAATATCTTTAGTTCAATACCTTTTAGATCAATATGCTCGTATATAATACGCCAACAATTCGTTTCTCAAATTGTGCGAAAATTTCTAGAAAAAAATTTACTCCCTTGGTTTGTAGATAAACGCCCACCATTGTCAACCTAGTGCAACGACGACATATATAATTACCCCATAATCTGCATTGGGTACCATACCGTTAACTCCTTGTTATTTAACTTCATCGATGTAGTTGTATTATGGTAGATCTCGATGTATTTCAAATAAATGCTTGATACTTTGACTGTTGTAGAATCATTGTTTCGTTGTAGACCATAAGACATGAATAACATTGTTGAAACAATGTAATAATAGAAAATGAGCTCTAGATGCTATAACAGAACAGCACCTTGAACCCTAAACTAGTGTAGTAATACTCGATACAGTAAATAGTTTGGAAGTAACCGATACTCCAATGTCAGATTTGAAGACTGTCAGCTTACGTATATTTATTTTTATACACTTTAACCTTGTTTACATGGCGATGACGTCTACCACTATTGAGTCGCACGTAATAGTTTCCAAAGCACATTGAACATACCATTTAGCGTAAACTTGAAGCATGCAGAAAACATTAGATAGCATTTCTGTGCATTGCTTGATATTTAAACTAATGGCCCGAAACAAACTAGTAATTGTGAGAAACGTAAAATTATTTATTTCTGTAATTTCTTTACATATACATTTCTTTACATATAATGTTGGCTTCGAGTTCAAATGGTTCAAATGGCTCTGAGCACTATGCGACTTAACTTCTGAGGTCATCAGTCGCCTAGAACTTAGAACTAATTAAACCTAACTAACCTAAGGACATCACACACATCCATGCCCAAGGCAGGAATCGAACCTGTGGTCGTAGCGGTCGCGCGGTTCCAGACTGAAGCGCCTAGAACCGCTCGGCCACTCCGGCCGGCTGGCTTCGAGTATAACAGCTCGAAGAGACTGTTATCTTTGACGTGGTCGCGACGAGATGGATCTTGGGAACACGAGGCGCCGGCCGCTGTGGCCGCGCGGTTCGAGGCGCTTCAGTCCGGAATCGCGCTGCCGCTACAGTCGCGGGTTCGAATCCTGCCTCGGTTATGGATGTGCGTGATGTCCTTAGGTTAGTTAGGTTTAAGTAGTTCTAAGTTGTAGGGGACTGATGACCTCAGATGATAAGTCCCATAGTGCTTGGAGCCATTTCTTTTTTTTTTTTTTTTTTTTTTTTAACACGAGCTTTGGGGATCTTTGTCACTATTGGCGGATACATATATGGCGAAAGACGCTTGATTGTAAACTTGGTGAAAGACAGTAAGTTTCATTTTATATTTGTGTAGAAGTGTTGTTAAATGTGAGAAGATTCATTAAATAGTGATGTGCATAAACTAAAGTAATTCTGTTTCTCTAAAAGAGAAAATACCACATGTTACCATAAAAAGCAGTTAGTCTCGTCCTAACATGAAAACCACGGGAACCTCTCAGCGGAATCACCCGTAGACTCAACGAAACCAATATAAAGAGTGAAAAGTATTTACACCGACAAACTCTGGAAGGTTGTAGGGGACATCAAAACAAATAGGTTTCCTTAATGTCATTTTTTCCTTTGAGGAGTGTTTAAACCGGTAGAGGAAGATTTCTCTGGCGGCAAATTAACTAAACCAACAAACAATTTTCCATTTTTCTATGACCAAGAGACAACACATTAACACAACCCAATTTCAATTACAGTAAATTTTCAAAAATACCTCCATTGACACGTAAACAAAGGTTACACCGTCTGTCTGACACGGGCAAAAACCCCAGGAGTATCCTGAACTGTTCCTGCTGCTGCTACTATCCGGGCAACCAGGCCCTCTTCTGACGCAACAGGAGTTGCGTAAACAAGGTTGCGCATCTCTCCCCACACAAAAAACTCCAGAGAGGACATACCTGGGGATCGAGCAGGCCACGGTACAGAACCACCTATGGCAATCCACGTTTCTGGGAACCGTCGGTCCGGGAATTGACGCACACTACGACTGAAATGTGCCGGCGCCCCATCATATTGGAAACACACGCATTGTCTTGTAGGGAGCGGGACGTCTTCCAGCAATTCTAGTAATGCTCTGGCGAGAAAATTGTAATAGTGCCTGCCATTTAATGGCCTAGGTAGCAGATACGGCCCAATTAAACAGTCCCCAACAACACCAACCCACACATTAACGAACAACCGCACTTGATGAGCGCTAGTAATTGTGGCATGTGGGTTATCCTCACTCCATACACGCGAATTGTGTACGTTGAAGACTCCACCACGCCCGAACGTTGCTTCATCGGTAAACAACACAGAGGATGGAAATGTAGGATGCATTTCACACTGTTCCAGGTACCACTGCGAAATCTGTGCTCTGGGTGGATAATCAACTGGTCCCAAGTTGTGGACACGCTGCAAGTGAAATGGACGTAACAACTGCTCTCGAAGGACTGCTCTTACATTCGTCTGATTCGTCCCCATGTTACGTGAAATTGGACGAGTGCTGATTGAAGGATCCCGCTCCACATGCTGCAAGACAGCTTCCTCAAATTGCAGCGTTCTTACCGTGCGACGGCGTCCCTGTCCAGGTAATCTTCTAAATGACCCGGTCTCACGCAGATGTTGGTACACAGCAGCAAAGGTCGTATGATGGCGGGATACGGCGATTAGGATATTGTTGTTGATAAACCCGCTGTGCAGCTCGTCCATTGTGGTGCGCTACGTAGTACGCACCAACCATATCAGTGTACTCACTCCAGGTGTATCGCTCCATTAGTAAACAGAGACAATGCACTACTACACTGGTGGACAGCAGTTGCCTACAACTGAAGAGCTAATAGGGCCTCCACCGATTTAAATAATCCTCGTAGGAAAAAATGACATTAGGGAAAAATGTTTGTTTTGATGTCCCCTACAACTTCCCAGAGTTTGTCGGTTTAAATACTTTGGACCCTGTATACTATGAAGACAATAACGAAGTCATCATCGTAAAATCTAAGTACCAACATTGTTCGTACTCGTTAACGACCTCCGTCTAACTTTAAATTTGAATCTCCTGTAGATCCTAAATCTACCATGTGGAGAAAGGAGTAAGACTTGAATACGATCTGACTTACAGACTGTGTAACTATAGGAAGGAAGAGGTCCGTTAAAATCCATCTACGGTTATTATTTAGCTTAGGGCATGACACACTACATTGAAAACAGCATAAAAGAGAATATACATTGTTAAAATATAGGATACAAACATAATAAAATAATGTAAATTGAACATTGGCACATAACAATAAATGTTAAACGGTTATGATGTTGAGACAATGAAAGGAACGAAGATCTGCAACAATACACGAAATAAAAGAAAATTTGCAGACGGAGCTTCGCGCGATCGAGGAGGAGGCGTAGCAAGACTGCTTCCGGAACTGGAAACGGCGTTGCAAGCGGTGTATCGAAAGTGGAGTAGAGTATTTCGAAAGAGACAATCAGCAATAAGTAAAAAGTAAGAGTAGAAAAATTTTGTGGTCAAAGTTCCGGAATTTTTTGAACAGTCCTCGTATATCGTTCCATCAATAAGGAAAGAAAATACTTTCGTCAATAATTCAGCTGATATGAATAACTCGCTTGATGTGAATACCTCGGTTGCAAACAAACGTAAGCCACATTTCGAGAATTCCGAGAAATCGCTCACTCAAGATTCAATAAATTCTCATAAATAAGAGAAGTAATAAACATGCAGTGTGATATTT
The DNA here is from genome assembly GCF_021461385.2 of Schistocerca piceifrons. Lineage (NCBI taxonomy): Eukaryota > Metazoa > Arthropoda > Insecta > Orthoptera > Acrididae > Schistocerca > Schistocerca piceifrons. The sequence continues at coordinate 54,663,924 of NC_060147.1, forward strand.
TTTAATCCAGATATGTCATTGTTTTCACACATACAGTGTCTACAGTAGCAACATATTTTTAAAATTGTAAATTCTACCCACAGTTATATTCTCATAATTTCTTCACTGGTTGCTTAACATTGTTTACTTACAAAGAAAGTGCGCTTAACATGGGTTACCACTGACTTACCACTGTTCACTTGCTGGATGGGTTAACGAAATATCACTTTGAAACATAATACACAAGTTTCAAAGGTCCTTTAACCAAGAGCACTTTTTTTAACCGTAAACCATCTTGTAGGTACTCATTTTGCGTATCACAGAAATTCAGCTGCCAGAAATTCCTGAACATGCCTTGCTTGTGTCCTTCGCATCAGGCACTTTTTAGAGCATTCACATGGAGGGCCTGCGTGGTTTCGTTCACCACCACACTCCCCCCACCTTGCCCCTGTGTGTTCTATATTCCTTTGCATCATTTCGGTTTTTCTTCATTTGCTCCTCAATACCCCCAAGTTTTACACTTTTTCGATCTCTCTGTCACCTGCCCTTCTCATTCGCATCAGCTGTGTCTGCTTGCAGAATGTCGGGACGTCTTGCATCTTCGGAATATAATGGCTTCCTGTGATATTCCCCCAAAATTATACAAATTCAGAGCTGTGAGCTTCACATCCTATACTTACCTCAGAATAACTTCAAGCACAAAAGTAAAATACATCCATCGATAGTTTGTAGTATGTACTAATTAAACCCTCATACATACGTCAAATCTAAATACACACGCAACACACGCCTACATGCGTTAATCATGTGCGTAAGTAGGTGAATACCGGGTAATTACGGGGGTTGTCCAGAAAGTAAGTTCCGATCGGTTGCGAAATAGAAACCACAGTGAAAACCAGAAACGTTTTATTTGAAACAGTTAGGTACACCTTCCACGTACTTCTCTTCATAGCCGCCGCTCCAACTTCGAGTTTTGTCATAGTGTTGTATCACATGGGAAATATCCTCGTCATAAAAAGCAACCGCCTGCGCTGATCTGCAGCTCGTTGTCTGTGGAAAAATTTTGTCTTCATAGCCAGCGGTTCTTGTGAGCAGAGATGTGACTCAGGGGGAGCCAATTACGGACTGTACTGTGGATGATCAAACACCTCTCATCGGAAACACTGCAGGAGCTTCTTCACTGCCCCTGTAGAGTGCGGCCGAGAATTGGCATGAAGAAGGAACTGCTCGACAGTTGTGTTATGTGGGCTGCATGACACGGGCGAAATCTCTAACCAGGCCCTCATACTTTGTGGGAGACGCTATTCCCTACGCATCTTTACGGGCTCACTGTTCACTCAAAGCTGAAAAGAGCGACGCGACACGATCGACGGGAATACTAGAGACACTGTCCAACACATCTGTGCAAAGCTTTACCGTATTTTCCCAGTGGTTTCCATTTCGCGACCGATCGGAACTTACTTTCTCGACAACCCTCGTACAATTGAAGTCCAGCTACAGCGAAACTTGGCGGATATGCTAAAGCATTAATGCGGAACAGATTTAAACTGAAAAAATATTTCTAATTTTGGTCACCAGGAACAAAATCGGCGTTGTGGATGCAAGAAATACCTACAGAAATTTTTGTTACGGATGTGGAACGGGACGTGGGCATGAAAGATAAAACAAGTGAGAAAGGCATAATGTTAATTTTACTCTTAATCCCCGCTTACACAATTTGTTCAATATGAGAATCAGAGACGTTAACGAGACGCTGTTCCGTAAAACGACGTGACGAACAGCTGCTCGCAGCATTTCTGGTGGAACCTGAGCATTGTGTTCCTGTATACTGGCCTCCAGATGAGGTAGAGACCGAACACGTCCCTGGTAAACGCGTTCGTTTAGACACCTCCAGAGCCAAAAGTCACGTGGAGTCAAATCAGATACCGAGCGAGGTGGCTCAGTGGTTAGCACACTGGACTCGCATTCGGGAGGACGACGGTTCAAACCGGCGTCCGGCCGTCAGAATTTAGATCATCCGTGATTTCCCTAAATCGCTTCAGGCGAATGCTGGGATGGTTCCTGTGAAAGGGCACGACCGATTTCATTCCCCATCCTTCCCTAATCTAAGCTCGTGCTGCGTTTCTAATGTCCTCGTTGTCGACAGGACTTTAAACAACAATGTCCTCCTCCTCAGATCAGATGATGCTGTCTGGAAAACGTCTGGAGATGACACGTTTGTGGAATCTCTCACGTGGCAAGCGACATGAGCTGTTGGCCCATCCTGCACGGAGACAGTGGTCTCGACACAGTTCCGCTCTTCCAGAGCTGGATTCATGCTGTTATACCAGAGCCAAGGTAGCCCCTGAGGGCTGGCAACCCACATTACACCACAGAGGACGAGGTTGTCTATGCCCAAGGCGTACCAAAAGCACCATGGTAAACACCGGCTATTTACATACGAGATAATGGAAACTTACATTCCGAGCACTACTTCCTGCAGGGGGAGCTCGAGCCATGGCCTGCAGGAAGTATCACTACGCCAAAACCTGATTGGCTCGAGACAGCTATTTAGGGGCTAGAACCAGCCCCGAAGTTCAGTTCACGCCGGATGCTGACCTCGTGTACTGCGACCTTTGAAGATTGCGTCTTCGTCTCTAAATTGGACTGTTACTAGTGTGCATGTGTGTTACCACGAAACTTTGTGGCAATTAGGAGACTTTTACTGGGATCGTTACTGTTCCCTTTCGTTTGTTGTTCAGTCATCAACCATGTGAACTTGCATCAGTAAAAGTTGTGTTTGTGAAAAATTGAGAAGTGTCAGTCACAACACATACGTTGCACAAGGAGGTCTCGATAAAGTGCAGACGTCGAAGCACACCTGGGTGTGTTCTGTTCAAAGAAGAACGGTCCGAGAGTAAGGGTGCTTGTGAATCCGCACCACAGTCATATGGCAGAGGCTCTTTGTGCCCAACACGCGATTTAACAATACCCGAAATTCGGCAGTTCTGTGTGTTCACTGTACCATGTTGTGTAAAATGTGCTCCGTCATTGCATAGAGCATTGTCCGGCCACATCTCATCAACTTAGATCAGTGCCAGAAACCGAAGAGCAAATTTAGAACGGTGCTGTGGATGATGATTTTGTGGACTGGCAAGACAGCCAATCCACTAGGACGGGAGGCCGAAGGGCACGCGTTTAAGCTCACGCAGGCTGGCGTGAGGTCTGCAAAATGACCAGGAATTGAGACTAGCAAAAAAGGTACGTAGCTTCTGGAATACTTAACTTTAATTCATAATTGGTGAACATCGGTCTGACGGTACATGCATCACAAGATAAATAGCAAATGATAATGGCGCCTTAATAGGTCGTAGCAAATGACGTAGCTGAAGGCTATGCTAACTATCGTCTCGGCAAATAAGAGCGTAATTTGTCAGTGAACCATCGCTAGCAAAGGCGGCTGTACAACTGGGACGAGTGCTAGGACGTCTCTCTAGACCTGCCGTGTGGCGGCGCTCGGTCTGCAATCACTGACAGTGGCAACACGCGGGTCCGACGTATACTAACGGACCGCGGCCGATTTAAAGGCTACCACCTAGCAAGTGTGGTGTCTCGCGGTGACACCACAGATGAGGTTTCAGTCGCTACACCATCTCGGTTTTGTACCGATACCAGTGTAAAATAGAACGCGAAAGTTTCTGTACTGTTGACCATGAGATGGACAATTCTCGTGGCAGTGCACGAGCACTAACACAAACCAGGGCGCATGGTCAGTTACAGCAACAGCAATCTCGTCAATAACTTTCACTGGGAAAGGGCATCTTTCTCTTGCAGCTCCCATACCAAGCTCACCTGTGTTTTCGAATTTCATCACTACCTTTAAGCCGGCGATACTCTATCGGCGCAGCACCGTAATTGCTGCCGTTTACACACAACAGTTTCAGTAACAGCGCGCGGCTTCTCCTCTTGATAGCGGTACTGTTCACTCACGTCACGGGTTACCAAATGGCTGCGTGGATGTCGTATCGTCACACAGTGAACAGTGCCAGAATTGCACCTGGTGGTCGAAATATAAACCAATTTGAAACTTCCTGGCAGATTAAAACTGTGTGCCGGACCGAGACTCGAACTCGGGACCTTTGCCTTTCGCGGGCAACTGCTCTACCTGCCCGCGAAAGGCGAGTTCGAGTCTCGGTCCGGCACACAGTTTTAATCTGCAAAGAAGTTTCATATCACCGCACACTCCGCTGCAGAGTGAAAATCTCGTTCTATAAACTAATTTGTTTTCCAGCGTAAATCGGTTACGCATTATCACAGTAGCATATCTGCCACGTTTCGTGGCTATACGATAGTTTAAGTCCACACTGCGCCTCTGCACTGAATATAGTCACATGGTACGTAACTGAATACATAACTCACATTTGTTCGTATAATTTTCAAGTTATGGATTCAGCTGCAGATATTTCTTTACGCGCAATCAATGCAGGTATCTTATTACAGGGTGGCTCCATCGCGCTATCGCGTAAATGCACGTAAAGTATGTTAAGGGGCATATCATTGTCAATTTGCTTAACGAAATGTGCACATTTTCCTGATTAATAATACCTTATGATGCGCCTTTTCTTTTCAGGAACAGTTGTTGGGTCTTTATATCTGTACCCACACCATCCTCCGATTCGTACAGCTCGTTCCCGTGAAGCATTTTGTTGGCACCACCGCCGCACACGTCACGACCGCAGGTCATCATTTTTGCGGAAGTTAAAATTGTTCACATGTCGAAGTCAGCACTAACTGGAATCTGAATTTCGAGACAGAACTCCTATCCCAATGATTATATTGGAACTTTCAACTAATAGGACACAATCGCGTCACTTACTATGTTTTCCATGAAATGACTCAGTTTCCCATCGAGTGTCGCTTACCACTGTTTGCAGTCGAGGTCGTGATACAAGAGTTAAGCGGGACAGAACACGCAACTCAATTACAAGCCCATTTCCGTATTGCTGTATGTCTAAAATCTCCGTTAGATATATTTTGAACCGCTCACGAAATAAAAGGGGTTTATTCGCCCTCTGTCTGTCTCCTTTCTGTCTCCTCTGCTACTCCTGCCGGATAAGCGTCACACAGTGACTCAAGAGAGACATTTTGCCGCATAGCCTGGAAGATTCAGAACCTTGTATCTAACGAGTTCCGGACGGCCATTCCTAGAACAGAGAGCCAGCCGTAAAATTCGGTTAATGCAGCCGGCAACGACGTAAAATCTGCCAGCGGTGACAAGAGGCATTTAAGACGCTGCGCCGGCCATGAATATTCACCAGCGCCGCTAAATTGACCTAGGGGCCACGTTTCTTGCCCTTGCTGTCTTGCCTTAGCGAAGAAATGAACCAACCTCTCCTGTACCCCTCCTCCCCCACCCCCCCCCACCCCCCCAACTCTAGCCACCCTACCTACTCTCCTTCTCCCATCACACAGCACACCGCGGCAGTCATTCCGAGGAAAATTCGTCAGTGAGAATCTTTCCTAGACAGTTACCGCGAAAGACGAAATTCCTCTCATCTACCGCTCTTATTCTGGATCTGCAAAGCGGTGACACAGCACCAGATTCCACTTTTTTGTAAGGAAACCTAACGCAGCGCAGTTCCCGGTCTGTGTGAGTGTGGTAGCGCATCCACTTGCTCGCTTGGCTATCGTGAAAAAGATGGAACGGCAGTCTGAAATCAGTCGAAAATGAAATTCAGCTTGCACGATACGGACAGGCTGTGTCCAAGTGAGTGCGTGCCGTTACACTTAGCCAACTTTACCATAATACACTGTCGTTTGTCAAAGTCTCTAATGGTAGTGGCTTTCCCTTTTGCAGCCCATCCTCGTGTCCGTCTCTTTCTCCCCCTGTCTTTGTGTATCTCCTCATTCGCTCCCCCTCTGTGACCATCTCCTGCTCCTCCTACATCTATTATCTGTCCATCTCCTCCTCCTACTCCTACTCCTCCATCTGTGTGCCTACTTCCTCCCTGGCCACCTCTCCCATTCTCTGTGACCTTGTGCCTTGTTTATTGGCACTGTAAACGAAACTTTCATCGAGAAGTGAAGTCGCTTAAAATGAATGGATACTTTGGCTGAGATCACTGGGACAGGAGTATGAGAGAAACCTTTCCACTTGCAGGATCTGTGAGGATAGTAGCTTCAATGACAGTATGTCACAAGTTCTAACCTGCGAATGGATAGGATTAAAAAGTTAAGGACGGCTCAAATTCTGTAGTATGTTCTAATCATAAGCCAGCAAGCCATAAATACAACTTCCCAATGCACAGATTTTGGCTTATTGTCGGCTGTGACGAAGAAAACAGAACAGGACTTTGTTGTGTATATACAGGGTGTTACAAAAAGGTACGGCCAAACTTTCAGGAAACATCCCTGACACACAAATAAAGAAACTATGTTACGTGGACATGTGTCTGGAAACGCTTAATTTCCATGTTAGAGCTCATTTTAGTTTCGTCAGTATGTACTGTACTTCCTCGATTCACCGCCGTGATTTCATACGGGATACTCTACGTGTGCTGCTAGAACATGTGCCTTTACAAGTACGACACAACACGTGGTTCATGCACGATGGAGCTCCTGCACATTTCAGTCGAAGTGTTCGTACGCTTCTCAACATCAGATTCGGTGCCCGATGGATTGGTAGAGGCGGACCGATGCCATGGCCTCCACGCTCTCCTGACCTCAACCCTATTGACTTTTATTTATGGGAGCATTTGAAAGCTCTTGTCTACGCAACCCCGGTACCAAATGTAGACACACTTCGTGCTCGTATTGTGGACGGCTGTGATACAATACGCCATTCTCCAGGGCTGCATCGGCGCATCAGGGATTCCATGCGACGGAGGGTGGATGCATGTATCCTCGCTAACGGGGCACATTTTGAACATTTCCTGTAACAAAGTGTTTGAAGTCAAGCTGGTACGTTCTGTTGCAGTGTGTTTCCATTCCATGATTAATGTGATTTGAAGAGAAGTAATAAATAGAGCTCTAACATGGAAAGTAAGCGTTTCCGGACACATGTCGACATAACATATTTTCTTTCTTTGTGTGTGAGGAATGTTTCCTGAAAGTTTGGCCGTACCTTTTTGTAACACCCTGTACATATTTATTTTAAATTATACATACCGCGGAACGATATATATGGGAGAATCAATTTGTCTTACTGTCAACTGCTCATCTATCGTAGTTAAAACCGACAGCTAAAGAAAAAACAAAACTGCATGTTTTCAAAGCATTTTCTTTCTCGTACTCTGTTTTAATAAAAAAAAGGCCTGCACATTGTTGTCTAAAAAAATATACATCGTATATCCGCCTGAATGTCTATTACAGAACCATAGAGAGGTCAATAACTTTTCGCGATTTTTGTTAACAACGTTAAAATTCGGATATGGTGCACTGGTTTTTAATTTTTGAAATGTCAATTTCTATTCCAGTGTTACTGAGTTTAACACTCGCCCGAATGATTTTGATAGTTTAACATGAAGTTAAATTCATAATTAATTTTAGTTTTTGCAAACTAGCCATATTCTAATTGAATTTGTTGCTTTATTTTTATCAGAACAATGAAGAACCACATACTTGCTTAAATTTTTCTGAATTTATTAACAACGCCAATTACGAAGTCTTATTTCAAAATGAAGCAAAATGCTCTAATTAACAACCACAAGTCTCCACTATTTATTCAAAAGTATCTGTATACTTTCTACTACTGCTCTTATCCAATCACACTTCAATATCTCCTGCACTCCTTACATTCGCAGAAATAGTTGTACTCAGGGTTTGACTTCGGCCGGAACGCGCCGAAAGTCGCTGGAACAAGCCAGTACTGAACATTTAAAATATTATGTTTGTATGAAAGTGCAAGTAACGATAATTTGCCGCTGTCCCGGCACTAATGATCGTGAAAGCTGGTGAACAAAGTGTTCCAATGGGCAGGCTCGTGGTGTGTGTGTGTGTGTGTGTGTGTGTGTGTGTGTGTGTGTGTGTGTGTGTGCGCGCGCGCGCGCGCGAGTCGGTACATTTCGGTAACCCTCGTGTCGAGTGTGTTTTGTCTGCAGAACTTGTGATTTTTATGGCATGGTGTGGGGGAGGGCGCAAGTGGAATTGTGTGGTTTACCTAACATTTTAAAAATCAAGCATTGATATTACCTACATATTTACTAGAAGAACAACACTGAAGACGAACATTTACAGCAACTAAAGCACACTGTTGGTCACTAGCCACTATAGAATTCTCAGTTATCTTCGTGTTTATTTTTAAATCCTACTGATCATTTTCTTCAAACAGTTTCCTCAACACACAGAAAGAGTCGTCATGATCTTTGGGATTTATCACCTGGTCATCGGTGATACGAGATAGTATAGTTTATCATCTCCCACTGTAATTCCCATACTGCTGGATTTACTCTCCCACGCCTCTAATACCACTTACAGAGCTATTTCACACGACGGGGATGCCAGTGTACCACCGTGTGTAAGCCCTTTGCTAATTTGAAATTCCTCTATTAACACACTGACCAAATTGGTGTTCTTGCCAGTATGTAACATTTTAGATATCATCGAACAATATTTACTTATCTTTCTAACCAGGACAGAAGCGTTCCTAGATGAATGCTTATCTGTAGTTTTTTGCCCTGATTCCGTATCAGGAATACGAAGTGCATCCCACGCGACTCACCGACCGGCAGCGGAACATGCAGCTGACTCCGAGCTGGTCGCGTCCAGACAGCCGTACTGGGCCAAGTGTACTCACCTGGAACAGAAAATACAGCGTTTCATCAGAGTCGTGTGAAAATTCTGCTTAGGGGTACACTATTGCTAAGGATATTACATTTATTGAATGGAAAAAAGCTGAGTACAGTTAGTTTAAGGGTTGTCAACATCTCAACGAGCCTGGACAGGCAGCTACTGATTGGCCATAATACAGCGCGTAGTGGTGTTGATAGAATTTCGAGAATCACCCGTTGCAGTTTAACAAGTAATAACAAAAATGGTATATTCTAGATTCCATTTGGAATCTGTGTGAACCACGACAGTATTACTGTCGATATTTTTTGGATAAATGACAGCATTGGTCGTAAATACTGAAATTCTTTAATTTTGCAGATCGATTTCGGTCGCTGCGGGACCACCTTCAGAGCAAATTATTCAAACCTCGTAGGCCCATGTCATAATAGCACAGCATTTGCTATGAGGTATAACATGGACTGTGATGAAATATTTAAAAATTTACAAAAGAGGCTATCTTGTAAACTCAGCATTTGCCGATCCAACATACGTTGGATCGGCAACTGCTAAGGTTATAAGATAGGTTCTTCTGTAAATGTTTAAAAATTATTGTGTGCAATAGAAGTGAAGATAACTGTTGGAAGTGATCATGACAGTAAACTTTACATACCTCATAGAAAATGTTATTCTGCTATTATATAGGTCTACAAGGTTCCAGTAATTTGCGTTGAAGATTGTCACACATTGACCGAAATCGATCTGTAAAATAAGGGATTTCAATATCTACGAACGGTACTGCCATTTATCCAAAATATATTGACAGTGATATATGTTATGTGACACTAGATAAGGGAATTATTTCAGATCGAGTAAGAGATATTACTCTTAAACCTACATGGAAGGAAGGTAACAGGGAAAACCTAAACACACTGCATGCAAAAAGAGTGATGCACCCAGCAGGGAAGGAGGAAACGAAATGAAACTTCACGGGTTAACAGAGTATGTGATAAGACGACAGAATCAAATTTGGAAAGAACTTTGCAGTATCTGCCCACTTACCAGTGACGTTCCACCTCGTCTAGTGTGCATGCAGATACTGATTCGGACGGGAAGGGTATCAGAAAGCCGTTGTATCGTCTCCTGAGGCAAGCCTGGGAACAACTCTTCTATCTGTACCTTGATACCCTGGATAATGACTTTGGGACGGCTTTGAAGTCCGAACTGGTCACACCCACGTTCTATCAGACAGACACACACACACACACACACACACACACACACACACACACACACACACACACACACACACACACACACGAAGGAGGAGTCGATAGCATCTATAGCGTCCCCAGTGCCAAATTTTTATCATGTAGCCGTAAAATAATAATTTCTCTGTGTAGGTTTAGATTGCAAAGAAATAATTTATGACAGAATGATCTAAAGAGACGACAAGATACGCTCTTTTGTTAATTTTTTAGTCGACTTCACTTCTTCTCTTGTCTTTATTGTGTACGTACAAGATCTTGCGAGTGCTGGCGAATGTAAGCATATTTGTATGAGCTAAGCATATAATATACTGATTTAATATCATTGGGCACTTTTAATCTGTAAGAGGTGATCCCGATTTCATGTCCGCCTTCCTTGAATTAACCTGCATTCGAGTAATTTACAGTGCAACAATCGCAGCGGCCGATGCAGCCAACGACGCCATTACGTGGCGATATTAACTTATGAAAAATTAGCGGAAGCTGAAAACTCGCCCGCTATTAGCATAATATTAATTTTTCTCCACAGCCGCACGAAGTTGCAGAAATACTTAGCTTTAAGATTCTTATTTTCAGTACCATAGCCGAGACCCAGAGCCAGGACTCCGACTACAATACAATGGTTAACGGAGGTAAGAAAAATACTCTCGCGCGTGTGTGGGCCGCAATTTTAGTTAATAACTAAAGATTTCTTGCTTTAAAGTGAACTGACTAGCCGAGGAAATTAATATGAAAAGTTTATGACATTTTCAACTTAAACATCATTTTTATTAAGGCCCACCACGTAAGTCGGCAACAATCAAAAAATAATAATAACAAAAATAATATATATATTAAATTACGACGGCCGACCGACGCGATACATCTCTGCCAAAGAGGGATGCGCTGCAAGAGGCTGGTAGTAGAACTTTTGCTAGTGATTGCAGTGCCGTCATCGAGAGAGAGAAAGAAGGAGTTGTGTTGTACGTTGTGATGGAGTAAGATGTGTTTAGACCGTGCTGTGTGTAGGCAATAATATAAGAAAACTGTTTTTCATTCATGGAGAGATATTTTGTAAATTCACTCAGAAGATTTAGAAAGATACTGTAATAGCATGTTTGCCGAGACATCCAAGTGTAGTAGTTAATTTGGTCAGGGAGTTATAAATTGGAGATTTTTTTTTTATGATAACAATTTGTGAATTGCTGAGTTTTCTTCAGAGATGGATAGCATACATGTTTGTAAGAAAGCTAGGAGAATTTGTTTTTTTCCGCCATTAATGTAAATTAATTTTTAATATTTCACAAATTAAAATATTTTGTCTTAGTGATGTAAAGCTTTGTTAATACAATTATTTTATTGTTTTTCCATCAATAATTCGTCTCTTTATTTCAAGCTTTACATAAATAATTTTTTTCGTTCCCCAGTTTCTCGGTAATAGGACTGTAATTTGCAATGACGATCGCGTTAATGAGATTTATTAGCACGGAAGTTTTGTGGATGTCACTATAGTTCAAAGCACGCACTGCACACCGCGTTGCCAGTAGTTTGAATTTTTATTTTTTAGCTAGTATAGCACCACAGCATTTATTCATTGCACAGACAGGTATGCCATTTATAATTCACGAGTGATACAGTTAACATTACAACAGTGACATACTTATCAGGCAGGGAATTATGGTATTTATTTCTGTTTCGTACATTTCTTGCAGTCATACTTGCTAACAGGACAGTATTGTTAAGTTTAACAGAACAGACTATACTGTTGCCCCGAGCGTTGCAATATACAGTTTGATGTTGCATTGCTGGTCACTTTTCAAGAATTACCAGATTGGTTACGAACTTAAATACGAGCTTAGCTGTTTCTGTAATCACCAGTTTAACTTCATATTATCACACAGACAAAATACCAGTGAATATAATACAGTACCATGCAACAAAAACTAATTAGTCACTTTCAACGATACTGTCGCATGAAAGTAACACAAGAAACGGCAAGATCTCCGTGAGGTATGGTTGCGTCCTCAGACTCCCCGCAATCACTAGGAGAAGTGACCTGAAGTCACACCTGTCACCGTAATGGCAGCAATAACGACATTTTGCGTGCCCAAAACACTAAGAGTCTGAAGGCTCTCTCCACGTGGTCACCTTACACGCCGACGATGGTCACCAGTGACAATGCAGAACCAGTACTCATCGCCGAACAGAGTGCAAGACGACCCACAAACAGTCAGGGCACCATACCAGGCGCTGCCGTTCGTATTGTGCTGTGAACGTCAGCAGCCTACACAAGGTCTGAGGTGTGGGGTTGATCTGTCACTCTGTCATTCTGCGCATCGGGTTAATCTGAGATGTACCCTTTACCCTGTGGCTCCTGCAAGATGCAATTTCCACCCCCACACTACTACAGAAGTCAGACAGACGCTCCTAAAGTTCTTAAGAGAAACGTCTGAAAAACTTTCAGCAATAAATAGCTTCTGGAATCGTCCGCTGTAAGGAAATGCACAAAAATTCACAAAATTTCTTATGTAACTAGTGGGATACTTGGGTACTGGAGTAGTGCTAGATAGTTTAAGAAAAACATGAAACTAACGAATATTATTATTTATTTTGCAAAAATTCTGAGAAATCACAATGGCACTTTTAGTTATGAACTGAACAAATTATTTCCGGATTCTTTTCATAATGTGAAGTTACCTGTTAAGGATAGGATTCGCTAATGAAATTTCTATACAAAGTTTAAGATTGTTACTGACTTGGCAGAATGGCTGAGAGCCGCGCCTATTCAACTTAAATAATTATCATTTAGAATGTTGCTAGGTACAGTCGAGGCTGTCGAGTGTGAAATGTAGTGAAGTGTACTGTTGTGGAGGAAATATGGGCTCTCAATAGCTGTACCACAAAATACCGTAAGCTGCGATGACTGCTGTCTGCGTCGCTCACTGCTGACAAATAAGATAACTCTCGTTCTATCTGGATTGACCTTCGCCAATCAAACTCTCCATACGCCTTGATGAAGTCAAGGATTCCTATTCGCCCCCTAGTCTAACTATTGGTGTGGTACACCGCTCAGATAACCAGTCCACCGCGAAGCCACTCAAAATTCGCTCGCAGGCGTTTAACTATAACTCTGACCGTTTGCACCACACATAAGTGTGTTGGCCAACACAGTGAACAGCGCTTAATCACAAGGACTCAATATAGCATAGCACGTCGATTCGCTCTCGACAGAGGTGCTCTCCTAGTGAAGTACTGAGGAGAGACTTGTTCCTCGCTCACAGAGTGGCAACGGAACGGCGCCTCTCCACGCCAGACGTGAAGGGGTATATCTTTCGGTCTCTTCCATTATTCCATGAGCTCAAGGCATCAGAAATATCGTCTGGCAATCACCATTGCTCTTCTAAAACGAGAGAATGACGTTTCGTTTAAGGCGACCAATCTGGAAACCTGTAGCATTGGCGTTTGCTGTCTCCCTGTGAAAATCTCTGAAACTGCGTGCTACGTGTAAAGAATGCGTAGGCTCGCCACTCCCACACAATGTAGCGGAAGTTGCTTTTAAGCCGAACACGGGGTTGTTCCCCCTTTTCACTCGGGCCCAAGCTGTCCACTACACGGGCGGTCACCGGCCGACATAGGCTGGGTCGTCCTCTGAAGGGACTGGCGTCCCATTGTGCGGTTTCTCTCATGAACTAAAAGCTTCTGTGACCGATGTGTCTTTAATGTGTGTGTGTGTGTGTGTGTGTGTGTGTGTGTGTGTGTGTGTGTGTGTGTGTGTGTGCCAGCCTCGAGTATTTCAATCTCGGTGCACATTTGGGGTTTATTAGTTATTTGCATATCGTTTACATGAATTCTTACAACGTTGACTTTGTCTCATCGAGTTTGGGTTCGAATGAAGCGTCTTGATGTGCGGAATATGATTGTGAGGGCGGAATATGTAAGCAATGAAGGTCAGGAGACCACGACGTCTTACAATGGGACAGTAATTCCCTTGTCTACCTGCCTGTGCTGGTGTCTGACAATGGTGTGGAACTACACAGAATGTTGCACAAAGTCCATTCCTTGTTCTCAGATAGCAGGAGCAAATGTGAAGGGGGTTACGGCGTGCTATGTGCACAATACAGCGGTCTTCCCTCGTGGCAGTCAGACGTGGTCGGCTCAAACGGCTTAGATACTGATTTATCCATGGGTTACAAATCATGTGTTGTGTTGCTGGGCAATCAGTAAAGTCTGATATTGTGCTCTTCAGCAACGTCGCAAATTTCAGGGTCCAAATGTGACGATGCTCCATCAAACATCAAAATATCTTTTCCAGGCTTGTATTTGGCAAAATGATGTGTCCATTTGATGAATGTCACAGTATTCATTGAGCCTTTATCTGTCATTTCTACTGCTGTCCCAGGTGGCAAAAAATGTTCCCATTCTGGCTTGCGTCGCTTTCCTTTGGGATGTCCAATTGCATTCCCACATCAGACAATGGTAACCTTTTTGCCATGTCTGGGGCCAACAAAATGCAAGCGTTTCTCACCATTCTTCGCTAAAACTTCAGGAGACTTGTGGAGTGAGAGGCGACATCTCTTTTCGTCCATATTGTAGATGAGGTGTGGTTTGTCAAATACGTTCAGTTCGGACAAGACCGTTTTCAGCTTCCGAAAAAGATCATTTACAATAATCTTATTGAACTTTGCACCTCTCCCTGGATTCAAGAGTTGTGACTTCCTTCTTGCAATCTCTGGATGTCTTTGTAGGAAAAGCATGAGCCACTTGCGTCCAGCCAGTCTCTTCGTATCATTAAACGTATTCTGCACACTATTCTTTTCACAATAAACATATACACATTTTCTGAGCACTTTTGCTGTAATTGGGTACCCAACTTCAGAGAGTCGAAATATTCTTTTGCAAAGTTCTCTTTCCTCAGCTTCGTCCAAACAAGTTCTTATAATTATATTAATACCTTCAGCTGGTGACGGGCGTTGATATATATACATATATATATATATATACGTTTCTTGCAACGACCAACTAACAGCTCAGTAAAAATGTATAAATTAACTTGGAGATAGTAAATACGTGTCCCATGAGGTTTCCCAGGATACGCTAAAATGAAATATGCATTGTCGTTTTGCGCAGCTCTATACAACAAGGTGCCTAATACGGCCCGCTCGGGCCTTGTTTGGGACGCCACGGATGGGTCTTATTGGCAACAATCAGTTTAAAACGCGTGTGCGTTTATTGTTTAAAAAGAAACTTAGTGGTTCAAATGGCTCTGAGCACTATGGGACTCAACTGCTGTGGTCATCAGTCCCCTAGAACTTAGAACTACTTAAACCTAACTAACCTAAGGACATCACACACATCCATGCCCGAGGCAGGATTCGAACCTGCGACCGTAGCAGTCGCGCGGTTCCGGACTGCGCGGCTAGAACCGCTAGACCACCACGGCCGGCAGAAACTTAGTGGCATTATCTTCCTAATACTATCTTAAAACAGCACAATTTTCTGTTCACAAATACACATTTACTAGTAGAAATGCTTCATAACCGAAAGGATTGCGTTAGATGGAAATGCCGTGTAGACAGTTCGCCGGGTGCAAGTGTCTCAAGTTGACGCCGCTTCGGCAACTTGGGTGTCGATGGGGATGAAATGATGATGATTAGAACAACACAACACCCAGTCCCTGAGCGGAGAAAATCCCCAACCCAGCCGGTAATCGAACCCGAGCCGTTAGGTATGGCATTCTGTCGTGCCGACCACTCAGCTATCAGGGGTGGACATTGCATTAGATGAAAGGTACCGAGAAAATAAGCAGCAGCCCTCCTTCGTTGAACGCCGTAGCACAACTGAAAGTAGAACGGCCAGCACGAGAGCGGATGCAGAAATAGTTGTTGGCTTGGCAACTAAATGTCACACGCTATCGCTACCGAAGACATTTACCACTGTTTTCAAACTAGCAAATGAGAGTGGGCCTCGTTACGAATCGGGTCTTATTTGCTACATGTACTTCACTAAACACGAACATCATTAGGCATAATGCCCTCTGGTGTCCGCTCTATCTGTCATAGAGAACTGTAGCTCTAACAGTTTACTTTCAAGCCGAAGATATGTATGTGTTCAAAGTTAACACTGGAATCCGAGAATGTCTTGTGATACATAGCAAGTATTTAGTTGCTCCCTCCTGGCATTTATGAATCCTTACTAATTTCCCTGATTTCACTACTTATTTTTAAACTTTGTGAAAGGATTCCGTTTCCATCGCCACTTTCGTCATTTAATCGAAGAGAGGGTGGTTGAGTAGGATGAAATATGTATCAGCCGCGCCTGGTGTAACGTTGAATTGGAAGCTAATGGTGATTTTAAACACCGTATACGCTGCTTTGACGTGGCAGTCGCAGCAGGGTTAGACGTTACTTACGATGTCCTTGACTCACGTTACGGGGTGCAAGGCGACTTATTACCATAGAAAGTAGTGAATCAGGGAGAGTAAATAAAAACTTCGAGGTTTGCCAATGACATTATTATAGTGCTAGAGACGATAAAGATTTGGAATAGCAGCTGAAGGGAATCGTTAGTGACTTGAAGAGAGGCCAACTAAAGTTAAACAATAGTAATCGAATGTGGTCGTATTAAATCAGTGGATGGTGATGGAATAAGTATCGGAAATAGAGTCACTAAAATAATGGGTGCGATTTAAAATATGTGTGTATATAAATGGAACTAATTGAGATCCAAAATACGTAAATTTAAGTGCTATGAAATCGTTTCTGCAGGTATTTGTGAGGGGTATAGTCTTACATGAAAATGAAAAGTGGAGAACGAACATTTCAATCTCGAGATGAAAAGAAGCTATTGAAACGTTGTTCTACAGAAGAATGGTGAAAATTACATGGTTATATAGAATAACTAACGAGGAGAACTGAATCGAACTGTGGAAAGAGGGGTGTTGAGATGCAGCTTGACTACAAGAAATGATATCTTGATAAGACACATTCTGAGGCATCAAGGAATATTTAATTCGGTAATGGAGGGAAGTGTCAAGGGCAAAAATTGTAGAGGAAGAGGTAGGCGTAAGTGCAGTGACCAGGTTCATACGGATGTAGGGTGCAATAGATATTCAGAGCTAACGAGACTTTTACAAGGTAGAATAGCGTCGAGAGCTGCATCAAACCAGTCTTCGGACTGAAGGCAGCCACAACAACAACATCAGACATATCAGAATGTCATGAAATCGGTAAATGAGAAGAGGACCTCATGAGCAAAATTCTAGCAGAAATTGCTAAAATTACGAATAGAAAATAGCTGTCACATGGCGAAAGTGATATCGGCTTGCTTCTTCCTTTAGGCGTGAACCTCTACCATTTCCACAATATTGACACTCCGTACAGCTGTCTGCAGCAAGACTGAAAGCAAGTTGGAGACGAAGCTGTCAGCAGTGATCCCACTGGCGGGCTGTCACACCGCTCTAGGTGTCAGTCAGTTAAGTCGATCAACACATTCTGCCACATTTCCCCCTCCGACTATGTTGAGGAATCCGGAAAGCAGCGGGGGAGGGGGAGGGGAGGGAGTGATGGATTTTGGAGGGGGATGGGAGGCAGAAGTGAGCTTTGGGACGTCACGGCACACCTGGAGCGCGCAGGCGCGGCGCGGTAGTGATGACGTATCAGTGGCCCGTGATGGCTGCTGAATAAACATTGGCTGATTAGTCGTCCGCGCCGGCGAGCACACAAATCATTACCATGCAGATGGACGCCGGCGTCCCTACTAGCCCCTGTGGGTGACACTGGTATGCCACCCGGACAGCGCCCGCGCTGCACGGGTAGCGCATCGCACCATACGCAGGCGTCAGCTGGCAGTGGGTTTATCCTCCGAGGACGCTTACCACCTGCTCGTTATGACTTGATCTACACTATTTGCGACGCGAATCTACGTTCTACTTATGCGGTACAGGGACTCCGCTACGTACAGCAGTTCTAGGCATGGCGATATACAGTAAATGTTCTCTTGAGTGAAAGTAAAACTGAAACTTCCTGACAGATTAAAGCTGTGTGCCGGACCGAGACTCGATCTCGGAAACTTTTCTTTTCGCGGTTAATCAATCTGCTGACTGTGTTGCCCAGGCACGACTAACGCCCGTCCTCACAGCTTTACTTCCGCCAGTACCTGGACTCCTAGCTTCCAAACTTCACAGAAGCTCTTCTGCAAGGCTAGCACTCCTGGAAGAAAGGATATTGCGGAGACATGGCTTAGCCACAGCCTGGGGAATGTTTCCAGAATGAAGTTTTCAGTCTGCAGCGGAATATACAGTGACATTACACTTCTTGGAAGATTAAAACTATTCGTCTATTACAGTAAGTGAGATACACTCCTAACAAATGCTGGAAATATCTCACGAAAATTCTTCTCCGAGTGGTGAACAGTTCTTGGTATGGAGTACAAATTGTGTCATAACTCACTTGGAAACAGATAAACTACTTGATCAAACAACACAACACATTATTATTATTATTATTATTATTATTATTATTATTATTACTATTACTACTAACACTTCCATATTACTACTACTATTTGTGGCAATGGTCACTCACAAGGGAATAGTGTCCTGAAGTCTTCTGATTTGTGTCAGTTCACAATTAGGACATCCAGTAATAAAGCGATTCAGAAACAATAAGCGGTGCATACGTCTTAATTTGGTTGACTTTAAATGGGGTAAGCATATGGGTCATGCGTGTTTTGTAACTATTGACTGTCTTCCTTTTCTGAGAAGGGGCCTTAGTAAATTCAAGATGCATCAGGAACTGTTTCATCATTCATTCTAGCTCACGCAGTACTCGTAAAGAGCTCACGGGAAAAATTATGGCATACATGGATTATGGAAGTGAAAACAGATCTGAATGGACTTGTGACGTGACTTAGGATTTGTACTGACGGGCAAACCGAACATGAAAACAATTTCCCGGAATATGGACGCATCATGAGTCGTGGGTAGCTTAGCTGGTGGAGCACTTGCCCGTGATAGGAAAAGGTCCCGAGTTTGAGTCTCGGTACAGCACACAGTTTTAGTCTGACAGGAAATTTCATATCTGCGCACACTCCGCTGCAGAGTGAAAATTTCATTCTCAAAGAAAAACTGTCATTAACCTGAAGGTTGTTCGGAACGCCACTGGTGCTTACCGTAATTGCAGCGACGAACGATGGCTATCGAATTTATGATCTTGCTGCACACGTAGGTCACGATTTCTCCGACAGATAATGAGCGTTCAGTAGTATTCTAGACGCTCCGCTGTGAATGTCGTAGTCAATACGAGCATTTAAGATAATCGTAGCAAGTTGTTTAGTGAATTTTAATTCCATTTCTTACGAGTTGTCATCGCTGATGGTGACAGTGAGTGATAAATTCTACATAAGCAACCGAGAGGCCTAATTTTGAGGATACACACTTTGTTCAAGCGCAAAGAACGTTTAGGCACTTAGATTCGACAATACGGCGCGAAATGCCATCGTTCATGAATGAATGGGAATGGTGTAGAGGTGGAGGTGGTATGACCTTGCCTTCCTTCGACTTTGGACTAACTGACCTATCCATTTATAGAGTAACCTACAATATAATGTCGACTCCAAACTATGGTGCAAGTAGTAGATCGAAAAGGGCAAGATTTACTGAGCCTGTGGTCAGTATGAGTGTGGGCAGAATGAGTAAAGGATACGGGAAACCACAGGTCTCGTCAGAGGAAAATGGAAGTCAAACAAAACAAGGAGTGATCAGAATTGGGGTTTGAGGAGGAATGGAAGGAAAATTAGAGAAGCAAGAACACACCGAACAGTATGCCAAAGAACAAGGATAGTGAACCATACAGGAAAAGAACAGTTTCTTACCACTCCAGCAGACAGAGTAGAGGCTACAGAAGATGAGCTGAGATGTGGAACAGAAGGATGAAGGGGTACTGGGAGGAGGAGAAGAAAATGCAAGCTAGGAAAGAGACGTTAATGGAAGAAGGAGAAGATGTTGCACATCTGTTCCAATCGACAGGCGGATATCGAGACGAAGCAATGATTTATTTATTTATTTAATCGAATGGGATTTTATACAATATACAGTTGATATTGGACCAGATTAAACCTTAAAGTCCGTGTTTTTCAACCAGTTAATTAAGCTGGGTGTGAGAGTGAACAAGTCATCGGTAATTCCAGAGTATGAATGAAGTGGACAGCGTTGGACTAAATGTTCAGTTGTCTGCTCTTCTTGGTTACATTCACACATTGGTGAACTGATCCTGCCCCATTTGTACCTGACGTATCAACAACAACGATGTCCAGTCCTCAACCTGTTGAGGCGGCACCAAAGGTTCCTCGGTAGGTCAAAACCTTTTGGCTTCTTTGTGGGATCAAGGTAATGGTCTCTTGTTTCCAATGTTTTTGTTGACCATTCATGCTACCAGCTTTCATCTAGATCAAAACCGTCCGCGATGAGTTGTCCTGCAGTAACACTTGCTGGTTTTCTTGATCGCAATCGTTGCTGTGCCGGATGACAGAATTGCTGGTGCAGTGGTAGAGAGGGTGATGCAGAGATTTCCTTGGCCTCCCTCAGTATTGTTTCCGCCTTAAGTGAGATGGAGGGATGTGACTCAGTACTGGTAACCAGTGGCAAGGGGTTGATTTGATGGAACCAGTAATGCAGCGCATTGTGTCATCAAGTTTTGTGTCTCCCTTCTTCATATGTACACTTTCCAACCAGCCGGGTGCACAGTACTCGGCAGCACAGTACACAAGACTGATACCAGTTAAACGCAGGTGGTACCACTGAGCTTATGTAGTGTGTTGTTCCTTGCAGCAACTTTATGAGAAAGGTTGGTGATGTGCTATTTGTAGCTCAGGGTTCTATCTAGAGTGATTCCGAGATATTTTGGGAAAGGATTGTACCTCGCAGCACGTTTCGCCAGATGGAAACAAGAAACTTCAGTTTTTGATGGGCTTGGGATCAATCTCCACATCTTAAAGAAAGTTGACATCTTCTCCAGATCCTCCGTAAGAATTCGATCACCATCTTCAAAATTACTGCTACCAGTGCGATGTCATCAGCATATATAAATTTAGTTGATATTGTGTTTGGTAAACCACTACTGTATAAATTGAATAGTGATGGGGCTATAACAGATCCCTGTGGTAGTCCATGATATGAGTATCACATGGAATTGCTGTGGTATTTTAAGGCCTTTGACATAAGATGTTAGAAATTTGGATGCATGTCGTGATATCTTGATTTACTGGAACACACTATTTCAATATTTTGGTAATATTTACAGTAACAACTTTGGCAACTAATCTCAGATTTTTATGGCTCGGCATCCAGGAAACGTTACTTCCCACTGGCAGTTCATCATGCAGTGTTTTCTTTGTGGGGGAAACCCAAATATAACAAGAGTTTCTCAGTTATTAATCATTTATTTTAAAGCACTTTCAACTTAATGACGTTTCCATGAAAGGAGTGTACACTGCCTTAGCCCATTTCCCAAATCTTTCATCCTTCGATTGAAAGAATTCAAACATCACAGTGAAGGTGCTCTGTTGACATCGCTCCAGATTGCACCGTATTAGATACACTTTTTGACCCTTTTGTATGTGGGATAAGTTCACATAAATCTGTAAACAGCGTAGAAATGCTTTGGGGAAACACAGGCCAGAAGTCAGAACAGGGCGAATTCGAATGAAGAGTAACATTATCTGGAAACATGTTCAGCATTTTGGCAAAGATGGAGTTTGATGCGAACATAAGGAAACGCAGCAAAAGTCTGTTTTATTTCTTGTTATTGTGAGTTCTAAATTTCTGCTGTGTCTATATTGTCCTGTACATCGTCAAGTTACTGATGAATACTGCTCCAACTTCTTTAATAGATGCAAAGCTTCTGAAAGGCCCGGTATATCTTAAGTTTTTTAAGGCACTGTGTAACTTGTATTTAATCTCTTGAAACGTCCAGTGTAGCTTAATTTTTGAGGAATGATGTATAGGTTAATTTGTGAATGTTCTTATGTAGCTCAACTTCTGAAACACACTGTGTAATTTACAGGCTGTCGGAAAAAATGTATTAAAAAATTACCACGACTAGATGCGGAGCAGGGAAACCGTGGGCATTCGAAAAAGCTTCCAGTTGTGCCGGAATGAATAAATAGAGGATCTGTGAGATTATCAAAGGAATCTTACACCATTCGTCCTGGAAAACAGTGACACGAACAGGTCACAGATGTGTAGCGACCGTGCACCCTTCTCTCAAGAGCAGGCAGCAAAGGCTGAATAATACTGAGATGCGGTGAATGTGGTGGCCAGGGCAGGGGGGGGGGGGGGGGATGCGGCTGTTCATCTTAGGGCTCTCAAATCCAGTCTTGGAAGATGCGAGCTGTGTGAACAGGGGCCCTGTCGACTTCACACACAATGTCACCATTGCGGAACAAACATTGTACCATTGGATGGACCTGACCAGGGAAAATGGTCACTTAAACCATGACAGTAATGCGACCTTACAGAGCAACCACGGGACCCATGGAATACTATGATATGACTGCCCAAATCATTAACGAATCACCGCCATGTTTCAGTCTTGGGACGTAAACGTGGCCAGAGGTTGGAAACAGTGTGAAACGAGACTCATCCAACCAAATGACTTTCTTCCATTGCTCTATAGTCAAAGTTTTATGGCTGCAGCACGACGTTACCCTATTGCGGCATTTGCATCACTGGTGAGTTTTTCGAATTCCAGCTCGCCCTGTAATTCCCAGCTTCTGGGGCTCGTTGCGTGTCTGCTTTGGTTCTGACAGGGTTCGCAAGTGTGTCATTCAGTCGTGCAGTCACTTTTGCAGCTGTCGTCCTCTCTTTTTGCTCGCAATCCTCTTCAATGACCGTCCATTACGGTGACTGAGTACGCACTTTAGTCCACATTATGACTTAGAGAACCATGTCTCTTTGCTTTCCCCGTACATAGTAGAAATCTTCGCTACAGTGCCTCTTGAAACACAGGACACTTCGGCTATCTTTGTTGCGAAAACACCCACCACATGAGCATCACTAATTTGCGCACGTTCGAACGTACTTTGCTCAGAGATCATGCACTTTCAACTACACAGAACACTGTTCAAAATGTTCAAATGTGTGTGAAATCTTATGGGACTTAACTGTTAAGGTCATCAGTCCCTAAGCTTAGACACTACTTAACCTGAATTATCCTAAGGAGAAACACACACACACACACACACACACACACACACACACACACACACACACACACACACACATGCCCGAGGGAGGACTCGAACGTCCGCCGGGATCAGCCGCACAGAACGGTTTCGTCCTAAATGGTGCTATGACTGAAGGGAATGGACTCCTGGTTAATGGTGTCGCATTGTATTCAGCAATGAACCGCAGACCGTACTGCCCTGTCTGACCATCAAAGACTAGTATGGTGGCGACCTGGGCAGAGGTCCTCTTTTCCCAAGTCATGGAGAAGCACTGCGGTGTGCGTCGTAGCGACATGGCTAATCTGACTACGACTCACACTTGCAACGTACTTGGGAAGTCACATAGGTGCCGTTCGTTGCCAAATCTTGTCTAGCATTAGCATTTAAGTTCAAGCATGCATTTTCCGCGGTGTTCCCAAATTTTTGTCCCACCCCCGTAGTACGAGGGCTATCCACAAAGTACATTACGCTTTGGAATTAAAAATAAATAAAGTCTTGGAATTTTTTTTATTATATAAATATGAAAGCCACACTTAAATACTCCTTTTCTATATAGTTTCCATTTAAATTAAGGCACTTATCGTAGCGAAGGACGAGCTTGGAAATTCCTTCGTCGTAAAATTCGGCCGCCTGCGCCTTCAACCACGTGGTTACCTCTTCTTGAAGCTGTGCGTCATCATCAAAACGCTGCATAGCCAACCACTTCTTCATTGCTGGTAATAAGTGGAAGTCGCTCGGTGCCAGGTCGGGACTGTACGGCGGATGAGGAAACAACTCCCACTTGAAAGATTCGAGAACTTCACGAGTGGCATTTGCCGTGTGGGCCCGGGCGTTGTCGTGAATCAGCAAGATCTTTCCCCTGCGCTTGTTTTGTATTGCTCTTATGAGGTTGTGCAGAGTCTGGCAACACCTTTGAGAGTTTATTGTACTGCCTCTTTCTAGGAAATCCACAAAAATCACACCTTTTCTGTCCCAAAAGAGGTAACCACGTGGCTGAAGGCGCAGGCGGCCGAATTTTACGACGAAGGAATCTCCAAGCTCGTCCATCGCTACGATAAGTGCCTTAATTTAAATGGCAACTATGTAGAAAAGTAGTATTTAAGTGTGGCTTTCCTCTGTATATAATTAAAAAAAATTCCAATACTTTATTTATTTTTAATTCCAAAACGTAATGTACTTTGTGGATAGCCCTCGTAGCTCTATTTTTGAGACACCCTGTATAGCTTAACTTTCGAAATACCCTGTTAACTTTTGAAAAATCTTCTGTTGCACATTTTCTGAAACACCGGGAAAAACATTAAAGATTTCCGAGGGACTATATGGTTCAGTAAAAATTTACAATTCCCGTGGTTTCTACAGTTTTGAAGTAATCCTGGTTCCCTAAACATCTGATTTACGCCTGGGTCAGTAAACTTTGGAAACGGCCTGTATACAGTCCACGACATTTACCGGCACAGTGTACGGCGTCTCTGACCTGCAAGTGGTTAGCTGGTCGGCTGGAGACAAACGCAGCTGTTGGCAGCACTGCGCACTGTGCGCTGTAACGGCAGGTGGCCGGCGGCTGCGGCAACAGCTGGCAAACACCTCTACTGCGCCCCGCCCAGCACGGCTCTGCGAGGCGACAGGAATTCTGCGCCGCTGTGACAAGGGCTGGGCAACGCGCCGGCTGGCCGTGGCAGGTGCGAGATGGGGTTGGCGGCCGTGACGGGCTGTTTGGGCGCCGGAGGTCCGAACTGAAGGGCCAGGGTGTCGGACGTCGGGGAGGGAGGGAGGGGAGGTGTCGACGCTTGCAGCTGGCAGCCGTGAAAGGGCGGGTGTGGTGCCCGAGGAGCCGCACTACTCCACAGGCAGGCAGGAAGGAAGAAATCTCACCACCTGCCACCCTATACAATGTCGCAGGATGCATTACAAGGACAAGAAGAGGGCTTCCAGCTCAACTGCTGAAGGTCCTTGTGTAGCTCAACTTTTGGAACACTATATGTAACTTAGTTTTCGAAACGACCTGTGTAGCCTGTAACGCTGCGCTTGTGGGCACACGATACTCATTAAAGCCTGTACTATGGTAAGTTGACGGGCTTCACCTTATGAGGAAGGATTTTTGTATCGATATTGACCGCATGTACGTGAATGGAGACAAATCAGACTTACACCCACTCTGTAATAACAATGATACGTCGAGCAAGTCCGAAATGCAACTACACGTCAGGACGGACAAGAAACACCACAGAAGATGTCACCAATTTGTTAATAATACGGTCGCCAGCCTAATTAGGAATTAACTGAGTTTCTTCCCTGTACAAGTTGATGTACGTGCATGCAAAACAACACGTAATAACACTGCATAATATGGTAAATTTTAGAACCAGAAAATCTACTGAACTGGTAATTTCACTTTTTGTACTAATATGGATAAACCATAAATACATAACATTACACTATAATGTTTACTACAAAACTTCGTACTGTCTATTGATCTGATTAAAATCGGGCATAGGTTACCCTAGAAATAGCACTTTCGAAACACAGACACAATGTCAATTTTGATAAAGGTAAAACACTGATAAATTTTGGTTTCTATTTTGGCTTTGATTTTGCTGGTCAAATCAGTTTGGAACACTTCAAAATTCAAATGAATAAAAAAGGGGGGGGGGACCCTGAAACTGTTATGATCACTGTATTAAAACAATTAATTACTGAAATCATTATGCCCTCAAGATTTCCAATATATGATTTACTACTCTTTTTGTTTTATTTCCTGCTCATTTAAATACCATTATATCTGTCTCGAAATAATTAAGCTTCATTACTAAATCAATATCAAAATTATCTTCCAACTTTGTCGGACCTTTGTTATTCGTCTATTAGTTCATTAACAAAAAAAGATCTTTAAACATCATTCTAACATAGCTAGGTCTGCAGGTAATTATTATTAACATAAACTTTAATTCTTCATTTTGGGACACTCGGATTGCACAACATTTGGAAAGGACCCTGTCTAGGTTAGCTGTGAGGATAATTAAATGATAGGACAGTTCTGGTAAAATTTAAGTTGTTATTGAACAGTATGGAATAAAAGTAACACTGGTCCACACGAATACAGTACTAAAAGATTCAACCTGTTCGTGTCGATGCGGCGGTTGGTAGGCGGCGAGATGGCGAGGCACAGAGCACACATACAACCACAGCAATGGCTCTTGACGTATCGGCACTTTATTTCTTCATAGCGTCGCAATAATTTTCCATGTAGTGCCTATGGAATTTTGCCATGCTGTATGGGCGTCGGAACGGCATACCCGAGGTTCAATGAAACTACGTCTTCCAGGAGAGCCTCCTCGATCCAGGACGTGTTGATCAGACCAATGCCCAACTCCAACTCCGACTCCTACCGCTGAGCCCGTTATCCCGTGCAGCGCCCGTGTGCTTTTTCCCGCGCTCGCCTGCCATCCACCTTTTACCGCTCCCCTACAGACAGGGTATTTACCAGAGGTTTTGCATTCTACATATCCTAACACATTGCCTACGTATGGACCAGACGCACAATTACAATTTCAAACATGTTACAATAGATTCAACGTTTGTTACACTTCAATTCTATTACAATATTGCTTGAAATTTGACATAAACATTAATATTCACATTGAAAATTGTTTACAGTTTCTTTAACATAATGGCATGAAACAAAAGAAAGATGAAATCAGAACATCGATTACACTAATTTATCGAAAATCAGAAGAAAAAATTATTATATGTACAATAGTACAGCGTTGTTGTTGTTACAAGCCTAACATCCAAGACGTCCTGTGAAAGGAGAGATTGGCTCTCCTGGACCCCCTTATCCTTCTGCATCACTGCTGTTTGTCTAACGGTACTCGATTGCGAAAATTCCATTCCTGAAATGCGTCTAAATTACCGAACTGTTTCTTCCTTTTCGTCTGCCAGCATGGGAGAGGGTGTGTGTGTGTGTGTGTGTGTGTGTGTGTGTGTGTGTGGAGAGTTCTGCAGTCTTATAAACTGTTTTGACGCTTCTTTGGTTTGAAAGTGTGTTTAAAGTTGTCGGATGTCGATAAGTGCTGCCTCTATCAAACACTGGATGAGTGCAGTCACGGGCAGTTTGCACCTCGTCGTAATGGTCCATTCTCCTCAATCGACGTATACGATTTTTTGTGGAAAGCCGGCCGATGTGGCCGAGCGGTTCTAGGCGCTTCAGTCTGGAACCGCGCAACCACTACGGTCACAGGTTCGAATCCTGCTTCGGGCATGGATGTGTGTGATCTCCTTAGGTTAGTTAGGTTTAAGTAGTTCTAAGTTCTAGGGGACTGATGACCACAGATATTAAGTTCCATAGTGCTCAGAGCCATTTGAACCATTTTTGTGGAAAACTAATGAACCAATCAACGTAAATCGTTTTGCACATTATTTATTGAAGCTTCGACAACATTTTCTGATTCTTTTAAAGATGTTATGGTTGCTCTGTCCAAAATGAGCTGCGTACGCGATGGAAGTCCTGAGATACAGTGTATTTCAAGCTGACGAAATGGGCTGCGGCCCCGCTAATAATGATATCTTTCTGAAATTTGGCTCAGTTACTCCTTGGGCATGTCCACAAGAATTAACTGGCCAATTTTCTTTTAATTTATTCATTAGGTATTGCAAAAAATGTGACCAAAAACGCACGGCAAAACTACACCTTTGTTTCAAATGACCACATTTTATTATTTTGTCAAATTTCAAAAAATTAAAAAAAACGGTGTTACTCCGTTCACAGTATCTTATATGTCAAGAAATTACGTCTTTCTGATTTTAGAAGAGAGGTGAAGACTGCAGGAATTCCGTCAGGGCCACATCTCATTTTGGACAGAGCAAATTTAACTACTCGGATAGGGATCTTAATGACGACTCAGTTTCTTTTTAAAAAAATCGGGAAATGATGTGCAAAAACACTTGCGTTGATTGCTTCATTAGTTAAAATCGTAAAATCGCTTATATTATAGTTTATGACGTTGTATCTGCTGAAATATGGGTCGTAAAATGATATAATTTTCCAGGTATATTCAGTGGTATATGTGAATACTGTCTGGGAACTGTGTTGCTAATAGAGTTTGTAATAAAGAAGTGTTAAAGCAAAACGTCAGTCTTAAGGCATGATGGACGAAAATGTACTAAGCAATAAATCTTTTACTTTCCGTCATTTTGTGTAGGGGGTGGGGTTGGGGGGTTAGCGAGAAAATGTTTCGCAAACGTTCGAAATTATGTATTAAGTTTGTTGGCAGTCCCGGAGTGCTTTAACTCTTAAATAGTGGACGAAAATTTTCCGGGAAATTTGCGCGCTGTGACTTCTAAATTAGTCACCTGGTAATGCCTTACCACTTGGAAAGTAATCAATCACAGAAATCCCTTTGCATTCCATGAAAAACTCACCAAATATCTTTCGGACAAGTAAAATCAACGTCACCGTGTTTGGCACTCGGTCTGATAGCGTTATGTCTTGCGTATTCGAATGCATAACATGCCGATAACATGTAGTTTCATATGTACTCTACAAAAAATTGTCTTATACACGAAGAAATTGTCAAAATGGGACGAAAATTGGTGTATACGATGCAGCTGTAACGACAAATACATAGCTACAATTTCAGAAAAACTGGATGATTTATTCAAGATAAAAAGCGTCACAAATCGGGAAAGTCAATAGGCGTTGGTCCACATCTGGCCATTAATGCAATCTGTTATTCGGCTTGGAAATGACTGCTAAAATTGTTGCATGTCCTTCTGAGGCATTCCAAAATGCTTCAAACATTTCCAGCTGGGCCAACGTAGGAGCTGGGAGGCGTAAAGACAAGCAGTAAAAATTCTCGCCGCGTACGGACGGGCATTATCTTGCTGAAATGTAAGCCCAGGCTGGCTTTCCATGAACGACATCAAAACGGGGCGTAGAATATCGTCGACCTGCCGCTGTGCTGTAGGGATGCCGCGGATAACAATAAAGGTGCCATGCTATGGAAATAAATGGACACCATCACTCCTGGTCGTCATGGCATATGTTGGGAGCCTCTCAGGTTGGTACCCCACCGCTGTCCGAGGCGTCTGCACACACGTCTTCGCTGGTTATCGTGGTTCAGTTCGAAGCGGGACTCATCACTGACGACAATTTTACTGCAGTGAACGAGACATGAGATGGAAGACGTGTTTCGGGGTCGGCCGCTGTGGCCGAACGCTTCTAGGTGCTTCAGTCCAGAACCACGCTGCTTCTATGGTAGCAGGTTCGAATCCTGCCTCGGGCTTGGATGTGTGTGATGCCCTTAGGTTAGTTCGGTTTAAGTAGTTCTATGTCTAGGGGACTGATGACCTGCTCAGAGCCAATTGAACCATTTGAATGTGTCTCGCGACGCCCACGGCAGTGTTGGGATAGCAAGCCGTCTGTCGCCCGCCATACAGCCTGGCAACCACAAGTGATGGTTTGGGTTGCCATTTCTTTTCAAAGCGGGACCCATTTGGTTGTCATCTGCAACAGCCTTGCAGCACAGCGGTACGTCGATCGAAATTTTACTCATTTGGTGTCTGTACATGTACATCGCAGCTACTGATTTCCGTCCCATTCGGATAACTCCTTCGAGGTTCTTCGATTTATTTCTAGTCTTAGAGTCTATTTATGTTCATGTTTTTGAATTTAACCAGGTGGATAACACGCATTAGCTCAAAATGCACTGATGTGGGGTAGCACTTTCTTCTGCCGGCCCCTTCAATGTTAATGTCCTGCAGTGTAGTATATGCAAGTGGAAGGTGCGTCTCAGAAGTTCGATGACTCGTCTGACAAAATCAAGGAGCTACGAACAAAATACCTTTACTGGCCTTCAAAGTAATCACAATTGGCTACAACGCACCTCTGATATCGGTTACAAAGCTGTTGGAAAGTGTCGGTAAACGCATCTTGTGGACTCGCTCGAAGCACCGTTGTCCACGTCATTACTGAAGACGATCGCTGATGCTGCTGCTACCATTACGGTCTGAAGACGAAGCAAGAGTCCCTGACGTCTGATCCGCCTCCGAAGAATAGTTGGCTGATAAAATCTAATACTAAGACGATGCTGATCGCCTTTCCCGACAGCAAGAGCTTGATTTGAGGGCGGTAGAGAAGACGATAAGCAGCATGCCACTTACCATCACTTGGTATCCAGATCGTAGTCTTGGTACGAGGCCGCGTCTCCTGTAATCATGCGGCTAGCCGTCAAGTGCCAGGGTGCTTTGAGCGATTCCACATGAAGCGTTTGCCGACAGCTTCCAACAGCCTTAGAAGTAGGTTACAGTATACTTCTTCGCCTACTGCTTGAATACTGCTCATCAGTGTGGGATCCGTACCAGATGGTGTTGATAGAAGAGATAGAGAAGATCCAACGGAGAGCAGCGCGCATCGTTACAGGATCATTTAGTAATCGCGAAAGCGTTACGGAGATGATAGATAAACTCCAGTGGAAGACTCTGTAGGAGAGACGCTCAGTAGCTCGGTATGGGCTTTTGTTGAAGTTTCGAAACATACCTTCACCGAGGAGTCAAGCAGTATATTGCTCCCTCCTACGTATATCTCGCGAAGATACCATGAGGATAAAATCAGAGAGATTAGAGCCCACACAGAGGCATACCGACAATCCTTCTTTCCACGAACAATACGAGTCTGGAATAGAAGGGAGAACCGATAGAGGTACTCAGGGTATCCTCCGCCACACACCGTCAGGTGGCTTGCGGAGTATGGATGTAGATGTAGATGTCAGATGTGTGTTGCAGCTATTGGTGATTACTTTGAATGCCAGTAAAGGTATTCTGTTTGTAACACTTGTTTCCTTTTTTTTTTTTTTTTTTTTTTTTTTTTTTTTTTTTTTTTTTTTTTTTGCCGGCCGCGGTTGTCGTGCGGTTCTAGCGCTGCAGTTCGGAACCGCGGGACTGCTACGGTCGCAGGTTCGAATCCTGCCTCGGGCATGGATGTGTGTGATGTCCTTAGGTTAGTTAGGTTTAAGTAATTCTAAGTTCTAGGGGACTGATGACCACAGATGTTAAGTCCCATAGTGCTCAGAACCATTTGAACCTTCATTTTTTGAGAGCACTCATCGAACTCTTCAAGCGCACCATGTACACGCTAAAACAGGCCTGTAGTAAACGTCAGTATTTTTTTTTTAATTTGACGAAAGTAAGTGGTCATTTGGGAATCATAGTTTTAACATCAAACAGATGTTTTTTCCTCTTTCTCGGGAGTCGAACGCTAGAGAATTATTCGTCAATAGTAAGGAGACCAGTAGCTGACATTTATGTCACCGGAAGCAGGTATGTGTGTCTGCTTGTTCCCATTGTGAGGGGATGGAATGCATGGTACCAGTGGATTGGGGGTGACGAGAAGTTGAGTACTGCAGGTCTGCGGTTTCCCTGGTGGTAGGGCGAAGGGCGGGGTGGGGGGGGGGGGGGAGGTGGGTTGGGCTTCTGGGAGAGGTGATTGGATGCCGGCTGAGTGGATTGAACTCGCAACGGGCCACATCACGCGACGACGGCTGTGCCCTGTGGGAAAACCTTCCCCCCCCCCCCCCCTCCCCATCCACTGTCCAACACACACACAAAGGTCGCATTCAGTCCCGGGACATTAAAGTGCGCTGGGGGGGCCAGCAATTCACTCAGCCGCCAAACCGCGGAGCTAGTGTAGCCACGGCTAATTACAACCGATAGAAGTAGCACACGTCACAGCCACGGCTGCAGTCGTATCACCACATCCGCGTCTGTGCTCAGTATGTCACACGTACGGCGTGTGGCAGATAATGTCTACTGCAGGCGTGAGTTTCCAGGCATTTCCTTTTCATTCACTGATAGTACCTCACACAAAATTACGAGATATCTGCAAAAACTAACGCGGTATTTTTCGTTGTTTTGTTGTTGGAAAATATGGCTCAAAAATATTTGTACAATAGTAGCCACATTGGGAATTTAGTTTGTTGTCGGGTGTCAAACAGGTTACATGTGTTTTGGTAATATCGAGGATTATTTATTTTGTAGAAAAATAATTGGGGCAATTTGTATTGAACTTTGATACAAGAAAGGAATAAAATGTGGTTTTAGAAATGATTACTATTGCTTTTGGTGAGTCTGCTATAAGTAAAACAAGGTTATACAAGAGGTATAGTGTTTTGAAGAATAGCATAAAGACAGTGAATATGACGAGCTCCTTGTACGCCTCAGGCCATCATCAGCCAATGAAAATGTGGAAAAAGGCAACAAATAATTACAAAATAGCGCCGAATCTCAATCACAGAAGTTGCTGAAGGTGTTGGCATATCAACTGACTAACGTTGTGAAAATGTTTCGGATAGTACAGGCATGATAGCAAAATTCGTTCCAAAATTGTTGAATTTGGAACACAAACAGTGGCGGATGCCAGTTGCACGGTAGTCAGCAGATAAAGCCAACAACGCTGCAGAACTACTGAGACGTGACATGGCAGGTGATCAGACACCGGTTTCCAGATACGACATTGAATCTGAGGCTCAGTCGTCTCAGGCGGAAGTAATCGGGATCACCAAAACCGAAAAAAAGCGTGGAAAATGCGGGCCAAGTATGTAGGCTACTCTCACTGTGTTCTTCGATTTAAACGGCACAGGGCAGCTTTATTGTGACAACGTGTAATGCCACTTCCTCGGACGAGAAATAAAAATCAAAAATTAGCTACCAATACCCCAAATAAGATGAACATCAACAAAAGCAAAACGAAGATAATGGAATGTAGTCGAATTAAGTCGGGTGATGCTGAGGGAATTAGATTAGGAAATGAGACACTTAAAGTAGTAAAGGAGTTTTGCTATTTGGGGAGCAAAATAACTGATGATGGTCGAAGTAGAGAGGATATAAAATGTAGACTGTCAATGGCAAGGAAATCGTTTCTGAAGAAGAGAAATTTGTTAACATCGAGTATAGATTTAAGTGTCAGGAAGTCATTTCTGAAAGCATTTGTATGGAGTGTAGCCATATATGGAAGTGAAACATGGACGATAAATAGTTTGGACAAGAAGAGAATAGAAGCATTGAAATGTGGTGCTACAGAAGAATGCTGAAGATTAGATGGGTAGATCACATAACTAATGAGGAAGTATTGAATAGGATTGGGGAGAAGAGAAGTTTATGGCACAACTTGACCAGAAGACGGGATCGGTTGGTAGGACATGTTCTGAGGCATCAAGGGATCACCAATTTAGTATTGGAGGGCAGCGTGGAGGGTAAAAATCGTAGAGGGAGACCAAGAGATGAATACACTAAGCAGATTCAGAAGGCTGTAGATTGCAGTAGGTACTGGGAGATGAAGAAGCTTGCACAGGATAGAGTAGCATGGAGAGCTGCATCAAACCAGTCTCAGGACTGAAGACCACAACAACAACCACCCCAAAGATTTCCCCCCAAGTCCCAAATTCCCCGAAAAGTGAATAAGCGAACGAAGTTCCATTTATCACAATTATTAGTACAATAACACGTAATTAAATCAGGAATCTAAGACTTGACAATTTAGCAATCTACGAAAGACAGATTAAATTTCAGTAAAATTAAAATCAAAATTATAATAAATCGCAAAATTAGCATTAATTAACATTCGCAAAGTAGAACCAACGATGCCAAAGAATACTCCGCGTGAGTAATCTTTGGGAATCGTGAGTAATGACTAACAAGGGAACCTCCCCATCGCACCCCCCTCAGATTTAGTTATAAGTTGGCACAGTGGATAGGCCTTGATAAACGGAACACAGATCAATTGAGAAAACTGGAAGATGTTGTGTGGAACTGTGAAAAAATAAGCAAAATATACAAACTGAGTAGTCCATGACCCACATAGGCAATATCATGGAGAACGTGAGCTCAGGAGCGCCGTGGTCCCGTGGTAGCGTGAGCAGCTGCAGAACGAGAGGTCCTTGGTCCAAGTCTTCCCTCGAGTGAAAATTTTACTTTCTTTATTTTTGCATAGTTATTATCTGTCCGTTCGTTCATTGACGTCTCTGTTCACTGTAATAAGTTTAGTGTCTGTGTTTTGTGACCGCATCGCAAAACCGTGCGATTAGTAGACGAAAAGACGTGCCTCTCCAATGGGAACCGAAAACATTTGATCGCAAGGTCATAGGTTAACCGATTCCTCCACAGGAAAACACATCTGATATATTCTATACGACACTGGTGACGGCATGTGCGTCACATGACAGGAATATGTTGTCGACCCACCTAACTTGTACACTTGGCGAATGGTTAAAAAGGTTCTTCTACCTTGCCCGATTTAGGTTTCCTTGTGGATGTGATAATCACTCCCAAAAAAGTGATGAAAACATAAGAGTTTGTAACATAAATTGAAAATAAAAAATTAAACTTTTCACTCAATGGAAGATTTGAACCAAGGATCTTTCGTTCCGCAGCTGCTCACGTTACCACGAGACCACGGCGCTAATGCGTTTCTAGTGTCCTTGATGTTGCATATCTTCCCATGAACTACTCAGTTTGTATATTTTGCTTATTTTTTCATAGTTCCACACAACTTCTTCCAGTTTTCTCAATTGATCTGTGTTCAGTTTCTCAAGGCCTATCCACTGTGCCAACTTATAAATAAATCTAAGGGGGGGTGCGATGGGGAGGTTTCCTTGTAAGTATAATTTAATGCATTGTCACTACGTTACGAGAGTTAGCCGAAGTAGGTCATATATTTGAATACTCGTACATGTAGGCGCGCATAGATTGTTTTTGTGATTGAGTAATTGCGATGTATTACGACGCAGTAATACGATCTTCTGACTTCAAATAGCACGGCATTAGAATCCGAACAGAGGACTTTTACCTACTAGAATAAAGTGAACTTTTAACTAGATAAATGAACTAAACATTAATTAGACAGTGATTTAGGCAACGAACACTGATAGAAAATTTTCATTCATAATAGTCAGTGGTTTATGCATCTTCAGTGATGTGTCCGAAGCATATAATTTAAATCCCCCCAACACCTGGGAAAGTTTTCTTCTCAAGGCTCGGTTAGGAAGTGACATATTGTGCAATAAAAAACCCTCTCGTGCCAAGTCGTGCATTTGTGATTTATAATTCTATCAAATTATTGACATGAAACTCCCGAGTAATAGTTACGCGCAGCAATAATATTTGACTGTAGCGCTCGGCGGTTGTGTAGAATCTTTGACTCAAATAACAAGCCCACTGTTAAGATTTCTTAGATACTTGAAATTACGACCAGCTTGCAGGGAATTTGTTGTGGGTGCGACTGTATTGATTTTATCACTATTATTTCATCATTAATCAGTTAAACGTCGATTACGAATGATTAATTACGATTCTTGGTGAAGTTAATATCTCACACACGTCGACATTTCGGTCCAGCACTGTTATTTTGTGTAACGCCGTCTTCGTAACTTGATAACGATCTCAACGCTCTACCGATTGCCGCCGAGTTTTAGCCGAGGCCAAGTACAAATCAAACCAAATCATCGAGAAGACGAGGAGTTATAAAGGTCATACGATGTAAAAACACCACTTGGTGAAACGTCAAGGTTTGTGGGGAAATATTTGGTGGATTTTCCACCACGATGATGCATATGCTGACACGTCGTTGCTTTTTCGTGAATTTTTAATGAAAACGATTGTGTACTGAAGTTCACGCTCCCTGTATTTTTGATTCTTAACTGAAAAGTGCAGCGTGAGTTATTGTTACATGTTGCACGACCTATAGTGTGTTTCCGTAAGAAAGTGCAAAAATTTATCAGGACACAGAGGAAGCACAACTGAAGAATTTGAGGAAGGGAACCTGGCGTCGGAGAAGCAAGCTTAAGGAGATAATAGGAATGGAATCACATTACTGTGTGCTGTCAACCTCAGTTCACGCATGACATCGGCGAACAAAATTCTGAAGTGAGATTTTCACTCTGCAGCGAAGTGTGCGCTGGTATGAAACTTCCTGGCAGATTAAAACTGTGTGCCCGACCGAGACTCAAACTCGGGACCTTTGCCTTTCGCGGGCAAGTGCTCTACCAACTGAGCTACCGAAGCACGACTCACGCCCGGTACTCACAGCTTCACTTCTGCCAGTATCTCGTCTCCCACCTTCCAACCTCGCAGGAGAGCTTCTGTAAAGTGAGCGGGGTGAGCTAATGGTTACTAACAAAGACTGCAAATTTTAAGAATATGAAAAGTAGTAGGTTTCTGTTGTTTTATAAGATAGTTTTCATTATCCGTAAGAAAACTGGAATAAATATAAATGAAGACGGTCATAATTTTTTTTTTTTTTTTTTTTTTTTTTTTTTTTTTTTTTTTTTTTTTTTTTTTTTTTTTGCAGTAAGACTGGAGAACAACGATATGACGTTTACTTCACATTCTTTTTTCGATCATCATTTAACTTGACAATTGTGGTTACTTATTTTCATGGTACAAGATCTATATTATGAAATGGATGGATACGAATACTAATATATTAACAGAAAAATAATATTTGGCAATGAAAAATGTTCAGAAATATCTACACATGAGGAATACATAATTTAATAAAATTAACCAAAGTCTGGCCACAATTTACACAGAATCAGACAGTTCTTACGAATCAAAGTCCATTACTATGTTCGCTAGTAATTCTTTTTGTCACCTACACAAAAAGCTAGGTGGAAACTGTGGTGTCACCGCCAGACACCACACTTGCTAGGTGGTAGCCTTTAAATCGGCCGCGGTCCATTAGTATACGTCGGACCCGCGTGTCGCCACTGTCAGTGATAGCAGACCGAGCGACACCACACGGCGGGTCTAGAGAGACGTCCTGGCACTCGCCCCAGTTGAACAGACGACTTTGCCAGAAGGGGATCACTGACAATTACGCTCTCATTTGCCGAGACGATAGTTAGCATAGCCTTCAGCTACGTCATTTGCTACGACCTAGCAAGGCGCCATAGCATTTGATAATTAGTATTGTGAAGCATGTACAGTAACGAGAGATGTTCACCAATTGTGGATTAAAGCTAAGTATTACATCAACTACGTACTTTATTTTCTACGTTCTCATTTCCTTGTAATGTTCCAGACCTCACGCCAGCCTGCGTGAGCTAAACGCGTGCCTTTCGGCTACCTTACAGTGGCTTGGCTGTCTGGCCAAGTCACTACAGAAACCACAACAAAATCAACGCTATGTTCTGATGATCTCCTCCACACACAGAACTCATAGCTGACAATTTGGCTCCAAGAGTCGCGTAGTTCAGGTTGACCTCACTAAATGTCGGGCAGCAGGAGAGGTACGAATTTTACACTAGCGGCCATTAAAATTGCTTCACCAAGAAAAAATACAGATGATAAATGGGTATTTATTGGACAAATATATTATACTACTACTGAGATGTGATTACATTTTCACACAGTTTGGGTGCATAGATCCTGAAATATTAGTACCCAGAACAACCACATCTGGCCTGGGCAAACAGAGCTTGGATGGCGTGTACAGGTACAGATGCCCATGCAGCTTCAACACGATACCACAGTTCATCAAGAGTACTGACCCGCGTATTGTGACGAGCCAGTTGCTCGGCCACCATTGACCAAACGTTTTCAGGCCCGTACAGGACCTGCAACATACGGTCGTGCATTATCCTGCTGAAATGAAGGGTTTCGCAGGGATCGAATGAAGGGTAGAGTCACGGGTCGTAACACATGTGAAAGGTAACGTCCACTGTTCAAAGTGCCGTCAATGCGAACAAGAGGTGACCGAGACGTGTAACCAATGGCACCCCATACCATCACGCTGGGTGATACGCCAGTATGGCGATGACGAATACACGCTTCCAAAGTGCGTTCACCACGATGTCGCCAAACACGGATGCGACCATCATGATGCTGTAAACAGAACCTGGATTCATCCGAAAAAATGACGCTTTGCAATTCGGGCACCCAGGTTCGTCTTTGAGTACACCATCGCAGGCGCTCCTGTCTGTGATGCAGCGTCGAGAGTAACCGCAGCCACGGTCTCCGAGCTGATACTCCATGCTGCTGCATACGTCGTCGAACTGTTCGTGCAGATGGTCGTTGTCTCGCAAACGTCCCCATCTGTTGACTCAGGGATCGAGACGTTGCTGCACGATCCACTACAGCTATGCGGATAAGATGCCTGTCATCTCGATTGCTAGTGACACGAGGCTGTTGGGATCCAGCACGGCGTTCCGTATCACCCTCCTGAACCCACTGATTCCATATACTGCTAACAGTCATTGGATCTCGACCAACGCGAGCAGCAATGTCGCGATACGATAAACCGCAAACGCGATAGACTACCTCCCGACATTGATCAAAGTCGGCAACACATTTTTTCACCTTAAGGAGACATCACAACAACGTTTCACCAGGCGACGCCGGTCAACTGCTGTTTGTGTATGAGAAATCGGTTGGAAACGATCTTAATGTCTGCACGTTGTAGGTGTCGCCACCGGCGCCAACCTTGTGTGAATGCTCTGAAAAGCTAATCATTTGCGCATCTTCTTCTGTCGGTTAAATTTCGCGTCTGTAGCACGTCATCTTAGTGGTGTAGCAATTTTAATGGCCAGTAGTGTATAATAGTAGCACTATTCTAGAGCAGGTACGACATCGGCAACTCTGCCTAAGTGATGTTGTGACTCAAGAGATTACAGATGCCCTGCTTCTGGCTCAATATACTTGATGTTTGGAGAAACACGGATGGGGTGATGGATTTCTCAAGCCTCGTGCGAGACGTACAACCGTAAGCCAGCTCCATAGCGCCTCCAGTTCTGCAATTCCGCCACCCCGTCCCCACTGCACGGCGCGGCACCGCGATTCGCGCTAATTAATCTTACTTACCCGCCGAGTTCGGGCCTCCAAGGTTGGCGGCCGTGGTCTGCCCCCGCCCACCGGCGCCGCCTCAGCCAACTGCGGCGCGCCTTTCTTCTTAACAATGAAAGGGAATCGCTCCCGCAAGGCGCGCCGCGCTGTATCGCGGCCCATCGATCAGTGTCGCCAACAAAGACAAATTGCGCGCCTCCCCCCCCCCCCTTCCTCCCCCCAGTCCCACACGACCGGGATCCGCGATCCGCCCCTAACTCGATATAAATGAGCCGCTGGCGCGTTTCCG
Source organism: Schistocerca piceifrons (assembly GCF_021461385.2). NCBI lineage: Eukaryota > Metazoa > Arthropoda > Insecta > Orthoptera > Acrididae > Schistocerca > Schistocerca piceifrons. The sequence continues at coordinate 54,703,233 of NC_060147.1, forward strand.
GTCGTCACCTAAGCCTTAATTTCCCACGGCGGTATTACTTACTTCCCAATTGCCGCTTCTTCTAGTTAGAGCTGTCGAACGAAATAAAGACTATTTCCCACGAAATGCTCGCAGCAAGTCTCAGGAATCATTCTCTCTCCCCCCCCCCCTCCCCCTCCCACCTTTTATTTTTAATCGATGGCTATCATGAAAGTGTGGAGTTGTAACAGGTCTCTTTAAATGAACAAAGAAACGAGAACTTAATAAATTATTTAAAAAGGCTTTCTCTGTTCAGTTATCGGTTTTTTCAGTGGTTTAATCATGTCATTATTTCTTCTTACCACGATTTGGAAATCGTTTAAACCTTAATGACCAGATAAAACAAACTGTAGGAGATTCGCTGGAATAACATTAAGGAAACGTGTTCAGTTTTATCAAAAATAGGGTCCAGATCGCAATAAATTATTTACTTTTAATTCTAGTAAGCGGTTTCGATCTACGTCGTCATGTTCAGACAAGACACTCAGATGACGTGACGAGATAGTGCGCGCAGTTGCGGTGAGTATATATACCATTTCCGGGTGGGAAAGAGCGCCTGGTTCCCGGCACGAATCCGCCCGGCCGATTTGTGTCGAGGTCCGGTGAACCGGCCAGTCTGTGGATGGTTTTTAGGCGGTTTTCCTTCAGCCTCGGCGAATGCCGGCTGGTTCCCCTTATTCCACCTCAGTTACACTATTTCGGCGATTGCTGCACAAACAAGTTCTCCACGTACGCGTACACCACCGTTACTCTACCACGCAAACTTAGGGGTTACACTCGTCTGGTGTGAGACGTTCCCTGGTGGGGTCCACCGGGGGCCGAACCGAACAATAACCCTGAAAGAGTGGTTCGTTGTGGGACGGCGCAGGGGTGAAGTGGACTGCGGTAGTCGTCGTGGGGTTGTGGGCCACTGCGGCTGCGGCGGTTACGGAGCCTCTCCGTCGTTTCTAGGTCCTCGGTTACAATACAATACAATATATAACATACTTCTCATATATTTGTAGAGGAACTCAGGGTAATTAATGTTCAGGGGAGAGAGTATTACGGACATGATGCAGGATGGACACGATTAAAAGAAAGGCGTTTATATTTGCGGCGGGATCTTCTCACGAAATGTCAATCACCAACTTTCTCCTCCGAATACGAAAATATTTTGTTGACGCCGACCTGCATAGGGAGGAACGATAAACGCAATCAAATATGGGAAATCAAAGCACTCACGGAAAGATACAGTTGTTCGTTTTTCCGCGCTCTCTTCGAGAGTGGAATAATAGAGAATTTTTGTGCAGGTCAGTCGATGAACACACTGCCACGCACTTAAATATGATTTGCAGAGTAGCCACGTATATGTAGATGCAGAAAAATTTTTGTAAAGTAAAGTAACGCAGAAAACAGTTCTTACGGGTAAGAAAAAACAAAATCAACATGTAGTCTAATCCAGCGGATCTTGCTTGAAAATTCATAAATCTGTATGTTATGCACACTTGGAAGTTTTCCAATGAAATGCAATTTATTCTGAAATTATTCCGTAAACTTTGGAATTACTAGGAATTTCATCTTAAAAGTAGGACATAAAGTTACTTTTGAATGCATTACGGGAACAGCAGTGATCAATGTTTTTAATAGTAATTATTTAGAACATAAAGTTGTTTAATGAACAATTTGGACTAAGGAATATAAAATTTGCAAAAAATTCATTAGCAATAAAAGATATTATGTCAGTTTGAAATACACACAAATATTTCAAATGTTTTACACCCAGTTACTGTTACTATTACTGTATTGAATCCCATCGTTGGTGCACCAGCTCTGTTTTATGGCTTGCGAAAATACAAAATAGGAGTCTGGTAATAAATCCTATAACCCAGTCCTATCCAAGTAGAAAAGTTTCGTTGTCAAATCTGTGTGATAAGCCGTTTTTTTCTGCTGGATGATATTCTAATCATCTTACGATGAGATGTTTCATCACTGGATTAAGAACTCCGCTCTCCACTAACTTCACGTATGCTACTAGCTGGTCTTCTTGTTCTGCAGTGAACGCATTTTTAAATTTACCATTTGATTTGTCAACTCTGTACTTCGGGGTGTTCTTAACTTGACAAAAGCATCTTCCCAATGTTCGTTTGGGTATGATAAAATGCCTAGACTCTTTTAAAACTCCGATTCCAGAAGCTAAAACGAATGAAACCGCCATTTCCATTGATGTAACATCCAACTTCTATCTACTAATCTTTCTAATATAGTAGTAGTAGTAGTAGCAACTTTATTCATCCCTACATCTCTTTTTACAAGGATATAGGACATGTCAAAGTATTTACAAGTTTAGACCAATTTAAAATAAACTTATTCGTATACACGTATATTTTACAGACTTCTCGTTAGAGACAATCATTAAATTTACTCCTGGTATACAATACTTTTTTTACAAATAACTTATTAAATAATTTAATGCAACACTGTTCACTCATACATCACTATCAGTCACTGCACACACTATACACTCATTGTTTCATAATGTTTCATAACACTTCACTCACTACACACACACACACACACACACACTCGTGATCTCTGGGCCATTTTCTGTACCGCAACTTCCCATTCGCTATTCTGAAAAACTAAGTCAGCATCACTCCTTAATGAGTGAGATGTTGAGTTCGGAAAGAGGAAGAAGTAATGTGCTATGCATAGCTTGGGTGTTAGTATTTCTAGAAAAGGAAAAACGAAGGAAAAAACAAAGTGAATGTGTTTTGTGGAATGTTGGATATTTTATAATCATTATTATTATTATTATTTATTTGTATAAGATATTTTTATCAAACTCCTACTCTGTTTTAGCTAAGTAATCCTTGAATGTATAAAATGTATTGCATAACAGTTACTTTTTAGCTGCCTTTTTAAATAAGTGTATTTTTGCAGTTTCTTTAATCTCTTTTGTTAATTTATTGAACAGTTTTATTCCTTGGTAGAAAATGCTGTTTTGAGTTTTATGTTTATTTTTTCTTGGTAAATGTAAGTTGAGTCTTTCTAATGCAAGTTCACGCCATCTGGTAAGGAAAGGAAAGAACGAAATATATAGTTTAAAATCTACATGCATAAAAAACTGGCGGGGCAGAACGGGACACTATCCCATTCTGCCGTGTCCCGTTTCGCTCTCAAGAGTGACATTCAGCCTAACAACTTTTACTGAGCATGATAACTGACGGATTTAAAGGTATTGTGTAATTAACGTATAGCAAATGACATGTGCTGTCAGATTACATGTAATTTAAGGTCAAACAGTTCAGAATTAAAGATTTACCTTGCCTTTAAACTGAGTTATGAAAACACAACTGGAAACGTGAAGGGCAAACGTTCACTTACAAGTCGCATTCGAATGCAAATCAAAATCGCTGTCGCGCCTTCCCTTCCGTTCACACAAGCTACATGTCACTAGGGTAAGTTCCAGCACTCTCCAGTCTAAGAAACAGCACAAGCCCTTTGTTCCCTGCTGTCCCGTTCTGCTCTGAATTCCCCCACACGAGCAGTTTTAGATTATGTTTTTGTTTCGCGCGTTCGTCAAGTGTTCCCTTTGCACATAGGACTTGGTTTTTATCAACACTACATCAATAAGTATTTGAAAATAATACTAAGAAGCGATCTAAAATGGTAGGGATTCGCAAAATCAGTATTAGGGAAGGTTTATGGACGACCTAGATTTGTTAGAAGAGTTCAGGGAAATGCATTCCGTCTGTAAAGGAAGTCACGTACGCCATTGTTCCAGTGTTTGGGATCCTTATGAAGTACGAATCACAGTTGACATTTAACGAATTCAGACACACACTGCTAGTACCCTAACAGGTCGATATGGCCCTAGAAAAGTGTAACAACAGTTATCGGTGAACTAAAATCAGAATCGCTGGAAGAACAATGTAGTCGCGGAACAACGTTGGGTAAGTGCAGAGAACATGTAACAACGAAACTGTGTGACAATTATGTTGCCAATATGCGTATCTCGCTGAGGAAAGATTATGGCATATATAGGCATATATAGACGGAAAATCTATGGTACATGACAAGACAAAAAAAATGCACAACAAAGGAATTATCCGATTGGGGGAGGAAATTGGTAGATGTGATGTATATCCACAGACACTCATATTGGTATCCTACCGCTACCCGGGGCGTCCCCAGACACGCTTCGCTGCCCAGCGGGGCATAGTTCGAAGCGGAACTCATCACTGAAGACACTTCTACTCTAGTCAATGAGATTACACGCCGAAGACATGTCTATAGATGCCCCAGACAGGAGTGGAATACCAGCCTGAGAGTCGCCAGCCATACGAACCTCGAGTGATGGTGTGGGGTGTCCTTTCACTTCATAGCAGGACCCTTTCCATTGCCATCCGCGACACCCTAACAGCACAGAGGTAAGTCGACGATATTGTACGCCCCATTTTGTTGCCCTTCATTGGAAGCCACCCTGGGCCTATATTTAAGCAAGATAATGCCCGCCCACACACGGCGAGAGATTCCGCTGTTTGTCTTTGGTGCTTGCCAAACTTCACCTTGGCCAGCAAGGTTGCCGAATGTCTCCCCAATTGGCAACGTTTGGAGAATTATGGGCAGGGACTCCCAGCAAACTAGGGATTTTGACGATGTAACGCGGCAGTTGAACAGAATTTCGCCCCCAGTAGGACATCCAACAACTGTAGAATGAGATTTTCACTCTGCAGCGGAATGTGCGCTGATATGAAACTTCCTGGCAGGTTAAAACTGTGCGCTGGACCGAGACTCGAACTCGGGATCTTAGCCTTTCGCTGGCAAGTGCTCTACCATCTGAGCTACCCAAACACGACTCTCGTGAGCGAAAGGCAAAGGTCCCGAGTTCGAGTCTCGGTCCAGCGCAAAGCTTTAATCTGCCAGGAAGTTTCATCCGACAACTCACAAGGAACAGAGATGGACCAACGCGTTACTGACTTGCTCTATTTGTGAAGCTCTTTCTCTTGAATAAATCATCTAAAATTTTCGAAATTGTCCAAAATTTTTGCCTGTGCAGGTAAGTCACATCTGTCAAATTCCGTCCCATTCTGATGATCCTTTGTGTTACATGTTTCTTTCCTGTGTTAGAATTCTAACACTATCAACCGTTTCAGAGTCGAGAGACTTGGCACTAATGAGGCAAAGAAAGAGATTTGTACAGTATGTAGTGTATAAGAGTGTCTGCAGAAGACAGTATTCTTTGACTATGTGAAGTTTAATGTTTATATGTAATTAACAAATGTTTATAATGTTATGCAAGTAACAATAACTATCTTTTATTTAACTATGTATAACCGTAAAGTTAAGTCAATACCAGCTCAGGGCTAAAGTTAAGTACAGGTGAAAACCAGTAGTGATCTACCAACGTTCCGGAAGGTTGGAAAAGGTGGATATTTCCTGCTGCTAACGGAAGCAGGCAGGAGACGGGAGAAGCGGAGTGGTTCAGGTAGGTGCAAGACACTGTGGAGGCAGGTGACGAAAGCTGATGCGCGCTGTTCTCCGCAGTATTGTTTAAACATAGGCAAAAGTTTAACTGCTTAATAGACGTGAGTGAAGGGGAAGTGCTAAAGTACATGTCTGCGACGCTTTACAGGAGATATAAAATTGTGTCTGCAACGAATGCTGGTTCATGGATGGAAAAGGTCTAAGGCACCCATTACGTAGACCGACGCAGTTCACCATGGAACCCAAACTCATAATTGAGCTGGTATAAGTCGCATAATTCGACGCCACGAAGACAAGTAATAATCTCCTTTGCTGCAAAATGGTACGAGCCTTCAGAGCACCTAAATCTGTGCTCACGACTACAATACAGGAATTAACCGTCCATAGTTCTGTATATGTGCTGTGTCGACAAGTTTTTGTCTGTCTTATTCAGTAATCATTTAATTGTTTTTTAAACGCAGAACGACTCATTTAACCTAAAGTTTTCCAAGTAGGGATCCGTTCCTATACTCAAGAGAAAGAAACAGAGAGTCCATTGGTGTGGAACATTATTGCGCAATGGAGTGTTTTATTTCAAAGTTAATTTAAATCACCACTCAAGTGCACAATTAAATGTGGAGAATTGTAGATTGCATTGAAAGAACCTAGTGTGCGAATGTGGTTATTGGGACCTTCTGTCCAAGAAATTGCATACACTATTCCAGTAAAACTGAGAAAAACCAAGTATAAAACCTTTTGCAAACATTTCGATACTTACAAAAGTATCGTAAAATATATCTTGTGTATAATACATGTTTTCAGAAGCATTGTTGCTGATCTTACCTTCAGAAACTTAAGTAGGTATTATTGTCGTTCCGGCGTTGTTTTCATGGACCAAAACTTTCTAAGTGTGCGCGTGTGACCTATTCTGAAAGCAGTCATTATTCAGCTGCCTACGTGCATTAGCTTGTTCCTTCAGTGAAAGAAATTATAAGAGAGAAAAAGATTTAATAAGACCCAAAACAAAGTAAGACAAAATTTTGTGAATTTGTTGAATAATGTCAATCGATTCGTCATTTTGGCTGGCGATCGTGTTTCTCGGTATTATTATCACTCGCAAAAAGTAGTTTGACGGAACAGAAAAGCTGCAACAAAGACTGTACGATAACTTCACATTTGACCGAGCTTTATCCATTATGCGGCATCTGAGGTCACTAGCGGTTGTTAAGGAGGTAGTTGTGTTTACGTGCTTCGGTTACCGAAGCCAGAATAACATCTGAAGTACTAGACGCAACTGCAAGAGTAGAAACCGTGGGTGTTGTAAGCGGCCTTTAGATGGTGGCAGAGCAGCACTTACATCGCCATACTGCCGTTATACAGTGTATAGGGCCTCGTCTGTTGTTGAGAACACATTGCTGCATCGTGTACAAACGAGAACAGAAGGCATTCAATGCAAAACTTTCTTTTATTGTGTATGAATAACTCAAATGAGGATGTACAAAGGCGTGCAGCCGGCACTCGACGGTAAGCGTCCCTCGCTCTTTTGTTTTGAGTCATCACATTGCGTATTGCGTTGTTACCGTATAGTAACTTGCGTGTTATGAGAATGTGGCGATTCAAAATACCGTCCATTGAAGATTTGTCACTTCACTCTGAGGACAAATTGTTATACTTAAATGTCAGTTAATAACATACCGGTGCGGAAAGTCCTTTAGGTTTAGGTTTGAATTAGGATTGTAAATGATAGGTGTCACCTTGTGGTTAGAGTCCGCAGTTATTGAGTTGGAGGAAGTAAGTTTGCAACTTCATACATGCTAATATTTTTGCAACATAGCGTTTGTAACACATTGTGGAACTTTCTTAGTTATGTAATAAAAACATGCTCTGCAATTTTTGATGTTCTTTACGTATCAGCGTGTGGTCTCTCTGGAATGAGTTCCTTCGATTTTGTAAGTTTAGTCTACTGAAAATGCTGTGAGTATGTGGGTTTTATTTTGTCAAGTTTGCAATGGATTGATCCAACAAGTACTCTTTGGTTCTTGCAAGAAACAATTTCCACCTCACACTACTACAAAAGTCAGACACACACTCAAAATGTACCAACAAGAACTGCTTGAAAAACATTCAGCAACAAATATCTTCTGGAGTTGTCCGCTGTAAGGAAAATACACAAACATATTCTATATTCTTACGTAACTTGTAGAATACTTGGGTACTGGAGTATTGCTAGTTAGTGTAAGAAAAACATTAAACGAACGAAAAATAATATTTGTTGCAAAAAATTCTGAGAAATCAAGTGATACTTTTTCTTATAAATTAATAAATTTCCGGGTTCTTTTCGAAACAGTAGATTGCCTCTTATGGATAGGAATGCCATTATTTTGCAAAGTATGGAAAGGTTCTTTTCCCCCTTTTCTTTAAGATTGTTATTTACTCGGCAGAATGGCTGAGAGCCGCGCCTACACAACTTGAATAACTTTTCTAGGTACTGTCAAGGCTGTCGCATGAGAACTATAATGGAGTGTACTGTTATGGAGGACAAATGGGGCTCGCATACACTGTAGCGCACAATACCGTGAGCTGCGACGACTGCTGCCTGCATCGCTCGCTGCTCACAAATAACACAACTATCTCTTTCTATCTGGATTGACCTTCGCCAATCAAACTCTCTCTACTCCTTGATGCAGTCAAGGACTCCTATCCGCCCCTAGTCTAACTATTGGCGTGGTACACCGGTTAGATAACCAGTCCAGTGTGTTGACTCACCCCTCCGAAGGGACGAGTCTCCCAGCGGGCTGGTTGCCCCTTTAGAACGAAAATTCCTGCAGCGATCATATTGTGTACACCAGCCTCAACTTTTTCAACGTTGGTGCACACTTGCGATTTACTTATTAGATTTACATATCGCTTATATGAATTCAGGCAAAATTGACTCTACCTTACCGAGTTTGGGTTCAAATGAAGTGTCTTGATGTGCATAATACGATTGTGAGGACGAAATACGTAAGAAATGAAGGTCAGGAGACCACGCCACTTTACAATGCGAAAGATTAAATTCTGTCTCAAATATTTGGCCGTTTCTTCCGATTATGTCACCATTTCCAAGGGTTCGGGTAGGCAAGAATCTAAGAGCACAGCTTAAATTGCTTGCTTGACGCAAAATTTAGCTCCGATCGAATCCTTAACAACGCTTTCGTAAATTCACCGGTCAAGATAACAAAGATTGCAACACACAACGAGCGAGGAACGGTTAGCTGAATGCGTTTGTGACGCCCTCATTTTAGTTGTTCGTGTATTGTGAAAGATTCCCTACCAGTCAGTTAAGCCCTAATAACATCTGCAATTACATGTGAGACTCACGTAAGTGTGTTTTCTTTCGGTTAAGAGCACCGATATCTCCGAAGTCCAGTTGTCGGTGTCCCCCAGGCCTCAGTTCTGCCTCCCCTCTTTCTAGGCCCGCCCCGGCGGCAGCGACTCGGGCGCGTCAACTCGCCGCTGGAAGCTGCAGCTGGGGGCGGACCACTAAACATATTGCGCTGCCGCCTCCCGCGCACTTCCAGCTCCAGTTTCTCCAGCGCCCGGAGCGGCGAGGCGCGGCGGCATGCGACACGGCGGCCGGGGCGAGGAATTCGTTTCCTGGAGGGCCGCCATTTGTCTTCCTCAGTTGGCACCAATGATTTATCTCTCTTCCCGCCCCAGCGGCCGCTCCTCCGCGCCGAGTCCTCCGCTGTTTCGCCCAGCAGAAGCGGCCTCCGGCCCTCCGAACAATACCGTAAATTTTCTGTTGTTTCGTTTGGCGTTCTCACACTGCGCACGGTAACTTGGCGTAATCCCATCTAAAGGCTGTGACAGAAGCTGGTGCACTGATCACAGCCGATCTGATACGTATCTCAATTCACTCTGATATATATATATATATATATATATATATATATACGAAGATGGTATCTGGTCTTTTGGACATGTCCGAAAGAACAGATACCATCTTTATATATATATATATATATATATATTTGACCGCCTTCTTCTGTGCGGATGCACAAACAGTGCCCGAACTCTTACGGGAATCGGCAAAAAGCCGCGAGCAGTCAGTACAATGGGCAGGGGCACTATGAATATAGTGCGAGACAATAAGTTGGGAATGTGGATCTCACAGGAGGCGTACCATAGATAAGTCCCTGCAGTCGCACTATCCTATGCGTCCCCAGTGGCTTAGATGGCATCTGCCATGTGAGCGGGAGATCCTGGGTTCCAGTCCCGGTCGGGGCACACATTTACCACTGTCCCCGTTGATATATATCAAAGCCCGTCAGCAGCTGAAGGTATTAAAATAATTCTAATTTCCTTCCAATTGATGAGCTGGCCTTCCAGCTCGCCACATCTCAACCCGAACATATCGGTTGGACCCTAGACGACTGGAAAACCCTGGTCTGGAAAGATGAGTCCCGATTTCAGTTGGCACGACCTGATGGTAGGTTTCGAATGTGGCACAGGCCCCACGAAGCAGTGGACCCAAGTTGTCAACAAGTGACTGTGCAAGATGATGATCCACAATGGTGTGGGCTATGTTTACACGGAATAGACTAGGTCCTCTGGTCCAACTGAACCAACTGGAAATTGTTATGTTCGGCTACATGGAGACAAACTGCAGCCATTCATGAGTTTCATGTTCGCAAGGAAAAAAAAAAGAGAGAAAAAAGATGGAATTCTTATAGATCACAATGAGTCATGTCACTGGTCCACAGTTGTTCGCGATTGGTTTGAACAACATTGCGGACAATCCGAGCTAATGGTCACCCAGATCACCCGACATGAATTTCATTGAATATTTATGATACATAATCAATAGCTAATTTCGTATACAAAATCCTGCATCCGGAACAGATTCACAATTATGGGCGGCTATAGAGGGAGCATGCCCCAATATTTCCCCTGGGGATTTCCGACGATTTGTCGACTCGTTGCCACATGGACCTGCTGCACTACGCCAGACAAAAGGAGATTCGGCAAGATATTACGAGCCATTCCATGACTTAAGTCGCATCAGTCTATACAGGGTGGTCCATTGATAGTTCAAAATGGTTCAAATGGCTCTAAGCACTATGGGACTCAACTGCTGTGGTCATCAGTCCCCTAGAACTTAGAACTACTTAAACCTAACTAACCTAAGGACATCACACACATCCATGCCCGAGGCAGGATTCGAACCTGCGACCGTAGCAGCAGCGCGGCGCCGGACTGGAGCGCCTAGAACCGCACGGCCACCGCGGCCGGCGGTCCATTGATAGTGACCGGGCCAAAAATCTCACGAAATAACCATCAAACGAAAAAACTACAAAGAACTAAACTTGTCTAACCTGAAGGGGGAAACCAGATGGCGCTATGGTTGCCCCGCTAGATGGCGCTGCCATAGGCCAAACGGATATCAACTGCTTTTTTTTAAATAGAAACCCGCATTTCTTATTACATATTCGTGTAGTACGTACAGAAATATGAATGTTTTTGTTGGACCACTTTTTTCGCTTTGTGATAAATGGCGCTGTAATAGTCACAAACACATGGAATCATCCAAGTGTCCGGACGGCTCGCCGGATAGTTACGATATTTAAGGAAACAGGAAGTGTTCAGTCACATGTGCAACAAATGATGATGCCAAAGTAGGTGTTCTAGCTGCTATTGCGGCTAATCAGCACATCAGTAGCAGACAAATTCCGCGAGAGTGGAATCACAAAAACGTCGGTGTTGAGAATGCTACGTCAACATCGATTGCACCCGTACCAATTTCTATGCATCGGGAATTGCATGGCGACGACTTTGAACATCGTGTACAGTTCTGCCACTGGGCACAAGAGGAATTACGGGACGATGACATATTTCTAGCACGCGTTCTATTTAGCGACGAAGCGTCATTCACCAACAGCGGTAACGTAAACCGGCATAATATGCACTGTTGGGCAACGGAAAATCCCGATGGCTGCGACTAGTGGAACATCAGCGACCTTGGAGTGTTAATGTATGGTGCGGCATAATGGGAGGAAGGATAATTGGCGCCCATTTTATCAATGGCATTCTAAATGGTGCAATGTATGCTGATTTCCTACGTAATGTTTTACCGATGTTACTACAAGATGTTTCACTGCGTGACAGTATGGCGATGTACTTCCAACATGATGGATGTCCGGCACATAGCTCGCGTGCGGTTGAAGCGGTATTGAATAGCATATTTCATGACAGGTGGATTGTCCGTCGAAGCACTATACCATGACCCGCACGTCCCAGGATTTCTTTCTGTGGGGAAAGTTGAAGGATATTTGCCATCGTGATCCACCGACAACGCCTGACAACATGCGTCAGTACATTGTCAATGCATGTGCGAACATTACAGAAGGCGAACAACTCGCTGTTGAGAGAAATGTCGTTACACGTACAGCCAAATGCATTGAGGTTGAAGGACATCATTTTGAGCATTTATTGCATTAATGTGGTATTTACAGGTAATCACGCTGTAACAGCATGCGTTCTCAGAAATGATAAGTTCACAAAGGTACATGTATCACATTGGAACAACGTAATAAAATGTTCAAACGCACCTACGTTCAGTATTTTAATATGAAAACCTACCTGTTAACAACTGTTCGTCGAAAATTGTGAGCAATATGTTTGTGGCTATTACAGTGCCATCTATCTCAAAGTGAAAAAAGTGGTCCAACTAAAACATTCATATCTCTTTACGTACTACACGAATATGTAATTAAAAAGTGGGTTCCTATTTTAAAAAACGCAGTTGATATCCGTTTGACCTATGGCAGCGCCATCTAGCGGGTCAACCATAGCGCCATCTGGTTTCCCCCTTCAAGCTAGACAAGTTGCGTTCTTTGTAGTTTTTTCGTTTGACGCTTATTTTATGAGAAATTTGGCGTGGTCACAATCAATGGAACATCCTGTAGTACTTAAACTACGAAAGTAGCACGGGATGTGTCCACTACGTAAATATAGCTTTTTTCCAACATTACGATAGGCAGGTACACTTGTGTGTGTACCATGAAGGTTGCGGCTAAAGCATTCCCATCGTCAAGTTTTCACTGGAAGATCAGTACGTAGCTCTCTTACAACTTGCGTCTCATCAAGATTAGAACAGATATAAAAGTCATATTAATAACTACTTGGCAGGAAATTTAGTGGTACGGGACGACCTTCGTAATAGAAGAACGGTATTTTCATTAGTCACTCACAGTATATTTCACGTTTTTTATCAACCATTTCAAATTCCATGACCACTTCAGTGACACCCGGTGGAAATAGTACGCACACTTTACACATCAGAAGATTTCACTTACGTTTTTAGACAACATAGTTCTGTGGAGATAACAGCGATTAATTTACTTATAATCAACTATTCAAAATGACAGTCACAATCGCATTATTTATTTTGCAGCCAACCGGCTTCAACCGGCGATGTGGTCATCTTCAGGGCAATTTACACCATCTGGTTGGTAACCGTGCACAGGCAGGGTGAAGATTCCAGCGAGCGACCGAATGGTGTAAATTACCCTGAAGATGACCCCCATCGCGGGTTGAAACCGGTTGGCTGCAAAACAAATAATGCGATTGTGACTGTCATTTTGAATAATTGATTCACTTACAATGTTTGAAGACAGTTCACCTTGCTAGATATATCAGTTGACAGATATATTTGCCAGTGACTGTTAGTTGCTAGCTGATACTAATGGACAGTATGAATCTAAGATAGTAAATTGCAGAATTTGCGGAAGTCGCCGAAATGGCCTTTTAATGTTAGTAGAGACTAGAGGGCTACAAGTTGTGAATTCGTGAACTGTGGGAAATCGAAACTAAAAATAGCAGTTACCGAAAAATAGCATTCATAGAAATCACTGATATCAGGAAGTCACAGGCTAGTCAGTTCCTATTATGGAGGGTTATAGTACGTGGATTGTCGTGATGGTGAGGAGGGAAGGTGGGAGGGGGAAGTCCCAGTGCCTGTGCTGCCCGACGCAGGGCTGCCAACTGCGGGAAGACAAATGGCACCGGTGTAGCGCTGCGGTGCGGTGCGGTGCGGTGCTGTGTCGCTGGCAGCAGACAAATGCCTCGTCATAACGAGGCCGCCTGCGAGCGCCGTGGGCGGGGCCTTTTAATGGTAGGGGCCCGCGCACCGCGATGAATGGTCCGGCGCCCGGGGGCAGTCGACGTGGCGGCGGGCAACACCGTAGCATGCAAGGCGAAATCATCCGCATTATCACGGGCCTAATATCTGTTGGCACAGAGGACACAGCAGCATTGGACACACAATTTGTCACCTCTAGCCATGATAAAGATCTCCAGATGACGGAGATTGTAGCCCATAAGTTGCTTCAGGTATGGCTATCAGGCCGAGCCATCCACTGAACATGAGATCTAGAAAAGCTACCAATATGTGTGGATGTTATTTACTGTGCTACATGTGCTGTTCCAAGTAACACTGGCATTTTCTGTTGGCTCTGTTACGACCTTCTGCACCACTTGTTAGCAGCAGTCACAGTGGCTGCGCCAAAGACTGAGACGGCGTGGGGTTTTACAATTATTTATTGAACTTTTACAATTTCTCCCTCGTCGTCGCTGCCCATCCCTGCGGATCCCTCTGCCTGGCTGCTGCTGTGTAGATTCTCCGACAATGCGCCCAACGCGCGCCGCTGATCGCACTCGGGAGCCTCGGGTCACCAGTGCTCCGCTGAAGCCAGGATGCCCTGTGGTTGAGATGAACTCGTCGCCGTGAGGTCAGCTGCCGACGCCTGCTGCACCGGCGGCTGGGAAGCCGTCAGTCGCAATGTCCGCGAGGTCCCGTCATGGACGGACCACGCGCCATAGGGCTGGGTTGCCGTGAAGTCCGGGCGTCAGCCCCGGCGGCGCCTGTGACCGAGACCGGGCTGCAGCCAGTCCTGCTGGAGGTTCTCGCTGTAGTTAGTCAGCCATGGTGCTGACCGAACTCGGGCCGACCTCCAGAGCTGAAGTTGACATCTGGCGGCGAACGGATGACTTCTTCGAACTGGAGCAGACTTCTGAACATTCGTACACGGACCACACTCGTCCTCAGATCCGAACTGCTTCCTAATGGCTTCTGTCTGCTGCTGCCTCCGCTCCACTATTTATATCCGGGAGGGTGAAGCTTTTCACCATCGGTGGTAGGTTTTTGTTATTACTCCCACAGTATATTGCAGCGTAGCTTAGTGTGCTGGCCTCACTTCCCCTTACTCAGCAATCTCCAGGCTTCGCTCGGCGCTCGGTCTGTGTGCATTCTTGCACCAGCCTGTTGGTAGACTGCTGCTGTCAGCAAGGCTATCTGTGCGTGCTTACTTCGCAACACCTCGGTCGCCGGCGTGCGTCTGTTTTGCCATTCTCCACTGCGTGAAGCAACGTTTACTACATGTGGCTGCAACAGCTCCGATCGAATGCTACGGCGTAGCAGAGCAGGTGCAGGAAAGTACCCGAGTTTTCGGCAAGCAGGGAATGTACGCGTGGAATGTTGCGAGCAAGGCAGTTGACACCCTGGAATTTGAGAATATGCACAGTATACTTCTCATGAAGATGCCGAAAAGAAGGTAACAGTTGCTCATTGAGAGTAGTGAAATAGCATCCCAGGTTCATGTTCGTGATAGACAGAATGAGTGTATCTAAGTCATGGTAGGGGGAAACCCCTGAAATACCACAGAAGGACCTCTGGACTGAACTCAACCTCGAGAAGCGGTGTTTTAAATACTTCATTCGGCCACCGGTGGACTCGATGCCTCCCATCGTTTGATGATGATGATGATGATGATGATTAGTAGTAGTAACAGTAGCTGTTCAGAGCGCTAAATGGCGAGGTCATCAGTGCCCTAGAGTGAAGTAAATACAGACGAGTGTGGTCAAATAAAGAAAATAGTAATTTTTGAGAACATTTCTCTTGGAGTACAGTCGTTATTTTTAATTGCTTAAAAATGAGTATGAGAATTCACAACCGCAAGAAACTTCATCTTTAGGAGGTTACTGGTTTCGATCTGTTTTTGACCATCTTCTGAACTCACCACGATAGTAGACGGTGGTTGTGAACGGACGAGGCGCTAGGACTCCGCGAAAGCTAACTACGCCTGTTCCGTTCGCAGCCACCGTCTATCATCACGTTGTGAGGTCTGAATATGGTCTGACCGAAGCCGGTAACCTCATAAAGAAAGAAGTTTCTTGCTGTTGTATCTGTTTATGTTCATTTTTTTAATAAAAGTTACGGTAAATTTTAAAATCAGTGTGCAACCTCACACAGGTATTGAAAATACAAGAGCAGCTACACACATAAGACAAAATATCGTGGAATACTACTAGATAACATGAAGGATAAAATACCAGTACAGAGAGAGTTAAGTAGGAGAGAGATGATTATGGCTGAGTGATTACTTAACAATAATCGGTAGCCGAGCCACTCTGGGACACATTAACCGGTTTGCTGCTACAGCCGTGTTCTCTGCATTCCGTAATGAGGCGGCTTTTGTTACGGCTGTACTGCTTGCCAAACACTGGTTCGCTGTGATGACAAACGGCGTTCCGGCCGATGTGAAATAATTGTCATGTGATTTTTCGAAAGCTGTTAGATGAAAAAATTTGATTTTTGCACGTGTTACAGTGTGACATCTTCATTCGATAACGAACTGAATTTCTTTTCGCTACCCTCGTACTTACTGCTGTACATCAAATTAAATAAAACATTGCACGGAAATTTGGAAATTTTCTAGAGGTAAGAACGCACTGCTTAAACTTCCTAAATGGTTGACTTTACCTTACACATTGCAGTTAATGTAACGTAGATAAGATATCAAAACTGTATTTAATACTGAGATCAGAACAATATCTCATTTCGTTCTCTAGCTGTTGGGTTTTATTTCCGAAGGACACAAGGATTCATGTCCTTGCGCATCGCTAATCACGTTGCCACAACAATAGTCATATCTCAAACGATTCAAGACATCGAAACGTGGTACTCTGCAAATGATAACACGTAATGAGGCACCTACGTGTTGTATGGCAAAAACCCGAAACTATTTCATTCACAAAGATATGGAAGAAACTCGGCCGCTGCAGAGAGAGGTTGGCAGCTGAGGGCGCATGCAGACGTCCATAACACTGAAGGAAAATGAAAGCAGTATACACGTCCGCAGCACGTGGAAAGCGGTGTAGCAGAACGTGTATAGGCGCTCACAGCAGCAAAATGGTTAAAATTTCACACTCAGTATTTTGGGAAGGAATCCTGACATCACACAAAATCTTACGCCACAAATTACGTTCCGCTCATCATCAGTCAAAACAGACAGCTGATGTTGTGGGATACCTATATCTGCTCTCGTGCCATCATATGAAACGCACTCATTAAAATACGAGGGTTGGAACTTCAGTAGTGGCAAATATTTATTTACAGTTCGTACGAAATAGATACGTGTTTCGAAGTTTTACTAACATTCAAAGCAGTCACCAGCATTGTGTATAACCCGTTGATAGCGTTGTGGAAGTCGTAGGATACTTTTATCAGTGCCAGTTGTGTTGACAGTTCGAGCGGCGCGGTCTATTGTCCGACGAATTTGTAGCAGTTCTGAAGTGAATACCGTGAAGTGTTTCCTTCAGTTTAGAAATCGCATTGAACTCACGAGGGCTTAAGTCAGGTGAGTGCAGTAGGTAGTATAGCGCTTAGCAGCCGCATTAGTGAAACAGATCAGTAACAGCTTGCACTGTACGTGCTTGAGCATTGTCCTGCAAAATGATGGTAAGGTCCTGCAGGAAGTGTCGCCACTTCTGTCTCTAAGCTGGTAGTAGGCTGTGTTCCAAAAATGAACAGGATAGAGACAGAAGTGATGACACTTTCTGCAGGATCTGACCATCATTTTGCAGGACAATGCTCAAGCACGTACATTGGAAGCTGTTACTGATTTGTGTGACTGATGGGGCTGCTAAGTGCTATACCACCTACTGCACTCCCCTGACTTAAGCCCTAATGAGTTCAACTCAATTTCTAAACTGAAGGAAATACTTCGCGGCATTCGCTTCAGAACTGCCACAAATTCGTCGGGCAATAGACTGCGCTGCGCTGTCAACACAACTGGCACTGCTAAGAGTATCCTACGACTTCCACAACGCTATCAACGGGTTATACACAATGCTGGTGACTACTTCGAAGGTCAGTAAAACTTTGAAACACGTATCTATTTTGTACGAGCTGTAAATAAATAGTTGCCACTATTAAAGTTCCAACCCTCGTACATCGTATCGACAGCTGTCTCCCATATCTTGTCACACTGTGTGCTCTGCGTGACGTAAGAGAAATCCATGTGTCAATGGGTAATGTCTCAGTCTGAGCATCGTCAGGACACCTCCTTCAGCTCGTCGTTGTCTGGACGAGGGAAGCCACCGTCGAACTGACTATGGCTTATTATTCATATCTACCAGCGAGTGAGCCTCCCACTAACACATGGCATTCTGGGGTATATATGTGGCAACAGCCTGGTGGGGGAGACACCAAACAGTGAGCGGGAGGTGGAAGCGGCATACGCGAGTTCGCCTCCTCGGCTACTTAAGTGCCCTGAAACCTAGCAGAAAATTATTTCCTTTTCCTGTCTTTGCAAGAGAAGGAGAGCGTCCTGCGCTTCTTGCACCATCCTATCTGCTGGGTACGTTTGCCCAGGAGCGAGAAGGGCGCTTCGGGAATCTGAGCTGATGTGGAATTTCTTAACGTCTCATCTGCTCGAGTGCTAACACAATACCAAACAGTTCCGCGTAGCAACCGAAGTTGTGGCAGTCCTGTCCTAAGGACAAAGTCGGGCAGCACAGCAGAGCAGCTGATGACATCCCCCTGCTTCGATCCACTTATGTATATACTAATAATGTCCAGGTAGTGATTTAAAATGTCGTTAAAGCTTGTTTTGAAAATATAGTCTGGACTACAATTCAAGACATACGTGGAAAAACGGGCTAACCCTCAAATGTGAAAGCTTAGAATTAAATGTTACCGTCTGTTGCTGCTTCTCGGGAACTACCAATATTAACAGTGATCTCGTCCCTAAGTGATATTTGAGGGTCAGACTAATGTCAACTTCAATAGTTCCCGTACCCAGCAACAGCTGGCAACAAACGTATATAAGTTTTTATATTCGAGGATTACCCTGTTTTTTTCGCACTTTGGTTCAATTCTCCTTGCATTCAATTCAAAAAGTAAGTGCAAAGTGCGACGTACCTTACTCCAACTGCCCGTTGCATGCGATATTCGCTCCAGATGGACATGTCTTCACTAGCAGCAACTATTCCTCTCGAATTCGGAACCAGTAGTGACTAACAATACCCTACACTTGTCTACAGTCCCAGTCGGTTAGCATCGTTTTACGAACGCTGTTCTTACGACACCTTACATGGCTGCGATGGGTATGCCATTCGTTGTAAGCAGTTTGGGCAGTCAGCATTAGAACACCAACGAAAGCAAACATCTTCATTCCCGAGAATAAACAGAGGACGATTGCATATTCCAATGTTGTGATATGTCGTTCCGTTACAGACACGACGTGTTGCTGACGCAACTGCATACGGTAGGTGTATTACACAGTTATGTACAAAACTTTTCTACTTTTTTAAAATAATAGGCAGTAAACACGAAGATTTACTTTGTTTTTAGATCTGAAGAGGCTCCGGTTAGATCTAAACGACTCATACCGTGAAAATGCACAACTGAGGCTGAATAGTAAACGATATATGAAAGAAAATATCAATACAATTGCTGATTTTTCTTGTGGCAGATATGTCGCCTATAGCGAAAACTCGTAACTACTGAAAAACTGTGCTTGATAACGCTACCACTTTATAACTGGTACTTGATTAACTGAGAGCGTACAGTTTTGTTCAGATTTGTATGTATTACTTCAGGTGTGAAGTAAGTGTCGCGAATACTTCCTGTACTGGTATTTTTAGTACTTCGTGACACTGGCACGTGGCACTTGAAAAGGAGACCGCGACTTGAACGTAACAATACTACTGGAAGCTTTTGTAAATACAGAACCATCTGGCATATTCAACTGCACGAAAAACGGCGCGTAAAGATGAAATCAGTTCGAGATTTTACGACAAACGGCTCTGCACGCAGTTGCGACTATTCAGCAGGTACGATGGAATGGCACTTGCGTTGTACTGTATTTGTTAGTATTCCATCTTGAGGCCCGGCATAAAATCACATGCTACTGACAACAATGACATGTATACTAAAGCAGTAAGCAAAATGCTAGGGATAGTTAAGTATTGAAATGCACCGATTTCTCAACGCTCTTAGCTTATAATAATAGCTACGTTTAGTAATGCATTTGCATGTTTACGTATATTGTTGATCACCTGATCATATTCAGTGAACGTAACCGGCATTGTTAATTTCTTAACAGTAGATGAGGATGTGATTAGAGATTTACAGCTCCCTCTGACATAACTTACTTTTGGGAAAGTTTGTATATTTTTGAGTAACAATGACAGATTTAAGAACCTCATCAGCAACGACTTTACTGTAGGTGTGAAATCCATTAGATGTTACCTTGCCGTATAATCTGTAGTTGCCGGCCGCTGTGGCCGAGCTGTCCTAGGCGCTTCACTCCGGTAGCATGCGGCTGCTACGGTCGCAGGTTCGAATCCTGCCTCGGGCATGGATGTCCTTAGGTTAGTAAGGTTTACGTGGTTCTAGGTCTAGGGGACTGATGATCTCAGATGTCAAGTCCCATAGTGCTTAGAGCCATTTGAACCATTCTATAATCTGTAGTTGTATTTTTCAAAGTTTCCGCTGCATGTTTTCTGTTGTCTTGTCCCCATCTTCGGTAAATCGTTACCTGTTATCTTCAAATCGAGAAACGGATTCTTGACTCGTCTGTCGTGATTTCAGTCGGACGTCTGTCGTGATTTCAGTCGGACACGCGAAGCTATGTAGGACGTGTATATTTCTATTGTCAATTGTCAAACCACAATTTATGAAAGATGTTTATATTTTATCAACAGGATTAAGTAGGAATAATTAATATTTGTCATGTTGGAAATAATTGTGGTAGCAGGGAATGTCTGCAGCAAAGTATTGTTGGCAAGAGAGACCGCACATTGACATAATTTAGGAAAGGGGCGGGAGAGACCGCGTATGGATACATTTTAAGAAAAGAGCGGGAAAGACCGCGCATTGATAGATTTTGTAATGGTAGCAGGGATTTTCTGCACCAGAAAGCATTGTTGGCAGGCGAGACCACACTTTAGCGTTCGTAGGAAGTCAGTAGTAAGCGAGAAGTGAAGCGGGTCGGTAGCAGGTCTGAAGCGAGAGGTTGAGAGGAGCGGTGTGCCTGACAGCCACCAGCTATTATTTACAAGAGATTATAAACGGATGTACAGAGACATCAGCTGACTATTATCGTAAGAGGAACTAATATTATTGAATTAATTTTTTGAGAAACTCAAGACTACTGAAGGTATGTTTGCGCAATGCTAGTTGTAAGATTATTGTAAAAAGTAAGTAAACGTTTGAACGTTTCTAAAATCATTTCATTCAGAATATAATTAATTTATGCCAGCAATATTGCATTACTGATTATAATCCATCCCAAAAAGCATCAACGTAAAACTATTCAAAATTTTATTGTTGTCAAGAAAAAGTTTAACTATCAATTACGTAACTTCAGTCAAATTAATTAAAGCATAACGTCAGCTTTGCTATTAAAGAATAACGTCAGCTTTGGTAATAAATACAGCCACTTATTATGGCAGCCCACCAGCAGTTAATAGAGTATAGTAAACCAGAGTAGGTATATTCATGTCGCAGTTCGATGTAGCAGTCAGATGGCGATCCAGTAACAGTTAAAAAAGGTAAGGAACAGCTTTGGGTTATTGCAGGTAACGACTGAGGGCCACGGTTCAAATGGCTCTGAGCACTATGGGACTTAACTGCTGTGGTCATCAGTCCCCTAGGACTTAGAACTACTTAAACCTAACTAACCTAAGGACATCACACACATCCATGCCCGAGACAGGATTCGAACCTGCGACCGTAGCGATCGTGCGGTTCCAGACTGTAGCGCCTTTAACCGCTCGGCCATTCCGGCCGGCTGAGGGCCACGACGACGACGCATTCTATGTTTCGTCGAAATAATCAGAAAATCACTTTTAATAAGCAGCATTTAAATTTGTATGCGAAGATTGAGGAAGAGAATTAATTTGAAAGGGAAGATTTCATTTGTTATTATTAAGTAAAAGATAGAAATCCTAAGGGAAGGTTTCATAGGTTATTGTAGAAGGGAAGGTTGCGTAACAAAAGAGATATAGAGGAGACGGGAAGGTTTCAGCTACACACTTCTATTTAATTACGATTGTAGTCAAAAAACTAATTCTCTAACCAGCCTGTACCCTCATCGAATTGTTGGTTTCCTGCAGCATCCAGTATTACTCAGCGGTCCTCAGTATTTACATGACAGGTCTATGAGCTCAATTGTTTAGGAAAAAATAACTTTGGTCCAAGTACTGAACATTGAGGGGGGGGGGGCACCATGAGCTTTTAGGCACAGGAGAAAGAGGGGGTGAGAGCTGATGGGTGAAGGGTGGGGGGCGGAAAGAGGGAGAGAAGGTGAGGGATGGAGGCGAGAGGGAAGTATGTAGAGTTGAGTATAGAAAGATAGGAGGAAGACTGTCAATATAGAGAAGGGCGTGCTGCATCATTCTTTGGACTTCAGATTGCTGTGGGTGACACGGCGGCCAGTTCCGACGTCGGCCGTCAATTGAGCGACCATTTATTTCCCTGCCGCCGCTCCTGGTGCAACTGCTAACTGGCAGGGCCGGCCATTTATATCAACTGCGGTGGGCTGGTACACAGCCGGAAGGAAGGGCTGCGCGCGAGTGTGAAGCGCCTAACGGAGACAGATAGCGCGCCGCCCGCCCGCAGCCGCAGATGGAAGGGCGTGGAAAATAATTTATCTGCCCGGGACACCCTTACCCTCTGCTGGCTAGCATCCCAGCCTAGCACGTGGCGACCGCCCCCTGCGCTGTGCGGGACGGCATAACAGTCAGGCGCGCGCAGTCGTCACCCTCCGTCCAGTATAGAGGATCCCAAACTTTACCCTTGAGCTCAATCACATGTTACTTAGTACACCTCTCCCTCCCCTTCATCAACGACACCAGCGTTAGCACCTAGCTAAATTTCAGAACAAAGCAGAATTATCTTTGAACATATTTACTTTCAAAACGATGACAAATAAATATACTGGCCATTAAAATTGACACATCACGAAGACGACGTGCTACAGACGCGAAATTTATCCGCCAGGAAGAAGATGCTGTGATATGGAAATGATTAGCTTTTCAGAGCATTCACACAAGGTTGGCGTCGGTGGCGACACCTACAACCGATTTCTCATACACAAACAGCAGTTGAACGGCGTTGCCTGCTGAAACGTTGTTGTGATGCCTCGTCTAAGGAGGAGAAATGCGTACCATCACGTTTCCGACTTTGATGAAGGTCGGATTGTAGCCAATCGCGATTGCGGATTATCGTACCGCGACATTGCTGCTCGCGTTGGTCGAGATGCAATGACTGTTAGCAGAATATGGAATCGGTGGGTTCGGGATGGTAATACGGAACGCCGTGCTGGATCCCAACGGCCTCGTATCACTAATGGTCGAGATGACAGGCGTCTTATCCGCACGGCTGTAACGGGTCGTGCAGCCACGTCTCGATCCCTGAGTCAACAGACGGGGACGTTTCCAAGACAACAACGATCTGCACGAACAGTTCGACGACGTTTGCAGCAGCACGGACTATCAGCTCGGAGACCGTGGCTGCGGTTACCCTTGACGCTGCATCACAGACCGGAGCGCCTGCGATGGTGTACTCGACGACGAACCTGGGTGCACGAATGGCAAAACGTAATTTTTTCGGATGAATCCAGGTTCTGTTTACAGCATCACGATGGTCGCATCCGTGTTTGGCGACATCGCGGTGAACGCAGATTGGCAGGGTGTATTCGTCACCCGGCGAGATGGTATGGGGTGCCATTGGTTACACGTCTCGGTCACCGGTTGTTCGCATTGACGGCACTTTGAACAGTGGACGTTACATTTCAGATGTGTTTCGACCCTTGGCTCTACCCTTCATTCGATCTCTGCGAAACCCTACATTTCAGCAGGATAATGCACGACCGCATGTTGCAGGTCCTGTAGGGGCCTTTCTTGATACCGAAAATGTTCGACTGCTGCCCTGGCCAGCACATTCTTCAGATCGCTGACCAACTGAAAATGTCTGGTCAATGGTGGCCGAGCAACTGGCTCGTCACAATACGCCAGTCAGTACTCTTGCTGAACTGTAGTATTGTGTTCAAGCTGCATGGGCAGCTGTACCTGTACACGCCATCCAAGCTCTATTTGACTCAATCCCCAGGCGTATCAAGGCCGTTATTACGGGCAGAGGTGGTTTTTCTGGGTAGTGATTTCTCAGGATCTACGCACCCAAATTGCGTGAAAATGTAATCACATGTCAGTTCCAGTATATTTGTCCAATGAATACTCGTTTATCATCTGTATTTCTTCTTGGTGCAGCAGTTTTAATGGCCAGTATTGTAGTATTTGCTCTCTTTGTAAGTGTTTTATTAAGGTAATTATTAACAAGTCAAACAGATGATTGATACCGCTTATTTCTGACAGCCTGTTTTACGAACTTTCTTGCAGATTAAAACTGCGTGACGAACAGGGACACTAACACGGGAACTTTGCGTACCAGCTGAACGACATACGCGCGACTCACGAACCGTCCTTACAGGTTTACTTCCCCTGGTACCTCATCGCCTACCTTCCGAACTTCACTGAACTTTTCCTGGGACAGGTGTTGGACAAGCGCTCTTTGAAGAGTACTGTGAAGGCATAGCTTAACCACAGAATTTTCCCAGGACGATATTTTCATTCTTCATTGGAATGAGCAGTGATATTAAACTTTCTGGCGAATGAAAACTGTATAATCGACAGGGACTCCAATCTGAGACCTTTGCCTTGTAAGTGCTCTACCAACCGCACGAGCACAAGTCACGTTCCGTCCTCATTCTGGGAAATGTTTTTAAACGTGGTTTGTTGCCAGTCTGTGCACATCGTATGTCATGTTCCAAGGCCATTCAAGATGGTTCTATTCTTTTATTGCTGTCATAGTCGAAAATCTATCTGCAAATCTACAAATCACATCATTCTCTTCCGTGAGCTCTGTTTGGAAACTGTGTGAGCTAGGATGAATGAACAGCTGCTTCTCAGAAAAGGATACACACTTGTTACAAAATATGCTTCATCGACATGCTGTACCCCCATTTAAAATCAACCAAATTATGGTGTGTGCAGTATTCTTACTGTTGTAAATTACTTGATTGCTGGACTACTTATTACTAGAGTGACAGAAATTGGAAGACTGCACGCTGCCATAGCTTTGTGTCTGACCACAGTCACCAGTAGTAACAACAACATGAACAACAACACAAAAGCAACAATAATACTCCATACTGCGCTATACTTCCAGTCATATGCTGACTAATTCGTTGTATGGTCAGTTTGTTTGTTTATCTATTTTCAAGTGAATACTGATGCAATTGACGCTCCATTGCAAGAACTATCTACCATTCACAGAAGAAATGGTTCAAATGTCTCTGAGCACTATGGGACTTAACATCTGAGGTCATCAGTCCCCTAGAACTTAGAACTACTTAAACCTAACTAACCTAAGGACATCACACACATCCATGCCCGAGGCAGGATTCGAACCTGCGACCGTAGCGGTCACGCGGTTCCAGACTATAGCGCCTAGAACCGCTTGGCCACTCCGGCCGGCATGAAGATGTTTGCTTTTGTTTGTGGAAACACAGTGTATTTCACTAGTGCACATCGTAAAAGTGAAATTGCAGCTAAACTTTATAAAACTGAAATATGGACGTGAGAATGAGAAGTCTGTAACTTAGTGGAAAAACTGTCTCCACAGCGTAACTATAATAATGTTTCATCTTTATGTAAGTACAGCTATATTTTTGGCAAATGCTGCATTGCCACTTACAGTTGTCCCACTTGTATCTGTTTAGCCACCAGCAATTTTTTTGTATTTATACAGTGATCTCCAGCGATATACACATGTACATGAATGTATAAACACCTGAGGATGGGCGCAAGCCCGAAGCCGGTCGTGTGACAAATAAATAACCTTTTATTGTTACTGGCAGCGGAAATTTTCCTACAACATTCTTCATTCTCAGTTGGATGACTACCAGTGTTTGTGTTTGGCAGCCAAGAAAATAATAACAGCACGTTGATGCTCTTTAGACACTTTCGGTGATTTGGTATGTACTGTAACCACGTCGGAAAGACAGGAATGCCACACTAATCCCATGTCGGTGCTTATGTATCGCATCGAAGTCGCGCTACGTTGAATATATTCTGTAGCAACGCTCTCAAACGGAAACTTTTTGACCACCCTTTATTTTATTGACTGGTACTACGAAACAAAAAAACTTATTGTAAAGGTTATTTATTCACAGAGATGAAATCTCAGAGAAGTGACCATGTTCAAGTAACGGATTAACACTACAAGTTTAAGAAGGCTGTTCTCGCGTTTACAGATGACGCTGTTGTTCACCATCTAATAAAGTCATCAAGAAAAAAAAAACAGAAAAATGAGTTTGGCACGGTATCTGCAATATATGAAAGGTGGAAATTGGAAATTGGCTCAAAAAAATAAAAACTGAGAGGTGCTCCACACGAGCACCAAAAAGGAATCTGTTAAATTTCCTTTGCACGATAAATCACACAAATCTAACGGCTGACAATTCAGCGAAGTACCTAGGATTTACAACTAACAATTTAATTTCTAACGATCACACAGAAAACGTTGCGGGGCAGACGAACTGAAGACTGCGTTTTACTGGCAGAACACTTAAAAGATGCAACGTATCTCCTAAACAGGCTGCCTACACTATACTCGTCCGTTCTCCTTTGGAGTTCTGCTGTGCTGTGTGGGATCTTTACCAGATACCAGTAACGGAGTGCATCGAGAAAGTTCAAAGAAGAGCAGCACGTTTTGTATTAGTAAGAAATAGGGGAGAGTGTCACCGACATGACACAGGGTTTGGGATGGAAACGATTAAAACAAAGGGGTTTTTGGTTGCGGCGGGATTTTCTCACAAAATTTCAATCACCAACTTTTTCCTCCAAATTCGAAAATATTTTGTTGACGCCAACATACATACAGAGAAACGATCACTATAATAACATAGGGAAGACAGAGCTCGCGCGGAAATATATTGGTGTTCGTTATTTACGCGTGCTATTTGGTTAAATAAAGAACAATTGTGAAGATGATTCGATGAAACCTCTGCCAGGCATTTAAGTACCATTTGCAGAGTAACCATATAGATGGAGATGTAGCGTTAATTCGTGAGATAAAGACATCCCTTTAGCAAAACTAGTTGCCTGCGAAGAATTATTCATTGCAACAGCTTTTAGAGGCTCCACGGTGCCGGTCTCTCAATGACGGACATTAGAAGATGCACCGGAGGTGGTTCTGTCGGAAGCAAGGACGATGCCTGAGGTTGCGTTGCTTTTTTGTCGGTGTAGAGTGGGGGGGGGGGGGGGGGGAGAGGGGGGGGAGGGGGGGAGGGGGGGGGGGGAGCGGCGATTGCAGTTTTTCGGTTATTATTCTTTCCAAATAACAAAAGCAGCGTGTAAATTTGTCAGTTTATTTATTTCTCCTTTAACAAAATTAGTTTTATGATACTATGTAATGTAACTAAGCGTTACTCGATATAATGGAAATACATATTGTGAACACGAAAAGAAATTCTCTTTAAAAAATGTCAAAACAAACCACGATATTTTGAAATTTGTCAGGCTTATAAAGCAAACATTACCTTTGAGGCTCTGCATCAGTGAAATCTACTTCTTAGAGGATCGGATATCAACATTGTTCCGGGAGAATGGGATTCACTTGTCGTCAGAGGCGTCAAAAACAAAAGTTGTGATAGTATCAGTTGGAACATTTGAAACTTCGTGCTTACATTCCGTCATGGCAAAGGACCATCATGCTTCTAAATACTGAAAACCGTGAAGAAATGATTGTTTTATGATCACTCTTATTTTAGATGAGCGCTTGAAAACGTTGTCAATTTCTTGAGATTACACCATTAACCAAGAACGATTTGTGATACACTCCTGGAAATGGAAAAAAGAACACATTGACACCGGTGTGTCAGACCCACCATACTTGCTCCGGACACTGCGAGAGGGCTGTACAAGCAATGATCACACGCACGGCACAACGGACACACCAGGAACCGCGGTGTTGGCCGTCGAATGGCGCTATCTGCGCAGCATTTGTGCACCGCCGCCGTCAGTGTCAGCCAGTTTGCCGTGGCATACGGAACTCCATCGCAGTCTTTATCACTGGTAGCATGCCGCGACAGCGTGGACGTGAACCGTATGTGCAGTTGACGGACTTTGAGCTAGGGCGTGTAGTGGGCATGCGGGAGGCCGGGTGGACGTACCGCCGAACTGCTCAACACGTGGGGCGTGAGGTCTCCACAGTACATCGATGTTGTCGCCAGTGGTCGGCGGAAGGTGCACGTGCCCGTCGACCTGGGACCGGACCGCAGCGACGCACGGATGCACGCCAAGACCGTAGGATCCTACGCAGTGCCGTAGGGGACCGCACCGCCACTTCCCAGCAAATTAGGGACACTGTTGCTCCTGGGGTATCGGCGAGGACCATTCGCAACCGTCTCCATGAAGCTGGGCTACGGTCCCGCACACCGTTAGGCCGTCTTCCGCTCACGCCCCAACATCGTGCAGCCCGCCTCCAGTGGTGTCGCGACAGGCGTGAATGGAGGGACGAATGGAGACGTGTCGTCTTCAGCGATGAGAGTCGCTTCTGCCTTGGTGCCAATGATGGTCGTATGCGTGTTTGGCGCCGTGCAGGTGAGCGCCACAATCAGGACTGCATACGACCGAGGCACACAGGGCCAACACCTGGCATCGTGGTGTGGGGAGCGATCTCCTACACTGGCCGTACACCACTGGTGATCGTCGAGGGGACACTGAATAGTGCACGGTACATCCAAACCGTCATCGAACCCATCGTTCTACCATTCCTAGACCGGCAAGGGAACTTGCTGTTCCAACAGGACAATGCACGTCCGCATGTATCCCGTGCCACCCAACGTGCTCTAGAAGGTGTAAGTCAACTACCCTGGCCAGCAAGATCTCCGGATCTGTCCCCCATTGAGCATGTTTGGGACTGGATGAAGCGTCGTCTCACGCGGTCTGCACGTCCAGCACGAACGCTGGTCCAACTGAGGCGCCAGGTGGAAATGACATGGCAAGCCGTTCCACAGGACTACATCCAGCATCTCTACGATCGTCTCCATGGGAGAATAGCAGCCTGCATTGCTGCGAAAAGTGGATATACACTGTACTAGTGCCGACATTGTGCATGCTCTGTTGCCTGTGTCTATGTGCCTGTGGTTCTGTCAGTGTGATCATGTGATGTATCTGACCCCAGGAATGTGTCAATAAAGTTTCCCCTTCCTGGG
The DNA here is from genome assembly GCF_021461385.2 of Schistocerca piceifrons. Taxonomy (NCBI): domain Eukaryota; kingdom Metazoa; phylum Arthropoda; class Insecta; order Orthoptera; family Acrididae; genus Schistocerca; species Schistocerca piceifrons. The sequence continues at coordinate 54,732,302 of NC_060147.1, forward strand.
ACAATGAATTCACGGTGTTCTTATTTCAATTTCCAGGAGTGTATGTTACGATTTCTAGCACGTAAGCATTGCGAATTTACTAGTTTCTTGCAAACTGCTAACGAAGAGACTATGCTGGTCCATCTAGAATCAAAAAGCAACCACAATGTGGAGCATAAAATAACACGTATTTAAATATAGTGCAATCCTTTGCCAAACAAAATAAAAACGAGAGCGACACTCGGAGATACAGACTACCAAACTAATATCTGGTGCGATTCAAAAAATTGGAGCTGTCCTCTGCGGCAGTTAAGTCCCTTAGCAATGCAGAGAACAGGGTTGCCAACGTTGTTGCAGCTACTTGCCGTTTTTTTATCTTGTTTTTTATCTTTCAGGTTAAAACTCTAAAGATTCGCCTCCTGTAAAATCTTTGTTTCAAAATTACTGAAGCTACAGACTGAGTTAAAGGTGCCTATCTCAGTTGGAAGAGCAAAGGATTTCCAGCTGGAGGCGAAGGTCCATTAACACTCAACTTCCTTCAGCGAGACGAGAAGCTGTGTTTTGTTTGCTATGAAGTCTCCAGTGCGTAGCTGGTTTAATATACGACACGCATGTATTTTTCTCATTAGCCAACATTGAAGATCTATGTTAGAACCGAGAAAGACACATGCATGGGGAATGCGTAGTTAGAGGTGAGACGCTGAAGGTGTGGAGTAATCTTAGCAGCTTATGTAGAGAGAAAACTGTGGGGAGCAGAGAGAGGATAAGTACTTCTGCCGCTTGTAGCTGTAAGGCGCAAAACAGCAGCGACTGGAGAAATGTGGAAGAAATTTCTCACTCGCGTTTATGACTCATGGATGGCCATTGCAGGGCTGCCAAGGTAACGCAGACAAATTCCCTTTAATTTAGACCAGAATGAGGCCGCGCCCTGTGCGGTGGGGGTGGAGGGGCGGGTAGGCAAGGAGAAAGAGAATGTCGCCAGTAAGAGGACAAAGGGAACAGGTTGGCGGAGCAGAGGAACAGGTGAGAGTTGGAAGGAGCGAGAGACGCAGTCAGGGGGGAAGGGAAACGGGGCCGCGAGAGACGGGCGCAGACAGCGGAAATGAAACACCGCCACCTCCCAGACGCCAGGGGTGGGCTCAGGTGGAGGAAGCGCTGCGGGGGAGGAAATAAATGGAAATACAGGGCGGGCAGTCCGGGGATGTCTGTGTTTCATCGCCGTGATGAATGTCGGGATTAGGAGTGCAGCCGCCCCAGGTAATGTATGTATACACTCCGGCAAGAGTCGTAGCTACGCGGAAATTGATGCGCTTCGTCTGCCTAATGATGAAATACGCCCCCCCCTCCTCCTCCACCCCACACCGCCACGGCAAAAGTAGTTATCGTTCCGGTTTTCTTTCGCAGCCCAGCCATAACTCTTTTCCCCTTTTCTGCAAAGCAGCTGGCAGCAGAGTAATTGGAGTTGAAGCACCCGGTTGGATTCCGGCACTCAAGTACCCTGCTGAGGGTTTGAGCAGTGTTGGGGAAGGGCAAAAGTGGGAGAGGGGGGCGGAGGGGAGAGAGGAAAGGGGGGGAGGTAAGCGTAGCCTCGGCGCGGAATGAATGGCGGAGCAGGTTATTGGCTTGTATAATGGCCATTAAGGTCGCGGAGGTAGTGGAGGAAGCGGGTGGTGCTCGGGGGAAAATACGTCTGTTGTGGGTAGGCTTTGATGAGCGTGGAGATGTGCAGCTGACGAGGCCAGGGGACGGAGGCAACGTGGGAATCATGACAACCGACTTCAAAAATCAATTTACTGAAACCGTTATAGATCTGCTGTGGTGTAGAATAATAAGGGAAATGAATTAGAATGTGTGCCACAGACAGTACCAAGCAGAGTAAAGACAGAGTCACCGAGTGAGGTAGTGCAGTGGTTAGAGCACTGGACTCGCAACTGGGAGGACGACGATTGAAACCCACATTTAGCCATTTGGCCATCCTGCTTTAGGTTTTCCCTGATTTCCCTGAATTGCTTCAGGCAAATGCCAGGATGGTTCCATTGAAACAACACAGCCAACTTCCTTCCCCATCCTTTCCTAATCCGATGGACCAATTGCCTCACTGTTTGGTCTAGTACCTCCAAGCAAGCAAGCAAGCAACCAACCAGCTGCCCAAAGACGGAGACAGAGTCCGAGTCTGTAGCAGAAGCAAACCAGTACCGTCGCAAATGGGTCAGATATGGACATACATTTCAGTATCGCCACCAGATGCCAAGCGCCAGGTACACATTCAGCATGAAGATGGCAGAGGCAGCAAACCAAAGCTGAGAAAGAAACACATATTCGTTAGCACGTAAGCAGCAGTCAACAGCCTGTAATGGGTTATTAAGTGAAGGTAGCAGAACGAGGACCGCTGACAGTAAAGGACAAGCAGGTCACATTTGGTGATTATGAAACAAACCTCATTTCATACCACCATGCTGGTCCCTTTAAGTACACCACTTTTCCAGCTATCAGGGAGTGGGACATTGGGGTGAATGACATTCACAGGAATAGCACTCGAGTCTGTGATTAGAAAAGTGTAGTGACTCTTTGTCCAGGATCTCACATGAAATAGCCAAAGGTGTTCTTGAGACCCTGACTTGGACAAGTTCAAGGTGCTCATTGTCTACCACGTACTGCTGGGGAGACTGTCTTCCGCCACCACCACCACCACCACCACCACAACCACCATCACCGCCGACCGGTGTGGCCGAGCGGTTCTAGGCGCTATAGTCTGGAACCGCGTGACCGCTGCGGTCGCATTTTCGAATCCTGCCTCACTCATGGATGTGTGTGATTTCCTTAGGCTACTTAGGTTTAAGTAGTTTAAAGTTCTAGGGGACAGATGACCTCAGATGTTAAGTCCCATAGTGCTCAGAGCCATTTGAACCATCATCACCACCACCACCACCACCACCACCACCACCACCACCACCACATCGCAAAGTGCTGTTCGTATTAACTTAGTCTCAGAAGCCAGAACTGAGGGACTCTTAGGGTCCCTGTTCACTCAGGTGCCTAGGGATGCTGAGACCCAACAGGCCGGTATGGAGTAGACCAACCGACCACACGGGTTGGGTTGTTTGGGGGAAGAGACCAAACAGCGAGGTCATCGGTCTCATCGGATTAGGGAAGGATGGGGAAGGAAGTCGGCCGTACCCTTTCAAAGGAACCATCCCAGCATTTGCCTGGAGCGATTTAGGGAAATCGGGATTGAACCGTCGTCCTCCCGAATGCGAGTCGAGTGTGCTACCACTGCGCCACCTCGCTCGGTCCACCACACGGCTTCTGATACCAGGTACATCGCTGATTGGTTGACGAGGCCACCATAGAAATGGAAGTGGGAAGAGTACGCTCCTACAACCAGTGCAAAACCAACAGCCACTATCTGCCACACAGCTGACGGCATGACACCGAGACAGCTGACGCGTCTCCCTGCACGTGCAGAAGCTCAACTGACCGGACAAAAGTCAGCCGAAATCATTCGAATAGCTGAATGCGACATCTCCCGAGTTGTAAATCTAAAATCTAAACTAAACAACGTCCGAACAGCCCCTATGTTACCGACCGGCCGCCGTGTCATCCTCAGCCCACAGGCGTCACTGGATGCGGATATGGAGGGACTTGTGGTCAGCAAACCGTTGTCCCGGCCGTATGTCAGTTTAAAAGACCGGAGCCGCTACTTCTCAGTCAAGTAGCTCCTCAGTTTGCCTCACAAGAGCTGAGTGCACCCCGGTTGCCAACAGCGCTCGGCAGACAGAATGGTCACCCATCCAAGTGCTAGCCCAACCCGAAAGCGCTTAACTTCGGTGATCTGACGGGAACCGGTGTTACCACTGCGGCAAGGCCGTTGGTTTGGTTGTAAATCTAATGCCTAAAATCATAGAACTCTGACATTGCTTTAGTAGCGTCGAAGATGCTTCACAGGTTCTCCTTGCGCTGTCGTCGAGATTCCACAGCGGCGCAAGAAGTATCGACCAACGCAGAGATACTGCACAGCAAAGTGGTATCAGGGGGCGCCAATGAAATGCCGGGCAGAAGCGGTGCCTCCCGTAGTCCCGAGGCGCCACTGCCCCGCCTCTGCCCTGAAATAGTGTCGCCAGAGGCCAGGAGGGCAGTTCTGATCGAGGTCGGCTCCGCCCACTTCCAGCAAGTTGCTGTCGGAGTGACGTCGTCGTGCTGCCTACTCGCTGTGACGCAGCCCCTGGAGTGAAGAGACTTCTGTCTCCTGCGAACTGTGCCTACGTGCCAGCGATGTCAGAACTGCGTCAACAAGTGTCTACAAACTTGTGTTGTCTATTGACTGGAGTGAAGCCACAGTACGGTCATTCCGATCTTGCAACAAGTGGCCACTCAGTTATCATAGCTCATCTAGTGTGTTCCGAACTGCAAGTCCACGTGTGCAGCTTCGTAGCTATAGCCGAACCTCGCGAGCAAAGGCAGGTTTCGTTGTAATTAATAAAAGTGTTAACTTATTCAGTCATTAAATAAACAACAAGTTTACTGTTACCAGTCACCGTTTTATTTATTTCCACGACGCGTTTCGAAGGTTTAAACCTCCATTATCGGGTGGATTTACACTAGTTAGTATTGCATTTGTGTGTGTGTTGGGTTACGATTTTTGGAGGAACTTGTGGCACGGCCTAGTGGAGAAACAAGACACTATTTCAGAATATGGTTTAGGATTACTTTTGACAAAAAATTAAACTGATATCTAATGGCAAACCTTAAATAAGTAAACTAGAGTACCTCCAGTGGTCACAGGTTCCTTTTGCTGTCGTAACACATCACATGAATACTGCCACATTTGTAAACAAATATGGCGTCTGGAATCAGCTGGGTGCAAGGTTCGTATAGCAGAAAAGAAGACATAATCGCAAATTACAAAGAATATATACATCGTAACAACGTTATTACAGTGTTGTTGTTGTGGTCTTCAGTCCTGAGACTGGTTTGATGCAGCTCTCCATGCTACTCTATCCTGTGCAAGCTTTTTCATCTCCCAGTACCTACTGCAACCTACATCCTTCTGAATCTGCTTAGTGTATTCATCTCTTGGTCTCCCTCTACGATTTTTACCCTCCACGCTGCCCTCCAATACTAAATTGGTGATCCCTTGATGCCTCAGAACATGTCCTACCAACCGATCCCTTCTTCTGGTCAAGTTGTGCCACAAACTTCGCCTCTCCCCAATCCTATTCATTACTTCCTCATTAGTTATGTGATCTACCCATCTAATCTTCAGCATTCTTCTGTAGCACCACATTTCGAAAGCTTCTATTCTCTTCTTGTACAAACTATTTATCGTCCATGTTTCACTTCCATACATGGCTACACTCCATACGAATACTTTCAGAAATGACTTCCTGACACTTAAATCAATACTGGATGTTAACAAATTTCTCTTATTCAGAAACGCATTCCTTGCCATTGCCAGCCTACATTTTATATCCTCTCTACTTCGACCATCATCAGTTATTTTGCTCCCCAAATAGCAAAACTCCTTTACTACTTTAAGTGCCTCATTTCCTAATCTAATTCCCTCAGCATCACCCGACTTAATTAGACTACATTCCATTATCCTTGTTTTGCTTTTGTTGATGTTCATCTTATATCCGCCTTTCAAGACACTGTCCATTCCATTCAACTGCTCTTGCAAGTCCTTTGCTGTCTCTGACAGAATTACAATGTCATCGGCGAACCTCAAAGTTTTTATTTCTTCTCCATGAATTTTAATACCTACTCCGAATTTTTCTTTTGTTTCCTTTACTGCTTGCTCAATATACAGATTGAACAACATCGGGGAGAGGCTACAACCCTGTCTTACCCCCTTCCCAACCACTGCTTCCCTTTCATGTCCCTCGACTCTTATAACTGCCATCTGGTTTCTGTACAAATTGTAAATAGCCTTTCGCTCCCTGTATTTTACCCCTGCCACCTTTAGAATTTGAAAGAGAGTATTCCAGTCAACATTGTCAAAAGCTTTCTCTAAGTCTACAAATGCTAGAAACGTAGGTTTGCCTTTCCTTAATCTTTCTTCTAAGATAAGTCGTAAGGTCAGTATTGCCTCACGTGTTCCAGTGTTTCTACGGAATCCAAACTGATCTTCCCCGAGGTTGGCTTCTACTAGGTTTTCCATTCGTCTGTAAAGAATTCGTGTTAGTATTTTGCAGCTGTGACTTATTAAGCTGATAGTTCGGTAATTTTCACATCTGTCTACACCTGCTTTCTTTGGGATTGGAATTATTATATTCTTCTTGAAGTCTGAGGGTATTTCGCCTGTTTCATACATCTTGCTCACCAGATGGTAGAGTTTTGTCAGGACTGGCTCTCCCACGGCCGTCAGTAGTTCCAATGGAATATTGTCTACTCCGGGGGCCTTGTTTCGACTCAGGTCTTTCAGTGCTCTGTCAAACTCTTCACGCAGTATCATATCTCCCATTTCATCTTCATCTACATCCTCTTCCATTTCCATAATATTGTCCTCAAGTACATCGCCCTTGTATAGACCCTCTATATACTCCTTCCACCTTTCTGCTTTCCCTTCTTTGCTTAGAACTGGGTTGCCATCTGAGCTCTTGATATTCATACAACTGGTTCTCTTATCTCCAAAGGTCTCTTTAATTTTCCTGTAGGCGGTATCTATCTTACCCCTAGTGAGATAGGCCTCTACATCCTTACATTTGTCCTCTAGCCATCCCTGCTTAGCCATTTTGCACTTCCTGTCGATCTCATTTTTGAGACGTTTGTATTCTTTTTTGCCTGCTTCATTTACTGCATTTTTATATTTTCTCCTTTCATCAATTAAATTCAATATTTCTTCTGTTACCCAAGGATTTCTACTAGCCCTTGTCTTTTTACCTACTTGATCCTCTGCTGCCTTCACTACTTCATCCCTCAGAGCTACCCATTCTTCTTCTACTGTATTTATTTCCCCCATTCCTGTCAATTGCTCCCTTATGCTCTCCCTGAATCTCTGTACAACCTCTGGTTCTTTTAGTTTATCCAGGTCCCATCTCCTTAAATTCCCACCTTTTTGCAGTTTCTTCAGTTTTAATCTACAGGTCATAACCAATAGATTGTGGTCAGAGTCCACATCTGCCCCTGGAAATGTCTTACAATTTAAAACCTGGTTCCTAAATCTCTGTCTTACCATTATATAATCTATCTGAAACCTTTTAGTATCTCCAGGGTTCTTCCATGTGTACAACCTTCTTTCATGATTCTTAAACCAAGTGTTAGTTATGATTATGTTGTGCTCTGTGCAAAATTCGACCAGGCGGCTTCCTCTTTCATTTCTGTCTCCCAATCCATATTCACCTACTATGTTTCCTTCTCTCCCTTTTCCTACACTCGAATTCCAGTCACCCATGACTATTAAATTTTCGTCTCCCTTCACAATCTGAATAATTTCTTTTATTTCATCATACATTTCTTCAATTTCTTCGTCATCTGCAGAGCTAGTTGGCATATAAACTTGTACTACTGTAGTAGGCGTGGGCTTCGTATCTATCTTGGCCACAATAATGCGTTCACTATGCTGTTTGTAGTAGCTAACCGGCATTCCTATTTTCCTATTCATTATTAAACCTACTCCTGCATTACCCCTATTTGATTTTGTGTTTATAACCCTGTAGTCACCTGACCAGAAGTCTTGTTCCTCCTGCCACCGAACTTCACTAATTCCCACTATATCTAACTTCAACCTATCTATTTCCCTTTTTAAATTTTCTAACCTACCTGCCCGATTAAGGGATCTGACATTCCACGCTCCGATCCGTAGAACGCCAGTTTTCTTTCTCCTGATAACGACATCCTCTTGAGTAGTCCCCGCCCGGAGATCCGAATGGGGGACTATTTTACCTCCGGAATATTTTACCCAAGAGGACGCCATCATCATGTAATCATACAGTAAAGCTGCATGCCCTCGGGAAAAATTACGGCTGTAGTTTCCCCTTGCTTTCAGCCGTTCGCAGTACCAGCACAGCAAGGCCGTTTTGGTTATTGTTACAAGGCCAGATCAGTCAATCATCCAGACTGTTGCCCTTGCAACTACTGAAAAGGCTGCTGCCCCTCTTCAGGAACCACACGTTTGTCTGGCCTCTCAACAGATACCCCTCCGTTGTGGTTGCACCTACGGTACGGCTATCTGTATCGCTGAGGCACTCAAGCCTCCCCACCAACGGCAAGGTCCATGGTTCATGGGGGGGAGAATATCGATATATCTTTTTTTCTAGAAGTATCGATATATATCGGCAATATTTTTTCACCGATATGTCAATATCGAAATGGAAATATCGAATGCTGATATTATTATTTCATATTATACCTTTTTCTACAAATATTTGAAATTATTTTGAAACTGTAGTTGAACATAATTTTGCTTTCACTATGGGAAGCAGTCTTACTACGTTTTGAACTTTCTCACATCTAGTCTTTCTCTTCGACTGTGTGAACCAAGTATAGAGCGATAACAAGACACCCAATGTGAAGGAATAGCACACGAGTTGCGTTAAAAAAACAGTTATTAAAACAACTAATGTGCTATAGCTTCACATCGGTATTTTTCAAAAAATGTTGCTGAAGTGATGAACTAATAACTAGATGACAGGATGGGTCTTTGCGGTGGGCGGAGACGTGTGGGGGGGAAATGCTGACGTAATCGGCTCTCGGCGCTACCAACACAAACTGCAGCGCTTAACTTCGCCAAGCAATTTTGACACTACGACTACTGCGTATGTAATTGTGCTCTGTACTGTGATGAGCTTGGAATAAATAAAAAAGTCCCAAGATTCATGCAAGATTAGAATTTTGCGCCATTTATGTGGTAAAGTATAGCCAATGAAAAATAAAAGAAATGTGGCAGGTTAAATGTTGAGCAATAACTGGAAAATAAACGAGGTTTACCAGCCACAATTTGCAATTTTCTTGTGAAGTAAGGTCGAAGTAATGATTTCGCTTTATCAGTTGATCAGAGATTTATTATAAAATGTAGGAAGACTAGATCAATTAGTTATCTTAAACGCTACTCCCGTCTCTCAGTTTGTTGCTCACCATAAAACGTGGAAGGAATTCGTGAGAGTGTTGTTCACAGTGCAGGGACTTCAATTCAGCACCGTGCTTAAGAACCAGAGATTTCGAGAAGCGCTCTAGCGCGTATTCTAATGAAAGCCATTAATCTCGGTGCTTGGTGCTTACAAAGTTCGATTCACTCAACAGCTGAAGACTACTGCCGCAGCAGAGTGAATGGTGGTCGTTGACTGGATAATGGTCGCTGAGATACAAATGTGTCCACTACGTGACACTTCTGTGCGAAATTTATGCTGGGGGCAGCATCGGAACATTCTTCTTCGAAAATACGGAGGTTCAGGGAATGATAGTTAGTGGTGTTCGCCATTGCGCAATGATAATATGGTTTTTGTCCCTTAATTACAGCCGGCCGCGGTGACCGAGCGGATCTAGGCGCTTCAGTCCGCGACAGCACAACTGCTACGGTCGCAGGTTCGAATCCTGCCTCGGGCATGGATGTGCGTGGTGTCCTTAGGTTAGTTAGGTTTAAGTAGTTCTACGTTCTAGGGGACTTACGACCTCAGATGTTAAGTCCCACAGTGCTCAGAGCCATTTGAACCTTAATTACAAGATACGGATGCGGACGACATTTGGTATCAACAACACGGCACAAAAAGCCACACACAGTCTGAGAAACATTTGGGTTACTGCACGACTCATGTATTTTCCTGTTTTGGTGAACAGAACTATCCGCCCAAATCATGCAATTTTACGACGTTAGACTTCTTTTCTTTGTGGCTTCTTGAAGTGTAATATTTATGCCAATAAGCCAGCGACCACACATGCGTTGAAGGAGCATAATTTTGTGCGTTATTAACGAAATTCAGCCCCATTCATGCTAGAAAGTCGTGGATATTTAGCTTTTATTTATTATTTTAAAGGAATGAAAATAAATGTGCGTATGTGCCAGTAAAGTCGCGAAGGCCATTTATCGGACATGCTATCCAACTGATTTTGCGGCACAAAATAGTAGTTGAAATAGAGAATTTATCAACATGCGCTTCTTTTGTAAAAGTAAAGAAGTGTTTCTTTTTTTCCGCAGAAGCAGTTCTGCGGTACAGGTGTGAGAGCCAGCCAGGTTCCGAGGGAATCACGTACGTGCGTCCCAGAGGCAGACGTCTGTGGACGAGCAGAGAGGGGCGTGGGGGAGGAGGGGCGGAGTGCCTCCCCGTGACGTCAGCAGTGTTTACGACGAGTCTGCCCTACACGGGCGGCGTTCCGGTTTCGGAGCGGCCGTCAGCGCCATTGTCTCGCTCCGAAGGCAGCCGCGTCACTCCGTAATGACGTCATCAGGGATACAATGACGTCACTGCCAGTTGCCGTGGGCGCGGAGCAGAGGGGAAAGGACGAAAAGAGTGTGAGAGGTAAACGAGGGAAACTGGGGGGGGGGGGGGGGGCTGGTCTGTGTTATCGAGCAGCAAAGGCATGAGACGGAGGGGTGAGCGCACTGTAGGGACCAACCAGAGGTTATCGTGTTTTCAGCTGAACTGTCACGTCACGGCGTGAAGGTAAAGGCGGGGGCGAAAGTCGTCAGTCAAGGCCGTTGCACGAAACCAGGCGGCTGTCATTCAGTCGTAAAAAGGAATGAACGTCAGGGTTTGGCTTCCGACCGGGGACGAGATCTCGTTAGAGATGCAGCAGAAGTTGGCTATGAACACGGATAGACAACGGAATCAATATCAGAGGAACCACCCCGGATTTACCTTAAGCGATTTAGGGAACTCCGACGGAAAATGTAAACTGGTTGTCTCAGGCACATTCAAGGTACTGTCGCACTCGATAATGATAACGCTGAAAGGGTTCCAGCATATAAACGTTTGCGTGTCAGATCAACAATAAATGAGGCCTCCCCCAAAATTTTCGCTTCCGATTTGAACAAGTCGCAAATTTTTCCTGAAAGTAAAGAAATTCCTGATAAGCCGCGATACAAGTACTATTGTTCGCATTCGACAACTTCGACGCTACGTGTTCAGTATCCCACTCTGTGATTTTGAGTCATGGACACTTCAACCGTAGTATTAAGCAAAAAACTGGAGAAATTGGAGATATGAGTATATCGAAGGGTACTAAGGATACGTTGCGTAAAAAATAGTTCAAATGGCACTTTGCACTATGGACATCAGAGGCTATCAGTCCCCTAGAACTAGGAACTACTTAAACCTAACTAACCTAAGGACACCACACACATCCATGCCCGAGGCAGAATTCAAACCTGCGACCGTAGCGGTCGCGCGGTTCCAGACTGAAGCGGCTAGAACCGCTCGGTCACAACGGCCGGCTACGTTGGACAAATAAAGTCACAAATGTTGCAGTACTGCTGCGTGAGACGTAACAGTCTAATTGAAATCTATTTAAACATATATATTTCGACCATAAACATCAACTTCTGACGTAGGGGTGTAGGCAAATATGTACTTGTAGAAAGGTTACGAAAAAACTAATTACGAAATGATAATTTCGCTAAATTGTAGAGGTCCGTTAATTGATAGGAACATTTTTTATGACATGCATCATTTGAAATATATATAAAAACAGGAAAACCATTGTCAACGAAACATTTTTTTATGCATTTGCACACATGTGAATTATAATATGATTGCAGAATGAATTATGTAGTTACTCTGTGGGAGCTATGGTAATTACTGAAATGTGTCATTGGTTTTAGGACGAGAGTTTTAATTGTAATTTTATTAAAAAACCCTTTATAAAAACACTGAGGGTTCTTCGGATTTGAATATAAAGGAGCAGCCATATTGGCAAGGGATGCAGTCTTATTCGTGATTTTTGATGGGAAGCATGTAGCTTGTAAAATTCACATCAGTATTGTATGATACTAATTATTTGAGTTTTGTAGAGATGCTTCGATTTTTCGAGATTGCAATAAATAATCTGCTGAAACTTAATACTTGAGTAAATATTCATTGGACTTTTGAGTTTATTTTACAGTCGCTGTCTAAGAATCCTGGACCATGGCTGCGACAGATGAGTACAAACCACGATTACAATTCTAAATTAGAATTAAAAAACGTTTCAGTCGTATGAACAAAGATTTAGAAATTGTCAGTGCCATCAAGAGAAAAAAACTCCAATAGCTTGGCCAGATAATGCGCAAATAGAAACACCACCTGTTGCAACAAATACTTCAAGGAAAGGCTGATGGCAGACGTGGTCCAGGATGTGGAAGATTATCCTGGCTTAAGCAAGTGGATCGTACTGAGCACAGATTCACAGTTTAGGTGAGCACTTATTGCTACAGATCACAGATGTCCTCGGAGGACGAGGCACTTGAAGAGGAAAGAAGAAGGAAGAAGGATGTCCTAGGTGATTTTAGTTACATTGGCATCACGCTGTTGTCTCAGACATCGTCACATTTCTCGTGTCTCGTCTCCTTACGCTGGAGACATCCTAAGAGGTCCTCAGGACTTGGTTAGCTGTTTTTTCAAACTCGGAGCATAAACGCAACAGTCGGCTCGTGACTTCATAGGAATGACGCCCAAAATCGCGCCATTCCGTCATGGGGTGTTATGAAGCTGAAAGTGGGGAAGATGGATGGATGGATGGATGGATGGATGGTTGGTTGGTTGGTTGGTTGGTTGGTTGGTGGGTTCTGGGTTAAGGGACTGAACAGTGGGGTCATGAGTCCCCCAGTTGAGAAGTAGTTCACCTGGAGTAGCTGAAGTCGGTCAGAAATGTGATCGGAGTGTAAAAGTAGTGTGGAAAAATCGAGGCACTAAAAACAATATCGATGTCCGAGTTGATAAATTCTTTTACAGAGAAATAAAAATATATGGATCGGGCCGGTACGTAGATCAAAGAGGAGACAATGGGTCTTCCGTCTAGTGCTAGGGCAACAATGAATGATTAATAATTTTATCCGCGGAGGAAACGCGTCATTACAGACGAAATTAGTGGAGAAATCAGTATTGTGATTCTTAATCAGTAATGTGCGTTGACAAGCAGTACCATTATCTGGACTACTATTAAGGCCACCGTAAACTGTTATAGCGTCACAGTTTAATATGAAAAAGCAATACGGTAATGCGAAATTTTAGTGTGGAAGTGTAATCACAGTGCTTCTAACTGCGAGTATGAGCATGGATCGGTTTACTCAGCGTTAGGAGAAGTGTCATTTACGAACTCAGTAAACGAAAGAAATGGTATGAACCGTAATCCTATCAAAGCAACCTTTTTCATTTAAAACTGAAAACCTTTGACATTCATAAAGAAAACAGACGCGCTGTCGTTTTGGGCAACGGAGTCAGGTTTCGTTCGAAGCGTGTTCTCGCTGCTAATCACACCTAACGCATATCCGATCGCCACAAAAAAAAAAAAACTCTTTCAATTAAGTAGCAGCAAAATATTACGAGAGGGACCAGCAGCCAACCAACAAATTTTGAATCCACAATGACCTTAAATGAGAAAGAAGCATGGGTATCATTCAAGCAAGCCTTTACAAAGTTCTTAGGACATGAAAAAGACCCAGAATATTTTTCTATTATAGCTACAATGTTAAAGAAGTTCAAAACTTTAGACTGTTTAATGAGCCTGAAAGTTCAATTTTTGAACACTCACCTTGATTATTTCCCGGGCAATATTAGTGAGGAGCAAGGAGAGTGTTTTCACCTGGACATTAATGTGATGGAAAAATGCTACCAAGGCCGCTGGAGCACCAACATGATGGGGAACTACCGTTGGTCACTTCACAGAGAAGTTCAGCAAGCGACTCATCGTAGAAAAAGCTACACAAGAAGCTTTAAAAAAAAAAAAAGAGATAGAAAATACAAACCAATTCCAGCTGACAAGTGAAACATCTATTAACACACATCATTGTTTTCAGTAGCTTACTGTAAATGCAAACCATGCTTATGTTGTAATAAAGCGTTTCATTAATTTCCCCGTTTACCATATAGCATAGGATTTTTATACTGTGTAATAAAAAGTACATTGCTCGAAAACTATGGGTGATACAAAAAGACTAAGGCTATATTTGGATTCAGCTCATAAAAATCTATAAAGATCAGCTATCAAAGTAAAAAAAAAAATAGGTTTTCAAAAAACATTTTTCGTTGGCCTGTGTAATCCTTGCTGTGGCTTCCTCTCTAACTGGATTTATTGTAACACCAGTATCTTTGCAAAAAGATCCGCCAGGTTAGCCGAGCGCGCTAACGCGCTGCTTCCTGGACTCGGGTAGGCGCGCCGACCCCGGAGCGAATCCACCCGGCGGATTAACGACGAGGACCGGTGTGCCGGCCAGCCTGGATGTGGTTTTTAGGCGGCTTTCCACATCCTCCTAGGTGAATAACGGGCTGGTCCCCACGTCCAGCCTCAGTTACATGGCTCGCTGACATCTGAACACTTTCGCACTATTCCATTGATTACACTAGTCGCAGACAGTTGGCGTAGACTAATTCCTTCTCAGGGGGTACGGGGTGACGGCAGGGAGAGCATCTGGCCACCCCTTACACTAACATTGCCACATCCGATTAACCATGCCGACCCTGCGTATCCGCTGGAAAAACGGCACAAGCAAAAGAAAGCAAAGTATCGTAGCAAAAAGGACGAGGAGTGTACCCAAAATTTAACCTTGTGGGGCTCTCTCCTTGATTTACAACCTTTCACCAAAATTACAGTAAAGTACTGTAATAATGGAATGTAGTCGAATTAAGTCGGGTGATGCTGACGTAATTAGATTGGGAAATGAGACACTTAAAGTAGTAAAGGAGTTTCGCTATTTGGGGAGCAAAATAACTGATGATGGTCGAAGTAGAGAGGATATAAAATGTAGACTGGCAATGGCAAGGAAAGCGTTTTGAAGAAGAGAAATTTGTTAACATCGAGTATAGATTTAAATGTCAGGAAGCCGTTTCTCAAAGTATTTGTATGGAGTGTAGCCATGCATGGAAGTGAAACATGGACGATAAATAGTTTAGACAAGAAGAGAGTAGAAGCTTTCGAAATGTGGTGCTACAGAAGAATGCTGAAGATTAGATGGGTATATCACACAGCTAATGAGGAGGTACTGCATAGGATTGGGGAGAAGAGGGGATTGTGGCACAACTTGACAAGAAGAAGGGACCGGTTGGTAGGACATTCTCTGAGGCATCAGGGGATCACCAATTTAGTATTGGAGGGCAGCGTGGAGGGTAAAAATCGTAGAGGGACACCAAGAGATGAATACACTAAGCACATTCAGAAGGATGTAGGTTGCAGTAAGTACTGTGATATGAAGAAGCTTGCACAGGATATAGTAGGATGGAGAGCTTCATCAAACCAGTCTCAGGACTGAAGACCACAACAAGAACAACAACAACACCAACACCAAAATTTTCAACCCTTCCAATATTGCCGAATTATTCAGCACTGCTTTTTGTATCCTACTTGTTAAATACGATTGAAATCCTTCGTGTGTTGCGGCATCTAATCCATTAAACAAGAGGTTTTTTTTGAAAGTGTGACACGACCTACCCAGTCAAATAGCTTGGAAAGATCACAAAAGCTTTCCTGTTAGAGGCTTGTAACAGCAACTGTTCCGCGCTTTTTTTTTTTAACTACTTAGCACAGTGCAGTTTCCAATCAGCTGGGAGCTCGGCTCGGATTGGCAGTCAGAGCCACGTGCCTTGGCTCTCTGACGCCTTGGAGGATGAAGTCATCAGGAGAGCAGGCGCCGCACTCGAGGTTTCAGGGCGAAGCGTCTGGAGGTCTATTGAGGCGAATGGTGTGTGCCGACGAGGGCCGTGGCGCGTAAGACTCTAGAGGGTGGGTGGGTGGGGGGGGGGGGGAGGGCGTGGTGCCCCAGGCAGGAGAGGTTATCGCGTTTTCGGCTGACTTGCTACGTGCCCAGAGGGAGCGCCCACGACAGGTCGATACGGTCGCGCGCATCCCTCAACCACTGTCACTCCGCAGCGTTGAAAGCTGGCTGGCTCTCAATGGGGCGGTCCTCTAATGCTTCGTAGCAGCGTTCTCACCACCCTGACCATAAAACCACCACTAATGCTTGTCGCCTCTAGAGATGGGTAGTTCGCGAACGAACGTGTGTAAAGGAACGGTTCACTAAGATGAACGAAAGGACCGAGGGACGAATTCCAAGTAACGATCGGTTCATAGTTCACTAGTTCACTTTGGTTGCGGCGGTCACTTCGGCAGTTCTCGTTCCAGCCTCGGTCACGTGCTCGTCTCAGTTTCGGTCTCCCTCGGCCGCACTCGTCGTTCTTCGCAAGACCGCCTGTCTCAGTTCCACTGCCGACTGTGTATCCAGTTGTTCGTTTCGTTCGCTGCGCTCGCCTATTTTACATGTGTTGAAAGGTGGCTACACTGAGCCACAGCGCCAGAGATTGCGCCAAAGAGTTTTATTCAGCCGCCTCCACTGGCAGTTCTTGTCGAGAAGTCGTGATGGAGAGTGCTTGTCAAGATGTGGCAGTAGTCAGTGCTTGTTGAGATGTGGTGGTAGTGAGTCGGTGTTGAGATGTTGTAGTAGGGAGTGCTTGTTCCATGTTTTATGCAGTTGTTTGATGGGCTAGACAGCAGATGTTGTTCGAATGGAGATATTGTAATGATCAGAGTGCTTTTCGTAAATATATATGAAGGTTAAAAAAATTCCCTTTTCTTTTTATTGTTTCAATGTCTTAAATAATGCGTCATTACAGGTTCAGTCAACAAAGCATCTGGCTTGTGTTCTTGTATTAGAGTGTAATTCTGGTTTCCTTACGCAATTATAGTATTTCTATTTTTTTTAATTACTTCAGTATATATGGTGTTTAAAATTTCTTGTCTTATTGAACAAGAACCGTGCCAGATGTGTACGTTGAATCACACTTCCACACACAGAACAGTTACACTTGTGCTTTGGTTTCGTACATTTTATAGTTGCTGGGGACTTAATTAATTAATTGTGTTAACGGAAATTTTCTTTCATTCTTTGTTGTTATTCTATGCAGTCAGATTGCGTACTAAAACTAGTCAGGGCCAACCGTTTACGAGACAGCGTAACCGAACATACAGCTACGAAAAATAAAAATTATTTTCATTTATATAATGAAGCCCCCATGCACGTGGCGACCCTGCCAGGATAATCTTCGTTCTGCATTTACAGCGTTGTATGTTATAAAGTACTTTGCGTTTGCTGGTGTCTGTGTTGGTGCACGACCATCTATTATACTTCGTGCATGGGGGCTTAGTTATATAGATATGAAATGCAAATACTTTTAATTTTTAGTAGCTAACTGTCCGGTTACGCAGTCTCGTAAACGGTTGGCCCTGACTAGTTTTAGTACGCAATCTGACTGCATAGAATAGCAACAAGAATGAAAGAAAATTTCCGTTAACACAATTAATTAATTAATTAAGTCCCCAGCAACTATAAAACGTACGAAACCAAAGCACAAGGGTAACTGTTCTGTGTGTGGAATTGTGATTCAACGTACACATCTGGCACGGTTCTTCTTCAATAAGACACGAAATTTTAAATACTATTTATACTGAAGTAATTAAAAAAAATAGAAATACTATAATTGCGCAAGAAAACCAGAATTACACTCTAATACAAGAACACAAGCCAGATGCTTTGTTGACTGAACCTGTAATGACGCATTATTTAAGACATTGAAATAATAAAAAGAAAAGGGAATTTTTTTACCTTCATATACATATATTGACGAAAAGCACTCTGATCATTACAATATCTCCATTCGAACAACATCTGCTGTCTAGCCCATCAAACAGCTGCATAAAACATGGAACAAGCACTCCCTACTACAACATCTCAACACCGACTCACTACTACCACATCTCAACAAGCACTGACTACTGCCACATCTTGACAAGCACTCTCCACCACGACTTCTCGACAAGAACTGCCAGTGGAGGCGGCTGAATAAAACTCTTTGGCGCAATCTCTGGCGCTGTGGCTCAGTGTAGCCACCTTTCAGTGTCTCAAACTGTTCTTGCACTTGGTTCTGGGTATTCACCGTGCACGACCGGCAATCAAAAAGTATTTTATAGTTACGTAAATTACACAAAAATTACGTTGTATCTAATAGGTACGTCTTTTCAGGTAACAAAAGGGCGTATCAGCTCACTTCATTACATCGATGAACAGCAGAATACATACTTATAACAAGGCAAGTTTTTTTGTTATTCATGTATTTTTTGGTTTCATCGACTTGATTTAGCAGCTAACTTTCAATAATTTGCTTAATTTTTAGTGTTAGAAAATTCATATAAAACGATTTCCGTGAATTTTTCATATACAAAACGTTACATTTAGGAAGGCTCTAATTGTTTTTAAGTTTGGTTGTTTCCAATATGCATTACCTGCTAGTTTGGTTTCTCTGAAAAAAGAAGTGGGTTGTGGGTCATTTTGGCTCAGTAGGAAAAGCGGTGCCTCTCCATTTCAAAAGACATAGATTGCCATAAAATCATATTTACTTATTATCTCAAAAACATTTTTATTATTATTATTGCTGCATTAACGTTAATGATGCAACATAAAAACCTAATTTTTACTAAGTGTGTGACGCAAGTATGAGAAAACCACATTTTATTTTATGCTTCCATAAAGTATCTACTTCGCCTACGAACTCAGAGAGAACTTGAAGTATATATAGGGTGTAAACGATTATTGTTTACAACTTAGCATAGCTATGTAGTGGAAGTCGAAACGAAGAATTTTATACAAGACACTTGTGGTCTATTAAGTTGGGAAACAGCCACCAACAGGTTTACAAGACTACATCAGCTATAGCTCATGCGCGTCGCGTGAGGTTTTCATGTTCTCTTCTCCAGCTCTCTACACATCGTCATCGATTGTTTAGCAATTGTTGCTTGCATTAGCTTGTTATTTCTTCATTGTCGAATTATTACATGTTTGTCTGTTTGTTGTATATGCTCGTAACAGGCAACACATCATCCGTAATTGGGGAGCAGTCTGTACTCGGGGCCGGTTTTCCATGCGCCACCCTATATTATTTCCCCACACAATGCCACGGATGGCTAAACGACAGGTTCTGCAGAATCACAGAAATTACTTCTAAAAGCGTGTAAGAATTCTGTAATGAATAAAAACTCTATACTCCAGGGGGGAGCAAGTGCCCCCTCTTGGTGCCCTCCATCCTTCAGTCACCAACACTACTAGTTTTCAGTTTTTCATAAGAACCATATACCAAGCACAAATGAGCGGTGAACGAGTAAAAATGAAAGGTTCCCAAAAAAGAACGATCAGCAGTGAACGAGTTCCCAAGGATGAACGGGTTTGCACATCTCTAGTCGCCTCTCCTCACCTTACGACACTTGTACACGACATTTAATTCGAAATAATCGTACAGGGTGACGTGAAGTAGGACCACTGTAACGTCCTACGGATCTTCAGTCTTGGCTAACACAGCGGTAGAGCAATGAGATTGTTCTTTCTTATGTATCGGTATCGACGTTACAAAAAGAACATTGATGAAATGAACTTGCGACTTGTGCGAGATACTTACTTCACCAAATGTCGTTATTAAATCGTTTATAATCGATGGTTTATCAGTTGCTATTTAAATATTAATGATCAAATTAGTTTCAGCGACACCAAATTCCCAATAGACTGGTTGTAATCTCAAATCTATACTCAGTCGTTGTAACAATACGAGTCAAGATAGATGTAACGGAACTTGAATAGCGTATTTGCCTCTATTGGTTATGGTAGACAGATCGATCTTTCGGTCCTGTCTGTATATTTTTATATAATATTGCATGAATAAAGGCTGGGCGAGTGTAAAGCTATCGTTAAAAACGCACGCCGCGCGGTTTGGTACGATTTGGTCGGTCATAATAATAATAATATGCTTTTGAATACAATTAAAAAATAACGGCGATACCTGTTTAATGTTATTGGAAATAATATGTAGTAAATTAATGAGTAAGGTAACCGATCCTATAAGAAGAGGTAAAATTGGGCATATTGAGGTGTTTTGCTTTATATCGAGGAAGCCGATGATACGGTGTCATTTTTTTCGTTTACTCTTAGAAATAAACAAGTAAAGAAGTGCTAATTGTGCGTAGTGAAAAAATATAGGGGCGAGTTTTAAATAACTGCGGTATACAATCAGACTAACAAAAGGACATTTAGTTACACGAAATCGCGGATAGCGAAGTGTGGTCATTAAATTGAGTACACCTACAGGGTGGTCAATTCCGGGATAAATCTATACGCATCTCACGAGGGACGCGGTATTGAGACTGTTTTTTTTAAATTATATCGCGGAGAGCGTGCTCCAGTTTGTGAAAAGGAGAAAAACGTCAACTTTTACGCGAACTCTTAATAACTGCAGATCGGAGAGAAAAGTGTGTAATTGTCTTACGCCTAACAAACATTCGTGGAGGCGGTGGCTAAACTAGGAGAGTCAATTACAAAATACTGTATCATTATCATTGACTGTTGGTGTTTAGCAACCAAAACTGTTCATCAAAGGGATTCGATGGAACTTGGGAGTTAGGGTTCAGGCACTCGCATATACTCCACATCAGAGTGTGAATGAGTGGTGAATGCGAAATAAAACTGTGAACAAAGTTAGGTTAAATAAAACAGAAGAAACAAGACAGTTTGGTCGGATCTGTTATTATTCCATAAACTGTAACATTTCTTATCGTTGTACGAAGCCTTTATAGACGATCGTTATGACAATTTGCTTCGAAGGGATCTCGTTACGAGTTAAGTTTTGGGGACCTGGTCAAGAGGGAGTTGTTCGTAGATCCTAACTACTGCAGCTATTCTGGAATCATGTGCTACCGTGACCGTTGTGTGTTGTCAGTGACTTACGGTTACCATATCTCATGCTCTAAGATCGACGCGCCTTTCCACTAGGAATAACGGTGCCTCACGGCAACAACGACAACGCCGACGACGAAGGAAGATACGGTAGATTGTAACAGTGTTATGAATTCCTAACGTCAAGGAGTTTCTATATAAGCGCCGAGCGCTTCAGTCAAATACTATCGCAGCACGTTATCTCTATACATAATATTGTAAAACTTGAATGACAAATGCGTGAATTGACATGATATGCTGACTTATTACACAATATTAGTCGCTTCCTAACAGAGCCGTGAGGAAGAAGCTTTCCAGGTGTTGGGGGGAATTACAAATTACATGCTTCGTAACTATCGCCGAGTTCCATAGTCCATTAGTTATTACGAATGAAATTGTCTATCTGTGTTCACTTCCTAAACAGTGTTAACTTCAGGTTATCTAATTAAAAGTCACTTCTGTCTAATATATGCAAGTCCTCTATCTAAATTCTAAATAACGTAATATTTAAAGTCAACGTATTGTAAGTAGGCTGTTTAAGTTTATGTTGGTAACGCCACGTAGCGCTCTATATGAAAATCACTGGCTGTGCTGTGTGCAGTCTATGGCTGGTTTGCATTGTTGGAATTTGCTATTCTAGTGTTGGGCAGTTGGCTGTTAAAAGCGCGTAGCGTTGCGCAGTTGGAGGTGAGCCGCCAGCAGTGGTGGAAGTGGGGAGAGAGATGGCGGAGTTTTGAGAGCGGATGATCTGGACGTGTGTGCATCAGAGACAGTACATTTGTAAGACTGGATGTCATGAACTGATATATATATATATATTATGACTTTTGAACATTATTAAGGTAAATACATTGTTCTTTATCAAAATCTTTCATTTGCTAACTACGCCTGTCTGTAGTTAGTCCCTTCAGTAGTTAGAATCTTTTATTTAGTTGGCAATATTGGCGGTCGCTGTATTGCAGTAGTTCGAGTAACGAAGATTTTTGTGAGGTAAGTGATTCATGAAATTATTGTTAGTCAGGACCATTCTTTTGTAGGGATTATTGAAAGTCAGATTGCGTTGCGCTAAAAATATTGTGTGTCAGTTTAGTGATAATCAGAATAGATAAAGAGCGAAATGTCTGAGTACGTTCAGTTCTGCTCAGCTGTTTGAAAATCAAATAACGTAAGGGGTTTACCAGCACAGTAGCCGGCCGGAGCGGCCGAGCGGTTAAAGGCGCTACAGTCTGGAACCGCACGACCGCTACGGTCGCAGGTTCGAATCCTGCCTCGGGCATGGATGTGTGTGATGTCCTTAGGTTAGTTACGTTTAAGTAGTTCTAAGTTCTATGGGACTTATGACCACAGTACTTGAGTCCCATAGTGCTCAGAGCCATTTGAACCAGCACAGTAATTCATTAATTTTTCTAAGGGGACGTTGCAGTATCATTTCACTGCGTCATAGTAGATCGCAATAATCAATTCTGAAAAAAACAATCTAATTGCGCCTACATATACGAGCATTCAAAACTATGATCTGCTTCGGCTAACTCTCGTAACGTAGTGGTAATGGATTGAATTACCCTTAGCCGTTACTCACGAATCTCAAAGAGTACTCACACGGAGTATTCTATTGGAACGTTGGTTCTAGTTTGCGAATTTTAATTACAGTGATTTTACAATATACTACGATATTGAATTTTGAGTTTGATTTTACTGGAATCCTATCTTTCTTTCGTATGTTAATAAATTACTAAGTATTAGATTCCTGATTCAATTACTGGTTAATATCCAAATAATAGTGTTGACTGGAAATTTGTTTGCTTGTTCATTTTTCACGGAATTTGGAACGTGTTTTGGGGAAATCGTTTGGAATTTTAGAGCTAAGTTTTGATTTTCATTTCTCGTCCGAGGAAGTGGCATTACACCAGGCACGTTGGCATTACACCAGGCACGTTGCTAATGGGAGTAGACGTGTGTCACGACATCCTAGTTCCCAAAATAAAAACATTTCAAAATCAGTAAATGGTGAAATGTCTGGGCTAGCAGGACAGAGCTGATTAGGTTGTGGAAAGGGGCCAAAATAAGTTGCTGTCAGTTCCACTCAACATACAAACTTTATTCATCAACACACAATATTACAACAAGGATCCAAAACACTCAAAACTTTAATCGACCTCCTTTGATTACCTTTAGATCGGCTGAAGGCCACACTCGAAATCAAAGACATAAGGCTTAATCAAGAAATTGAAATACAAGGTTCTCCTGGAGGTTTCACCCAAGAATATTTTCTAAATCTTGAATCTAATTGGCTGAAGTCCTTAGCAATTTAATTTCAAAGGAACTTGGCTGGAGGCGGCATATTAGGCAATAAGAAGAGTTTCAATCAAAAGGCAGAAGGACTTATCTTAAAACAAAAGCATAAAAATCTTATGCCTTAAGGGCAAGACAAGGACATTAATTTAAGAGACATTAAAACTCTGTTGAAGGGCGCACATCAATCAAATAACTAAATTCCAAACAGAGAAATCACTACATAACACACAAGGAATGACGCTCAGAAGCTTCCAAGGGTCGGCCCGGGATTGTAACACTAACGCTCGTTTAGGTGAGACAGGCAGCCTGTCCAATGACTTCTTAATCTGGAGGCAACGCAGCCGACAGACAGCCGACCGACCAATCAACCAAATCAGTTCCGCTCCACGCAACCAGCAAAACGACCGCAAGATTTCAATACACAACATACCGAATATTGGTGCCCACAACGACCAACACCACCTCAGCTGTCTAACTACACGCCACGCTGGAGAGCAACTACACAACGAGGAAAATAAACACCTAAAAATATTTTAACGACCAGGGCAGGTAACCGGAACGTCAACGGCCACAAGGTAGAAGATACTGCTGGCCAACTTCAATAACAGGGAATAAATCAAGTTAAACTCCACAGGAAGACGGCTGGAATCTTGGCCGACTTGAAAATACACACACGTTGTTGTTCGCGGTAATGTCCCAAAAGCGACAACCAGGATCAGAGGAAGAAATGTAAGCAGTTGAGGCTTGATAGTAGTTTAAGTAAGAACTCAATTTTCATATGCAAGATCAGTGGGTGACGAACTTTGTAGCACTCGCAAGCACCACCTCACACTCCAACCATGCGTGCACACCGCTAGTGGCCTTGGCGAGATTACGCACGACGGAGACTTCCTCGCAGCTCCACGCCAATCGACCAACTGCGAAGGCCCGGAAACAGTGAAAGGACCAAATATACGTCGGCCGATGAGACGACCAACCAACGGTCGTCCCGCTCCGATGTCCCTCCGTCGGACAGTTCACGTGTGTCGCCAGCGGCCGGCGAGCACTGGCTGTCCGCGCCTCACCGGCGCTCCGTCCCCGACTTCACTGCTGCTGCGTCCCGACTGCACTGCTGGTCCGTCTCCAACTGACTGCCAGACACACGACCACCCGGAAATACTATCGGTCGCTCCAGAGTGGTACGACAGTGCACTTATCGATACGCACTGCTGCTGCCACTCACGGACAAGTAAGGCAGGAAGGCCGGCCGAAGTGGCCGTGCGGTTAAAGGCGCTGCAGTCTGGAACCGCAAGACCGCTACTGTCGCAGGTTCGAATCCTGCCTCGGGCATGGATGTTTGTGATGTCCTTAGGTTAGTTAGGTTTAACTAGTTCTAAGTTCTAGGGGACTAATGACCTCAGCAGTTGAGTCCCATAGTGCTCAGAGCCATTTGAACCCATTTTAAGGCAGGAAGTTAGAGACACCAGTAAAAGGAATAAGACAACGAGGCGGCAGTACCGTAATAGAAGATGAATAACAATAAATGGCATGAACACGAGCTGTGCACGGCTCAAATGGACTGGACAAAATTATGGAAACGCTAGAAACGCGACATATTATCACGCCTATAATGTTATAGCGAAAGGTTGGCATTCATATCAGCTTCTAGTCATTTCGGAATGGATAAATACAGATTTTGTATTGTTTTGAAGGGAATCTTACACCATTTCTGCTGAAAAATAGTGCTATGTTCAGGCAATGTTGATCGAGATGGATAACCATAGCGCATCCTTCTATCCAAAGTAGACCACAAGGGCTCAGTATTGAGACCTGGCGGCAGTGGTGGCCAAGAAAGGTGAGACTATTTATCCTGGTGCTCACAAACCATCCTGGACGGAGTGAGCCATATCATACCCAAACACATCATCGCCACAGGGGAACAAGTATGGTACCATGAGATGGACCTGACCGGCGAAAATGGTCCCATAATCCCTCACAGTCATGCTACCTTGCTGTGTACCCATGAGACCCATGGAATACCATGATATGGCTGCCCAAATCGTCACCGAACCCAGGTCACGTTTCACTTTTGGGACACAAACTCTACTATAAGTCGGAAACAGTGTGAACAAGACTTATCCGCCCAAATGATTTTCTTCCGTTACTCCACAGTCCAGGTTTTATAGCTTCAGCACAACGTTTTCCTGTTGCGAGCATTTAAACCACTGATGAGTGTGACTCTTCAAGCTTTCCCAGCGGGTATGTTCCAAGCGGGCTTCACAGGTTTGCCGCCAGACGACGCTGCGCAAATTCCATAACATTTCCTCACAACAACTGTCCGATATCTTCAGGTGGTCGCTTGAAGCTTGCTGGTGGCTAGGTAAAACTGACCTCAGTATTGTGGAATTTGCACAACGTCATCCGGCGGCAAACCCCTGAAGACTATTGGTTCTGGAATTCCATCTCGCCATACAACTATCTGGTTATGGAGATCCCTTCGTGTTCTTTTGGTGCTATCCGTGTTCGCGAGTGCGACATTCAGTTCTGCAGTGTCTTTTGCAGCTGACGTCCTCTTATTTTTATCACAGTCCCCTTCACTGACTGTCTGTCACCATCACTCAACACAAATTCGTACGCATGGTGTCTGAGCGGATGATGTTTTTCCACTTTTCCTGTGCCCAGTATAAATCGTCGATATGACGATGGTAATGGGAATACCCACTATACGAGCACCAACAATCTGTCCTCGTTAGAATTCATTTCTTTCCGACATAATGCCCTCCGAACCACACAGAACATTGTTCTGACCACGGCTGACACATGCGACGTATTGAGGACATTGCACAGACGCCGCCCGTGGTCAAGTACCTCAGCGCAACCTGCTGTCTTACCCAGCATCTTCATTTATGTTCAAGCGTGCATTTCTCGCTATGTTTCGATATTTTTGTCGAACACCTGAAAGTAACGTGTGTAGTTGTATGGTGGGATGAGAACGGAACAGAGAAATCACTCTTGAAGTGGCAGAGTATTTTCGTTTGGTAGATTAAATTGATGCGTTCGGGTAGGAGTTATTTATGTTTTATTATTTTGTTAGGAAACTACTACGCAAAGACTGTAGGCCCAGCTGCGAATAAGGTACCTACGTGACTCATAATACTGTTCCTCGACTGCATAAAGAGACAGAAATAAATGTGCTGTTTTAGATTAAAATTAAAATATTGACATTTCAATAAGCTGTTACAAATTTCAGATCGGCTCAAATTAAAGCATAAAATACGTGAGCTTTTTGTCATTTCTTGTTGTTGGTTCACACAAAAAGTTTGCTGAAAGTAAAGTAAAACTTTCTGTTACGTTCATTCCGAACAAATAAATGTCGCAACGTATTAAAAAAAAGAAATTTGCTTGTCCACTTGAGTCTTGGTTATTATCAATAAAAAGTTAAAGTTGGAATTTCTGTTTGAGGTTTTAAATACAGGAAGTTTTACTGGCTATACTGCTGTTATCTGTTAATTTTGTATTCTTTGGTGCAAAACCTCTCGATAATTGTTACGTTATAGCAGAAAAATCAGACCCATTCAAAGATAATTAATCATTTGACGAAAATAAGTTAGATTCCTAACGTATCTCTTCAGGCTTTCCCGGCGATCTAATGACATCTTGGGTTGTCGGGTGTTCTGCCGGATATCAGCGTCGTACGTGCACGATATTTCGGTCACGTAGCTCGAGACCTTCATCAGGTGCGACCTGAGACTGCTCCTCGAGTGGACCTGGTCCAGTATTTATGCCTATGGCCTTCCCCCTCCACCAACGGCTGCAGGCGCTTCCTAATATTCAGGCTAGGTGGATTTAGGTTTTTTTGTTTTGTTTTTGAATTTCATTACGTACAGTAAGACCAGGGAAGATTATTGGTGCCAAATTACAATAAAAAGAGGGCAGCGATATAAAAATGTTAACTGCGACGGATGCAAGATATGGCATATGAAAAATACACTGAAGCGCCAAAGAAACCGGTATACGCATGCATATTCAAATACAGAGATATGTAAACACGCAGAATACGGCGCTGCGGTCGGCAAACGCCCATATGTGAAAATAAGTGTCTGGCGCAGTTGTTAGATCAGTTACTCATGGTACAACGCACGTTACCAAGATTTAAGAGAGTTTTAACGTGGTGTTATAGTCGGCGCACGAGCGAAGGGACACAGCATATCCGGTAGCGATGAAGTCGGGATTTTCCCGTACGACCATTTCACGAGTGTACCGTGAATATCAGGAAACCGATAAAACATCAAATCTCCGACATTGTTGCGGCTGGAAAAAAAATCCTGCAAGAATGGGGTCAACGACGACTGAAGAGAATCATTCGACATGACAGAAATGCGACCCTAACGCAAATTGCTGCAGATTTCAATGCTGGGCCATGAACAAGTATCAGCCCGAGAACCATTCAACGAAACATCATACCAGGCGTGGCGCACGGCACAGAGTTTTACGCTTCGCCTGCGCCTGCCAACACCGACATTGGACTGATGATAACTGCAAACATGTTGCCTGGTCGGACGAGTCTCGATTCAGATTTTATCGAGCGTATGCACTTGTATGGAGAACCTTATGTCAGCAGGGACCCTACATGTCAGCAGGAAACTGTTCAAGCTGGTGGAGGCTCTGTAATGGTGTGAGGCGTGAGCAGTTGGAGTGGTATGGGACCCCTGATAAGTCTAGATACGACTCTGACAGTAAGCACACTCTCTGGTCACCTGCATCCATTCATGTACATTGTGCATTCCGACGTATTTGGCCAATTCCAGAAGGACAATGCGACACTCCACAAGTCCAGAATTGCTAAAGAGTGGCTCCAGGAGCACTTTTCCGAGTTCAAACATTTCAGCTGGCCACCAAACTCCCCACACATGAACATTATTGAACATATCTGGGATGCCTCGTTACGTGCTGTTCACATGAGATCTCCAGCCCCTCGTTCCCTTACGGATTTTTGGATAGTCCCGCAGCATTCACTGCGCCAGTTCCCTCCAGCACCACTCCCGACATTAGTTTACTCCATGCCATGTCGCATTGCGTCACTCGTGCGTGCTCGCGGGGGCCCTGCACGATATTCGGCATGTGTATCAGTCTCTTTAGCTCTTCAGCGTAATGCACTCACGGCGTAAATATAAACCAACGAGCAAAGAAGGAATTATTCAGAGCAATATACACTCCTGGAAATTGAAATAAGAACACCGTGAATTCATTGTCCCAGGAAGGGGAAACTTTATTGACACATTCCTGGGGTCAGATACATCACATGATCACACTGACAGAACCACAGGCACATAGACACAGGCAACAGAGCATACACAATGTCGGCACTAGTACAGTGTATATCCACCTTTCGCAGCAATGCAGGCTGCTATTCTCCCATGGAGACGATCGTAGAGATGCTGGATGTAGTCCTGTGGAACGGCTTGCCATGCCATTTCCACCTGGCGCCTCAGTTGGGCCAGCGTTCGTGCTGGACGTGCAGACCGCGTGAGACGACGCTTCATCCAGTCCCAAACATGCTCAATGCGGGACAGATCCGGGGATCTTGCTGGCCAGGGTAGTTGACTTACACCTTCTAGAGCACGTTGGGTGGCACGGGATACATGCGGACGTGCATTGTCCTGTTGGAACAGCAAGTTCCCTTGCCGGTCTAGGAATGGTAGAACGATGGGTTCGATGACGGTTTGGATGTACCGTGCACTATTCAGTGTCCCCTCGACGATCACCAGTGGTGTACGGCCAGTGTAGGAGATCGCTCCCCACACCATGATGCCGGGTGTTGGCCCTGTGTGCCTCGGTCGTATGCAGTCCTGATTGTGGCGCTCACCTGCACGGCGCCAAACACGCATACGACCATCATTGGCACCAAGGCAGAAGCGACTCTCATCGCTGAAGACGACACGTCTCCATTCGTCCCTCCATTCACGCCTGTCGCGACACCACTGGAGGCGGGCTGCACGATGTTGGGGCGTGAGCGGAAGACGGCCTAACGGTGTGCGGGACCGTAGCCCAGCTTCATGGAGACGGTTGCGAATGGTCCTCGCCGATACCCCAGGAGCAACAGTGTCCCTAATTTGCTGGGAAGTGGCGGTGCGGTCCCCTACGGCACTGCGTAGGATCCTACGGTCTTGGCGTGCATCCGAGCGTCGCTGCGGTCCGGTGCCAGGTCGACGGGCACGTGCACCTTCCGCCGACCACTGGCGACAACATCGATGTACTGTGGAGACCTCACGCCCCACGTGTTGAGCAATTCGGCGGTACGTCCACCCGGCCTCCCGCATGCCCACTATACGCCCTCGCTCAAAGTCCGTCAACTGCACATACGGTTCACGTCCACGCTGTCGCGGCATGCTACCAGTGTTAAAGACTGCGATGGAGCTCCGTATGCCACGGCAAACTGGCTGACACTGACGGCGGCGGTGCACAAATGCTGCGCAGCTAGCGCCATTCGACGGCCAACACCGCGGTTCCTGGTGTGTCCGCTGTGCCGTGCGTGTGATCATTGCTTGTACAGCCCTCTCGCAGTGTCCGGAGCAAGTATGGTGGGTCTGACACACCGGTGTCAATGTGTTCTTTTTTCCATTTCCAGGAGTGTATAATAAATTTTGACCAGTAGACAGCCCTCCTGACATATTTCTATGACATATACAAGTAACAAAACGTTGGTAATGCTGTATCAAGCAGTCACTTACCGATTGAAATTACGAAGCTTAGCGACATGGATATGTTGGGTTTGTAACAAGCAAAACAGAACCCAACAGCATCGAAAAATATTAGCAGAAATAGTGAATAAAACTGTCACGTTTACATGGCAACATCAGTAAACACAATTTAGAGTCTTCCTTCTTCTGTAGTGGTCAGTCCAAGGATTGGTCTGCAACAGCTACAATGGCAGCTTGTCTCCATTCTGTGCGTCTTTCAGCTTTTCTCTTCATTTCTTTATAGGTTTTACATCCCACGTCTTCCACGATTTGATCCATGAACCTCAGTCCTTGTCTGCCTCTTGGTCTTTTCCCCTCGACATATCCATTCCGTATTTAATGAAACAAATCATTTTAGAAACACTCCCACAGACAAAAGTACTTTTTTTTTACTTAGCATTTTAGTAGTGCATGTGTTCATAAAGCTGACGATCTACAGTAAAGAAAAGTGCTGGCAGTACTTTATCTAAATTTTTTTTTAGTCAGCAATGAACTCATTTATAGTGTACTGTAGTAGGAGAGCCGTGCAAAATTATGACAGTTATGTAGTTGTCGATGTCGTGTACTTCAAGTGTTTACATTTGCGTTTTGTATATAAAAAAGAAATGGTTCAAATGGCTCTGAGCACTATGGGACTTAACTTCTGAGGTCATCAGTCCCCTAGACTTAGAACTAATTAAACCTAACTAACCTAACGACATCACACACAGCCATGCCCGAGGCAGGATTCGAACCTGCAACCGTCGTGGTCGCGCGGTTCCAGACTGTAGCGCCTAGAACCGCTCGGCCACCCCGGCCGGTTTGAATAGAATTTTGCCAAACTAAAGTTGAGTAGCAGGTGAACACTAGTGAGGAAATGAAGAGTAAATAATACCGACCACAGTTATAAGCTGAGTCCCACCTTAATCGAATCCGCACAGTGAATTATGGACCATCGATCAAGTGCGGGTATATTTTCAAGGCGGTTTTCGCGGGTTGTTTATGAAATCGCTGTATTGCTCCCTAATCTGCCCCTCATAAAAAACCAAACACATTCAAAATATGACAACACACAGAACAAAGTTGATACGATTCACAGATACCTACATCTACATGGATACTCTGGAAATCACATTTAAATGCCTCGTAGAGGGTTCAAATGGTACAAATGGCTCTAAGCTCTAAGCTCTATGAGACTTAACATCTGAGGTCATCAGTTCCCTAACTAACCTAAGGACATCACACACATCGATGGCCGAGGCAGGATTCGGTGGTGGTGGTGGTTAGTGTTTAACGTCCCGTCGACAACGAGGTCATTAGAGACGGAGCTCATGCTCGGGTTAGGGAAGGATTGGGAAGGAAATCGGCCGTGCCCTTTCAAAGGAACCATCCCGGCATTTGCCTGAAGCGATTTAGGGAAATCACGGAAAACCCAAATCAGGATGGCTGGAGACGGGATTGAACCGTCGTCCTCCCGAAGGCAGGATTCGAACCTGCGACCGTAGCAGCATCGCGGTTCCGGACTGAAGTGCCTTGAACCGCTCGGCCACAGTAGCCGGCACAGAGGGTTCATCGAACAACCTTCACAATAATTGTTTATTTTTCCAGTCTCCAACAGCGTGCGGAAAAGAAATCAAACACCTGTATTTTCCCGTGCGAGCTCTGATTTCCGTTATTTTGTTATGATCATCGTTTCCCCCTGTGTAGGTCGGCGTCCACAAAATATTTTCGCATTCGGAGGACTAAGTTAGTGATTGAGATTGAATAAAAAACGCCTTTGTTTTAATTGTTTGGACCTCAAATCCTGTATCAAATCAGTGACACTCGCTAACCTATTTCGCGATAATATAAAATTTACTGCTCTTTTCTGAACTTTCAGGAGGTCCTCCGTTAGTCCCGTCTGCTAAGGACCCCCCACCGCGCAGCAGTACTTCAAATGAGGACGGACAAGCGTAGTGTAGCCAGTCTCTTTGGGAGATCTATAACATTTTCTAAGTGTTCTGCCAATAAAACAAGGTTTATGGTTTGCCTCCCCCACAACATTTTGTGCGCGTCCTTTCCAATTTATATTGCTCGTAACTGTAATTCCTAGGAATTTACCTGTATTTACGGCCTTTAGATTTGATTGATATATTGGATTCTTTTAGCATTCGTGTTAATGACCTTACACTTTTCATTATCTTTTCATTACTTAGGGTCTATCGCCAGTTTTTGCACCGTACAGATATCTTTACGACAGCATCATCTGAAAACAATCTAAGACAGCTGTTCAGAGCCGGCCGAAGTGGCCGTGTGGTTAAAGGCGCTGCAGTCTGGAACCGCAAGACCGCTACGGTCGCAGGTTCGAATCCTGCCTCGGGCATGGATGTTTGTGATGTCCTTAGGTTAGTTAGGTTTAACTAGTTCTAAGTTCTAGGGGACTAATGACCTCAGCAGTTGAGTCCCATAGTGCTCAGAGCCATTTGAACCATTTGAACAGCTGTTCAGATTGTTTCCTAAATCGTTTACATAGATAAGGAACAGAAAAAGGCCTATATCACTACCTTGGTGAACGTCAGAAATCACTTCTGTCTTAGTCGATTACTTTCCATCAGTTACTGTGACCTCTCTTACGGAAAATCACGAATCAGTCCAAATAACAGACGATATTCCATAAGCACGTAAATTCACTGCAAGCCGCTTGTGTAGTACAGTGTGAAAAGTCTTCTGGAAATCTAGAAATGTGGAATCAATTTAAAATTCCTTGTCAACAGCACTCTGCACTTCGTGCGAGTAAAGAGCTAGTTGTGTTTCACAAGGACGATGTTTTCTAAACGCGTGTTGAGTCTCTGTCAATACACCGTTCTGCTGCAGGTTCTCCCGAGGTAGATGGGCTTCTATTGCTTAGTTTCACCTACAAATGAGGTATAACGACAGGCCGGCCACCACAATGTTAAATACGAGGGTGAGTCAAATGAAAACCTTAAATTTGTAATAACAACTCGAAATTTCGCGCCATTATCCTGTAAGTTGGTAAGCGTGCTACAAAGAGCGTGCAGAATGGCCTGTAGGTGGCAGCATAGTGCAGATCCACACATACCGTCGCAGTATCAGTATAAAGATGGCCGCCCCACTTGCGAATTGCACCAGGGAAGAACAGCGTTGTGTGAAACCTATTGAAGTTCATCGACGAATGAAGGTTCAGTACGGTGATGCATGTTTGTCACAGCAGGAAGTCTACGAATGGAGTAGGAAGTTCTCGCTAATGGTGTGACTTCAGTGGAAGATGCTCCTCGTCTACGTCAAGCACAACGAGTTGTGACTCCACAGAACATTGCAGCAGTTGAAGCCATAGTGAAGGAAAACCGCCGAGTGACACTGAATGAGACTGCAGAATGTTTACAGATTAGTCATGGGTCAACACACCACATTGTGCATGATGTGCTCCAGTTTCACAAAGTGTCTGCGAGATGGGTGCCACGCCAGCTGACTCCTGAAATGAGAGAACGACGTGTTGATGCTTGTGAAGAACTTCTTCGGCGCTTTGAACGAGAAGGTGATGGCTTCCTTGCAAGAATCGTTACTGGGGACGAAACCTGGGTTCACTTCCACCAACCGGAAACGAAGAGAGCGAGCGAAGAATGGCGCCATTCCTCATCACCAAGTGATTTCCATTTGTTTGAACCACTCAAGGAAGCAAAGGGAGGAAAGAAGTCTCGTTCTGAAGAAGAGGTACACCACGCGGTGCATGAGTTGTTGCGTGGACTGCCAAAAGAATTTTTTTCTAAAGGAATTTATGTACTTTGTAAGCGCTGGAGGACTTGCATTGAGCGTGGGGGAGATTATGTTGAAAAGTTATACAGCTTTGTAACACTTCTGCACAATAAATAATATTTAAAAAAATATTTAAGGTTTTCATTTGACTCACCCTCGATTGGCCAAATCATGGAAAATAATGGCTACACACAAGAAAACGAATGAGAAACACTCGTAAGGAAGTAGGTTATTCCAACCATAGAGAGTTGACCGAGACTGCTAATAAAGAGCTGTTCACGCTGCGGTAGTGGTAGCTGGGAATCTGTGGCACAGGGGATGTACCAACTTTTGTACTGCCTTTGTCGGTAACCGGAGCAGACGTATTCTGAATTTTACCATTACACTCACATCACTCCCTGCACCTACTGAATGGCCGTGTCCGTGTGCGCTAGCTACACGACTGCAGCAGGTGTAGCGACGGGACACCGCCCCCGCGATAATAAATTAAGAGTGCAGCCGCGCCGTCCCGACGGGTATTTCGCGTCCGGCTTAACTACGGGCCAGAAATTATTGGCCCCGCTAATGAGAGCAGAGATAAAGGAGCTCCCTTCCCCGGGTGCAGTTCTCTTCTACTCTGTCTCTGCTCTCTGCACTAGTGCCGGACCGCAGTAGGTGAGCCACCAGACACTTCTTGTGGGCGGACGGTGAAGGAGACAAGTAAGCTCTTCATCCTCAAGCCGTCTTCCTGTCCAGACATGTGCAGTTTAAAACTGGCCCCAGGGTGCACATAGAGTTTTAATTATCACCTCCAAAAATTACCGCTACATAATTAGCTTTTTCTTTCAGTTATTAGTGGTTTCTCCGTCTTAAGCTTGCTACAATTTAATTAAAAAGAGTTTTACACCGAACGCGTTTCGCATTTATTTATAAATTATTCGTGTTTTTGCCTCTTATTTACATATTCTCCAAACCAGTGCTTCTTCCCCCTTTGCTAACAGAGGTTGATGTCGAAAGACTTCGTTTCGCATATACTCATGGCATTTTTTGCCGTTATGCACTTTCCGTTAAGCTACATTTGCGCTTTTTACACTTCACCTCGCTTTTTGAAAGTAATGCTTATCACTTGATGTAGAAATACATCCATGTTATAAATAGACGACCTTTCAAATTTGATACAACTTGGAAATGCGTAAAAGCCTTCATCGCACGATCCTTTATTAAGTGTGATGCCCAAAAATGGCTCTGAGAACAATGGGACTTAACATCTGAGGTCATAAGTTCCGTAGAAGTTACAACTACTTAAACCTAACTAACCTAAGGACATCACACATATCCATGCCCGAAGCAGGATTCGAACCTGCGACCGTAGCAGTCGCGCGGTTCCAGGCTGTAGCGCCTAGAACCGCTCGGCCACCCCGGCCAGCAAGCGTGATGCGTTTCAAAATTTCGTCATCAGACAGAAGTTGTTGGATAAAGTGTAAAAATAAATTAGGAATAACAAATATATACATACTAACGTAAGTACGCAGAGTAGCGATCCATAGAGAGCATTTTTTATTTTTACAAATAATGTACATTTAAATCAAACTGTAGCAAAAGGCTCCCGAATGTGAGCAAACAGACTAAATGTAATACAGATCTGATCTTATATATAGGCATATCTGACAGTACCGTTGCCGAGGCGAAGAAGCTGTGCCTAATAAGGTATCAGAGAAGTAAACAGAAGCCGGTAGGTGGTGCTAGCCCACAATGTATATAAAAGTTTGTGAGCAGTATTATTAATAATACAATTCTTCTAATACAATTACGGCTATGGCAGTGTGTTAACAATTACAATTTCTTTTTTGTTCTTTGCTAGTATAAATACTGGTTATAAAATAAATAACAAAGTTTGGAAAACGCAAATAAACAATGATTAAAGAGAATAGAAATAGTAAAGAAAGGTGTGACGGGATTTAGTGAACGAGAAATTTTGTCCCTGAAATCGTCGCTGTTTCGGTGACCAGACCTCGGAGAAACATTCAGCCTGTCGTGACTGAAACACTTTTAAAAGTCCTTGGTTTTGCATCTGGTATCTTTTGCTTTAGCCGGCCGTGGTGGCTGAGCGGTTCTAGGCGCTACAGCCTGGAACCGCGCGACCGCTACGGTTGCAGGTTCGAATCCTGCCTCGGGCATGGGTGCGTGTGAAGTCCTTAGGTTAGTTAGGTTTAAGTAGTTCTAAGTCCTAGGGGACTGATGACCTCAGAAGTGGCATAGTGCTCAGAGCCATTTTTTTCTTTTGCCTTACATAACAGTTTTGCTTCATTAATTTAGTTATGAATTACTCCTAATCTAATGTTAATTATACAGTTTTTACACTATTTTATTTGTTCTGTTGCTATGTTCTGTTATATCACATTGGTCTTTTGATTTTGTATGGATAATTTGATTAATATTTGAATGTCACGTTTACTTAGTGTATCTGTTGGTTCATCCGATCCAGTGTTGGCTAGATGATAAATATTGCACGCCTTTTAAACGCTTTGAAAGATGTAAATGTCTTCTGGCACACGCGTACATAACATCTGGGATTTCTTTCCGTAGGATTAGACGCTTAAAAATAGTGTGGGGTGGTGAGAACAAGCATGGAGCGGAAATATCTATGGAGTGAGCACTCGGATACGCAGAATATATATATATATATTGTGTGTATGTGTGTGTGTGTGTGTGTGTGTGTGTGTGTGTCGTGCGATGTGTTTTGTTGTTGTGCTTGTATTGCGTTTTGTAGTGTTCGTAAGTATGGTGTATTCTGTCTGTAAGCTTCATGAAAGGGTTGAGATTTTGAGATACGTCATCTGCTAGTCTGTTCAGGATGTTGTTGTGTTTCCTAGTTTTTGTAATTCTACACTCGGTCATGTTGCAGTGGAGAAGTACATGTTCAGTGGTGCCATGTGCACCACATTCACAAGTGTCAGTTACTTTTGGACCTACACGATTGGAAAGAAAAACATCTGTGCGGACGTAAATTACGACGCCCCACTAGAAAGGACATAGCGACAGATCGCATTGTTCCCTTCTGCCAATAGAGGCTGTAACAGTGTCAGAGGGAGACGTGGCGAAGGGGCCGGTACAGTGCGGCTCAGGAAATATGCATCGCGCAGGTGGCGTCCGCTCCCATCGCGGTCTGCCTGAAGTGGCAGCCTGGGCCCGGAGAAGGCCAGGAGCGTCCATCAAATATTCAGCGGGCGCGCCCGTCCACCTGTCTGTCTGTCTGGCAGGCAGGTAGGATGGTAGGTGGCCGGCAGCGGCTGGCGCCAGACCGCTGTGGTGGACTGCACGTCACGGCTGCGATTCCGCCACTAGCAGGGAGACCTGGCAACTCGGCGTAGTTCTGCACTGAGAGTGTGGGAAGGCTGTACCACAGCTCTGGCCTGCTAGTGAAGAACTGTGATAGCGACATGGGCAGGGTCTGTGTGTGTGTGTGTGGGGGGGGGGGGGGGTTCACAGTTTCTTATAGTCACCCCCTCACTTCACTCCCACCCACGCCGCATATTACAAATAAAAATTTTGTAGGTTTTTGGCGTACTCAATATGTACGAGGGCAGTTCAATAAGTAATGCAACACATTTTTTTTCTGAAACAGGGGTTGTTTTATTCAGCATTGAAATACACCAGGTTATTCCCCAATCTTTTAGCTACACAACACTATTTTTCAAGGTAATCTCCATTCAATGCTACGGCCTTACGCCACCTTGAAAAGAGGGCCTGTATGCTTGCACGGTACCATTCCACTGGTCGATGTCGGAGCCAACGTCGTACTGCATCAATAACTTCTTCATCATCCGCGTAGTGCCTCCCACGGATTGCGTCCTTCATTGGGCCAAACATATGGAAATCCGACGGTGCGAGATCGGGGCTGTAGGGTGCATGAGGAAGAACAGTCCACTGAAGTTTTGTGAGCTCGTATCGGGTGCGAAGACTTGTGTGAGGTCTTGCGTTGTCATGAAGAAGGAGAAGTTCGTTCAGATTTTTGTGCCTACGAACACGCTGAAGTCGTTCCTTCAATTTCTGAAGAGTAGCACAATACACTTCAGAGTTGATCGTTTGACCATGGGGAAGGACATCGAACAGAATAACCCCTTCAGCGTCCCAGAAGACTGTAACCATGACTTCACCGGCTGAGGGTATGGCTTTAAACTTTTTCTTGGTAGGGGAGTGGGTGTGGCGCCACTCCATTGATTGCCGTTTTGTTTCAGGTTCGAAGTGATGAACCCATGTTTCATCGCCTGTAACAATCTTTGACAAGAAATTGTCACCCTCAGCCACATGACGAGCAAGCAGTTCCGCACATATGGTTCTCCTTTGCTCTTTATGGTGTTCGGTTAGACAACGAGGGACCCAGCGGGAACAAACCTTTGAATATCCCAACTGGTGAACAATTGTGACAGCACTACCAACAGAGATGTCAAGTTGAGCACTGAGTTGTTTGATGGTGATCCGTCGATCATCTCGAACGAGTGTGTTCGCACGCTCCGCCATTGCAGGAGTCACAGCTGTGCACGGCCGGCCCGCACGCGGGAGATCAGACAGTCTTGCTTGACCTTGCGGCGATGATGCCACACGCTTTGCCCAACGACTCACCGTGCTTTTGTCCACTGCCAGATCACCGTAGACATTCTGCAAGCGCCTATGAATATCTGAGATGCCCTGGTTTTCCGCCAAAAGAAACTCGATCACTGCCCGTTCTTTGCAACGCACATCCGTTACAGACGCCATTTTAACAGCTCCGTACAGCGCTGCCACCTGTCGGAAGTCAATGAAACTATACGAGACGAAGCGGGAATGTTCGAAAATATTCCACAAGAAATTTCCGGTTTTTTCAACCAAAATTGGCCGAGAAAAAAAATGTGTTGCATTACTTATTGAACTGCCCTCGTAAAACTGTCCACGTTTCGGTCACTGTGACCGTCTTCAGGGTCGTCTGAATGGCCACGTGTACTTGAGTTTCGTGGAAAGAGAGTTCTACTTTAGTTGTTGGAGAACGTACCCTTGGCTGTTCCTGAGAGGATGTGGATACAACATGGCTTTGCACCGCCTCACTTTAGTATGGATGTCCACAACTGTCTTAGTACTGTGTTTCTTGGTCGCTGGATTGCAATGGGAGGTCCTATACCATAGCCTGCGAGGTCAGCTGATCAGAATCGCCTTGATTATTTCCTGTGGCGATATTTGAGTCACTTGAGTATGAGAGTCCAATGGATTCGGAAATGGAAATAGTTGCCAGAATTATAGTTGCCTGTGATGTGATTCAAACACACAAGGGATACATGTCAGAGTACGTCAGAATCTTGTTTCCCGATGTCATGCTTGCATTGAGGATGATGGCCGTCAGTTTCAGCACATTTTTGAGATACAGTAAAACTGGTACGTTCATTGTGTCTGTGATAGTATTTGCAGTTAACTGTAACTAAAGTAAATAAAAAAAGTACACAGTAACGTGATTTCATTCCTATCTCCTTAAGCTGGCTTCTCTAACCCCAGGAACCTCACCTCAAGGTGTTCACTGGAGCATCCTCTATATCCTGTTACATTTTTGCACGCTCTTACGGAAATATCCTGTTTGTAAGAGGTAATGTCCCGACTGTCTGACGCACTCAGCCGGCCGGTGTGGCCGAGCGGTTCTAGGCGCTTCAGTCTGGAATTGCGCTACCGCTACGGTCGCAGGTTCGAATCCTACCTCGGGCATGGATGTGTGTGATGTCCTTAGGTTAGTTAGGTTACACTTCTGCGAATAGTTCATCCAACAATGTGTCAATCCTCATTTCAGTGCAAATGTTCCCTTTATTGATGAGGCTTCATTCCAACGTGATCAAATTGTAAATTTTCACAATCAACATGTGTGGGCTGACGAGAATCCGCACGCAATTGTGCAATCACGTCATCAACACAGATTTTCTGTGAACGTTTGGGCAGGCATTGTTGGTGATGTCTTGATTGGGCCCCATGTTAGTTACGTTTATGTAGTTCTAATTTCTAGGGGACTAATGACCTCAGATGTTATCCCATAATGCTCAGAGCCATTTGAACCTTTTGATGCACTCACTGACTCATCAACGCACATCCCAAATTGGTCATAAATGAAGAATGCGTGTTTTACCATTTTTGAAAATTTAACTGCAATGGGGATGAATTGGTGGGTGAAAATTGTTTAAAAAAATCATTATCAAAGAACTACTGAAGTATTTTTAATATTACATCTAAGAAAATGGGTGTTTGACTTTTCAGTTTAAAATAAAATTTTACTGTCACCTCTACTGCAGTTTACATTCTCTGACGTTACTTTAATAGTTACATCTTAATGGTATGTACTAGTCTTGTGTTTACCCGCTTTGGGCTTTACCAGATATGATGTGATTGTACAATAATGTTCTGCAGTCCTACAAGACTTCAATTTTTTATCACTTATATGAATGACAAGCAAATATGTTGAAATGTGTATTTGTCATCCTGCACAGTACACAGCAAAATTATGTTAATCATCTAAGAGCACAGTACTCGATAATGGTGTGAAAGCCGAAATCTAGAGTGCACAGAAGAAAAATACAGTCAAATGTCGGTGTATTCCTTCAAAAAAATACTGTATGACTGTGGCTCAGGATCATAGAAAACTTATAGGGGTTATAGAGCGTGTCTTGAGTAACGGATCGAGGGTGGGAACCTGTGTTCGAAAATGTCATCCAACGGCGCTACAGAGTGTCGAACCTTCTGCCGCTAGGCCATCCCTTTGGCAGCAAACGTGACTTTGTAAGCCGACGGACCATAATAGGAATGTTTTCCGATGTTGTTTGTTATTGAGTGGCTGTGATTGGTTGCCACCATCGCCAGGGGAGAAGTTATAAGTAGAGTTTCTTCATGGAAAGGTCGTGGCACTTCATGTGGTGCTTTTTTACCTTGGTGGATGACGATTTCAGGCATGGTTTCCATCCACAGTTTATTTTTGTCCTGAAACCCACTAAAATCGCCAAGAATTCCCTTTACAAGATTAAAATAAACTAGAGATGTAAACCTGCATCCGAAACCATCATCCACCTAGACAACAAAACACTGCATTAATAGGAGCTCTATCTTCTCCACTGGCAATCAGCCACTATCACTCAACAACCAGCAACATTGCCAGACGTTACACCTATGGTTCTTTGACACACAGAGTCACGTTTGCTGCCGAAGGGGTTGCCTAGTGTCAGGAGCCGGTGCCTATACCGCCGACACTCTGTAGCAGTGTCGAATGACATTTCCAGACATGGGTTCCTACCCTCGATTTGTTCCTCAGGACACATTCTACAACCCCTTGAAGTTTGTCAGAACATTTTTGAGGCACCCCATACATCGAGTCAGTCCAGAAAGGTTAGAGGCTGGAGTAAATGAAACAAATACAGAATCGTTGAGGTGGTTGTCTTACTGCTTGATGTGTTCTATATAGTTCTCCCAGGTCGACACAACCATGGAAAACTTTCAAATTTTCTTCGGGTTAAAAATCAAATAAACACAATCTCGATCACGTTTACAGATTTTTTTTTTTTTTTTTGTCAGCAACCGGTTTCAGCCCTTTCCTCAGACCATCTTTGGCCATTATAGCTGCTGATGCCGGCAGATGGAGTGAGATCTGTAGAACCATTTTATACCGATAGTTGTGCTCCAATCACAGAATGCTTTCTAAAATTTTAAATCTTCCTTGGGATGTTGTTCAACTTCTGTGTCACATTGGCTTGAAAGTCAGTTACGTCGTTGAAATGATGACTCTTCAGATACATTTCTGCAGTTTCTCGTTTTGTGATAGGTTTGGATAGGTAGATCCAATCCTTGTCAACCATAATGATGTTTTTTCCAGAAAAGACCTCTCAGAGTTTTGCATTTCAATGAAGTAGCGCCAGGGGCCTAAGTGCCTTTTTTTTGCCTTGGAGCCCAGGTGTGCGTAACTAAGTTTTTCGTTTTCAGGAAGTTCCTCAATTGCGACTTGTGTCACAACAACGTTGACCCATATCGGTCGAACGTCCACTGCCTGATGCTGTCTGCTCACATAAATGACTGGTCGCATTGGCATCTGCTGTTTACACTACTAGCCATTAAAATTGCTACACCAAGAAGAAATGCAGATGATAAACGGGTATTTATTGGACAGATATATTATACTAGAACTGACATGTGGTTACATTTTCACGCAGTTTGGATGCATAGATCCTGAGAAATCAGTACCCAGAACAACCACCTCTGGCCATAATAACGGCCGTGATACGTCTGGCCATTGAGTCAAACAGAGCTTGGATGGCGTGCACAGGTACAGCTGCCCGTGCAGCTTCAACACGATACCACAGTTCATCAAGAGTAGTGACTGGCGTATTGTGACGAGCCAGTTGCTCGGCCACCATTGACCAGACGTTTTCAATTGGTGACAGATCTGAAGAATGTGCTGGCCAGGGCAGCAGTCGAACATTTTCTGTATCCAGAAAGGCCCGTAAGGCCCTACAACATGCGGTCGTGCATTATCCTGCTGAAATGTAGGCTTTCGCAGGGATCGAATGAAGGGTAGAGCCACAGGTCGTAACGCATCTGAAATGTAACGTCCACTGTTCAAAGTGACGTCCGTGCGAGCAAGAGGTGACCGAGACGTGTGACCAACGGCACCCCATACCATCACGCCGGGTCATACGCCAGTATGGCGATTGCGAATACACGTTTCCAATGTGCGTTCACCGCGATGTCGCCAAATACGGATGCGACCGTCATGATGCTGTAAACAGAACCTGGATTCATCCGAAAAAATGACGTTTTGCCATTCGTGCACCAAGTTCGTCATTGAGTACACCATCGCAGGCACTCCTGTATGTGATGCAGCATGATGGGTAACGGCAGCCACGGTCTCCGAGCTGATAGTTCATGCTGCTGCAAATGTCGTCAAACTGTTCGTGGAGATGGTTGTTGTCTTGCAAACGTTCCCATCTGTTGACTCAGGGATCGAGACGTGGCTACACGATCCATTACAGCCATGCGGATAAGATGCCTGTCATCTCGACTGCTAGTGATACGAGGCCGTTGGGATGCAGCACGGCGTTCCGTATTACCCTCCTGACCCCACCGATTCCATATTCTGCTAACAGGCATTGGATCTCGACCAACGCGAGCAGCAATGTCGCGATACGATAAACCGCAATCGCGATAGGCTCCAATACGCCCTTTGTCAAAGTCGGAAACGTGATGGTAGGCATTTCTCCTCCTTACACGAGGCATCACAACAACGTTTCACCAGGCAACGCCGGTCAACTGCTGTTTGTGTATGAGAAATCAGTTGGAAACTTTCCTCATGTCAGCACATTGTAGGTGACGCCACCGGCGCGAATCTTGTGTGAATGCCCTGAAAAGCTAATCATTTGCATAACACATCATCTTCTTCCTGTCGGTTAGATTTCGCGTCTGTAGCACGTCATCTTTGTGGTGTAGCAATTTTAATGGCCAGTGGTGTATATTTGTTAGTTCCAGCTGCCACCG
Organism: Schistocerca piceifrons; assembly: GCF_021461385.2. Lineage (NCBI taxonomy): Eukaryota > Metazoa > Arthropoda > Insecta > Orthoptera > Acrididae > Schistocerca > Schistocerca piceifrons. Next base: position 54,775,400 of record NC_060147.1, read on the forward strand.
CAGTTACTGCGCTAACGTCGCTTATACACCAGGAATGAAATTAGTCTCAGAGCTGTTTTGGACTGAGTGTGGCTATGGATATCGTCCCAAAAAAACATCTGTGCCGCAGTTCGGTGTGTTGTTCAGGATAGCTACTGTTAGGAGAGGGTTGCTACAGGCAGAAGACGGATACCGCGCGAAAGACTTGGGAGCGGCTCTGATTCACTCTGCGAGCGCGTGACAGCGCTGCATTGGGGGACGGGCAGAGTAAGGCTGCGCTTGGCTGGCGTTTTATGAATTACGAGGGAAGCAGCTTCGCCAGGGCGGCCATCTTTCTTGTCGGGGCTTAATGCGGCGAGCCGTTCCTCCCGACCGCCCGCGCGCAGGGCAGACTCGAGTGGAAGTTATTGGCCGGACTAATGAGAATAAGAGTAATGTGGCATTAAACCGGCGGGAAGATGGAAGGGCGTAACTCCCCATAGCGGGCCCGTCACGGACGAGGCCCGCCCGCCTAAGCAAACGCAAAGGCCACAGGCCTGTGCGGAAGCGGCCGAGCAGAGGGCCTTTCTAAACCACCAGCCCAACAAAACGTTCGGTAGCTTCCGCTAAATAACTGGTGGGTTCCTTACAGGACTGTAACAAACCGTTAGGCTAGGCGCGAATAGTAGTTTTTAACATCACGTCTGAAACATCGGTAATTCTCCCTCCCTTCTGTCTTCGGTTGTTTGCAGATGATGCTGTCCTTTATCGACTAATAAAGTCATCAGAAGATCAAAACAAGCTAAAAAACGATTTAGAAAAAATATCTGAATGGTGCGAAAAGTAGCAGTTGACCCTGAATAACGGAAAGTGTGAGGTCATCCGCATGAGCGCTAAAAGTAACTCGTTAAATTTCGGTTACATGATAAATCAGTCTAATCTAAAAGCCGTAAATTCAACTAAATACCTAGGAAATACAATTACGAACAACTTAAATTAGAAGGAACACAGAAAATATTGTGGGGAATGCTAACCAAAGACTGCGTTTTATTGGAAAGACACTTACAAAATGTAACAGACCTACTAAGGAGACTGCCTACACTACGCTTGTCCGTCCTCTATTAGAATACTGCTGCGAGGTGTGGGATCCTTACCAGATAGGACTGACTGAGTATATCGAAAAAGTTCAAAGAAAGGCAGCACGTTTTGTATTATCGCGAAATATGGGAGAGAGTGTCACAGAAATGATACAGGATTAGGGCTGGAAATCGTTAAAAGAAAGGCGTTTTTCGTTGCTGCGGACTATTCTCACGAAATTCCAGTCATCAACTTTCTCCTCCGAATGCGAAAATATTTTGTTGAAACCGACCTACATAGGGAGAGGCTATCACCACGTTAAAATAATGGAAATAAGAGCGCTATACGAGATCGGAATAATAGAGACTTGTGAAGGTGGTTCGATGAACCCTCTGCCAGGCACTTAAATGTGATTTGCAGAGTATCCATGTAGATGTAGATCAGGCAGGCGGATAGCTAAGCGAAGGGGCCTACGTTCGATTCCCGGCTGGGTCGGATATTTTCTCTGTTCTGAGACTTGGTCTTGACCTTAAGTTCGTACCGTCATAACTACTATTGAGGTGGCAGAATGGGCACGCACTGTAAGCAAATTATAAAAAAAAATTATCAGGTACATCTTTACAGGTTCAGGGATTTGTCCTGCATCAGCAGACGAAACGTTAGGTACGTATCTTTGTTATTTATTGTATAGCAAATACCAAGTGTCTCTGACTCACTTCAATAGTTACACATACAGGATTGCTTTAACATGCGACAACGAATTATCTCGAAAAAGACACATTTTTCTAAAAAGTATTCTACGTGAAACGTTAGTAATAGTAAAGACGACATCTGTACAGCTGGCCACTTCCTAAACACCCTTTCTGCGTGGGCGGCGTCAACTCCGTATTTTGATATGGGAACCCCCCATTTTTATTGAATATTCGGATTCTGCGCAAAAAATACGTACGGTTTTTCGTGGTGGATGGCACGCAATTGGTTGTACGTGTCTACTATAACATTTGTATACTAACGGTTGATATTGATGTTCAAGTGTTATCGTAGTGTTGCTAATGTGATTGAACAGTGTAAATAATATGGCTAGACATTGACATTTCCGGGAAATGTACTGCAACGTAGTTTTCAGTTCTCTACGTAGTTGATCATGGTGACCCCACAGAGCATGTGAATGCTTGATTTCTGTGGCCACCTTTGAACGGCACCATTATCAAGGTGACTGATTTCGGTGTGTTCCGACCCGATTCTAGCACTGGCTACCGGCAGCCTTTGCAATGACATGATACTGACAGACACACCTGCCACGGATACTCACAAAATTCACCACCACAATTATGAGACGCAAGGGGACTCACCAATATGAAGCTTTCTGATGGGAGTAGAAGGCCATTACATCCACAGCCATATTGTACTGTACTGTAAGTTCCCAAGCTGCAGTAAATTTCGACAGTAAATACCAACCGTTAGAGCACAAATATTTACATTTACATCGTAAATGAAACATAGAATCATATGCGTTGCTTCTTAATTACAAAAATTAACCGTGTTGTATTTGTCAAGTACAGTGCCACCTATCACAAATGGAAAACAATGCTTTGAATAAACCTTATATAGTTTTTGGCGTAGAATCCAAATATGCAATAAAATGGGGGGTTATCGTTTGGAAACACAAGGTTAATCCCGCCGACTCAGGAGGGATTGTTAGGAGATGACCAGTTGTAACACAGACTGTGAGAGGTTCCATGCCATCTTTTGCATGTCACCTCTCATTTTCATAAACTTTATTAATATTTCATGTCATTGCACGGTGCTAACAGGCCTGATAAGGTTATTGTAATGACAGTATTTGTACTGAGAGCTCAAAATGCTTTTCACTTGACTCCTATGCATGTCGGGTTGCTTCCCTGGGTGGTCTGTGCGAGGCGAGCACCGGAGGACGCAGCACACTGCATTTCCGGTTGGGGACTGCATTTCTGGGAATACTGAGAGGGTCGTACATCAATGGGCTTAAGAGCCTGGTGGAACAACTGACGTCGGTCGAGTTTCGCCTATTGTATGCAGGGCGGATCGACCTGCGAGACGTCTGAGTGTCGCTGCAGTTTACGTGTTTACCGTCCGGCCCCGGTAGCTGAGTGGTCAGCGTGACAGAATGTCAATCCTAAGGTCCCGGGTTCGATTCCCGGCTGGGTCGGAGATTTTATCCGCTCAGGGACTGGGTGTTGTGTTGTCCTAATCATCTTCATTTCATCCCCATCCACGAGCAGGTCGCCGAAGTGGCGTCAAATCAAAAGACCTGCACCAGGCGAACGGTCTACCCGACGGGAGGCCTTAGCTACACGACATTTCATTTACGTGTTTACCGTTCCGGCGCGTCCAGAACGAAGACTGCTGGCACCGACTGACTGCACTGTCCTCATGATTCTGAGAATATTTGTGGACTGTGTCCTGCAGGGAACGACTGTCTGGCGCCAGATGGCCGGTGGTCCAGGCAGGTTGCTTTCGTAGCCGAGTTCAGTGCCCTCAGGTGAATAGCAGAAGGATGATTGGTCAACTTAAACTGAGGCTAGTTGACATCATAAAGCCCCGCTCGAAATTGGAGGGTACGATTGGTATTGGCGCGAATGATGTTCTGTGAGAGTGTGGGGGAATTTTGGAATCAGTACTGAATGCTGATTCGCGGTTTTCGAGGATAGTAGAGAGTTGAGCAATGTTAGTTTCACTCTTGTGTTGCGCGGGCGCAGGCATTCGGGATCTGATCTTCGTCGGACGGTCTTGCGACTTAGTCGCACTTTCTCGGCAGAACTTACAATTCGCGGACAGCCTTCGACGCCAGGGGTTGAAAGAGTTGCTGCACAGCAGAAGTCGGCGCCTACATCATCAGGACGCTGCCTACCGACGACCTGCTACAGATTTCATGGTTGGTGAACTATTTTGCGTCTCCGGCATTGTAGGACCTATCAATTTTATACTGAAGTCCTCAACAGCACGCGCGCTCACTTTGCTACAAGTCCACCTTGCTTGTTTCTCCACGTGATCCCACTTGAGCTCTCACTACTAATCGCTATAATGCAATACTGTCAGGAGAGTATTATTTGATTTATTAGGACCTCCAGCCACTATCGTCAATCTATTGCATTACAGAGAATAGGAGCCCCTTGTTCTCGAGCCAACTCTTATTCTCATATTATTTCAGTATACCCTATCCTTTAACCTAATGTGTATGTCGACAGTCATGTGCATTTATGGTTTAAATGGCTCTGAGCACTATGGGACTCAACTGCTGAGGTCATTAGTCCCCTAGAACTTAGAACTAGTTAAACCTAACTAACCTAAGGACATCACAAACATCCATGCCCGGGGCAGGATTCGAACCTGCGACCGTAGCGGTCTTGCGGTTCCAGACTGCAGCGCCTTTAACCGCACGGCCACTTCGGCCGGCATGTGCATTTATGTTCTGATGTATAATAAATTTCATTGTAATATTTAATCCGCATATCATTTCGTAGATATATGTAGAATCCAGTTTCCTGTTGTTTATTATGATAGTTCTCTTTTTTTTTCTCTGAGTACATTACGATTTTTATTAAATTATTATGAGTGTGCAGTCCTTATTTAACAACTAGCAGGGTCCACCATCATTTCCTTTCGTTATCGTTGTGCGCATAATTAATTAGGTGGTAGGTAAAGAGGGGGTCGACTGCATGTCTCGCTCTCATGCAAAATTCGTCAGAATTAAAGAGGTACAAACTCATCTCCGCCCCGGCACCTCGCAACTGTTGACCACCTGTTTAATATTAGCTTAAAACGAACACGCTGTATACAACGGTAAGTAAACTACAACCTATCAACACTTAAGCACAGAATAGTATTACACAAATTGGGATAGCTAAAAGCATATCAAGATCGTTTATACAGCTTATCGCACCTACTCGCGGGGGACATGTTGGTACATCATCAACAATTGCCTGTCGTTCAGCACCACAGTCACGAGATGGTGATGAAGATTTCTCCCACGTATGGAGACTGACTGCACATCTTCCGTGGCCAGTTTTAATACCTGTAGGCCAAACGTCCTGAGGTTGATCAAATCCAGCGGGCTTCTCATCGATGCAGGGCAGTTTCAGTCATTGTGGAGAACAAGTTTGTTGTCAGCAGCATATCCATTCATCGATGACATTAAATTCATTTTCAGAAAAAATCCTGGCCTTCATAAGAGTGGGATATCTTTGTCAACCTCCTTCTTTCCAAAGAGAATACATCATTCAGTGATTGCTAATCTCATAGCCGCCCGCTGTGGCCGAGAGGTTCTAGGCGCTTCAGTCCGGAACCGCGCTGCTGCTACGGTAGCAGGTTCGAGTCCTGGCTCGGGCATGGCTGTGTGTGATGTCCTTAGGTTAGTTAGGTTTAAGTAGTTCTAAGTCTAGGGGACTGATGACCTCAGATGTTAAGTCCCATAGTGCTTAGAGCCATTTGAACCATTTTTTGGTATTCTCATAGTAGTTCCGTGTTCCGTCTAATATCAGGAGGAGGTATATGACTAGAGATAGGCGACCAGTATGTAGGAGTATACTATACTGACCCATTACCAATTTGCATGAGCATGGATTCGTTAAGCAACAGAAAGACACCTTAAATCATTCATAATGCTCATAAAACAGAAAGTGTATTTGAAAGAAAAAAAATTCTGTGGCAACTCATTTAGTTAGGCTTCTTTCTGAAGATATTGGTACGCTGGATACCGGGCAGTCTTTTGTTGAAGGGAGAATATGGGCTACCTGGTACCTCCACCACAAGGAAAATACACTCTAAGACAGAGAAATTTTTAAAAAATGGATACACCAAGAAGAAATTATCCGAATGGGACAGAAATCGGTAGATGTGACGCACATGTACAAATAAAAATTAATCACAATTTCAGAAAAGTTAGATGATTTATTTAAGGGAAAGAGCTCCATAAAAGAGCAAGTCAGTAGCGTGTTGGTCCATTTCTGGGCCTTAATGCAAGCAGTTATTCAACTTGACACTGACTGATAGAATTGTTGGATCACCTCGTCATTGATGTTGTTCCAAATTGTGTCCAACTGGCACGTTAGATCTTCAAAATCCAGAACTGGCTGGAGGGCTCTGCCCATAATGCTCTCTAAACGCTCTCAATTGGGGAGAGATGCGGCGGCGCTGCTGGCCAAGGCAGGGTTTGGCAAGCACGAAGACAAGCAGTAGAAACTCTCGCCATTTGCGGGCGGGTATTATCTTGCTGGAATGCATACCCAGGACGGCTTCCAGTAAAGGGCAAAAAAACAGGTGAAGAATATCGTCAACGTACCGATACGCTGTAAGGTTCTCGCAGATGACAGCCAAGGGGGACCTGCTGTGAAAACAAATGGCAGCACATACCATCACTCCAGATTCTCGGGTGCTGGGTGACAGTCAGGTTAGTATCCCACCATTGTCTGAGGCGTCTCCAGACTCGTGGCCAGCCTGAAATCCCATTTACTGGAGTAGAATTGTCTTCAGTGATGAGTCCCGCTTCGAATGAGCCACGATGACGAGAGAAGATGTCTGTGGACACGCCCGGAGAGCGGTGGGATACACCAACCTTTCGGCCACCATACGGACCGACAACCAGGAATTAGGGTCTGGGGGTGGCATTTCATTTCATAGCAGGACTGCTTTGGTTGTCATCTGTGACACCTTGCAGCTCAGCGGTACGTCGACGGTATTCTGGCCCCCTTTCGTCCTTCATAGCAAGCTCTCCTTGGTTTACGTCAAGCAAGATAATGCCTGCCCTCCCACAGAGAGAATTTCTATTGCTTGTCCACCTGCATGACCAGCAAGGTCGCCGGATCTCTCATCAATTGAGAACGATTGGAGCATTATAGCCACAGACCCTCCAAACAGCTCTGGAGTTTCACGACCTAACGCGCCAGCCTGACAGAATTTGCCGTCAAATCCCTCAGGAGGTCGTCCAACAACTGCATCAATCAATGCCAAGTCGAATAATTACTTGCCTAAGTGGCACAGTTGAACCAATGCGTGTCTGAATTTCTCACTTTGTGAAGCTCGTTCTCGTCACATCTACTGATTTACGATCTATTCGAATAATTTCTTTACGGTGCGTCATTTTTTTTCCTTTTATGTCTTAGATAGTATCTCCCAGAATAACAGTATCTGACGAAAGAGTCGGAACGGTAGCACACCGCGCCGCGTCCCGTAAGGAGCCGGAAGGCAAGGTTACCTAAACGCTCAGGTTCAAGTGTCCTATAAACAACGGACGCACCAATGTTAACCGGGTCACTGCAGTGTTTGCCACGAGCCCTGTGCGACATATGGAGTTGTTTAGCAAGCATAGTTGCTTCAGGAATTCCGAGGCTATTTCCGAACACTGAACCGTTGTCTGTACGCAGATGCCCAAGGTTCCACTCCCGTTAAGGTAATAGCTGTCGCCTCCGCACGACAGCTATACCGGGAAATTCACCTCGGGGGACCAAGAAAGGCGACCCTGTAGAAGGGAGCCGAGTGATCAACGCTGTTTTTAAGTTAATAGGGATGGTCTACACTGTGACTCGCCCATATCAATTATTTCTGTGACGGCTGTTTTTCGGTACCAGCAACTTTCGTAGTAGCAATCTGTCACAGTTTAAAATCGCACTTCAAATTTTATCCACCTGCACTCGTCCGCAGCTCGTGGCCGAGTGGGTAGCGTTGCTGCCTCTGGATCACAGGGTCCCGGGTTCGATCGTCGGCCAAGTTGGGGATTTTCTCTGCCCGGGGACTGGGTGTTCGTGTTGTCATTATCATTTCATCATCATTCATGAAAGGGGCGAGATTGGACTGAGTAAAGATGGGGAACTTGCACGGGTGCTGATAATCGCGCAGTTCAGGGCCTCACAAACCAAACATCATCATCATTAGCAGCAGCACGCAATCAAAGGGAGAACGCGATTTCTGCGAACAATGCATTTGACATCGGAGATGTTACAGTGCCATTGGTCGAAAAATAGCAGCTAACTAGCAATAGAACATAATCTGGTAACTGGTATTTCTGTCCAGGTGAACTGTGTCCATACGATGCAAGTGATATGTTGTCGCCTGCAGAGTGTACAAACTATTTCTACAGCCTGTCACTGAAGTCATTATGAGATTTGAGAGGGATGATAGAACAAATTTGAAATAGACTGTGCGCAAAAAAAAAAATACTCTTAAATTTTCTTCCGTATAGTTACTAACAAAGTCTTCGTTATGTGTTTTAAAGTTGATGATGTGAAGAAGAAAAGAGCGAGAAACTACAGCTCTTCTTGCTAAAAGTTGACATTTGGAATATTTTAACTGCAATAGATGAACATACACTGCATAGTTTCCCTCCGTATTGTAATGCTGAATGAAATATCCGTCAGATGTATAGTGGGCACCCCCAAGCATTTTTCTTAATTTATGTACTATATACGTGAACAACACGGAACAAAACATTCATCGGAATCATGTGCATTACCTAATAGTTTCTGAATTTAGTTTGCAGCTTTAGTTTTTTGATGAAAATTGCCTTTATGTGTTTAAATATGGTGCAAACATAAACATAAGGCTACAGTATAAGTCAATCTGTTTCAGCAACTTTTATTTTGCATTCACCGACTTTCAAACTGGTCATCGGTCTTCCACCTAACCTAGTCTTCGGGGTACGCCACACAACCGAAGCTTCATGTTAGTCCAGTATGATACTCTAGAAAGCCATGTTAGTGCTCCTGTCAGATAAAACAATGGATGTAAAGTTTTCCTCGGATGAAATTTGGGCCTTTGTTCATTTCTTCGGCCATACCAACGTTATACGTCTATAGCGTGAGAAACGAGGTTCTTACAACCACGTATGAGTTCAGTCAGCAGATGGCGCAGGGAGTTGAGTATTAAATGTCACCTTCAGTTGTCGCTTGCTCAATTGAGACTTCGAGTTGTGAATGAAATTGTAACCAGGGACTGTGATGTTGCCGTGAAAACTGCGACTTCTCAGTCACTGTCATTTGTAAAAGATACTTGATTTCTCGCTCACGCCACATGAGATAACAAATAAAACGATGGAAGAGGCCCAGAATGCATTAGGATATGGGAGGTGGAAGGGAGCGGAGTCAGTCGATGTTAGGCTGATGTTGGCCGCCTATTAGGAGCTATGGAGTCTGACGTCAGAGTAGGGCAGTATAGAGTTATGGTTCCTCTGCAAACGAAGAGGTTAGCAGTTCTACGAGGGGAGTCCAATAAGTAGTGCAACACACTTTCATCTCGGCCAGTTTCGGTTTAAAACATACGAATTTTGTTGTGGGACATTGTCGAAAACTTCTGCCTCAGGCCCTGTAGTTTCATGAAGTTCTGATGGCTTGCGGCGCTATACATAGTTTTTAAAATGGCGTCTGTAACGGGCGTGCTTTTCAAGCAGAGAGCTGTCACTGAGTTTACTTGGTGTAAAACCAGAGTATCGCACATATTTATAGGGGCTTGCAGAATATCTATGGTGACCTGGCGGTGAACAAAAGCACGGTGAGTCGTTAGGCGACGTTTCTATCATCATCGCAACAAGGACGAGCGAAGCCTCCCGCAATATTGGAACCTGCGGACACTCTCATTCAAGGCGATCGACGAATCACAGACACCTCGCTGCACAGGTGGACGTCTCTGTTGTTACTGCTGACACACTGGTCCTCTGGTTGGGTTACTCAAAGATATATGCCCCTTGAGTTCCTCACCGCCTAACGGGAGACCACGAAGAACAACGAAGGACCATCTGTGCGGAATTGCTTGCGCGTTACAACGCTGGTCGTGATACCTTTTGTCGAACATCGTCACAGGCGATGAAACATGGGTTCATCGCTTCGAACCGTAAACAAAACGGCAATCTATGGAATATCGCCACGCCACCTCTCGTCCAAAGGAAAAATTAAAAAAAAATGATTCAAATGGCTCTGAGCACTATGTGACTTAACTTCTGAGGTTATCAGTCGCCTAGAACATAGAACTACTTAAACCTAACTAACCTAAGGACATCACACACATCCATCCCCGAGGCAGGATTCGATCCTGCGACCATAGCCATCGCTCGGCTCCAGACTCTAGCGCCTAGAACCGCACGGCCACTCCGGCCGGCAGGAATAATTCAAACCCGCACACAGAATTACTGTTGCTCGATCCCAGGGGAACCTTGGGTTACTGGTGCTAAGTGTGGTTCTGGCATTTAGCAAAGTTTTAGCGGCTACAAAATAATTTTCCTGCTTCCAGTGAGCTGCAAAATTGTTTCAAAAGCATTTCAAAGCAGGCTGGAAAGGAAACTGGATCAGCAATTAGGAGAATAGCAAACATTGATTCGCAAACAACGGACCTGTGTGGGAGAAACTTCAATTCTGAAATTTATGACAAGGTGATCAAAAATGACGCACTAACAAATACGAAATCCAAAATGAAATCTTTAAGTGAAGCATCTAATGGTTGCTCGAATTAAAGCTACTGTGAGACAAGGGGATAGATCGTCCCCACTGCTGTCCTATTGTCTATTAGAAACGGAAATCTGGGATGATAATGATGATTATTAGTGTTTGAGGGCGCACAAGGAAATCTGGGAAAGGACGGAAATAACAGAAGAAGAAGAAGGAGGAGGAGGAGGAGGAGGAGGAGGAGGAGGAGGTGGTGGTGGTAGTGGTGGATGAGTTAAAAAAAATCATACTTGGGGCAAAAGGGGATAAACTGAGTAATATTTGTTTCGTTTCTGCAGACAATCTTACCATCTTAGACGACTCGACTCTACAATACACACACATTTTCTACAGGATACAGCTTCAAAAGCAGCCTTTTGTATATCTCTTAAGAAGAGAAAAAAAGTACATGACAGACGCGAAGCAGTCACCGAAATACATGGAATCCGCTTATGGAAGAATAAAAAAGGGTGCAAAATTTAAGTATCTAGGGGAAATAATACAAGCGACTGCTGTAGACAAAGGCGCAATCCCAGTAAGGGCAACGAAAATGTCGGCGGCTTTTCAGTCAACAGACAACCCCTACAACAAGAAATCTACACTGTGCAACAGAATTAAAAGATCACATATTAGAAACCTCGTAATTTTCACCCATTGTGACGCTGAAGTTTGAAATTTGGCTGAACGGTGCTTACAACCTCCCTCTGTAGTGTGAAATGATAACTAAATCAAGAGCATAAGCTACCGACAGGCGTTGATATACATCATCGGGGACATTTGAAAATGTGTGCCTCGACCAGTAACCGAACCCGCAATCTCCTGCTGACATGGCAGACGCTCTATCCATCTGAGCCACCGATGGCACAGAGGATAGGACTGCTGCAGGGATTTATCCCTTGCGCTCCCCGTGAGACGCATATTCCCAACTTAATGTCCACACACTACATTCGTAGTGCCCCTGCCCATTACGCTCATTACTCGCGGCAGACAATCTTAACTAGTGCTGTAAGAGTTCGGGCAAGGCGTGTCCATCCGCACAGAAGAAGGAATTCAATGGCCGATTAGACTTAACTATATGAAGATGGTATCTGTTCTTTCGGACGTGTGACGTATAAGGTTGGTTAACCACCTCACATTGGCACCAAATTTCATCACAGTCCTGCCCATTGTCTCCGTGGGCATTTCACACTACGAGAAAGTCGTCACAGCCTGTTTTACCCACGTTTCACCCCTTGTTTTGACCCTTCAAAAAATGGTTCAAATGGCTATGAGCACTATGGGACTTAACATCTGCGGTCATCAGTCCCCTAGAACTTAGAACTGCTTAAACCTAACTAACCTAAGGACATCACACACATCCATGCCCGAGGCAGGATTCGAACCTGCGACCGTGGGAGTCGCGCGGTTCCGGACTAAGCGCCTAGAATTGACCCTTCAGCTATGGAGGTCAGAACCGCGACACCCATATTTGAAGTCATGCTCAATTTTTATTTATTTTTATAGGTGGCCGAGGAAAGCATTTCAGACCCACCGCCTTTCATAACTGGCACAAAAAGGCCGCAGAGGGTGCAACAATGGGCGTCAATGAAAGCATCCATTTCCTCCAGGCGTTGAGCCTCACACATTTCGTAGTCGAAAACGACAGTCGCAGTGCTGTGAGCGACGGGAAGACGTTCTTCACAAACTTTGACTTTGCTGACACCGTCGGACATCTCCATACTACTCTAAGATATGGTGGGTTGTATCACCATCGAACGTCATCGCACCGGTTAGGAGCGCAGCTCGACCGCAGTTTTTGCTGTGGTGTACAGGTTGGTAACGCTAGGAAAGGTTTAAAATCATTCGACGAAATTTCAATGTTATCCGTATCAGTCACCAACGCTTATGCGTTTTGAGTGAAGTTTTGTGTCCTCAAGTGGTGTGATCACTGGGAGGTGAGGGATTGACACATGCGCAAACGACGGCAAATGGTCCCTCTAAGACTCTTCGACCCCCACCCCTCAATTTCGCCAAAACTCTAGTTGCCACCCAATCACGTTTATTAAGAATTTTAAAAATCTACCTGTGTGGACAGAACCCGTGAGGAAGTACTAGGCGCTCGTTGCAAACCGGAACGCCCTTCCGACGATCTCCGATTCCGGCTGACCTGTTACAAGGCGCAAGAGGAGCACTGTAGACGCGACACAGCAGCAGCACAGTCCGCCTACAGGCGGCTGGTTCTGTATGTGCAGGTGGATTTTTAAAATCCTTGTCACCTTGCTCGTACTTGAAACGTTGTCAGGTCCGTGGATCACATCGCATGGCGCCATCCTTTTGCACCGTTTCAGAGGACGGTTGCAGGCATCTATGAACCAAATTTCAAACATATGCCTGGTAATGGGTGGGAATTACGGGGTTTCTAAAGAACAGTCCTTTAATTCTGTTGCGCAATGTATTTCTGTAATTCAGCACTGCAACACTGTTATTAGACCAGAATGCCTTTAAGCACCAGAATGCGTTTCCTGAAATAAAAAAGAAGGATAGGGAAATAACCAGGAAGATCTTAGGACCAAAATATGACAATGTGAAACGGAAATTAAGTAGTAGTAAAGCAATTTGTGAAAGAATAGGAGTGTTAGACACTGTGAGAAAGACAAGAGTTCTATCCTGCGGACATCTAAAAAAGTTAGAAGAAGAAAGAATAAGAAAAAGTATTCTTAAAACTTTCGACAGTTATCCACGAACATTAGTGACCTGAATGAAACAACACAAAGCAGGTCTGAGGGAAATGGAAATAACGCAGGAAGAAATAGGAAAATGGAAAAATTCAAAGTAATAGGTTTCATGAACTTTCAGGAGAAAACAAGGAGACAGTGCAATATGGACAGAAGACAGAAGAGAAAAACGTTAGGGAAGACAGAAGAAAAGAAAGAAGACATAAGTTGTTTCGTGTGTTTCTTAGTAGTCCGAGCCAACCTGTGTTACGGAGTGGTTCTAGGCGCTTCAGTCTGGAACCGCGCGACTGCTACGGTCGCAGGTTCGAATCGTGCCTCGGGCATGGATGTGTGTGTTGTCCTTAGGTTAGTTAGGTTCAAGTAGTTCTAAGATCTAGGGGACTGATGACCTTAGAAGTTAAGTCCCATAGTGCACAGAGCCATTTGAACCATTTTTAGTAGTCCGAACGAGGAAAAATAAGTAAATAAAATGCTGCACTTACAATTACATTCATGTGTCCTTATTAATAGTTAGCAGTGTTTTCAGGTGTTTTACGTTGTGGCTGCATTACAGTGGATTGTATTACATTTGTGTGTGTCTTTTCTGGGGGGGCCGAGGACGGAGGGAAGAGAGTGAATAGAAGTTCATTTACTGTTATGCATTTTCTGACATTGGTATCCCCACAGTTGGCCAATCCTTTGAATGGATGTTGGGTTTTCGAGAAATAAGCAGTCGGAATGTTCTGATTTGTCACAGTTAGTGAGCAACCCTTGTCTCACGGGGTCAACATTTTATAGTGGGTTGGTTCAAATGGCTCTGAGCACTATGCGACTTAACTTCTGAGGTCATCAGTCGCCTAGAACTCAGAACTAATTAAACCTAACTAACCTAAGGACATCACACACATCCATGCCTGAGGCAGGATTCGAACCTGCGACTGTAGCGGTCGCTCGGTTCCAGACTGTAGCGCCTAGAACCGCACAGCCACTCCGGCCGGTTTTATAGTGGAGCTGGCAACCCATTCATTTATAGTTTTCAGTGGTTGGAGAGATAGTATTTAAGGCAGCTGAGACCAATTAACATCGTGTAGCGAACTAAGTGCAGGAGGTACAGAACAAGTTCAATGTTCCTTTGCTCCACCCTTCCCATTATCGGTAAAATTGTGTGCGTGAGAAGATGTTTCTACTTTTGAATTCATCTTCAGTTGCCAGTGTTTCCGTAAACGACAGCAGGCACCAGTGGTGCCTGTCCCTCCGTTCACCTCGGTAGCGGGACAAGTGCTGTGCCCCTCCCCCGCCGCCCTGCACCCACACCCTCGCCGTTTCTGCAGCAGCACGTTGTTCTCGCACTCCACACGCGGTGTTGGCAGCCCTGGCCCCGGTGAGTCCCCGGCGCGCCTGGCGTTGACAGCTGACAAGCGCCGCGACTGCGGTCTGCCGCACCCTCTAAGCGCTGCTGGCTGCCGCCTGCTGCCTCGCACAGCACAGCACAGCACAGCACGCACACAGCAGACACACATCCCTCCGCCAACACCCGAGAACAAAGGTCACGCCACACTGCTAGCAATGCCCCAACGAGGCACAGAGGGCTCATTGACAGCAGCAGAAACAAACAACTTCAGGAGTATGATGGATCCTCGCTGTAAATACACTACTGGCCATTAAAATTGCTACACCAAGAAGAAATGCAGATCATAAACGGGTATTCATTGGACAAATATACTATACTAGAACTGACATGTGATTATATTTTCACGCAATTTGGATGCATAGATCCTGAGAAATCAGTACCCAGAACAACCACCTCTGGCCGTAATAATGGCCGCGATAAGCCTGGGCATTGAGTCAAACAGAGCTTGGATAGCGTGGACAGATACAGCTGCCCATGCAGCTTCAACACGACACCAGAGTTCATCAAGAGTAGTGACTGGCGTATTGTGACGAGCCAGTTCCTCGGCCACAATTGACCACACTTTTTCAATTGGTGGGAGATCTGGAGAATGTGCTGGCCAGGGCAGCAGTCGTACATTTTCTGTATCCAGAAAGGCCCGTACAGGATCTGCAACATGCGGTCGTGCATTATCCTGCCGAAATGTAGGGTTTCGCAGGGATCGAATGAAGGGTAGAGCCACGGGTCGTAACACATCTCAAATGTAACGTCCACTGTTCAAAGTGCCGTCAATGCGAACAAGAGGTGTCCGAGACGTGTAACCAATGGCACCGCATACCATCACGCCGGGTGATACGCCAGTATGGCGATGACGAATACACGCTTCCAATGTGCGTTCACCGCGATGTCGCCAATCACAGATGCGACCATCATGATGCTGTAAACAGAACCTGGATTAATCCGAAAAAATGACGTTTTACCATTCGTGCACCCAGGTTCGTCGTTGAGAACACCATCGCAGGTGCTCCTGTCTGTGATGCAGCGTCAAGGGTAACCGCAGCCATGGTCTCCGAGCTGACAGCCATGCCGTTGTAAACGTTATCGAACTGTTCGTGCAGATGGTTGTTGTCTTGCAAACGTCCCCATCTGTTGACTCATGGATCGAGACGTGGCTGCACGATCCGTTACAGCCATGCGGATAAGATGCCTGTCATCTCGACTGCTAGTGATACGAGGCCGTTGGGATTCAGCTTGGCTCCTAAACCCACCAATTCCATATTCTGCTAACAGTCATTGGAATTCGACCAAGGCAAGCAGCAATGTCGCGATGCGATAAACCGCAATCGCGATAGGCTACAATCCGACCTTTATCAAAGTCGGAAACGTGATGGTACGCATTTCTCCTCCTTACACGAGGTATCACAACATCCTTTCACCAGGCAACGCCGGTCAACTGCTGTTTGTGTATGAGAAATCGGTTGGAAAGTTTCCTCATGTCAGCACGTTGTAGGTGTCGCCACCGGCGCCAAACTTATGTGAATGCTCTCAAAAGATAATCTTTTGCATATCACAGCATCTTCTTCCTGTCGGTTAAATTTCGCGTCTGTAGCACGTCATCTTCGTGCTGTAGCAATTTTAATGGCCAGTAGTGTATTTTGTATGTGACTAGGAAGTCAACAGTAGCCTCAGATTTTTGGAGATACTTCTTTACTCGATATTGTTGTGGTCTTTAGTTAGAAAATGGTATTGATGCTACTGTCCATGCTAGTCTGATCTCAGCAAGCCTCTTAGTCTCTCAATAGTCACTGCACGAAACATCATCTACATCTAGATGAAGGCTCTGAAATGCTCACTTAAGTGCCTGCGAGACGGTTCATCGAGTCACTTTCACACTACTTCTCTACCATTCTTCTCTCGAACGGCGAGTAGGAAAAATGAATACTTAAATCTCTCAATGCGAGTTTGGTTTCTCTTACTTTATTACAGTGATCATTAATCCCTTTGCAGGTGGGCGCCAGCAAAAATTTTCGAATTCGGAAAAGAAAGTAAGTGATTGAAATTTTGTGAAAAGAATCTCCGCATCCAAAAATTGCTTTGTTTTAATGTTGCATTTACTCAGTGTTCTTCCAATAAAACCCAGTCTCCGTTTTATTTCCTCCAAACATTATCTATGTGATAGTTCCAACTTAAGTTGTTTACAATCATTACCCCTACATGTTCAGTTGGACCGACAGCCTTTAGGATTTTGTGATTTATTGTGAAACAGAAAGTCAACGGGTTTCTTTGACTTTTCGTCTTGTCGACTTCACACTTTTCGTTATTTGCGGTCAGTGCCAACTTTTCGCATCATAAATGTAGGTATCTCATATAACTCGTTTTGGAATTGGTTCTGATGTTCTAATGACTTTACTCGACGGTGAATGATAACATCACCTGTAAAAAATCTAAGAGGGCTGCCTATATTGTCTCTTTTAAGTCATTTACACATATTAGGAAGAGTAATGGGCGTATAACACTTCCTTCTGGAACACCAAATATCACTTCTTTTTACCTGACGATTTTCTGTTACTAACACGTATCACCTTTCTGGCCGGAAATCACGAGTACAATCGCACGACTGTGACGATAATAAAAATATAACTTTATTTGCTTTCATTTTTTTTTAACTTAATAGTTAAAACAGACAACCTGATTGGGAGCTGCTTGCGAAGAACTGTATCGAAAACCTATAAATCAAGGAACATGAAATTTACTCGAGATCTCCTGTCGATAGCATTCATTACTTCATGAGAATGAAGAGCTGGTTATATTTCACAAGATTATTTTCTGAATCCGTGATGAATATTGGTCAGTAGATCGTTTTCTTTGACGTAATTCATAATATTCGAGCACAGTATATGTTCGAAAGTAATACTGCTAATCAGCATCTGTGATATGGGAGTGTATTTCGGTGGATCACTGCTATGTCCTCTTTTGACTGCGTGTTGGTGTGACCTGTGCAACCTTCTAGTATTTATATGAAGATGGTTCGGTTCTTTCGGAAATGTCAGAAAGAACAAAAATGGTTCAAATGGCTCTGAGCACTATGGGACTCAACTGCTGAGGTCATAAGTCGCCTAGAACTTAGAACTACTTAAACCTAACTAACCTAAGGACATCACAAACATCCATGCCCGAGGCAGGATTCGAACCTGCGACCGTAGCGGTCGCGCGGTTCCAGACTGTAGCGCCGAGAACCGCTCGGCAACACCGGCCGGCTCAGAAAGAACAGAAACCATCTTCATATAGTTGAGGCTAACCGGCCACTGACCTCCTTCTGTGCTGGATGCACACGCATTGCCCGAACTCTCACGGGACTCGGTAAGATTGTCTGCCGCGAGTAATGAGTGTAATGGGCAGGGGCACTACGAATGTAGTGTGTGGACATTTAGTTGGCAATGTGGGTCTCACGGGGAGCGTGCAAGGGATACATCCCTGCCGTCGCGCTGTTCTCTGTGTCCTCGGTGGCTCAGATGGATAGAGCGTCTGCCATATAAGCAGCTGATCCCGGGTTCGAGTCCCGGTCGGGGCACACATTTTCATCTGTCCCCGATGATGTATATATATCAACGCCTGTCGACAGCTTAGCGTCTTGATTTAATTATCGTTTCATTCTAGTGTTTAGGTGCAGACCTATCATCAAGTGCACGGCTGTATATGATTGCTAACTATGGAGCTGTAGGGGGCAGTCGAAAGAAAACGACACAGATGTATCCCACTGTGAGACAGGCCGTCATGAAAAAAAAAAAAAAAAGTTCGCCGTTACCTACAGAAACATGATTGTACCCAGTGGTGCACTTCAACGTCCGAAACAAATCGAAAGACACAAATTTGTTTCTTCAGGGCTCCAAAATAGGACAACCTCATGGGGAGAGGTTGGGATCGTATAGAGAATGTTTAAGAACTTCACAGAGCAACTTCTGCAGCGTAGGCCTACTCTAAATAGCCTTGGCAACATGTGCACAAGCGGCTGAACATGTGAACTTCCTTTATACCACGAACAAATAGCAAAAGATGAACAGTGCTCACACCCCGATTCTATCTAACGGGAATAAAGTCGTGCCGGCCGAAAAACGTCGCACCAAATGGCGGAAGGAACAAGCGTCACATGGCACTGTTAAATGACATGTCGCGTTGTGCCGAACAGCTCCGGGAAAGACCGAACAAAGCCTACATGTAGCGAGTAGCTCCGAGCCTCGGACCGCATGCATGCAACACGTTGTGCACGCATGCAGTTTTGCACACCTTGCCAGGCCCCCTCGTAACATACGCGGATTGACTTCCAGGCAATTGGTGCAATGATGTAAGTCAATGCTAATCTTCAACGATGTAAAAAAAGGTAGTGTTAGATCTACAACATTTTCTTTTGAGTGGATGTGACTCTCATTGTGTTTACATGTTATAAATCGCACACTGACAGATTTCGCTTGATATTACCTGTCGAAAGCGGAATGAAGACCTGGGAAGGGTGGCAACAACGTCGAGTTTACCCCTCGGGAACAGGTAGAGGAGACAGTAACAGTTGTGCGTCTACAGATCACCGCCCTGCATGGTGCAACACTTATACGCTGTCTTTGGTCTGTCAGTAGTCTCCTCGCACATTAAAAACACATATTCAGGGCTTAGCCTATGGCTGCATATTTTGTCTGATTAAACCAATGGCCGCATTAAATTCTGATGGTTTATTTTTTTCGAAAAATAAAAAAACAGAAAAACTGGAATACGTTTCCTGGAACTGTCAACACATTCCCACAAGATGGCTTTTTATTCTGGGAATTTCAGTAACGAAATTCCATAAACGGGACAGTGTTTATCAGAGATCTGTTACGAGCCCTGCAGTCGATTTCCATGCACAACACATTAAACTTCCATCGTAGTGGGCGTTTCTTTGCATCATTCATGTTGCTCTTGTCGTCTTCAGTCCACGGCCTGGTCTAATGCAGCCCTCCATGCTACTCTATCCTGTGAAAGCCTTTACACCTCCCAATAACTTCTGCGAGCTCCATCATCCTGCATCTGCTTACTGCATGCGTCTCTAGGTCTCCATCTACGATTTTTACCCACCACACTTCCCTCCAGTACTAAATTGCTTATATCTTGATTTCTCAGAATGCGTCCTGCAAACCGATCCCTTCTTTTAGTTAAGCTGTGCAACAAATTTCTTTTCTCCCCAGTTCTATTCACTGCCTTTTCAATAGTTATACGCCCTACCCATTTAACCTTCAACATTATTCTGTAGTACCACATTTCAAAAACTTTTCTTCTCGTCTAGACTGTTTATCGTCCATGTTTCACTTCTATACATGGCTACACTGCAGACAAATATCTTCATAAAAGACTTCCTGACACTTCAAGCAATACTCTATGTTAACAAATTTCTTTTCTTCATAATTTATTTATTTATTTTTATTTTTTTTTTGCAGTTGCCATACTATATTCTATGTCCTCTCTACTTCGACCACATCAGCTACTTTGCTACGCAAATAACAAAACATCTCTACTACTTTGTCTCGTTTGCTAATCTAATTATCTCAGCATCACCTGATTTAATTCGATTACATTTCATTATCCTGTTTTGCCTTATATTCTCCTTTCAAGAGACTTCATTTCGTTCAACTGCGCTGCAGTCACGGACTGTCCGGCTGGTCCCGGCGGAGGTTCGAGTCCTCCCTGGGGCATGGGTGTGTGTGTTTGTCCTTAGAATAATTTAGGTTAAGTAGTGTGTCAGCTTAGGGACTGATGACCTTAGCAGTTAAGTGCCATAAAGATTTCACACACAATTGATAATTTTATCGTTCAACTGCTCTCCCAAGTCCTTTGTTGTCTCCGACCGAATTACAATGCCACTGGGAAATCTCAAAGTTTTTATTTCTTCTCCGTGATCTTTAGTTCCTATTCCTAATTTTCCTTTGGTTTCCTTTGCTACCTGCTCAATTTAAAAATCGAATAACTTTTGAGATGTAACGGTATGGGGAGTTTTTCGTGGTTAGGGCGCGATTACCTTATTGCAGCTCTGAAGACGCTAAATGCGGAACGGTTTGCACGCATTTTGCAGCATTGTGTACTATATACAGCAGAGGAACAGTCCGGAAAGGAGGATTATTTGTATCAACATAACAGTGCACCCTGTTATAAAGTGGACAGAAACATGCCACAAACGGACTGGCGTGTCCAGAGTCTGAGTTGAGTGACACAGAACGTCTACTTTCCTCCAAACCACCTGCGTCCAATATCACTGCTTTCTTTGTTTTCGGGTCTTGTGGAAGAATGAGCTGCCATTCCTCTTCACACTTCAGGTACCTCTTTTAAAACAACCGCAGCAGAATACCAACTGTTTATAAAGGTCACTGATAAGTGTACGGATACGTTTGATCAGTTAGTGTAAAGGAGTCTTACCTCTTAGGAGTCGACCTTATGTTTCAAAACCTCACTCTGGAAACTCAGTTCGTCTATTGAGTCTCTTTTTTTGTGTTGAAGCATCCAAATTCTTTTACGTTTCTTCCATTTGCTCAGCTCTTCTTGCGAATCGCTCCCACTGTTCTCCCAGCCCGTGATTCCTATTGAGAAAAAAAGTAAAACTGAACTCTAGAGGGATTCTTTTTAACCTTACAATGAAATAAGCACCCTTAGCTGCTTACAGGCGTTGACATATGTCAACGGGGACAGATGAAAATGTATGCCCCGACCGGGACTCGAACCCGGGATCTCCTGCGTACATGGCAGACGCTCTATCCATTTTTTTTTTTTTTTAATTTTCGATTTGTTCGCTTTAGTTCGTTGCATCTGTTCGGGGCGGAATTCGTAAGACATCCATTTAAGTTGGTTGTTGATCTGTTAACTCAGTTTTTTTTTATTACAGAGGGCACGTTACCCTCTGACCGAACACGCTGAGCTACCGTGCCGGCAATCTGAGCCACCGTGGACACAGAGAATAGCGCGACTGCAGGGATTTATCTCTGGCACGCCTCCCGCGAACATGTCCGAAAGAACAGATACCATATTAGTACATCTTTTTAACCTCTTTGAGAAACGACATTCTTTATACTTTCGTGTAATGTCTTTGTTTTCCTAAACTTCGACTGAAGACTCTGATTCAAGTGTGCTATAAAGTTTTTCTTTACATATCATCTATCATCAAACTGCGAGTGATCTCGAAATATCTATGAAACACTGTCCACTTCGAAATCTATTCATTCGCGATAACCGTTTGATCAACCCCTTTTTCACTATGATAAATGAATGTAGGGCACCATAATTAAAAAGTGCTCTGGCACCATCGCAAACGATGTGGTTCTGGTGGAAATGGAAATTGCTAGGCCAGTAACGTGCATTAGACGCATTCAGAGCGGATGGAAATGAGTGAAAGACACCGGCGAAATTAATAGACTGAAAGAGGCGCAACAGGAGCTGGGGGGTTAATGTCATTTGCGTGTTCCTCGCGGGCGCATTCCGGTCCGTGTATGGAGATCTGGCCGTACGTCGTCATAAGCGCCGCTGCAACACGGAAATCGCATCTGTTCGCGGGCTCCGAGGCCAAGTTTTCGCAATGCGTGCTCGTGAGCGCGGAAAGGCACGCCCGGAACAGAGCCGAATCGATGCCACTGCGAATTGAGGGCTGCCGGTGGCAAAAGACGACAAAAGCTGGAGGGCCGGACGGCGGGCGACAGGTGTGCGCTACCGAGCCGCTGGACGAGGCAGCCGACAATATTTCGGAAAAAAAAATTTCGAATCTACATCTATATCTACATCCATACTCCGCAAGCCACCTGACGGTGTGTGGCGGAGGGTATCCTAGGTTCCTCTATCGGTTCTCCCTTCTATTCCAGTCTCGTATTGTTCGTGGAAAGAAGGATTGTCGGTATGCTTCTGTGTGGGCTCTAATCTCTCTGATTTTATCCTCATGGTCTCTTCGCGAGATATACGTAGGAGGGAGCAATATACTGCTGGACTCTTCGGTGAAGGTATGTTCTCGAAACTTCAACAAAAGCCCGTACCGAGCTACTGAGCGTCTCTCCTGCAGTCTTCCAGTGGAGTTTATCTATTATCTCCGTAACGCTTTGGCGATTATTAAATGATCCTGTAACAAAGCGCGCTGCTCTCCGTTGGATCTTCTCTATTTCTTCTATCAACCCTATCTGGTACGGATCCCACACTGCTGAGCAGTATTCAAGCAGTGGGCGAACAGCTGTACCGTAACCTACTTCCTTTGTTTTCGGATTGCATTTCCTTAGGATTCTTCCAATGAATCTCAGTCTGGCATCTGTTTAACCGACGATCAACTTTATATGATCATTCCATTTTAAGTCACTCCTAATGCGTACTCCCAGATAATTTATGGAATTAACTGCTTCCAGTTGCTGACCTGTTATTTTGTAGTTAAATGATAAGGGATCTATCTTTCTATGTATTCGCAGCACATTACACTTTTCTACATTGAGATTGAATTGCCATTCCCTGCACCATGCGTCAATTCGCTGCAGATCCTCCTGCATTTCAGTACAATTTTCCATTGTTACAACCTCTCGATACAACACAGCATCATCTGCAAAAAGCCTCAGTGAACTTCCGATGTCATCGACAAGGTCATTTATGTATATTGTGACTAGCAACGGTCCTACGACACTCCCCTGCGGCACACCTGAAATCCAATCGCACAATTGGTCTGATAGTCCATATGCTCTTACTTTGTTCATCAAACGACTGTGGGGAACTGTATCGAACGCTTTGCGGAAGTCAAGAAACACGGCATCTACTTGGGAACCCGTGTCTATGGCCCTCTGAGCCTCGTGGACGAATAGCGCGAGCTGGGTTTCACACGACCGTCTTTTTCGAAACCTATGCTGATTCATACAGAGTAGATTTCTAGTCTCAAGAAAAGTCATTATACTCGAACATAATACGTGTTCCCAAATTCTACAATTGATCGACGTTATAGGTATTTACCCTTGCAGATACGTGCTTCAGGGTACGATTTTAAAGTTTCTGGGGCAATATGGCAAATCTTCAGTACTGCTCATACTGCAAGACGTCGGTTTTTAATGGACGCTTGCATATATTAATAACAGTACAATCAATTTTCTTGTCGGGAGCGAA
The DNA here is from genome assembly GCF_021461385.2 of Schistocerca piceifrons. Taxonomy (NCBI): domain Eukaryota; kingdom Metazoa; phylum Arthropoda; class Insecta; order Orthoptera; family Acrididae; genus Schistocerca; species Schistocerca piceifrons. The sequence goes on from NC_060147.1 coordinate 54,799,096, forward strand.
ATGAGAGGATTATTTTCATACTGACAACGAGGGTGGCATTCCTGATCGTCAGCCGTGCATGATAAAGTAGTAAGCAGCGCAGAACAGAGCTGAAATGTTTGAAATGACACGAGAAGCCAGGAGCCTCGGGAAAGCGAGGGGGACAGAGCAGTTTTCCTGCAGAGCCCGAGCAGGTATAGCCGAGACAACCTGACCGACTACGGCACTACAGGTGGTCCAGCGGCCCGCTTGGAGTGGAGCGAGCTAGCGACAGAGAGGGCGTCAGGGCGACCGTCAACATTACTCACAATGTTCTCCAATTTCAGCGAAACTGCCCACTGTTTACACATTGGAACGAAATTTAAAACCTGTTAATTGGTCATCTATTTTATTTCACAACCATATTAAGTGAAGAACTCATGCTAATTTCCAGTAAATAAGCCTATAACACAAATGTTCTCGCATTTACTTTTGACAAAATCAATTATTATAGGTGAAGATGCATAATTTGACGATGACTTGTGTTCTGCTCGAGTCTAATGGTGTTTGAAATTTGTAACATTTGATAATGGACTAAGATCGGATTCTACACTACTGGCTATTAAAATTGCTACACCAAGAAGAAATGCAGATGATAAACAGGTATTCATTGGACAAATGAATTATACCACAACTGACTTCTGATTACATTTTCACGCAGTTTGGGTGCATAGATTCTGAGAAATCAGTACCCAGAACAACCACCTCTGACCATAATAACGGCCTTGATACGCCTGGGCATTGATTCAAACAAGTTTGGATGGCGTGTACAGGTACAGCTGCCCATGCAGCTTGAACACGATACCACATTTCATCAAGAGTAGTGACTGGCGTATTGTGGTGAGCCAGTCACTCGGCCACCATTGACCAGACGTTTTCAATTGGTGAGAGATCTGGAGAATGTGCTCGCCAGGGCAGCAGTCGAACATTTTCTGCATCCAGAAAGGCCCGTACAGGACCTGCAACATGCGGTCGTTTATTATCCTGCTGGAACGTAGGGTTTCGCAGGGATCGAATGAAGGGTAGAGCTACGGGTCGTAACACATCTGAAATGTAACGTCCACTGTTCAAAGTGTCGTCAATGGGACCAAGAGGTGACCGAGACGTATAACCAATGGCACCCCATATCATCACGACGGGTGATACGCCAGTATGGCGATGATGAATACACACTTCCAATGTGCATTCACCGCGATGACGCCAAACACGGATGCGACCATCATGATGCTGTAAACAGAACCTGGATTAATCCGAAAAAATGACGTTTTGCCATTCGTGCACCCAGGTTCGGCGTTGAGTACATCATTGCAGGCGCTCCTGTCTGTGATGCAGCGTCAAGGGTAACCGCAGCCATGGTCTCCGAGCTGATAGTCCGTGCTGCTGCGAACGTCGTCGAACTGTTCTTGCAGATGGTTGTTGTCTTGTAAACGTCCCCATCTGTTGACTCAGAGATCGAGACGTGGCTGCACGATCCGTTACAGCCATGCGGATAAGATGCCTGTCATCTCGACGTCTAGTGATACGAGGCCGTTGGGATCCAGCACGGCGTTCCGTATTACCCTCCTGATTCCACCGATTCCATATTCTGCTAACAGTCATTGGATCTCGACCAACGCGGGCAGCATGTCGCGATACGATAAATCGCAATAGCGATAGGCTACAATCCGACCTCTATCAAAGTCGGAAACGTGACGGTACGCATTTATCCTCCTTACACGAGGCATCACAACAACGTTTCACCAGGCAACGCCGGACAACTGCTGTTTGTGTATGAGAAATTGGTTGGAAAGTTTCCGCATGTCAGCACGTTGTAGGTGACGCCACCGGCGCCAACATTGTGTGAACGCAATGAAAAGCTAATTATTTGCATATCACAGCATCTTCTTCCTGTCGGTTAAATTACGTGGCTGTAACACGTCATCTTCGTGGTGTAGCAATTTTAATGGTCAGTAGCGTATTTCTATTTCTACACACTTATGTGATACAAAATACACTAAAGCTGTTTTGGAGTACATTTTGTAACGAGGGTTGGTTGTGTTTTGCCTGAAGCGAACGATCTTCCGACAAATACGTCACAAACTTCACGGCCTGGTATTTTCCGCACGGTCGTAACGGCACCCTAAGTGGATAACTCCTGATAGTATAGATTGACCGTTTCGCGTCCACGCGTCCGCACGGAACCTGGTGCCCAGGGGAAAATAAGCGTTAATTGCTTGCACTTGCCACCTGTATTTCGAGGTGCTAAGCAAACTGAAAACATACGACTCGGAATGGCTACAGTAATTAGCCCGCAAGTGATGTAAATACTGACGTAATGTTGGTAAGTGTACCATCGTCAGCCACCAATAGAAATATATGCTCTTATACCTTTTATGTTGGAACACGTGGGGCAATACTGACCCTACGACTTATCTTAGAAAATAGATTAAGGAAAGGCAAGCCTATGTTTCTAGCATTTGTAGCCTTAGAGAAAGCTTTTGACAATGTTGACTTGAATACTCTCTTTCAAATTCTGAAGTGGCAGGGGTAAAATACAGGGAGCGAAAGGCTACTTACAATTTGCACAGAAAGCAGATGGCAGTTGTAAAAGTCGAGGGGCATGGAAGGGAAGCAGCGGTTGGGAAGGGAGTGAGACAGGGTTGTAGCCTATCCCTGATGTTATTCAATCTGTATATTGAGCAAGCAGTAAAGGAAGCAAAAGAAAAATTTGGAGTAGGTATTAAAATTCATGGAGAAGAAATAAAACGTTTGAGATTCGCCGATGACATCGTAATTCTGTCAGAGACAGCAAAAGACTTGGAAGAGCAGTTGAACGGAATGGACAGTGTCTTGAAAGGAGGGAATAAGATGAACATCAACAAAAGCAAAACGAAGGAAATGGAATGTAGTCGAATTAAGTCAGGTGATGGTGAGGGAATTAGATTAGGAAATGAGACGCTTAAAGTAGTAAAGGAGTTTTGCTATTTGGGGAGCAAAATAACTGATGATGGTCGAAGTAGAGAGGATATAAAATGTAGACTGGCAATGGCAAGGAAAGCGCTTTTGAAGAAGAGAAATTTGTTAACATCGAGTATAGATTTAAGTGTCAGGAAATCGTTTCTGAAAGTATTTGTATGGAAGTGAAACGTGGACGATAAATAGTTTGGACAAGAAGAAAATAGAACCTTCAAAATGTGGTGCTACAGAAGAATGCTGAAGATAAGATGGGTAGATCACATAACTGATGAGGAGGTATTGAATAGAAGTGGAGAGAAGAGTAATTTGTGGCACAACTTGACCAGAAGAAGGGATAGGTTGGTAGGGCATATTCTGAGGCATCAAGCGATCACAAATTTAGCATTGGAGGGCAGCGAAGAGGGTAAAAATCGTAGAGGGAGACGAAGAGATGAATACACTAAGCAGATTTAGAAGGATGTAGGTTGCAGTAAGTACTGGGAGATGATGAAGCTTGCACAGGATAGAGTAGCATGGAGAGCTGCATCAAACCAGTCTCTGGACTGAAGAACACAACAACAACAACAACAACAACAACATACCTCTTACATCCTGTATATTGCTAATTCTTCAGTTACACATATTTATTTCAAGTAAAATGTTGTACATTTTTGAAACTAATTGAATAAATTGTGAACGTTAAGAAATACTACATCGGCCGCGTACCACGGTGTATCTTTAAACAGAAGGTCTTTTAGCATGGAAGACGTGACGCTGAGTTTCTTTAATGTGTGAACATTGTTATCTGTTTTGAAAATGGAAATTTGTGTTAGCTATCGGTAGCTTCAGTTTCAAAATGTATTTAACTTTTAACTGGTTTTGGATGATATTTCGGCTTCATCTGATAGTACTTACTGATTATCGGTGGATAGGAGAGTGATAATGATCACATAGACGTCTAAATACAGTAGTGACAAGATTTTCTGGATTGCAACGCTATTAAATTTCAATAGAATATTACTGTCTACGTAAATGACCATGTTGTACATTTGAACATGTTTTTACATTTGGAAAAAATCTTAATTTTCTGGAGTAATTTTTCGAACTTCCAGAAAAAGACTGCAGCGTATAAACGTTAACGGCTATCATTTAAAAACGGAATGAGAAAGTATATTAAACTTCTGTTACGTGACTGGCTGGTGGGGAAAGTCTGAAAAATATTCGAAAGTGTAGCCGTCTCGCCGACAGAATGTCATCATCCATTATGTTATAGGATTCATTCAATTCCTCTCAAATTTAACTAGTAAAATTGCGTTTAGAAATTAATTCAATGGGAGCTGTAAGAGCTTGCACATTGTCCTCATTTGAAAGTGAAATAATGTTCTGTGAGAATTGGACATATGCTGAAAGCAATTGCTGCATAAATTTTTCCCTCGCAACAACATGTTTGCTGCACGAGAACAACGCATGGTTTGGATCCCAGCCATGCCTCACGACCCGCCCGCCATCAACTTTTTACTTCCGCCCCATTTCTCTGCTACCTTCCAAGTTTCAAAGCGTCTGTACAGCGTTTATAGCTCGAAACACATTTGTTCTAAAACCTGCATAGAGCTCTCTATGCTGAACATTTACGAGTCACGCTCCTCTCCGAGTATGGTAATATAGTAGCTACACACTTAGCAATCATATGCAACCCGCTCGCAGAAAGATCCGTCCCAGACACTGAAAAGTTTCCCAAGTCACACAAGTACTAAAGAAAGGAAGTAGGAGTAACCGATTTAATTACAGACCCATGTCGCTAACGTCGGTTTACAGTAGGATTTTAGAACATAGACTGTGCTCGAACATTATGAATTACATCGAAGGAAACGATTTAGTGACAAATAGCAAAAACAAAAAAAAATGTTCAAATGTGTGTGAAATCTTATGGGACTTAACTGCTAAGGTCGTCAGTCCCTAAGCTTACAAACTACTTAACCTTAAGTATCCTAAGGACAAACACACACACACACACACACACACACACACACACACACACACACACACACACACACCCATGCCCGAGGGAGGACTCGAACCTCCGCCGGGACCAGCCGCACATCCATGACTGCAGCGCCCTAGACCGCTCGGGCAAATAGCCAACACGGGTTCATAAAATACCATTCCTATGAAATACAACTACCTTTTTATTCTCTCGAAGTAACGAGTGCTGTTGACAGGAGACGTCAAACTGATTACTCATTTTACATTTCCAGAAGGCTTTTCGCACCTTTCCTTACAGGGAACTTCTAATCAAACGGCGTGCCTATTGAGTATCGTCTCATCTCAGTTGTGCGACGGGATTCGTGATTTCCTGCCAGAAAGGTCATAGCCCGTAGTAACTGAGGGAAAGTCACAAGTAAAACGGAAGTAATATCTGGCGTTTCTCAAGGAAGTGTTATGGACTATCTGTTGTTCCTGATTTACATAAACGGTTTCGGAGACAACCTGACCAGCGCTCTTACGTTATCTGCAGATCATGTTGTCATTTACCATCTTGCAAAGTCATCAGATGATAAAAACGAATTGCAAAATAACTTCGATAAGATATCTGTATGCTGAAAATAGTGGCAATTGACTCTAAATCACGGGAAGTTGTTGTTGTTGTTGTTGTTGTTGTTGTTGTGGTCTTCAGTCCTGAGACTGGTTTGATGCAGCTCTCCATGCTAATCTATCCTGTGCAAGCTCCTTCATCTCCCAGTACCTACTGCAACCCACATCCTTCTGAATCTGTTTAGTGTATTCATCTCTTGGTCTCCCTCTACGATTTTTACCCTCCACGCTGCCCTCCAATGCTAAATTTGTGATCCCTTGATGCCTCAGGACATGTCCTACCAACCGATCCCTTCTTCTAGTCAAGTTGTGCCACAGTCTTCTCTTCTACCCAATCCTATTCAATACCTCCTCATTAGTCACGTGGTCTACCCACCTAATCTTCAACATTCTTCTGTAGCACCACATTTCGAAAGCTTCTATTCTCTTCTTGTTCAAACTATTTATCGTCCATGTTTCACTTCCATACATGGCTACACTCCATACAAATACTTTCAGAAACGACTTCCTGACACTTAAGTCAATACTAGATGTTACCAAATTTCTCTTCTTCAGAAACGCTTTCCTTGCCATTGCCAGTCTACATTTTATATCCTCTCTACTTCGACCATCATCAGTTATTTTGCTCCCCAAATAGCAAAACTCCTTTACTACTTTAAGTGTCTCATTTCCTAATCTAATTCCCTCAGCATCACCCGACTTAATTAGACTACATTCCATTATCCTCGTTTTGCTTTTGTTGATGTTCATCTTATATCCTCCTTTCAAGATACTGTCCATTCCATTCAACTGCTCTTCCAAGTCCTTTGCTGTCTCTGACAGAATTACAATGTCATCGGCGAACCTCAAACTTTTTATTTCTTCTCCATGGATTTTAATACCTACTCCGAATTTTTCTTTTGTTTCCTTCACTGCTTGCTCAATAACATCGGGGATAGGCTACAACCCGGTCTCACTCCCTTCCCAACCACTGCTTCCCTTTCATGTCCATCGACTCTTATAACTGCCATCTGGTTTCTGTACAAATTGTAAATAGCCTTTCGCTCCCTGTATTTTACGCCTGCCACCTTCAGAATTTGAAAGAGAGTATTCCAGTCAACATTGTCAAAAGCTTTCTCTAAGTCTACAAATGCTAGAAACGTACGTTTGCCTTTCTTCATTCTATTTTCTAAGATAAGTCGTAGGGTCAGTATTGCCTCACGTGTTCCGACATTTCCACGGAATCCAAACTGATCTTCCCCGAGGTCGGCTTCTACCAGTTTTTCCATTCGTCTGTAAAGAATTCGCGTTAGTATTTTGCAGCTGTGACTTATTAAACTGATAGTTCGGTAATTTTCACATCTGTCAACACCTGCTTTCTTTGGGATTGGAATTATTATATTCTTCTGGAAATCTGAGGGTATTTCGCCTGTTTCATACATCTTGCTCACCAAATGGTAGAGTTTTGTCAGCACTGGCTCTTCCAAGGCCATAAGTAGTTCTAATGGAATGTTGTCTACTCCCGGGGCCTTGTTTCGACTCAGGTCTTTCAGTGCTCTGTCAAACTCTTCACGCAGTATCGTAACTCCCATTTCATCTTCATCTACATCCTATTCCATTTCCATAATATTGTCCTCAAGTACATCGCCCTTGTATAGATCCTCTATCCATATGACTACCAAAAGGAATCCGTTAAATTTCGGTAACATGATAAGTCACACAAATCTAAAGGCTGTAAACTCAACTAAGTACTTATAGACAACAATTACGAATAACTTAAATTGAAAGGATAGAATAGATCATGTTGTGGGGAAAGCAAACCAAAGACCGCGATTTATTGGCAGCACTTTCAGAAAATGCTGCTGTACGATGTGGGATACGCACAGATAGGATTGACGGAAGACATCGAAAAAGCTCAAAGAAGGGCAGTACGCTTTGTATTATAGCGGAATAGGGAGAGTGTGCCACGGATATGACCTGCGAATTGTGGTGCCAGTCATTAAACCAAAGGTGGTTTTCGCTGCGGCAGAAACTTCTCATGAAATATTTGAAACACCAGTTTTATCCTCAGAGTGTGACAATATTCTGTTGAAACCTACCCACATAGGGACAAACGCTCATAATAACAAAATAAGAGAACTAAGAGCTCGTGCGGAAAGATTTAGGTTTTCGTTTCTCCCGCACGCTATTCCAGACTGGAATAGTGGTGAAGTAACTTGAAGATCGTTCAATGAACCATTTGCCAGCCACTTAATTGTCAATTGCAGAATCATCATGTAGATGTAGATGCAATAAGGAAAAACACCATGAGGACCTGCTTAATCCTTTGAGACCAAACAACATAAAAAATAATTAATTTTAAAAATTTTCACAAAACTGACCATCATCATAGTAAGCCACGAATACAAGAAAAAATTGGCAAATAGTAAAGAATAAATTGTTTTAAAGTTGTGGTTTCACTTGGGAGCCACCAGGACATACAGTTTTGAACCACACATCATTTCGTGAGATATATTTGAAACCAATTTCATATTTTTGCTAGACACAGTCCCAGGTTCCTAAAACTTCCATGAACTCATACTGCCTGAAAGCGATTTTAGTCCTAAATAACAAAGTTCTAAAATTAAAAATTTATGACAAAATATATACTGCTCCAGTGGATTCATTTCGAAATCAGTTGGGGGCCAGCACATCTACTGGAACTCACCATTTCCTTCCTCGAACCACTCCATCACCCTCTCGGCCGTGTGACATGGAGCATTATCTTGCTGAAAAATGCCACTTCTCTCGGGAAACATGATCGTCATGAAGGGATGTACGTGATCGCGACCAGTGTATGATACACCTTGGCCGTCATGGTGCCTTGCACTAGCTCCGCTGGACCCATGGATGACCACGTGAATGTAGCCCAGAGTATAATGGAGCCGCCGCAAGCTTTTCTCCATCCCGGCAGGGTCAGGGATTTTCTCTGCCTCGGGATGACTGGGTGTTGTGTGCTGTCCTTAGGTTAGTTATGTTTAAGTAGTTCTAAGTTCTAGGGGACTGATGACCATAGATGTTAAGTCCCATAGTGCTCAGAGCCATTTGAACCATTTTTTTCTCCATCCCGCAATACAAGCGTCAAAGTACTGTTTTGCTAGAAGGCGACGGATTCGCGCCCTCCCATGGGCGTGATGAAAAAGGTATCAGGATTCGTCAGACCGTACAACTCTCACATATTGCACCAACGTCCAGTTTCGATAGTCACGTGCCACATCATTACGAGTGTCCGGTGCACAGTTTGTTTAAAGAGACTTGCAAATGGTTCAAATGGCTCTGAGCAAAATGGGACTTAACATCTGAGGTGATCAGTCCCCTAGTCTTAGAACTGCGCAAACCTAACTAACCTAAGGACGCCACACACATCAATGCCCGAGGCAGGATTCGAACCTGCGACCGTAGCGGTCGCGCGGTTCCAGACTGAAGTGCCTAGAACCGCTCGGCCACACCGGCCGGCGACAGACTTGCACTCTGCCCAGCATTAAAGTGTGATGTTGGTTCCGCCACAGTTCGCCGCCAGTGATTTACCAGTCTGCCCAGCCTATGACGTCCGGCATCTGTAATGACGGGAGGCCGGCTAACCTCACGACGTGTGGAAGTGGTTTCATCTTAGTTTCCACGTCTTGAAGACATTCACCACAACACTCCTCGAACACCACACAAGTCGTGCAGTTTCCGAAACGCTCGTGCTGATCCTCCTGCTCATCGGAATCTGCCCTAGATCAAACCCAGATAGATGACGCGGTTTCCCCATTGTACACACGGACAGCACGCTCTCTGCTACTACATTTACCGTGCGTGTGTCTGACTAGCAGTCATTCCTCGCCAGATCACGCTGCTATCGCCTGAATGGGTTTTCATCTATAGCACATTGGCGGTCATAATATTCTGGCTAATCAGTGTATTTGTTACAACGCTTTTGCTCTTTGGCAAAAAGGTGAGGTGCATATTTCCTCATTAAAAAAAAGAAAGAAAGGCCATATTTGCTGAGTTTAGAATGCGGTGTTAACTGAAATCCAGCGAGTAACAACAAACGCACAGCATTAATCAGTTCACAAGGGGTCCGATTTCTTCTTAATTTATGGTGGTCGGAAATGAAGGTGACAATAGTGGAATGGTCAACACTTCGAAGAAAAAAAAATGCATTTTTGACGCGGTTCGGGTGAGACGTGAGCCATCTACGTTAGCCTATTTATCAGGAAGAGGTCTGCTTATCAGAAAAAGTACTCAGTGGTTACCTGAAGATCGCTAGGTCAAACAGTTTCTACGTTATTAACACTCAACCGGAATAATGACCAAAATAGTGGATTTATTAATACACTGAAGAGTCAAAGAAACAGGTACACCTGCCTAATATTGTATAGGATCCCCGCGAGCACGCATAAGTGCCGCAATAGAACATGGCACGGACTCGACTATTGTTTGAAGTAGTGCTGGAGGGAATTAACACCCTGAATCCTGCAGGGCTGTTCGTAAATTCGTACGAATATTGAGGGTGTGGAGACCTCTTCTCAATGGCGCGTTGCAAGGCATCCCAGATATGCTCAATAATGTTCATGTTTCGGGAGTTGGGTGGCCGGCGGAAGTATTTAAACTCGGAAGAGTGTTCCTGGAGCCACTCTGTAGGAATTCTGGACGTGTGGAACGTCGCATTGTCCTGCTGGAATTGCCCAAGTCCGTCGGAATGCACAATGGACATGAATGGATGCAGGTGATAATACAGGATGCTTACGTATGTGTCTCACTTGTCAGAGTCATATCTAGACGTATCAGGGGTCCCATATCACTCCAACTGCACACGCCACACACCATTACAGAGTCCCAATCAGCTGGAACAGTCCCCTGGTGACATGCAGGGTCGATGGATTGATGAGATTGTCTCCATACACGTACACGTCCATCCGCTCGACACAATTTGAAATGAGACTCGTCCGAACAGGTAACATGTTTTCAGTCATCAACAGTCCAATGTCGGTGTTGACGGGCCCAAGCGAAGACTGAGGCTTTGTGTCGTCAGTCATCCTTTGTGTCGTCAGTCATCCTTTGTGTCGTGCAGTCATCAAGGATACAGGAGTGGGCCTTCGGCTCCGAAAGCCCATATCGATGTTTCGTTGAACTGTTCGTACGCTGAAACTTCTTGATAGCCCATCATTGAAATCTGCAGCAATTTGCGATAGGGTTGCACTTCCGTCACGTTGAACGATTCTCTTCAGTCGTCGTTGGTCCCGTTTTTGCAGAGTCTTTTTCAGGCTGCAGAGATGTCGGAGATTTGATGTTTTACCGCATTCCTGATATTCACGGTACACTCGTGAAATGGTCGTACAGGAAAATCCCAACTTCACCCCTATCTCGGAAATACTTTGTCCCGTCGCTCGTGAGCCGACAACAACACCACGTCCAAATTCACGTAAATCTTGCCAAATTCACTTAAATCTTGCCATTTTAGCAGCAGTAACTGATCTAAAGGCTGCGCCAGACACTGATTGTCTTATATAGTCGTTACCGACCGCAGCGCCGTATTCTGCCTGTTTACTTACCTCTGTATTTGAATTCGCATGCCTGTACCAGTTTCTTTGGCGCTTCAGTATAGTACCATGAATTGCTCGACATGGAAAGGTAACGGAAAACCTGGAATTGCTAAAAAAAAAAAAAACTCCAAGAAAGGACAATATTTGGAGCGTCCAATGCAAATAACAATCCAGGAAGTGATTGTAATTAAAGCGTGGAAAAGTTCGTATTGCTTTAGTTTCATTCCAACGATCGTGACAGTCACGGCAGCTGTACGCAAATAACGGGTTCCTGGTGCAGGTAAAATCGGCCCAGTGAGACAGGAAAAGGGATCACATTACAGTAATAATTGGTAGCATTCATGCGTATTTCTGTGCTACATACAGTTAAACAACGTGATTAGAGTGACAATGCTCTCATCATCAACTTGTAAAAACTTGACTCATAATGAGGGCATTGTCGCTCGAAACACGTAATTAAGCTGTATACAGGACAGAAATATGGGAAATACGGTTGAATGGTATCAGCTTTCACAGTCAAAACGTTACAGTTGCTGCAAATACACTATGTGATCAAAAGTATCAGGACACCCCCAAAAACTTACATTTTTCATTTTAAGTGCATTGTACTGTCACCTAAAGCCAGGTAATCCATATCAGCGACGTCAGCAGTCATTAGACGTCATGAGATAGCAGAATGGGGCGTTCTGCGGAACTCACAGACTTCGAACGTGATCAGGTAGCTGGGTGCCTCTTGTGTCATACGTCTGTACGTGAGATTTCCACACTGCTAAACATTCCTAGGCCCACTGTTTCCGTTGTGATAGTGAAGTGGAAACGCGAAGGGACACTTACAGCACGAAAGCGTACAGGCCGATGTCGTCTGTTGACTGACAGAGACCGTCGACAGTTGAAGAGTGTCGTAATGCGTTGTAGGCAGAAATCTATCCAGATCATGACACAGAATTCCAAACTTCATCAGGATCCACTGCAAGTACTTTGTCAGTTAGACCGGAGGTGAGAAACTTGGATTTCATGGTCGAGCGGCTGCTCATAAGTCACACATCACGCCGGTAAATGCCAAAGTACGCCTCGCTTGGTGTAAGCAACGCAAACGTTGGACCTTTGAACAGTGGAAAAACGTTGTGTGGAGTCACGAATGACAGTACACGATGTAGCTATCCGACGGCAGGGTGTGGGTATTGCGAATGCCCGGTGAACGTCATCTGCCAGCTTGTGTAGTCCAACAGTAAAATTTGAAGGCGGTGGTGTTATGGTATGTCCGCGTTTTTCATGGAGGAGGCTTGCACTATCACAACACAGGCCTACGTTGATGGTTTGAGCACCTTCCCCACTGTTGAAGAGCAACATCTTTCAACACGTTCCTGTTCATAATGAACGGCTTGTGGCGGAGTGCTTACACGACAATAACATCCTTATAATGGACTGGCCTGCACAGAGTCCTGACCTGAATCCTATATAACATCTCGGGTATGTTTTGGAACGCCGACTTCGTGCCAAGCCTCACCGACCAATATCGATACCTCTCCTCAGTGCAGCACTCCGTGAAGAATGGGCTGCCATTCCCCAAGAAATCTTCCAGCACCTGATTGAAAGTACGTCTGCGAGAGTGGAAGCAGTCATCAAGGCTAAGGGTGTGCCAACATCATACTGAATTCCAGCATTACCAATGAAGGGCGCCACGAACTTTTAAGTCATTTTCAGCCAGGTGTCCGGATACGTTTGATCACATAGTGTATTTATAACGGGTAATGTTAAAGAAATCACATTGCGAGATGGCTGTACCAAATTACATTCCATTGTACATCACCAATGTTCCGGAAAATGATGAGTTACGCGTGGTTTGCTGCCAGTCAGTGAGATGACAGGGAACGTCTTATGAATGTAAGCGAAGTTTGGTTTTCTATAGAATCGTAATACAACCACGTAACTCAAAAAAAAAAAAAAAAAAATGCCGCGTTTATAACGTATGATATCTGACAAGACAGATTACTGCTTCTCCAAGTTTTTATAATGAATATCACTCCAGCAGCAGTAAATCATCATCTGTAAAAATAATGAAGGGATGTAGTTTTATATAGGCTACGGAATTTTCATGGAGGCCTTACAATCCCTTCCTGCAAATTTATAATATAAAATTCTCCTTGCCTTCCCTTTTAAGCCTTTTGTGAAGATATTAGTAATACAGTATACCGAGCATTATTGTGGCTTATTTCTAGGACAAGCGAAGCAAAAAATTGAAATCAAAGAACGATTTCTGCATTGGGACTCGACCCTGCGGTCCTCGGTTCTGTGCTCTTTCCTCTGTGCCAACTAGGTTGACTACGCTAACATAAATAACTCATGCCGAGAACGATTTTCAAAAACACACTTGGTCATTTGGAGCTCAGCTCGATTCTGTAAGTTTCCTCTCTGGCCGAGACCATTTTTGGCCCATAAACGATAAATCTGGCCGAAATCGTTGGTGTTAAGGAGACTCAGTCGCTTTGTCAGTAGATCAGTTACGCAGTCAGCAGCGCGATATTGTAATGGATACTTAAGCTTACAGCCCATTCCTGCGGTCTGGAAATTTACGAGTAGTAATCTAAACTCACTTTGTAATAGCATTCGTAACACTATGCTCCTGCTTTAGCAAGGAATATCTAGTAACTAGTTCTGATATGTCCCGCTAGGTGCAACAGCAAGTCCGCCTTCGTTTCTGGGACCATAATGTCTCTTCATCCACAGTGAGTATCAGAAATAAATCTCCGTAACGGAAGTGTCAGCCATCCTACCTGTAGCCGCAGCGGGAATCGCAGGCTGGGCGCAGCACACGAAACGTGGCACAACAGCCCGAGGTACTCACCTGTAACAACAACGGGACACAATTTCAAAAACCCAGTACATTACTGACGTATACATACCAAAAATAGTTGGATTCTGTGCATCAAGCAAACTCTACAGGTAATACCATGGCTCTACAAACTGTTATACGTCTACACGTATGCTGTGTTAAACCACTAGGGAGGGCAGTTATGGCTAAAACAACAGATTTTCAGTTATATCGCACTTTTCCCACAACAGTTTAACTTTACAGTTAAACCGCTCAAAATAATGGGTTTCTGGACTAACAGATTCTCGGTTTTCTATTCCTATTATTTCCTATATCAAACGTAGAAATCGAACAAATATCAGAAAATTTTGACTGTTTCAAGGTCAATATAATCAAAATATATTAACTCTCTCCATATAAAAGGCAATGACTTGACTGACTCATCATTACCAAATCCAGACCTCTAGGCATAGAAACTTGAAATTTTCATAAGGTGTAGATATTATACTGTAGACGTCGTTCAAGAAGGGCTTTTTCCAAATTCCAACCCTAAGGGGGTGAAATAGGCAATGAAATGTTATATTTCTTTGAAAAATGTCGCTAGTAAGGCAATTTTGAAGGTAGACCTAGGAAAATTGGTATTTGGTTTCTCGATCAGAAACAAAGAAAGATGTGTTTCAGTATTTTTGGAAGTTCAACCACTAAGTGGATAAAATACTGGGTGAAAGTTTTTGGGAAAATACGTAATTACTAGACAACTACTAAAGGATTTAAGGCTACATCTATGATAACTGGTGTTTGACTTCTCTATTAAACTATAAAAAAAAAAAAAAAAAAAAAAAATACATGCTTCAGTGTTTCTGGAAATTCACCCCCTTAAGCGAGTGCAACAAGGAATTAAAATGGTTCAAATGGCTCTGAGCACTATGGGACTTAACAGCTGAGTTCATCAGTCGCCTAGAACTTAGAACTACTTAAACCTAACTAACTTAAGGACATCACACACATCCTTGCCCGAGGCAGGATTCGAACCTGCGACCGTAGCAGCAGCGCGGGTCCGGACAAAAGCGCCTAGAACCGCTCGGCCACCACAGCCGGCTGGGGATTAAAATCTTTCAGAAAATATTTCCTTGCATTAAAAAACTATTTGAAGCCAAATTTATGAAAATTAGTATTACACTTCTCGGTTGGATATAAAAACATATTTGTCAGGGGATCGAAGTTTCTATGGAAATATCTCCGCAAGAACGAAAAACGTACGGTTAGAAAAAACTTTGGACTCCAGCTACCAGAATCGCATTTTAGTCAGAAGTACATTCAGTAATGACCATGCTGAAATGGCGCTAATTAGTGCGAAAAGCTTGCGTGTTGCAATTTGGGAACAACACGAAAGTTCCATTATACAAAAAAAAATCTCTGCAGCCCATACAGTCTACGCGAGCGAACGAGCGGGCGCTAAGTTAGTGTACAGTATGTGCAAGAGCCAAAATGGAACAATACTGTTGTAAGACCGGGAACGAAGTGCATGGATTAAAAAGGGTGTATTGCTATTCAGTCTATACACTGAAGAAGCAATCAAGTAAATAACAGATAGTCAAAAAATGGTTCAAATGGCTCTGAGCACTATGGGACTTAACAGCTGAGTTCATCAGTCGCCTAGAACTTAGAACTGATTAAACCTACCTAACCTAAGGACATCACACATATCCATGCCCGAGGCAGGATTCCAACCTGCGACCGTAGCGGTCACGCGGTTCCAGACTGAAGCACCTTTAACCGCACGGCCACACCGGCCGGCAGATAGAGTCAAGACTAAGATTAAAATTCAGGGTAGGACTCGCGCGAAATAAACCTAACTTTATACCACAATTGCGCTGCCGATAACAAGGTATCATCAAAAAGCAACGCGAAATTTTTAATTTCGCAGCATTTATTCATCCGATTATCAAATTTTTCTTTATGTTGTTGGTACATACATTCCTGATGTATGTTTACATTTTCATCTATTCTGAACATTTAGTTTATTGTTGGCAGTCGAAAAGCTTGTGTGTGTTTTCGGCAAATTTTTGCTTTCGAAAAAAGTTGGATCAAATAATCTTCATTAAATAGTGCTTGAAAAATGGAATAAAGTGCAGAAACACACTGAAAATGTTGTCTGTGGCTTTTGCTGATTCTACTACGAGTAGGATAAAGGTGTGCGAGTAGTATAAACGTTTCAAAGAGGGTCGAGAAGATGTTGAAGGCAGTGGACCCCCTAGCACATCACTTACTGACGACAATGTGAAAGAAGTAAGGAAAATCATTCCGTAAAATCACCGACTCACCATCAGAGAGGTAGCTGATGATGTCGGCATATCCTGTCGCTCATGCCAAGTATGAAACGTGAAGCAGCAGAGTTTGTTCCAAAACTGAGGAACTTCGACCAAAATCGACTTCGCTTAGATATCGCTCTGGAATTGCTGAATGAAGTGGGCAACAAACGAGAACAAAAATTTATAGCAGGTGACAAACCAAGCGTATACGTGTCTGACGTCGAAACCACGTTGCAATATCCCCAATGGGAACTGATTAAAGAGCCAAACCGAAACAAATATTACAGTTTCTATCACAGGTTAAGTTCTTTCTCATTGTTTTCTTGGATTACAGTGGGATAGTTGTAACACCCGAAGAAACCCGAAAACCCAAATAAGAATGTCATGATAATTTAAAGTAGGGAACAGTGTTATCCTGACAGGTACGACAACTTTGACAATAATATAACACCTTAAAGTTTTGATGAACACCAATTTCAATAATTACTGAGTATGTCGTGATGTAAAGGCAGAAAAAAGAAAGGTTATTTTTAATTAGCTATCAAACATCTCAGTAATAACTGCAAATCAGTACGACGATAGCTAAGTCCAAAGTAATATGTCGGTCAGAGATATCATTTATTGTCAAAGAGAGTTGTAAACGCGCCGAAAAGGAAATTCAATGCGTCAACAGTGCTCGATCGTGGAAATGTTAGTCGCTTGCTATCAAGTGGAGAGAGAGCACCGTTTGTTATAGTACAACAAACAGAACGCTACGAGATTTTTTTTTTAAAGAAACAAAGGTAATATTGTGTGATAGAGTTGCGCGGACTTTGTTCTCAGTTATTTTGACTTCAGAACTTGAAGTGAAGTGATAAAGTGATGTTCTGGTAGTTCCTCTCCCCCCTTCTGTACCTTTTGTAAACGGCGGACATGCCGCCGCCGTCACCCCCCGTCCACCTTCACCAGTTTGCCGATCACACCGCCTTCCTTGCCCTTGCCCCCACCCTGCAGCGCTCCCAACACCTTCTCCAATCCCATCTTGACCGGTTCACCGCTTGGTGCAACCAGTGGTTGCTCAAGGTCAATCCCTCCAAAACCCAGGTAAAACCACCCCTTCCTTCCGCCTCCTTGATTTCTATCTCACCGTCTATGGCCGTCCTATCGCCCTCACTCCCACCCTTAAGTACCATGGCGTCACCCTCGACCGTCGCCTCTCCTTGACTCCCCATCTCTGGACGATCCAAGCCAAGGCACGCTCCCGACTCCGTCTCCTCAAGCTCCTTTCCAGCCGTACGTGGGGTCTGGACCCCTCCACCATCCTCCACACCTATAAATCCCTCATCCGCCCTATCCTTTGTTACGCCCATCCGGCCTGGATCTCCGCTCCCCCTACCTTTTATAAATCCCTACAAATCCTTGAACGCCATCCTCTCCGCCTCGCCCATGGCATCCGTCTCCCCTCCCCCACACGGGTCCTGTATGATCTCATCCACTTCCCCCACCTCCTCCTTTTCCTTGAAAGGATACAGACCCTATACACCTCCCGTAAACTCGATCCTCCTCACCCGCTTGTCTCGCCCATCATCTCCCACCCCCGCCCGCTACCACACCTGTATTCCCACGTCCCACCCAGTCTCCATCTCTTCACCCTCCTTACCCTCTCCCAAGATGGCTTCCGCCAGCTCCCCCTCCCTGATGATGTCCTCCTCCCCTCCATCTACCCCTCCTATCAACTTTGATTCTCCCCCCCCCACTTCCTGTGTCCTTTCCTTCAGGCACCCTCCCTCCCTTCTCTCTCCTTTTCCCCCCATACCCCTTCCTCCATCCCTCTTCCCCTGGGTTTCCCCTCCCCCTTCCTCCCTTCCCCCTATCTCCTCTGCCCATGGTATCTCTGCTCTCCCCTCTCCCTCTTCCTCCACCCCTCCTCCTCTCTTGGCAGGTCCCCAGACTCGCACACGTTCCGTGGACTTTCGCGCGCCGTAGATCATCGCCATCTGTGTCTCGTGTGTGTCGTCGTGTTTAGTGTTTAGTGTTCACCATCGCACTCCATCGTTCACCTGTGCCATCGCCATCTTCAGTGTTTGTGCGTCGTATCAACAGTTTGCAGTGTGGATTATCGTCGAGTGTGAACGGCTCCGTGTTTGTCTCTATGTGTCTACTGTTTTATTGCCCACCGTTCTGTAACTTGTGTGTCTTTTCACTGTTTTTTCTCATTATGTATTCTATGGCTGAAGAGCAGCGTAGAGTGCTGCTGACAGCCTGCCTGTTGAACAGGTTTTAAAATAACAATAAAGAAAAAAAAATTCTGGTAGTGTACGACAGGTTAATGAACTTTAAATATTGGAGATGTTATTGTTGGGCTCAAACAGTTACAACGAAGAATGGACATAGTGTCGAAGACTGCAATACCTGGCCGGCCGGGGTGGCCGAGCGGTTCTAGGCGCTACAGTCCGGAACCGCGCGACCACTACGGTGGCAGGTTCGAATCCTGTCTCGGGCATGGATGTGTGTGATGTCTTAGGTTAGTTAGGTTTAAGTAGTTCTAAGTTCTAGACGACCGATAACTTCAGAAGTTAAGTCCCATAGTGCTCAGAGCAGTTTGAACCGGTTTTTTTTTTCAGTACCTGATTAGCCTGGAGTAGGGAACTTCAATACGACCACACGAAGATAATACAAATATGCCGATTATAAAAGTTTAAATGGTCACGATCACTGAATTGAAAAGAATCGTAATTGATGTGATCCATCGGTGTGCGTGTGGTGTCATGATTATAAACTAACTGCTAAGAAGAAACAATAAAATTGTCCGT
Source organism: Schistocerca piceifrons (assembly GCF_021461385.2). NCBI lineage: Eukaryota > Metazoa > Arthropoda > Insecta > Orthoptera > Acrididae > Schistocerca > Schistocerca piceifrons. The sequence continues at coordinate 54,818,102 of NC_060147.1, forward strand.
CAGTAATGGAAATCTCACGTGTTGGTTCCATCATTAATTGAACTGTGCGACAGTTGATAATCAAAATTAATTAACTGTGGACATTCTAATTGAAAGAGTGACTTGATGAACATTGAGCATTGAAAGGAGTGTTTTGCCGAAATAATATCACGACGTACGAAAGTAAGATAGCATTATAGATTATCTCTGGATTTGCGTCGTGCCGTAGTGAACAATTCTGCCTAGCAACGTAACAACTACTACTGATACTGAACCGCAAATGAATTTTTCCTCGCTTCAGTTGTGTGAAACGACGCCGGTGATGAATGATTCACTCAGTACTGCAATAAATAACTAACTGGGCATAACAAATCATCATAAAAACATAATAGACAATTAAAATCAGCAGTTCGCATCGCTGCGAAGACTGTGCGGACTCGCATACGGACTTCCATGCACTACGTGAGGAACAATTCTCTTTAGAGATATTCAGGTGCTGCTCCACGTTAACCGACGGGGACAACCATCACTGCGCGTCGCGTCTCCATTCCACCGACCGAGCTGTAGCAGTAGTGGATTGGATTGGGTTGTTTTGGGGAAGAGACCAAACAGCGAGGTCATTGGTCTCATCGGATTAGGGAAGGACGGGGAAGGAAGTCGGCCGTGCCCTTTCAATTCTCGATGTATCACTTTATGTTTGACCTCTGCTTAAGACAGTATTACTACTCACGGCACATATTGGTTGAAAGGTAAATTTGTATGTTCATTTTAAATGGTTTAATGCGTCTATATACATTTAATTGGTTTACGTTGCTTTATGTACATTTATTCACTTGGTCACTGTTATTAATTATTTTTATTCTTGTATTTGTAGCACCGATGATGGCTGTCAGTCAGTTGAAATCGATTTGCAAAAGTGAATAAATAAAACATGGTTTTGTGACTGGTTGCTGCATATTTGGTAACAAAGTTAAATATTGTAATCTTTTCCTTTTGTAATAAAACTCATTAATTGGATTTGTTTGAATGTTGTGCAGCGATCCAAGCAAGAAAGTTTCCTAAACACCCCATATTTGTCGATTAGGCTGGATTTAACTCAATGTTGGGACACGGACTGACAGCAGAGCTAAAGGATTTGATACTGCGACATGGTACTCTTAAGCTGCACTACAGGCGAAGCGAGTTAGTGATTTGCAATCGCAGGAGTCTGTTTAGCACAGTGAACATGCTGTGCCGAGTATATACGAGCAAGTAAGGTAAAACTTTTATTTAGACTGACACCAGTATTTAAATAGGCCCCCTCTCAATTTTGTGGTTTGCTGGTCACAGTAAATTTGAAGAATGAAGTCTGCAAACTTTCTGACAATGGTACATAGGCAAGTATTCAACTACGATCACGACCTGTGTAGCAATATCCACCCCTCCCGTGTGGGCGATGCCAACTCTGTATTTTCAAACGGGAACACCCTGTTTTTATTGGATATTCGTATTCTGTTTCTAATACTACGTACAGTCTACCAATCCGTTGCCTTCTACTGGTGGTAGATGGCGTTGTAAGCGACAGATATCTATTGAGCTTGTCTTTGCAGTCAAGAAGCGATGCATATGACTCTACTTTTCATTTACGATGTTAATGTCAACCTGCAGCTCTCACGCGTGCGAGTCTACTCCACAATATTGTGTAAAGTGATACAAAAATCCTGCTAGCGACTCACTCTGAGAATAGCGGTAAACTTGTCAGACGAAATATAGGAACAAGAATTGATAATATCCCAGCAGCACGCCTGAAAGATGATGGAATATTCTATCAGCAAGGAAAACTTTAAAAAATTACAATTAGAGAATATAAAGATAGCCCCTGTAAGTATCGTGATATGTAACGAAGATTCTGTCTGCGCCATATGTTTCGTGTGCAAATCAAGGGAACAGAAAGGCAGAGGTCTATAAAAAATAATTAATGGTTTTGCACCAAACCAATGTAACAAAATTAACTAGAAAAATGGAATGTAGAAGAACAGTAATTAACAATGTAAATGGGATCATATCTTTCTTTACTACCGTAGTTCCCACACACAGAGCATAGAGACAAACTTGGCGTATATTCTTCCAACGTTCGTCCTTTTTTCAGGCAGTTTTTGGAGCGGAATCAAATTCCGCGAGTAATTTGTCACACAGAAACTGCGTTCGATTGGTCCCAATTACTCCGAATTCGAATCTGTGACTGGACCAGATAGGAGCAATATTAAAAAAGTGCATTTCTCTCCCTTCCGGCAATCTCCTTTCATATTTAATTAAACGCGAACTGCGTAGCTCGGAATAAAAGGAAAATAAAGGCGATGAGTCGTGCAGTATGGAGAGCTATCGGATGTGCACATCGGGCGTTCAGTTGTGAACACCCGCTCCCCAGCTCTGTCTGTCCAATTTTGTTCCGCGTGCTCGGCACGATGTACTTAACAGTAGGGGGAAAGAGAGGGATGGGGGGCGGAGGAATGGGGTTGCTGATTTTGTCACCAGATTGCAGCACAGTGGGTGGGATGAAATATTTGTTACAGCGCTGTGTGTTTGACGAGAGCAATTTGATGTTATGTCAGGAGAAAAATTAGGTGTTTTTTTTCCCGCAAGGTCATTAATTTTACGTCAGTACAATACTTCCCGGTATTGTATTGACGTCGAGGAAACAAATAGGATTGTTACACTTACGTCTGGCCATGTTGCCTAGATCTAGAAGTCGTGTGCGGTGGAACTTATCACATGACGTGTAAAGTCATTTGAATATTTTACCTCCGTACAGTACATGACGCCACAAACCCATATAATGGATTTCATCTTCAATGACGAATTATACTGGTTGGAGTCCATTCCAGTAATTTGGTCGCAGCGTTTTACTTGTACTAGCACTGTGTTCCAAGTGGTCTATCAAATAATTAGTCAAAAGACGTTTTCACAAATTACAATCATTACGTAAACACAGTTCACATAGACAGTCACAAATATCAACAGGTCTCAACCATTTTCGTCCAGTAGTGCCAAGCTAACTTTTGTGGGCAATCAGAAAAATAGAATTGCTGTAGGGAACACGGCCTACCGTAATGTTATGCCAGCGTCTCTAAAAAATCCGTTTATAGTCATGTTTTTCCCGACTAATGTAGGGATTTGAGGTCACGAGAACAAAGTATAAATATGCAATGAGATTTTCACTCTGCAGCGGAGTGTGCACTAATGTGAAACTTCCTGGCACATTAAAACTGTGTGCCGGACCGAGACTCGAACTCCGGACCTTTGCCTTTCGCGGGCAAGAGCTCTATCATCTGAGCTACCCAAGCACGACTCACACCCCGTCAGTATCTCGTCTCCTACCTTCCAAACTTTAGAGGAGCTCTTCTGCGAACCTTGCTGAACTAGCACTCCTGGAAGAAAGGATATTGTGAATACATGGCTTAGCCACAGCCTGGGGGATGGCAGAATTAAAGCTGCTAGGACGGAGCGTGAGTCGCGCTTGGGTAACTCAGGTGGTAGAGCACTTGTCAGCGAAAGGCAAAGGTCTCGAGTTCGAGTCTCGGTCCTGCACACAGTTTTAATCTGCCAGGAAGTTTCAAAGTATAAATATGTAACTCATAGTGCGAGTGTCGTTCAGTTAGTAGTGCAAGAGATTATTTTCTGAAAGCACGTTCAGGATTGCAATGCACCCTTTTATTCTTCACTCTTTTGGCTACAAAACCCAGTCTTTCAATATAATCTACGTTCAAAACGACGGCCTTAAGGCGACATACTGGCAGGGTCTGCATGAACGCTTGGTGCCACTGTACTGGTCGAAGTCGAGGCAAACAACTTGCTGCATCAGTAACCTCTGCATCATCCACGTACTGATTCCTGTGTAGAGCAATCTTCAGTGGGCAAAACGGATGGAAGTCGGAAAGTGCGAGTTGCAGGCTGTAGGGTCGATAAAATAGTGGCCCAATGAGCTTTCGGATGCGCAGACTTGTTTGAGGCCTTGCGTTGTATTGGGGAAGAACCAGTTCGTTTGTATTTTTGTGGCGACGGACACGCTGAAGTAGTTTCTTCAATTTGCAGAGGGTTGCACACTACACTTCAAGAGTTGATCGTTGCACCATGAAGAACAACATCAAACAGAATAACCCCTTCACAGCCCTAGAACACCATCCCCATTATTTACAGTTCTAACAAGGGAGGCCATGAAGTTTGGAACGCGTATTTACTTCAAACTTCGTACACTCGTAGTACTCCATGAGGACAACAAAATGTGTGAGCAGTAGCGCGTACTTCTCAAGCGTTACTGAGAAAATCGCAAGATAATTTCGGTCGTCAAATATATATCTGTGCGTGGCCGTTTTTACCTGGAAGCGGCGGCAGCCGAGTTGGTAGCGTTGAAGCCGCTGGATCGAGTCCCGTTCGTCAGTTTTTTTAAATTTTTAATACAGTCATTTTCGTTACTATTTATATTACAATTGATATAATGGGAAAAATACGTGTAATCGAATGAACTTTTATTAAATATATAATGTTATTCGGCAGTCTACAAATTTCTATTATCACAAATAATATAATATTCGTAACTATCGGCTAGTAAACGACCAAACCCACAAAGTGATACTGAAAATGTATGCTTGTTCGTGATTTGAGAAATCCCTTATACCTGGAGGGAGCCCGAAACTACTTGTTAGCTCCAAGTTTTGACCTGCACAAACGGCTTTCGAAAGATGTACAATTAATCGTCGCTTTCGACATTACGAGTACAATGGCAGGATGATATTTTTCGTAAAAACATTGAAAAACTTAAAGTTATACGGCACCAGCTGCATTGAATAAATGCTGTTTCCACATACGCAAGGTCTTTTGAGGTATTCCGTGGAAAAAAAAACTCGTTAACATTTTCAAAAAAACTCTCTTTCAGCTGATAATATGGAAGCAACCCATGCATAAGGCAGCATTTCCTCAAATATCGGCGCTGATAATTGATCATGCAGTATCGAGTGTATTTTGATAGCGTCTTCATGACAAGCAATTTCTCGTTCATTTTCGATTAAATACGAACAGTTTGAAGACACGGACTAGCATACAATTTCAGTATCGCCTTAAGCGTTTGGTCGTTTACTAGTCGATAGTTATGAATATTACATTATTTGTGATAATAAAAATTAGTAGAATTTGTAGACTGCAAAATAACATTGTAAATTTAATAAAAGTTCATCCGATTACACGTATTTTTCCCATTATATCGATTGTAATATAAATAGTAAAGCAAATGACTGTGTTAAAAATAAAAAAAATAAAAAGTGACGAACGGGACTCGATCCAGCGATCCTGCGATTACGGGGCCTGAACGCTACCCACCTCTCTCTCTCTCTCTCTCTCTCTCTCTCCCTCCCTCTCTCTTTTCCCTCACTCAGCAGCCGCCGCTTCCTGGTGAAAACGGCCATGCAAAGGTATATATTTGACGACCGAAATTATCTTGCGATTTTCTCAATAACGCTTGAGAAGTACGCGCTACTGCTTACACATTTTGTTGTCCTAATGGAGTACTACGAGTGCACGAAGTTTGAAGTAAATCCGTGTTCCACACGACGTGGCCTCCCCTTGTAAGTGATGAACCAATTTTTCACAGCTTGTGACAATGTTCGACAAAAACGTGTCGCGATCAGACTCGTAAGGCGCAAGCAACAACGGCAGATGTTGGCAGTGAGGAACCCAGCGATCACACACCTTTTGACTACCCCAACTGGGAGATGAGTGTGTCGGAACTACCTACAGAGACGTCCAGTTGAGTAACGAGGTGTTTGACTGCGATCCATCGCCCCTCTCGACTGAGTGTGTCCGCACGTTCCACGTTGCAGGAGTCACGGCTGTCAGCAGATGGCAGGCACGCGAGACATCGGACAAGTCTGCGCAACGTTGCTGCGATTGCGACAGACGCAACACCCGAAGACTCACCGTGCTTTTGTTCACTGCCAGGTCTCCGTAGACATACTGCAAGCGCCTGTGAATATGTGCGATGCTCTGATTTTCGGTCAGAAGGAACTCAATGACAGCCCTCTGCTTGGAAAGCACTTCAGTTACTGACGCCAATTGGAAGGGTACGTATAACGTCACCACCTATCGGTACTCCATGAAAGTATTGGAGCTGAAACGGGAATATTCCACCAAGTCCCACAACAAATTCCGCATTTTGTCAACTGAAATTGGTAGAGAAAAAAATGTGCGCATTAATTATTGAACGGCCGTCGTAAAAGGAGGCTGCCTGATGGCTAGCAATATTTTGATTTATGTTACTTTTTACATAATCTAAACATTCTGCGTGGTGTCTGTTTGTTCTATATCGTGTCTCCCTACCACTTTCGCGCAACGACGCTCTGAGCGTGTTTTTTAGGGAATTGACTAGTTTGAACCTGGGACCTGTTGCTGGTAAGGAAACGTCAGACCGCACATGACATGTAGAGTTCAGAAGAGTTCAGTGAGACTAGCGATGATATAACCAAATACTTAATGATTTCAGCGTCAGCTCCACTGCACTCCCTGTAAAAGAATCTTAATACTAACTAAATTTAGTGGAAGGGGTTCAAGGCTTTCCTATTTTTAGTTAGCTGGTAAAATAACGTCGAAAAAGCAGTTAAGTTTACCATTGGAAATTTTATTCTACTCACAAAACATCCTTTATAAATTGCACTATTGATAAAAGGAAATGTTTTAATACAGGATGGTAAAAACCAACCGCGTTCAACAAAAATGTGAACGAATATTCCCTGAATGGGTTTCCAAGTTCTACAATGGATCGAAGGATGACCTATGCCATACCACATCTTTAATCTAGGTTTAAATTAAGTTTCACAAAAGAGAAAACTATCAAAATGGTCTACAGTGACCCTCAATTATCTTTAATTTTTTATCTAACTTGTCGTAAATTACAGTGGCTGATGTGGCTTCTCAATAACTATATAACAGAAAAATCATCGCGTTTCAGATTTTTACTTCAAGTGGCAAATGTGAACACCATGAGCTTTAATTGACGATCGACACTAGTATTACGCAAAAAGGGGTTGTAACAGATGAGACTTCTGCAGTTCTGAGTGAAGCCCTATGCGCTCAAAAATGCGGCATCGCGTGCGTTCATTACCTAGTCGGTGTTCGTCAGGGGGCGGCGGCCGACGCAGCTCCGTCCAGCTCGCCCTCTCGGAAGCAACTCTCCCCTCACTTCTCCTTACTACAATTTACCGAAGTTGGTTTAAAAAAAAACTATCTGGCTGTGTTTTCATCTGACCAATCAGGGTCTCAATGTTAACCTTAAGCTCCGCCTACAAAATTTCTGTCTATCCAATGAGAAACGTTATACTTCTCGTGGTGGGGCAATGTTTTTAAAATTTGCAACGTAACAGAGAAGCGAAAAAGTCGCACGCTAAAACTTGCGGGTGGTGTAGCCCTTTTTGTGTTATCGTAAGATCTATACTGTTCTTCTGGAGGGCTCTATCTTTTAACATGGACTGGGGGGTGGTCCTAATGTAACAGAGACGCGAAAAAGTCTCACGCTAAAAACTTGCGGGTGGTGTAGTCGTAGCGGTTAGCTGGCGACGTGGGTGTCCGTCCGTCCCTTATCGTAGGGCCTTCTCGCTTAACACGGTTCTGCTCTCTGCTTCTGTTCTCGTTTCTCCCCTCGGAACTGCGTCTGTCTCACGGTGGGAAGGTATGACATGCATTTAGGCATTCTTGTGTTAGTCTGTGGTATTCCATTTGCTCACTCGTTACTCGTATTACTTTGGTTAATTTAATGTCACGATTTATTCGGAGCTATGTGACATACTACTGGATTTGCTTATCATGTCAGGGTTTTCATGGAAGGTGTTGGATTTGCCTGACACCTTGCAATAAAAGAGTTTGTCCTGTGTCCGCTAGTCCACCAGACCTGACATTTCTTACATGTGGTATGCGGAATACGGATGTGTATTTAGCATAAGCAGGTGTATGGATCTATTAAGTAGTCACTGACCATCTCCACATATGATTCACTGCAGATCCGTTTTGACTTAGTCACAACACTGCCAGAATGGTACTTTGGGACTTAACATCTGAGTCATCAGTCCCCTAGACTTAGAACTACTTAAACCTAACGAACCCAAGGACAGCACACACATCCATGCCCGAGGTAGGATTCGAACCTGCGACAGTAGCAGCAGCGCGGTTGCGGACTGAAGCCCCCTAGAACCACTCGGCCACAGCGGCCGGTCAACACTGCCAGAAAGAAAACAGAAAAAAATCATCGCACTATGAATATTAGCCATATGTCTTGAAACTTAGAAAGAAGGGGACCGTGTGGACCAAGTTCGCCAGTCGAGTAACAGGTCATGTGGATTGAGAAACGGCTTTATTTACACACACCGATTGCCAGTTGTAAAAAGCGATGAGGTCAGTATCAGTAAACAGCCTCAACCGTCGTACACAGAGGACCTCAAACATCAAGCAAGGCAGCGTTCGAGAGTTTGGCAGAGTTAGGGGGTTCCAGCGAACGGCAGCAGCTTAATACGGACAGACCTACATCACATGCTATTTAAGTGTGCAGTTATACTCAGTTCATTTTGTACACAAAGGAGGACTTGCAAAGCTTGCCTTTACGTCGTTCTGGGCTAGGGCTGTTAGTTTCCACGTATCTTTGTCTGTACGGCACTTGCGCTGTAACAAGTATTTGATCCTAAGGGTTCGATTAAAGCAACATAACCTGGCTCAGCGATGGTTTGTGGCCTGTAGTACCATACATTACTGCATATACACAAATCTTAGTAAAGTTAAAGGCTGAAATGACCATTTGCTCAGGTAACTGATGGGCGATTCTATTAAGCTCCCTCTATATTTCTATAAACTAGTGTCTGTCCTGTCCTGCAAGATCTCTACCAACACGCCAAGTAATCCAGTCCAGAGTCTCATTTCTCCTACCATCTCCATCTCTGCCTCCTCAGCCTATGTGACTCAGTATGTACTGTCTCCCACCAGAGATACTTCAGCGCATGTAGCGACCCCCGTTCGTTTGCGACAACATTTTTACATGCAGCTAGACATTTCTGTGTTTCAAAACTTTGATAGTGCTTCTAATATGATCAGTGCAAACAGTCGTGTGTGAGATGGTCCTGTGTTTTTTCTTCCTATACATACAAAGACCGTTGCATCTGGCTCCGTACTTGGGTAATTCTGTAACGTCCCCTTAGAAAAATTATAAATGACTGTGCTGGTAAACCTCTTACGTTCTTTGATTTTCAAACAGCTGAGCAAAACTGAACGTACTCGGACATTTCTCTCTTTACTTATTCTGGTTATCACTAAACTGGCACACAATATTTTCAGCGCAAATCAGTCTGACTTTCAATAATCCCTACAAAAGAATGGCCCTGACTAACATTAACCTATACCTTTCATGAATCACTTACCTCACAAAAACTCTTCGTTACTCTAACTACTACAATACAGCGAGCGCCAATACTTCCAGCTAAATAAAAGATTCAAACTACTGAAGGCACTAACTACTGATAGGCACAGTTAGCAAATGAAAGATTTTAATAGAGAACAAACAATGTATTTACCTCAATAGTGTTCAAAAGTCAAATGGTTCAAATGGCTCTGAGCACTATGGGACTCAACATCTATGGTCGTAAGTCCCCTAGAACTTAGAACTACTTAAACCTAACTAACCTAAGGACAGCACACAACACCCAGCCATCACGAGGCAGAGAAAATCCCTGACCCCGCCGGGAATCGAACCCGGGAACCCGGGCGTGCGAAGCGAGAACGCTACCGCACGACCACGAGATGCGGGCTTCAAAAGTCATTATATATATAAGTTCATGACATCCAGTCTTACAAATTTCCTTTTCCTGACGTACACACATCCATATCGTCCGCTCTCAAAACTCTGCCATCTCTCCCCCCACATCCACCACTGCTGGTGGGTCACCTCCAATTGCGCAACGCTACGCGCTGTTCACATCCAACTGCCCGAGTCCAACCAGCCACAGACTGCACACAGCACAGTCAGTGCTTTTCATACAGAGCGCTACATGGCGTTACCAACACAAAAACCTAAACAGCCTGCTTACAATTCCTAGATTGTCAAAACTGTGCAATGCACCAATGGTATCTTTGCACTGATGGGATATGGTAAAATCAGGATGTAGGAAGCTAAGTCCCGTGTTTAGTCGAAATTCTGTATAGGGTACGGCGACTACATGAAGATAGATGTGTAAGTAGGATTAAGATGAAAGTAACGAGCAAATCCGCGGGCTGCCGACTTGTCTGGGTCATTTTTTCCCCTTCTTACCACACTAGAGTACTCTCTCTGTCTCCACCATTACCCGGTTCCTTCCACCGCTCCGGGCCACAATTAAGAGCCCCTTGTATTTACCCACAGCCGCACCGCGATTTCCAGCCTTTTAGCGTGACGAAGAATGCAGCGCCTCCCCCCCCCCCCACTCCATCCTCCCCCACACTACTTCTCACCATCCCCACCCCCAAACGCCACCACCACCCCCGTCGGTACCGACGTGTGGCAGCCCTGCACTGGCGCTAGACCGAAAACCAATTTAGCTGCACCGCTCAAAGTGAGGAGCGCAGCCCCCCATCCCCCCACCCCGTGGCTAGGGCCGCCAGCTCTTTCAGTCGGGCTTTCAGCGACCCGCTCCCTCTCCCGACTGTCACCACAGAGCAGAGTTTTCGGTGTCCCCCCACTACTTCCCCCTCTCCCCCTCCCTCATAGCCCCTTACCGGGCCCGCTTGTTACCGGGGTTCTTGAAAGCGGGCCGCCATACTCCACCGCGCAAGCAACGCGCCGGCGCTTTTGTGTTGGTACACACGCCCCCCGTCGCTCAGGGGACCGAGTCGCGTGTGTTTTCGCGATTATATTCCTCATTTCCGTGAATGCCGCGCCCGTGACGCTATTGAGGGCGGCTTTTCGGAACTGCGGAACCGGCGCCCTTAGAAATACGGAGATCGCTTAATGGAGTACGGCTCTAAAGAATCCCTCACGCGGCCTCCTTTGTTCGTTAATAGACGCGTCAGGTACCGGCTTGGAGCGTGGCAAGCTGAAGGCTTGTCAAGGTAACTTGCGCATACCCACACTCCATGTAGTGAATCCTTTTTCTCCAAGCAGCTAGATTAAATAGCGACAAACAGTCTCTCTAAGTTCTTTATTTGTGACAGTCCATGTAAGTAGCTCATTGGTGAGCCCCTCTGGCGCCATATAGAGAACAGTACCAGGGATTTTTCCTTAGTCGGAGTATCAGAACGGTATACACACTCAGCCTCATGATGTCAACTGAGGAGCTACCTGATTGAGAAGTAGTGGTCCCTAGATCTGAGGCTCCGACAACGACCAGGAGACCGATGTGTTGAGCCCACGCCCCTCCATACCACATCCAAACACTCCACTGAGAGAGGATGACGTTGCAGTAGGTCCAGCCGATTCGACCATCAGGGTAAGAGCACGGAGATTTGCTCCCTTTTTGCATTAGTGTTGCCATACTGTACGTAGATGTCGTTTTTACTGCGTATAGGCCATCTGAGGACCATGTTCCAACTTCAATTCTTTGTTCTTTTCCTTTCTTCCAGTATGCTTTCATCTATTCACTATGTTTCTTCTCGCTGTCTTCAGGCCAATGTGAATCAGTCATTTTAGCTACACAGTCTTGGAATCCTTCAATTTTCAATACTTCTTTCTGAAAGGTTTATATCTTTTATTTTTATATTGTTTCTTTCCAAATCCTTTTTTACTTCGTTGACCCAGCCTGTTGTAAGCTTCATACTCCACTACCCCTCGCTATACGGCGCGAGCCGCTGGACTGACGTGACGACCTCACATGCGCCGACGCTCGAGACGGACAAGTCATCTTGTGTCCCAGTGCATGACCGGCCAACCGATCGATCCAACCGCCTATGACCATTCCCTGAACAAATTAGAGCAGACTGGCGGTCCATAACATACTAGCGCTCCGGACGACCGACAGACAGACACTGGCTGCCCCACACTGACCCGGCTGACCAACTGACCAGACTCGCCCCCTAAATGCAGGTGAACAGGCAACCTGTCCCCTTTCCCACCAGAGGGAGACACCAAAACTGCGATTGCCACAGCAGCGCCACCGCCAGAAACGGAGGGCGACTGCTTCACGCAACGCGCTGCGGCGCGCTCTTCAAAACAGCAGATTTTTACCACTGCTCAAACACAAAGAAAACTTTGGTATCATTATGAAAACACAAGAATCACAATTACCCATTGTTTTGCGGTCAGTACACTTAAAGCCACTAAGAGAGGACCTCCTGCTTGAATGGCAAACGCTCTATCCGTCTAAGCCATCGAGGACACAGAGGATAGTGTGATTGCAGGGACTTACCTCCTGCACTCTTCCCCATGAGCCCCACGTTTCCAACTTACTGTCCACACACCACATCTTTAGTGGCCCTGCCCACTATACACATTACTCACGGCAGTCAATGTACCATTTCCCTTAAGAGTTTGGGCAATATGAGTGCATGGACTGAAGAAGATCATTGGCCGATTAGCCTTATCTATATGAAGATGGCATCTGTTCTTTCGGAACCTACGGTCTTGGATTCGAAATAAATGTTCAAAGAACAGTACTCCTCTTTTTCTCATTACGTTGTAATATACACATCAAAAAAAGTTTTCATAACCCCGGTAACCAGAACTCGAGAAGATAGACGTTGACTGTGGATATTGTGACACAGACACAGTCGCTTTGACTGTTCAGAGATGTCACTAAACCCGCCCAAAGATATAAACAACCGTGCATGAGCAGCGCCTATTAGACGGAGGGGTTCCAACAGCCGATCAGTTCCAGTCATTCCACCAGGAAGGAGGTGCACAGCTCATGTTGTCTGTAGTTCAATTATGCCTAGACAGTCAGTACCGCGGTTCGATCGCGTCCACATTGTAACTTTGTGCCAGGGAAGGCTCTCAACAAAGGAAGTGTCCAGGCTTCCCGGAGTGAACCAAAGCGATGTTGTTCGGACACGGAGGTGATACAGAGAGACAGGGACTGTCGATGACATGCCTCGCTCAGGCCGCCCAAGGGCTACTACCGCAGTGGATGACCGCTACCTACGGATTATGCCTCGGAGGATCCCTGACAGCAACGCCACTATGTTGAATAAAACTTTTCGTGCAATCACAGGACGACGTGTTACGACTAAAATTGTGCGCAGTAGGCTGCACGATGCGCAACTTCACTCCGGACGTCCATGACGAAGTCCATCTTTGGAATGACGACTGAATACAGCGCGGTACAGATGGGCACACGAATGGACGGCTCAGGATTGGCATCACGTTCTCTTCACGTAAGCAACGTAATAATGTGATATGTGTAATTAATGTAAAAGGAAAGTACATTCTTAATTCAAACACGGCTACTGTAATTAAATTAGCATAACTATGTAATCAAAAGTTATAGATACGAGAGAAACTCTTACATTTTGTGAAACAGCCATCGGAAAGGAGGGAAAGGAAGAGGGAGAGGGAGAGGGAGAGGGGAGGAGGGGAGAGCTCCTGCTTTAATATAATCCAAAAACGAATTACGGCGACTGCCTACAACTTGCTTTAAAGTTTCGGTAAACAAACATTTCTCTAGAACATTCTTTAGCGGAACAGCAAAAAGATACATTCCTTACCTTAAATCGTGTCATTTTGTCTTTACTTTACAGATTTATTTGCACCGAGATAATGTATTCTTAATGTATTTTAGCCTTAACTAAACGATTGGGGCATGTTGTATTAATTATTCAAAAAGCAACATTTCAGATGATTTCCAAGATTCTGGATTAGGATTTCATGGCATGATCCAACTGAAATGTTACATTTTTCTGCAATCTCTCGGACAGTCAGTCATCGATTGGCACACACAGTTTGGTTCATGGTCCTGACATGAGCGTCGTCGGCAGACGTCGAAGGGCGTCCTGACCGAGGGTCACATTTAACTTCCGTCCGGTCATTTTTAAAAAGTGTTAACTATTCTTAACACCCAGTAAGGCTTAAGCACTCGTCACCGTAGGCTTCCTGCGTCATTTGGCGTGACTCTTGAAGGTTTTCTTGAGTTTCGCGCAAAATTTAATGCTCCTCTCTCATCCCGAAATTCATGAACTGTGTGACACAATGATCTACTCAATGCAGCACTAACGAATAGCCAACAGACATACAGCAATGAAACTTCCGGCGGTTCCTCGTTAAACACAGGCGTGTGCAGGGATGCCAACTGCATTTCTCTCCAACACACCATTGGCGCGAAATTACGAATGTTCCGACATTTTTTGAACAGACCTCATACTGTCTGTCTCAGTAAATTCAATAATATACTGACGTCGGTCGTATAGTTTTGTGTCCGCCGACGACCATTCTTCGAGACAAGGATGACCTGCACTAATTTCCAATCATTATGAATTCCCCCCCCCCTCCCCCATCGACATACGGTACAGTGATGCTGGAAGAGGAGCAAGTTCTTTCCCCATACTCCGTGTAGAATCGTACTGGTGTCCCATCAGGTCCAGTGGCCTTACCCATGTTGAGCGATTACAGATGTCTTCGTATCCAGTGGTCACTCATATAGACATCTGTCACTGAGTGATTGTGATTCCAAGTGGAACTTGATTAATGAAATAGTTTAGTATTTCTCTGTGCCGTCGACCGTATCGTTGCCTTTATGGCTATAGAGCAGGGCTTCACAACATACGTGCTCGCGGAGCAAGCTGTGAGCAGCAAGGCGCGAGCACGCTACCCCCACTACCGGACCAGAGCGGAGAGTGGGGAAAGTCAGGTGGGGCACACAACAGCTGCCGCCAGTCAATGTAAATCCGCGGCCACCTGCAGGGATATCACTCACGAATTATTATTGCGACAAATGAAACAAATAAAGGAGAATGTACACGTACCACATAATTTTATTAGCTTAGTGTATGCCTCTACATTCGCATTAATTTGTGAACTTTTACACAATAAAAGGTGTCACTGAAGTGTGGGATTCTCGGTTATCTTGTACTTCTTGCCCTTTACAATTGCGTCTATGTTCGGAGTAATTGTTCTTGTGCATTTTAGGCGCAGCGTGCAGTTTAATTTCGATCAGACAATGCGTTTCTCAGGCGCGTCTTGTTACAGAGAACAGTTGTTCACAAATATACGTGGAACCGAACATTGATATTATTTTAGCCGCCAGTTTGTGCAAATGAGGAAATCTATCCTGAGGGAAGTGTCTGTAGAATTCCAAAATGTTTTTCTTGTTTTGAAATTTGTCTCTGTATTCTCTGTCACACTGCAGGTCAATAATTTCTTGCTGCGGCTCAGGACGAATCTCTTAAATATTCGCTGAATGTGGAGAGAACAGATCAAAATCACTGTCTAGTGCTGTCAGATCTTGAAAGCGCTGATCAACTAAACTATGTGAATAACGTTCACAGTCTTTGTGAACATCTTGCATGGGTGATAATTTAGGAAAATGAGCTAGGTTTCCTGTTTCCAGCTGACTCACCCAAAGTGTCAATTTCATTTTAAAAGCTCGTATTCGATCTATGAAATGAGTAATTAGCAGATCTTTACCTTGTAGTAAAATGTTCAAAGCATTCAGATGGCTAGTTAAATCTGCTAAGAACGCGAGATCACATTCAAACGAGCGCGCGCATTTCCCCTCCCTCCCCTCCCTCCCTACTCGGCGACCTTGCACCTGCTCGCGAGCACGTGCCTGAGCAGAAGCGAGTACTCGCGCTCAAAACCGGCCAGTTGTTAAGCCCTGCTATAGAGGGTGTGAACAAGCGGCTTTGATCCAGTTGCTGATTTAACGTTTGTAAGGTGGCATCATTTTGAGCCACATTACAGCTACCACTACGGAAAAAAGACCCTTTAATAGTATAAACATCTAGACAGGAAACCATAAACGGTACTGACATCGGCTACGGATCTTAATTTGTAGCAGAATATCTGCACGTTGGGCGACAGTGAAGCGGACGGAGACGGGAGGCTGGCATGAGAACAGGAAAGACACAAGAGAGGCAGGCAGGCCTGAGAGCTGAAGACAACAGCGCCAGTAAGCTCCTGGAAACCCCAGGTTGTTGAACCGCGGCTTAGCGGGAGCCACGTGGCCGAGGACAGGGAGAAGACACAAGGGCTCGCTCACAAAACGCGTGGCGGCGTGTAGGTGGTTTTCCCCACGGCCGGAGCGGAAGCTTCTGGAACAGTCTGGAAACTTCTAGAAGCTTCGGTCGATTGCAAAACTGAGATTGGTCAGCGCTCGGAAACTAACGCCTTCCAGCAACATGATTGGCCACGCACATTAAAAGGGGGAAGAACAGGAGCTACGAAAAAGTGTAGCGACTTGTTCCTGGGGGGTCGAGGAGAGAGGTTGGTCCTAGCGAGGTGTGCGACCTCGTTACTGGGACAGAGTACTTGTAGCGAGAGCCTGAGGATCGTCTGGTGTTCCACGGCAGCCGTGGAGGTGCCCACGGAAGCTTTTGGTGAGGTAGAATTTATGTTATCTCGCTGAGGCGAGAACCTTTGCAGCAATAAGCGTTAGATCTCTCACAAGGGAACCTCCCCATCGCATCCCCCTCAGATTTGGTTATAAGTTGGCACAGGGATAGGCCTTGAAAAACTGTACACAGATCAATCGAGAAAACAGGAAGAAGTTGTGTGGAACTATGAAAAAAATAAGCAAAATATACAAACTGAGTAGTCCATGCGCAAGGTAGGCAACATCAAGGAGCGTGTTAGCTTACGAGCGCCGTGGTCCCGTGGTCAGCGTGAGCAGCTGCGGAACGACAGGTCCTGGGTTCCAATCTTCTCTCGAGTGAAAAGTTTAATTTTTTATTTTCAGATAATTATCAAAGTTCAGGCAGTCACACATAATCAACTTCGCTCTCAAAAATTCCGGGACATGTTCAGTTTTGCTTGGATATATACAGGATTTGACGGTCTACGCACGGAAACATTTGAAAACGTAAAAAACATATGTTTTGACAGAGCACAGGGAAAACTGTGCGACTGTGAAACTGTTGCATTCATTTGATGCAGTTTATGTGACAAACTCTAATGTTTTCATCACTTTGGGAGTGATTGTCACATCCACAAGAAAACCTAAATCGGGTAAGGTAGAAGAATCTTTTTACCCATTCGCCAAGTGTGCAAGTTAGGTGGGTCGACAACATATTCCTGTCATGTGACGCACATGCCGTCACCAGTGTCGTGAAGAATATATCAGACGTGTTTTCCTGTGGAGGAATCGGTTGACCTATGACCTTGCGATCAAATGTTTTCGGTTCCTATTGGACAGGCACGTCCTTTCGTCTACTAATCGCACGGTTTTGCGGTGCGGTCGCAAAACACACACACTAAACTTATTACAGTGAACAGAGGCGTCAATGAATGAATGGACAGATCGTAACTTTGCGAAAATAAAGAAAGTAAAATTTTCACTCGAGGGAGGACGCGAACCAAGGACCTTTCGATCTGCAGTAGCTCACTCTAACGACGGGACCACGGAGCTCCTCAGCTAAAGTTGTCATTTATGTTGCCTATCTTCCACATGGACTGCTCAGTTTGTATATTTTGCTTATTTTTTCATAGTTCCACACAACTTCTTCCTGTTTTCTCGATTGATCTGTGTTCAGTTTTTCAAGGCCTATCCACTGTGTCAATTTATAACTAAATCTGAGGGGGGTGAGATGGGGAGGTTCCCTTGCTAGTGGTCGTGCATTTGCAACGGCGGTTAGGGAAGTAAAGTAAATTGCTGATCACGTGTCTTTTTCGTTCTATCCTGAGGCTTCACGTTGCTAGTTCTAAATATAATTGCAATTGCTATAGCTGATGCCAGTATTCCGCGCTCGAATTAACGACCGCGAATATATCACAGGACAGTGCCAGACACAGCGATTACCAAATTGTGAATAGGCAGAACTATAATGTTGCTTGTATTGTGTAATCTTGTACAGAGTAAATTGCAGAAGAGTAAAGAATTTAACACTGCCGAGTGTATCATTTCATAGCTAGTACTCCTTTGTCATTTTATTGTCTCCTTATTTGTGTATTTCATGTTTGCAACCACCTGGTGGAGGCAGTGTTTGTAGGTCAGCACATCTGAACATTCTAGCGTATACTGACAAGGGAACCTCCCCATCGCACCCCCCCTCAGATTTAGTTGTAAGTTGGCACAATGGATAGGCCTTGAAAAACTGAACACAGATCAATTGAGAAAACAGGGTGAAGTTGTGTGGAACTGTGAAAAAATAAGCAAGATATACAAACTGAGTAGTTCAAGCTAAGATAGGCAACATTAAGGAAGATGGGAACGCAGTAGCGCAGTGGTCTCGTTGTAACGTGAGCAGCTGTGGAACGAAAGGGCCTTGGTTCAAATCTTCCATCGAGTGAAAAGTTTAATTTTTTATTTTCAGTTTATGTGACAAACTCTTATGTTTTCATCACTTTTTTGGGAGTGATTATCACATCCACAAGAATCTTTTTACCCATTCGCCAAGTGTACAAGTTAGGTGGGTCGACAACATATTCCTGTCATGTGACGCACATGCCGTCACCAGTGTCGTATAGAATATATCAGATGTGTTTTCCTGTGGAGGAATCGGTTAACCTATGACCTTGCGATCAAATGTTTTCGGTTCCCATTGGAGAGGCACGTCCTTTCGTCTACTAATCGCACGGTTTTGCGATGCGGTAGCAAAACACAGACACTAAACTTATTACAGTTAACAGAGATGTCAATGAACGAACGGACAGATAATAACTATGCAAAAATAAAGAAAGTAAAATTTTCAGTCGAGGGAAGACTTGAAGGAAGGACCTCTCGTTCAGCAACTGCTCACGCTACCACGGGACCACGGCGCTCCTAAACTCACATAGTCCATTATGTTGCTTATGTGGCCCATGGACTACTCAGTTTGCATATTTTGCTTATTTTTTCACAGTGCCACACAACTTCTTCCTGTTTTCTCAATTGATCTGTGTTCAGTTTATCAAGGCCTATCCACTGTGCCAACTTATAACTAAATCTGACGGGGGTGCGATGGGGAGGTTCCCTTGTGAGGATATGGTTAGGAACCAACCATATTTGCATACTAGTTGATGTCACATATAGAGCAAAGGGTAAGCTTACCCTTCTGGAGAGCGTATAAGTGTCAGGGCGACAAATTAGCGTTATAAAATCCGTGGTGCAAAATTTTTCACTTATACGTTCGGCTCGCAGGCTTACCCATCAGCAGAAAAGAGCACAACAGAAGCGGTAGCTTACACGTTGGACCAAAACCAAGGATTTTCTGTCGTATTTGTAGACAGAATTTTAGTTTCGAATTCGTTGAACGCTTCCCGCACGCCTCTCCTTACGCTAATTTTGGTTTCGTTGCGTTCTTTTCATCTAACAGGCTTTAGCGGCGTTTAAATCTGCAGTGAAGCTCCTTTTGCTACCGGCACCATGTTTAACACCTCCGTCGATACTGGGAGGTCGATATTAGGATGTAACTGGGCAGTGGTTACGGCGGTCATTTAAGAGAACGCAGCAGTGGAAGGCTTCGCCACACACTCGCCTCAGCTAAACGCCGCCTGGTTTCGTTCAACGCGCTAACCGGCCCACGGACGTGCGCGTAATCCCCAGGAGCGAGCGTGCGGTGTGGAGTTTCGACACGCGGCGCGCGGCCGTCCTCAGGAGCGACTGCCCGAGGCGAGGAGCGGCCGCTTGCGAATTGCAAATCGGATTTCCAGCCACTGGGGCGGGGTGTTGCACCGAGTGTGTGTGTGTGTGTGTGTGTGTGTGTGTGTGGCAGAGTCCGTTTACCTCTGCACCTCTCTCTCTCTCTCTCTCTCTCTCTCTCTCTCTCCCTCCCCCTCCCCCTCCGCCCCCGCCTCTCTCCCCTTTGCCATCTACCAATCTCAGCGCTGACCCACTTCAGCGTTTCGGGCTGCATAGCGTCCAAAACCCTACCTACGCCACTGGAGTTCGTTTACCTCACAGGATTCCAGAAACATACATTCTCCCTCTCCCACTCCCCCCACACTCCTTCCCTCCACACACCTCCCCTCCACTGCCACACACTGGCGACCATTTAATCTCCATTCAACAATGACCAACATCAACCAACAAAACCTTATAGAACAACGGATAGTAACAAGAATTAAAGCTGGGGGGTGGGGCGGTGGGGGGGAGATGTACAGAAGCTCTCTGCACAACATGGTAAGATCGAGGTTACAATCTAGGCAGACAAAAATAAGAATATATAAGACTATCAATAAACCAATAGTGTGCTGCGAAAGTGAGACGTCGACCCTGACAAAAAAATCACAGAAAAAACTCATCACTTTTGAAAATAAAGTACAGTAGATCGTCGATTATCCGAAGTAATTGGGGGGACATGGGTGTTCGGAAAACTGGTTTGTTCGGATAATCGAACTGTACATGTATATTTCCCAAAAAGAAGTACTATACAGTAAATTTATTCATAAAAACAGGCATCTCTTTTAGTACTAGAAAGTGATATACAAAGGCAACTTCAGTAGGAATATATAGTAATAATCTCGTACTTGTCCCTCATAGAAAGGACAACACGTTTACGTTTAAGCATTTTGTATCGTCAAGTTCACTTCTTCAGGCAGCAGCACACAAGTGGTCGTAACAGAGAACGGAAGGTGACTGCACCGTGAGAAGCTCTTCTCGGGGGCGCGCAATCCTTCAAACTGCGCGGAGCGGCACTCCTCAACTCTTAAACTGGCGCAGCTGTTGCTGTGAACAGCTTTGATACTGCCGCTACTTCTACTGCCAGTGCAGAGCCGACAGAAGTGTGCTGATTGTTGAAACACAGAGACTGGCGGCTTGGCCGGTCAGCAGCGCCTTGTGAAGGCCCCATTAGAAGCAGCGGTGGCCCAGTGCGGCGACTACTGTGGGAAACTTGGTTTGGGAGTGAGGGGGATGATGGACGGTAGGGTGGGAGAGTAACAGGTGCGAGCGAGTGCACAGTTCGGTTAAGTGGTCGTTCGGTTCACCGACGTTCGGATAATCGACGCTCTACCGTACTGAGAAAATATATGGACCAGTGTGAGAAAATGAGCAGTGGAGAATAAGGGAGAACAGTGAACTAAGGCAATTATACACACTGTCTGACGTCGTAGCGAGTGTGAAATTTAAGAAACAAAGATGGTAGGGACATGATGTGGTGTCACCGCCAGACACCACACTTGCTAGGTGGTAGCCTTTTAAATCGGCCGCGGTCCGCTAGTATACGACGGACCCGTGTGTCGCCACTGTCAGTCATTGCAGACCGAGCGCCGAAACACGGCAGGTCTAGAGAGACTTACTAGCACTCGCCCCAGTTGTACAGCCGACGTTGCTAGGAAAGGTTCACTGAGAATTACGCTCTCATTTGCCGAGACGATAGTTAGCATAGCCTTCAGCTAAGTCAATTGCTACGACCTAGCAAGGCGCCATTTATCCTTTGCTATGTATCTAATGAAGCATGTACAGTAACAAGACCAATGTTCACCAATTGTGGATTAAAGTTAAGTATTCAAACAGCTACGTACTTTCCTTTATAGCATTCATTACGTATCCTGTTTGAGACCTCACGCCAGCCTGCGTGAGTTTAAGCGCGTGCCTTTCGGTTACCCGTCGCTGTGGATTGGCTGTCTTGCCAGTCCACAAGACATGAGAGGAGGAGAGGGGAGAAAACGGTAGTAAAGACTGTAATGGAAGGAGAAGCTGAAGGAAAGAGACCACTGGGACGGCCGGCGGATAATGAGATGGAAGGATAATACCATGCGAGACATGCAGATACTGGGTCTGAGAGATGAAGATGCAGATGGCAGGAAAGTGTGGAGGGCTGGACTGAGTGAGGCCAGGGGCCAGCTGCGCTTTGTGTGGCCAGTATAACTAAGCAAGTCAACAATTACGAAGTCATTCCTTTTGCCATATTCACAGCTCCCCTCACCGTGATTCCAAGAGTTGCTTAAGTTCACGTCTAGTTAGTCCTAGCTTCCTGTAACCTTTCACCAGGACGACTACAGGAACACTGTCGTCGATATGACCGCCATAGGCAGTGGACCCTGGCTTTAAACCGCTCAAGTATCTATTGTCTGTGATATTCAGCCAACGGTAACAGAGGCACAGCCAATTTTTAAGTTCCTTCGCAACTTAATGGCCCCTCTGTTTACATTCATATAATTTGCATTATCGACTATGCTGAACTTGTTTTCCAATTCGTCCTCGTGCTCACACAAATTCTTACAATCCACCTTACTGTTTGGTTTTTTGAAGCTGTTGTGCCTAATTTGCCTGTGCTCCTTAGATATCTATTATTATTTGCAGTCAATACAAGGTATAAGACCATAACACCCTTTGTCACTTTTATATTGTTTCATGGAAGATTTATTTCCGTTATTATCCTCTTTCGATACTTGATCAATCCATTTTTTCTTTGCTTTTTTCTGAAACACTGCCTTAAAGACAAATCTCATTTTCCTGTCTATACATTCTACTAATGTAAGCCTCTGTTATTTCTTATCATATCCAGAGTTTTACAATAAAAATTATCCATAAGTTTCATACCAATAGCCATCATCATCATCATAATCATCATCATCTTCTTCTTCTTCTTCTTCTTCTTCTTCTTCTTCTTCTTCTTGAAGTGACATCTGTTGTCTGCAGCTCTTAGTAGAGGTCTTGTACTTCATCGTAGAATGTGGGTACATCGATGTAGACACTTCAAAGATTTGCAGGGAACATCTTTTGTGCAATTTCTTATCCTGCCTGAAATCCCTTTAAAATTTTTCACTTTATGCGCTAATTTCCTGTTTATAATGAAGTCTAAACCCATGTGTCTTCTTGCTCTGTTCGTCTATTATTGGGTTGGTGTTGGGTTGTTTGGGGAAGGAGACCAGACAGCGAGGTCATCGGTCTCATCGGATTAGGGAAGGATGGGGAAGGAAGTCGGCCGTGCCCTTTCAGAGGAACCATCCCGGCATTTGCCTGGAGTGATTTAGGGAAATGACGGAAAACCTAAATCAGAATGGCCGGACGCGGGATTGAACCGTCGTCCTCCTGAATGCGAGTCCAGTGTCTACCGTCTATTATTCAGCACGGTTTAAAATTTATTTAGCATGTATTTGAAAAATAAAAGATCAAACTTGTCTTCCTTTGTGATAAACCATACTGTTTCACAACCAAAAAGATTTAAGCTGACCGAGTTTTAAAATCAGTCAAATGGGAGACATGTGTCCCATGAACCTAACTAGATCCATGTTTTCATGTGAACTGAGGAGTCTGAAAGTTACATTTTCAATTTTAGAACGATTGTATCAGGTGACAAGTGTGGAAAAAGTATAACAAGTCAGTACGAAAACACATTTATTCTCCCGACAGTGAAAAACTTGAAACATCACGCACAACTTCTCAAATAACGTTTGCAGATGGGTTTCACAAACCACACATCTATGAGGTTTTCTGGGGCATACACGTCCCTCTACACACAAATTATGCACAAACCAGCTGGATTACTGAGGTATCTCGTAATGTTTCAAACCAATGTCTATGGGATGTATAAGGGAACAACACTCGTTACTTCAGGCATTATTGAAAAGGAGAAGATGATGACTTCATCCGATTTTCGTGAATTTTAGTTCTTCGTAGGGATACTCAAAATAAATTTTTTTTGGTGAAATTCAACATATTTGAAAACGTTCGTTTTTGCAGCCCTCTTTTTGCCGGAGAATATACTAAATATCGATATTAAAAAAAAAAAAAAAATCGGCTACGATGAACTGAATAGAATTCATGTCCATTATAATTATCCGGGCTGTTATGCCGTGGTCGGTTGATGAATTCTGAGGTGATTCCCAAGAATAGAATTCACTTTTCTTCAAGGGAGACCAAAAATCATTAAAACGGATGAAAATTGTATAGTGCACGAGGACAACCATGCTGAAAAACATGGTCTTGAGGAAAGGCATTTAAGGTTTTACATGTATTTATGATATAAAAAAAAAGCACGAAGCTTGAAATTTAGGGGATATCATCGAAGAGGCCGCTTTCTGCTACTTTGACTTGATAAACCCTCATTTTCGTCCTTAAAGCCCTTTTCGTTGCTGAGCATACAACCACTGGCGTTTCTGTCTTTACAGAATCGGGATATTTCATCGCCGATTTTGATTTTAAGGGCATTTGCCATGTGGAATAATGCGGCATGGCCTACACTGAATAGACATTTGGCCAAATTAGAAGCAATGTTGACAATTTCGCTTCGGCTGGACGTTATTTTTAGAGCGTATCTCCATATGAGACAATTGAAACCTTCCTTCACATTTTGAGTACAGCCACGCAAGAACGCTCCAGCAAGTAAGGTTTACTCAAATCGGTGTAGATAGGGAGTGTGAGGGCGGAACCGATTCTCTGACGCCGAGGCATGCCGTGCAAACTCGGCTTAAAATTCTCACAGAATAGTTACTTTTTGGAGTTCGCACATGTGTCCGGACACGCTTACTTTCCATGTTAGAACTCATTTTATTACTTCTCTTCAAGTCACATTAATCATGGAATGGAAACACACAGCAATAGAACGTACCAAGCGTGACTTCAAACACTTTGTTACAGGAAATGTTCAAAATGTCCTCCGTTAGCGAGGATACATGCATCCACCCTCCGTCGCATGGAATCCCTGATGCGCTGATGCAGCCCTGGAGAATGGCGTATTGTATCACAGCCGTCCACAGTGCGAGCACGAAGAGTCTCTACATTTGGTACCGGGGTTGCGTAGACAAGAGCTTTCAAATGCCCCCATAAATGAAAGTCACGAGGGTTGAGGTCAGGAGAGCGTGGAGGCCACGGAATTGGTCCGCCTCTACCAATCCATCGGTCACCGAATCTGTTGTTGAGAAGCGTACGAACACTTCGACTGAAATGTGCAGGAGCTCCATCGTGCATGAACCACATGTTGTGTCGTACTTGTAAAGGCACATGTTCTAGCAGCACAGGTAGAGTATCCCGTATGAAATCATGATAACGTGCTCCATTGAGAGTAGGTGAAAGAACATGGGGCCCAATCAAGACATCACCAACAATGCCTGCCCAAACGTTCACAGAAAATCTGTGTTGATGACGTGATTGCACAATTGCGTGCGGATTCTCGTCAGCCCACACATGTTGATTGTGAAAATTTACAATATGATCACGTGGGAATGAAGCCTCATCCGTAAAGAGAACATTCGCACTGAAATGAGGATTGACACATTGTTGGATGAACCATTCGCAGAAGTGTACCCGTCGAGGCCAATCAGCTGCTGACAGTGCGAGCACACGCTATACATGGTACGGAAAAAACTGGTTCTCCCGTAGCACTCTCCATACAGTGACGTGCTCAACGTTACCTTGTACAGCAGAAACTTCTCTGACGCTGACATTAGGGTTATCGTCAACTGCGCGAAGAATTGCCTCGTCCATTGCAGGTGTCCTCGTCGTTCTAGGACTTCCCCAGTCGCGAGTCATAGGTTGGAATGTTCCGTGTTCCCTAAGACGCCGATCAATTACTTCGAACGTCTTCGTGTCGGGACACCTTCGTTCTGGAAATCTGTCTCGATACAAACGTACCGCGCCACGGCTATTACCCCGTGCTAATCCATACATCAAATGGGCATCTGCCAACTCCGCATTTGTAAACATTGCACTGACTGCAAAATCACGTTCGTGATTAACACTAACCTGTTGACCAAAAATGTGTGATGTGCTTGATGCTAGTACTGTAGAGCAATGAGTCGCATGTCAACACAAGCACCGAAGTCAACATTACTTTCCTTCAATTGTACCAACTGGCGGTAAATCGAGGAAGTACAGTACATATCGACGAAACTAAAATGAGCTGTAACATGGAAATTAAGCGTTTCCGGACACATGTCCACATAACATCTTTTCTTTATTTGTGTGTGAGGAATGTTTCCTGAAAGTTTGGCCGTACCTTTTTGTAACACTCTGTATACATTTGAATTCCGTAATTAAAAAAAGTCGAAGTTTTTCGACCGTCACCATGTAGTTCTCGATTACGTTATTTAGGGATGTGGTGGGAAACCAAAATGTGGACATGTGCCGGACGTCCATCGTTCCGGCGATTAGAATTCGCACTTGGGAGTGCTGGCCGGCAACTAGCTTCTGTGCTGTTCTTCAGCGAACGCCCTCTATGGCGGACGCGCAGTTCACGACTGAAGCTATGAGCTGCCTGCCGGCCCTGGCACTTGGAGTGGGTGAGACCCTCCTCTTCATCCCGGAGGTAACGTTGTGCAGCTGCGGCACAGTAGGGCAAAGTGCTGATGGTTGGTGTAGGTGACCACATAGTTGATCCGCAGGTTTGAACCGTGAATTCCGCATGAGTTGTTCGAGTTATCTGTTTGACAGAACGGCATTACAATAATGTGGGGGATCGTTGATGCACGGCGGCTACTGAATGGAGACCGTTCATTTATGCTCAGTTTGACCGGTTGGACCGGGCCTTAGGTTTGCTACTCGATGTTTGAATGAACGTCGTCGCCGTAGTTGGTGGTCATCCTGTGTAATCACGCTATGGTCGGCGAAATTGTGGTTGGCGTGCAATTGGGTTTTGTTCTATCGTTGTTGTTACTGCGAGCGCATTGGCTTCGCTCTTTTGATAAGGGCTACTATTGGTTTAGAGCAGGGCTTCCCAACCTGTGCTCCGCGGACCCCTTAGGGTCTAAACATTCTGCGTGGTGTCTGTTTGTTCTATAACGTGTCTCCCTACCACTTTTGCGTAACGACGCTCTGAGTGTGTTTTTTAGGGAATTGACTAGTTTGAACCTGGGACCTGTTGCTGGTAAGGAGACACCAGACCACACATGACATACAGAATTCAGAAGAGTTCAGTGAGACTAGCGATGATATGACCAAATACTTAATGATTTCAGCGTCAGCTCCACTGCACTCCCTGTAAAAGAATCTTAATACTAATTAAATTTAATGGAAGGGGTTCAACGCTTTCCTAATTTTAGTTAGCTGGTAAAATAACGTCGAAAAAGCAGTTAAGTTTACCATTGGAAATTTTATTCTACTCACAAAACATCGTTTATAAATTGCACTATAGATAAAAGGAAATGTTTTAATACAGGATGGTAAAAACCGACTGCGTTCAACAAAAATGTGAACGAATATTCCCTGAATGGGTTTCCAAGTTCTACAATGGATCGAAGGATGACCTATGCCATATCACATCTATAATCTAGGTTTAAATTAAGTTTCACAAAAGAGAAAACTATCAAAATGGTGTACAGTGACCCTCAATTATCTTTAATTACCTATCTAACTTGTCGTAAATTACAGTGGCTGATGTGGCTTCTCAATAACTATATAACAGAAAAATCATCGCGTTTCAGATTTTTACTTCAAGTGGCAAATGTGAACACCATGAGCTTTAATGACGATCGACACTAGTATTACGCAAAAAGGGGATGTAACAGATGAACCTCCTGCAGTTCTGAGTGAAGCCTTATGCGCTCAAAAATGCGGCATCGCATGCGTTCATTACCTTGTCGGTGTTCGCCAGGGGGCGACGGGCAGCACAGCTCCGCTCACCTCGCTGTCTCGGAAGCAACTCCCTCTAACTTCTCCTTACTACAATTTACCGAAGTTGGTTTTAAAAAAAACTATCTGGCTGTGTTTTCATCTGACCAATCAGGGTCTCAATGTTAACCTTATGCTCCGCCTACAAAAATTCTGTCTATCCAATGAGAAACGTTATACTTTTCGTGGTGGGGCAATGTTTTTAAAGTTTGCAACGTAACAGAGAAGCGAAAAAGTCTCACGCTAAAACTTGCGGGTGGTGTGGTCCTAGCGGTTAGCTGGCGACGTGGGTGTCTGTCCGTCCCTTATCGTAGGGCCTTCCAGCTTAACACGGTTCTGCTCTTGGCTTCTGTTCTCGTTTCTCCCCTCGGAACTGCGTCTGTCCCACAGTGGGAAGGTATGACATGCATTTAGGCATTCTTGTGTTAGTCTGTGGTATTCCGTTTGCTCACTCGTTACTCGTATTACTTTGGTTAATTTAATGTCACGATTTATTCGGAGCTATGTGACATACTACTGGATTTGCTTATCATGTCAGGGTTTTCATGGAAGGTGTTGGATTTGCCTGACACCTTACAAGAGAACGTATACACAGTTTAGTGCCGGAGAATGCGGCTTCTCTGATCGATTGTTCAGCAACAATACGGGGGTCGTTTGTACACCGGCTCACGGCGCTAGAGGCGCTGAAACCTTTTACGCATGCGCGGAGCGAGCTTTGTGGACCAATCACAGCGCTCGCTGGCACGTATGCGGCCCCAGGCGTCATCAGATGTTAAACTTGCTTTGTTAGTGCACTACCTATTCCATAAGTCGATTTTTGACCAGTTTGTTACTTCTAACATGGATCGGTGGCCGAAGTCAGGATCATTGAAGAAGGGTGCAGTTTCTCCATCGCCTTCACAACAAGGGAAGTTTCCAGTTGAAATGAATGAGGAGGGAGGACGACCAAAGGAAGACTTTACATACATTTGAACATTTTTCCAGTTTTCACGAAAAACCACACACACACACACACACACACACACACACGCACACGACTGTTACGAAATATGGATTCTCCTTACACAATAGTAGCCAAATAGTGGAAGTGAACAGACCATACGCGGCAGCTTGTCAACAGCGAACAGTTTGGACGTGAATTGATTGCTCTTGGTGGAAGACAGCTCCATCATGTGAAATTTCAATTACCAAGCAACTTTAATCATGCTATAGTGTGTTGAAGAAAGGGAGTAAATCCACTAGTAAGTGTCTGGATACAGTGGAAATTCAAATTGGATCGTTAATTTCAAGTTGTTTTGATTCATCTCTAAACCAAAGACTATTGATACTTCGGGGGGTGGGGGCGTCATTGGGAACATGGCAGTTGCATTAAGGGACTCCGGAACGCCCTATACTTGCAATGTTAAAATAACGCTTATAAATTACATCTTTCCTCACAAAGTATTTGAGGTTGGAAGTTGAACTTTTTACAGATTATTTATTGGAATATGGGTTACAACTTAACACAGGGATTTCACAAAATTGTAGTTCAGTTATTAAAGATGATTTTTTTTCAATTGTAATGAAAATTCACAACATTTTTTTGCAATTTTTTATTTATATATTAAAAAATATACAGTTTTTTGGAAAAAGGCTGTGTTAAATTATGCAGAAGGTACTGTGTAACATTTACTGAAAGTTTGAAACAAATATGTTTGGAAGATCCTTAGAAAACATGTAATTAGTATGAGAAAATAAAAGTTTTGGGAATCGAGCGACAAAGATTGGATTAACTTTTTAGTGCATTCCAGGTCCATAGGATGGATTATCTTCATCCTCTGCAAACTCCTCCTCCAGCTTCCTCTTGTTCCTCCTCCTGTTTACTCTTGCTTGTATTTCTAGACTCTTTACAGCCCTGTCTGCAGCCCGAAGGCGTTCCTTGTCTAAAGCAAGCATCGCTCGTTGTTGTGTTCGTAGATTTTGCTACCATTTTCTTCAGTTGCAGTTACTGCAACACTGTTCTAAAAGGTGGTCATGTATGAACACTTATCACATTTCAGTTGTATTTCACTAGCAAGTCCTACGTGCTTTATTATGGAGAGTTCCAGACCAACTTCACCACAATGAATACATCTTACACAGTTTGAAAAAATTTCTTTGAGAACCGACATATCAAATATTTCATTCACATCCGATTCGCCCATAAAACATCCATAGTTTTCACTCATTGAACCACGCTTCTTCCGTGAAGTATTTTCTTTCCCACTCACTTGGTTATCGTCTTTATTGTTTACAGTAATAACACATACCTTTGGCTTTCCAACATTTCTCCTTTTCTTAAAAGCCTTCAGAGGATTTCTAATAACTTTACTTTTACTCATTATTATACTTCAACAAAACAGAGACTCAAGAAACAGAATTAATTACGAATATTTTCGAGATAACGACAGAGTAAATAAACATGAAACAATCGACAATCACACCAGCGATATATATTGCACCATCACAGGTTAGCCACAACACATACTTTATCTCACATCACTAAAATGTACCTGATGAACACGGACGTTAATAATAACACCATTTGGCAACAGTTTAACAGCGCCACAGTGGGTCACGCCCATGTAGAACACATTTCAAAAAAAATTTAAAAATAGTTGTAGTCTTCGGAATTGAATAAATTATATATCTATTAAAAGGTAATAGTCTGCAGATTCAGAAAACGCAAAAAAGTAAAAATTGAACTTTTCATGATATTGAGCCTTTCCGGAGCCCCTTAAGAAGCTTTCAGTTCCCATGGGTTTCGCTCTGAAATATAAAGTTACTGTGCTCTTGACTGACTAGGGGTCCGCCATCGATTTTCGACTGAAGAAGGGGTCCGCCAGCTGAAAAGGTTGGGAAGCCCTGGTTTAGAGAAAACATCTTATGGTCAAAAAGAGGTGCTATTGCAAGTGCAGCGACCAGGATTGGAATTCTTTGGAAACACCTGGACAGCAGGTGCTACAAATCAACGGTGGGTCACGTGCATCACCAACGGGCGCGAAACGAGGTCATTGTTGTCTGGGTTTGATGCCAGGCGTTAGCACGGAGTGCGGTCCAAGTCAGTTGTTCCTGCGTTGTCGCAGAGTATTGTTATTCTGTTTGTCTGCTTTGAGGCTAACACCAAGCCGTGGATCTCCCTATCTCTGCTCATTGCTATAAGGTCCTACAGTGACCGAACATCAGTACAGATTTTCTTCGCATGGGTGCTGATTGTGCAGGGCTTTATTTGCGATTCTTAGTCCGACTTGTTTTCCAGGCGCCACACGCGCGATAAAACCGGAGGGTTATACCGCTAGCGTCATTGCCCGTTAAAGTATTACACGACTTACGTATTGTGCAGAAATGTTCGAAGAAGTGTATTTGCAGTTTGTCACGTTCAGTGTCAGGGAACAACTGATGATTTTGTAATTTCTGGTAAATCGCTATCGCACCACAGCGTTTGGCTACTATGTGATAATGCTATACTTAAAATACCAGCACAAGAAATTTCCTGTTATCATTGAGGATGTGGTGCTCTGTGCTCCCTTAGGCTAGTAAACCGATTAATTATAAAGCGTAAGTGATGTCTAGGGATGTTTATCGCTGTTATACTGTCCCGCTTCAGAATAATGCTATCTTAAGTTTTGCTAAGGTATCAAAATTCCGTTACACGAGGGATAACTTGTTTATGCTGCTGATACATTGATGCGTAGAGAGTACAAGGCATAGCTCAATACCTTTGGGGTTGTATGTGGGATGCTCTCAGTTCTGCGTTGTGTGTTGTGTCCTGTGTATTGGAAGAGGTCTGTGATTCTTGATAATTATCTGAGTCACAGGAAGGACGCTGTGGGCATTACCGAGGGATCGGCGATGCCCTACATCGCCTCCCATGCTGGTGGTCCTGCAGCCACGAAGGAATCTCTGCAGTAACCTCTGAGATCTCTGTATCTGCCGCGAATGAACGTTTCAATAAATAACGTTTCAATAAATACTATTCAGTTCAACCTCGGCAGTTACTAAAATCCCAGTCCTTCACTCCCAAGCACTAAAAAGTCGGTTCGGACAGCAGAACGGAGATTCCATCCGTCCTAACCGCCGCATCACCTTGCTTGGTTGTGCAGAAGAATAAGTGGAGCAGTAGGAGAGGGAGAGGAGGAACTGATAAAGGAAAAAAAAAGCGGAGGGGGGATATGGGGAAGGGGAGAATCAGAGAATATGAAGAACGAAAGCATGAGGGAGGGAGAGGGAGAGAGGTCGAGAGGGGGGAGAGTGGGAGAGAGAGGTGAGAGAGATTGAATAAAAAAAGAATTGACAAAGTAAGAGTAGGACTCGCACACTCAGGGTTCCGTGCAGACGAAATTATGTTTATAGACAGTTCATCCGTGCGGGAATCGAGAATCTCTACCATTTTTGCCTGTTATCGACATTGATACTGGCAAGATATTGGTCCAAGAGATTACAAGATTTTCGAGAAGGTTTGCTTTAATTTCAATAATATGGATGTGACAAAATTATGCAGATGGAAGGCGACCATTAGTACAATAATCAGTAGTTATGCATTCAGGCTGGCTGGGTCGCAATGGTAAGACGCAAACATCAGGCAAGAAATGACTTTGTTCATCATATGACGTGCTTCGGTGTCTATCCATCATCAGGTATCCAGGAGAGATTGCTAGACCTAGATGTGGCGTTTCACTTTTGTGTGAACGTTTGTATCGCATAAAACTTGGAACACCATATCAGTGTACAGTAATCAGTCCTTGATACCTGCTGGTGGATATATTCCACAAGGCGTCATGTGAGTAATAAATTCAATCCGTGCCTGGTGTTTGGCTTTTACCACTGTGACCCAGCCAGTCTGAATGCAGATCTCCTGATTGTTTTAACTACTAGCGTGACATCGGATAACAAATGACAAAACAAGTATTTTTCTTTCTCATGTGATATAATATAGCCGTCACTGCCAAATGTAGATGTTGACATGCGGTGGAGGAATGTAGGTCGTGGATGGAAACTGTCAGGATGCGCCGTATTAAAACTCGGCTGCGATCTTAAAAGTGTGTTGTTATTCCCAGCTACTGCAGCGCATTCATCTCTATGTCACAGGGTCCCGCAGTGCCAAGGACGCCACTTCGGTGTCTGCATAACAGCTTGGCGTGGAAGGGCTACCTGAGTGACCTGTACAACATACTGTGGCGCCCTAGCTGTGTACAGCGGCAGAGTTTTGACGACGTCAGGATGCGCCAGCAGCCGACTCAGCGGCCTCCGTCCCCGTTGCCTCAGCGCTGCTCGCTGGGGTCCGCTGCGTGCTTCTTCGCCGTTATGGTTAAGATCGAGGCGACAACAAGCGCCTGCGATCCGACAGCCAAATCTGCGCCTCTCGCCTCGGGATGCCTCCGGCGTGTTTTGGGAGCCAACAAGACTGCCCACGGTAGCGAGCCATCAAATGGTCAGCCGATGGCCGGCTACGGATCCCGCGTTGGCCTCAGACGGTCGAATCAGAGACCCACCGTGGACAGAAACTCTGGCGCCCCATGTGCTGCTGCATGTAGTCGGTGGTGTGACACGCCCCGCTGTCCAGGAGAGCTGCCACACTTCAATCCCCTTCGTTACGAAACCGGCACCTATTTATACGCGGCTGTGCACCTCTGTTTTGCTAACGCGCTGCTCCGAGTCGCATACTCATAACACCTAGGTTGCGCCAGTGGGCCCCTTCTGCCTGTAACTGGCGCCATGCAAAACGCTGTGTTTACGCTTTTCAGTGGTTCGACGGTCCTGTAGCCTCCATTCTACTTCGCAACCGCTGGCAAGCGTAACTTACTGTCAACAGGCTTGCGCCTGGCTGTAACTTGTGGGCTCGGAAATATTGCACCGAATATAACTGTCCTATCCGAAATGGTTGTGCTGCTACATAATTACAAATTAACAATTTTCATTTGTTTCCTTTAATTGTACTGTGGAACCTCACTCGTTCCCAAATTTCATGATTATAGGTCGCCGGGAAGTACCATGTTAGACTTTGATGACTGAGTTCGCGAGTATGAAAATGTGGTGTCACCGCCAGACACCTCGCTTGCTAGGTGGTAGCTTTAAATCGGCCGCGGTCCATTAGTACATGTCGGACCCGCGTGTCGCCACTTCAGTGATCGCAGACCGAGCGCCACCACACGGCAGGTCTAGAGAGACTTACTAGCACTCGCCCCAGTTGTACGGACGACGTAGCTAGCGATGCACACTGACGAAGACTCGCTCATTTGCAGAGCAGATAGTTAGAATAGCCTTCAGCTAAGTCCATGGCTACGACCTAGCAAGGCGCCATTAGTAACATTGCATGTATCTAAAGAGTCTCACTTATATCGTCAATAGCGATGTACCACAAGGATGGATTAAAGTTAAGTATTCCAGCAGCTACGTACTTTTCTTTATAGCATTCATTAAGTATCCTGTTACAGACCTCTCTCTTGCCTGCATGAGCTAAACGCGTGCCTTCCGGCTACTTCCGTGGCGTGGCTGTCTTGCTACGCCACAACAGAAAATATGTGGCATACATCGCAGTGCAACATTTTATTCCGCCAACGGACCACAGACCTCAGTGCCTCACGTAAATCTCCACTTAACACGACCACCAATTAGTGAGAAAAAGTGTTTTGAACAATCGGACAAACAGACAGACAACGAAGTTTTTCTGCAAGAGTTCCGTTTTGACCGAGTGAGGTACAGAACCCTATAAATGAGGAATTGGGCGTCTTATAGGTTTTCCTTGCATCAGTACCGCACATAGGAATAGGAGGGAGGGAGAGGGAGAGGGAGAGGGAGAGGGGGAGGGAGAGGGAGAGGGAGAGGGAGAGGGAGAGGGAGAGGGAGAGGGAGAGGGAGAGGGAGAGGGAGAGGGAGAGGGAGAGGGAGAGGGAGAGGGAGAGGGAGAGGGAGAGACGATGTTAGGTGACCTGAAAGGCTGCAAGTATGGGAGCAAGTAGTGGAAGTGACGGTTCGCTTATGGAGACGCGGCAAACAGGAAAGGGGTGGCGCCTTGGGTTGCCAGGGTGGGAGCGCGCTGTCGCGAAATCCGATTAGTAATTTCCCGCGCCGCGCCGGCGTTGCAAAGTCAATAAAGGAGGCGCCCACTGCGCTGGGCTTGGCCGGGCCAGGCTTTTATAACGTGCCGGGACCAGTCGCGAGTAATTTGGACGCCGGGGTGGGCCGACACCCACCCCAGCCTGGCGCTAAGTGCGGAGGCGGCGCGGCTGTTCCCCCCCTGCCACCGACGGGCACAACTGGGGCAGTCTGTGAAGCTGGAGGCAGCGGCTAACACCGGCAGACTGTAGTAGAACAGGGCTGGTGATCGGTCATAACATGGCAGGTTACTTATCTGAAGAAAGTCATATTCTACATACAAATCCATACTTCACAAGCCATGCTGTAGTGTGCGGCAGAGGAGACTGTCACATGCCCAAGTTACTGCAGGAAGGAGGATTGTAGGTGATCTCGATTCGCTGTCTAATTTTATCTTCATCTACTTGTTGTTTTGGTCTTCAGTCTGAACACTGGTTTCATGCAACTCTCAAGCTACTCTATACTGTTCAAGCCTCTTCGTCTCCGAGTAATTATTGCAACCTACATCCTTCTGACTCTGCTTACTGTATTCAGCTCTTGGTCTCCTACGATTTTCAACCCACACACTTCCATGAAGTACTAAACTGGTCATTCTGTGTGGTTTGAGAATGTGTCCTACCAACCAGTTCCTTCTTTTAGTCAAGTTGTGCCCCTCAAATTTCTTGTTTCCCCAGTTCCGTTCAGTACCTCTTTAGTAGTTACGCGATCTACAGATTTAATCTTCAACATTCTTCCTTAGCAAAAAAATGGTTCAAATGGCTCTGAGCACTATGGGACTTAACATCTGAGGTCATCAGTCCCCTAGAACTTAGAACTACTTAAACCTAACTAACCTAAGGACATCACACACATCCATGCCCGAGGCAGGATTCGAACCTGCGACCGCAGCGGTCACGCGGTTCCAGACTGAAGCGCCTAGAACCGCACGGCCACACCAGCCGGCTCTTCCTTAGCACCACATTTCAAAATCTTCTGTTCTCTTAGTGTCTAAGCTCTTTATCGTCCATGTTTCACATCCGTGCAAGGCTAAACTCCAGACAAATTCCTCCAGAAAATACTTCCAACACTTATATCTGTATTCGATACTAACAAATTTCTCGTCTTCAAAAACGGTTTTCTTGTCATTTGCAGTCAACATTTTATATCATCTCTACTTTGCTCGTAATCAGGTACTTTGCTGTCCAAATAGTGGAACTCATCCATCACTTCAAGTGTCAGTTTTCTAAGGTAATTCCCTCAGCATTACTTGATTTAATTCCACCATATTGCATTATCCTTGTTTTGCTTTTGTTGATGTTCGTCTTATATCCTCCTCTCGAAACACTGTCCAGTCCGTTCAACTGGTCTTCCAAGTCTTTTGCTGTCTCTTACATGATTAGAACGTCATCGGCAAACTTCGAAGTTTTTACTTTTTTCTCCATATACTTCACATTTGTCTCTGGTTGCCTTTACTGCTTCATCAGTGTATAGACTGAATAATATCGGAGATATGTTACAACCTTGTCTCACTCTCTTCTCAAGCACCTCTTTCGTTTCATGCTCCCTTGACTACTGTAACTGCCACCTGGCTGTTGTAAAAGTTGTAAATAGCCTTTCGTTGCCTGTAACTTACCCGTGTTTCCTTCCGAATAGCAGAGAGAGTATTCGAATCAACTTCGTAAAAATCTTTCTCTCTGTCTATACACGCTAAAAACTTACGTTCGCCTTCCCTTAACCTATATTCTAAGAGAAGCGAGGTAAATTTAGGATGAAGTAATGTGTTGACTGAATCTTCTAAGAACATACGCTCAGACAGTAATGATTTCCGAATTTTAGCAGTAAACTAGAGTATTATGTTCAGTGCCACTGTTATAACGTGTGTGTCTAGGTTGGCTGAGCATGTCTGTGACGTTATCTCTCTCACTGAACGAGTCCCATCGAACGAAAAGCATTGCTCTCCTTTGGGTCCTCTGTATTTCCTCTGTCAACTCTACGTGGTACGGATCTCAGGTATTTGTAGAATGAGGGTTGTGGAAAGTACCTCCTTCGTGGATGGATTGCTGTCGTGGAGCTGCCTTCCCAGCAATTAGTTTTATGCGGCTGTTCCGCTCCATACACGTTGTGCCTGATATTCGATACAAATTGCAACTTCCAGCGATTGTTCGGTAATCGTGCACTGAATAGCAACGGGTATTTCTCCTGTTTATGTGCAGTATGTTACATGCATGTATGTTGACATTAAACTGCCAATCAGTGCACCAGGCGTCGAATCTCTGAACGTGTTCTGGTATTTAGTACAATTTTCGAGTGCCGTGATTACATATATACAAGGTGACAGTTATTGAAATATATGAAATAAAATCGTCATAACTGCTGAACGGTTTGCGTTGGGACGTTCAAACTGCACAGTTGCTTGCGGGGAATTTCGACGAGTTCGTCAATAAGCAAAATTGGGGCATTTGGGGGAATGAATATCCGCGTTTCGCGATCAAGAAGTTTCTTCACCCTCAACGGGTGACTGTGTGGTGTGCAATCTCCAGTCACGGAATAATCGGTGGGATATTTATTGATGGCACAGTGATTATCAAACAGTACGTGAAGGTTTTGCAAGACGACTTCATCCCCATTATCCAAAGTGACCCACATTTCGACAAGATGTGGTTCATGCAAGACGGAGCTCGACCCCATGGAAGCAAGATGATGACCTGGAGGAGCACTTTGGGCCCGCATTCTGGTTCTCGGGTACCCAAAGGCCACTGACATCGGCCTCAATTGGTCGCCATGTTCTCCGGATCTGAACGCTTGATACTCCTTTTTGTGGGGCTATATTAAAGAGAAGGTGTACAGCAATAACCCCAAAACCACTGCTGAGCTGAAAACAGCCATTCAGGAGGTCATCGACAGCACCGATGTTCTGACACTTCAGCGGGTCATGCAGCTGGTAACTATTCGTCTGCGTCATCATCCTCATTGATAGCAGCCATATCGAACATAACCTACATCCTAATATCCGTCGTGACGTTTCCGTGTTGAATAAAGTGTGTGCTCGCCTCTATTTGTGACTAATTTTTTCATGTAGTTCAGTAATTGTCACTATATATATATATATATATATATATATATATATATATATATATATATATATACACGCTCGTGTTGTGTTCATTAGGTGGTAATGTGTAATTGAATCGAACGCCGTCCGCAAGTCAAGGAAGACGGCGGCGACGTCCAAAAACTACTCATCGAATCAACCTTTACCAGCGACAACTTCCGATTAACCGATCGTCATCTGCTAACAATTAATTTCATTAACTGTTTCGCATTATTCCACCTATGCTGTCATAAGAATGAAATTTTAAGAGACAGAAATGTCCTTTGTCTCTGAAATTGCCGTATCAGTAAAATGCTTTGATACACTTAAATACTCTTTGTACACCTGTATATGCAAGATGTGCTCCACGTAGAAACATGTGAACTGAGTAGTTAACCGTTTGAGCTCCAATGGTTTCTCCCTCAAGCCGGAAGTTTATTCATTTTGTTCTGAAGCACCATCGTCTTTACCATCGGCGGTTCATGCTAAAAGCAGTGGTACTTCAAAACAAAATGAATAAAATTAAAATCAAGTAAGCCGTAGTAATACATTTGCATGGGGGCTTAATTATTATTAATGAAAATACTTTTTATTTTTCGTGGCTCTCTGTCCGATTACGCTGTTTCGTAAACGGTTGGCCCTGACTAGTATTGTTACGCTATCTGACTGCATAGAATAACAACAAAGAATGAAAGAAAATTTTCGTTAACACAATTAATTAATTAAGTCCTCAGCAACTATAAAACCTACGAAATCAAAGCACAAGTGTAATTGTTCTGTGTGTGGGAGTGTGACTCAACGTACACATCTGACACGGTTCTTCTTCAACAAGACAAGAAATTTTAAATACCATTTATACTGAAGTAACTAAAAAATAGAAATACTATAATTGCGTAAGGAAAGCAGAATTACACTCTAATACAAGAACACAAGCCAGATGCTTTGTTGACTGAACCTGTAATGACGCATTATTCAGGACATTGAAATAATGAGAAAAAAAAAGAAAAGTAGTTTGTTACCTTAATTTATATTGATGAAAAGCACTCTAGACATTACAATCTCTCCACACCGACTCGCTACTACCACATCTCAACCAGAACTCTCCAATATCACATCTCAGCAAGCACTGCCCACTAGCACATCTCAACAAACACTTTTCACTACATCTCAGCACAGACTACCACGAGACCTCGACAGGCACTGACTACTACGAGCTCTCCCCAAGCACTCCGTGGAGGCGGCTGAATAATACTCTTTGGCGCAATCTCTGGCGCTGTGGCTCAGTGTAGCCACCTTTCACATTTCACTGTTGACAGAAGAATAGCTTTCCATTTAATTTTTTTAAGCGCAATGAATTACGATACCGCATGCGTCTTTAATTATATTTTTTACCCTCACGTCACAAAAATGGTATCATTCCGACTTTCGGACTTATTACCAGTTCATTATCAGACTTTAATTTTTCAACTGAGAAGGACCGTAACGGCGCTAAGATTGTGAAATTATCAAATCATCTGATGGTATCCTGGTAACAGTTGGTAACCGGTAGCGATGCCATATGTGTGACCTGAGCCTCAAACGTATAATACACATTTGGAAGGGAAGCTGTGGGGACGGGCCGTGAGTCGTGACCGGATAGCTCAATCGGTAGCGCACTTGCTCACCACAGGCAGAGGTCCCAGGTTCAAGTCCCGGTCCGGCACGCGTTTTTAATCTGTCACGAAATTTGAAACATAATAAGCAAAATTGTGAAAAATATCTAACGCCCCTATACCCCACCGCTTGTGTAAGGTTTTACTGTCACACGTGCATCTAACGTTTCACTGTTAGTGGAAACAAAGTATCGAATCACAAAATCAATGGTTACCGATAAAACGATGTAGATGGTAACAACGTGATCACTGTCGCACAAATGTTTACTACTGCGTACGACGACGACCGAAATGTAAACTAATTTAGATTGCAGAATAAAACGGCCGCCAGTTGCAAAAACGAGTACAAATTAATTTTGCTAAGTGATTTTAATGACTCTGAAAACACGTAAATATCGTGCAAGAAAGACAATGCAGTATCTGAAAAAAAATGCACACCTATGTGTAAAATACACGTGTGACATGATCACAAAAGACGTTAATGTGACATGCAATGATATTGGTTACCTAAATATTCACAAAAAGTAAGCAACGGCTAACAAAACTTCAGGGAAACTGTGCTACTTCACATAACTCACAGTAATGCTATCTTATTTCAGAATCAGCTGTAAATTTAACTACATTTGGCTGGTGGTTAACGGCTCGGGTCAATGAATTTTCTCTCAACACGTTTGTTCTCTCAACACACTACAGTGTTCCAGAAAGTTATCTAGATGCTGGCATGTATATTATACACCAACGAAATACTGGATAGGTCTTAACTCTGCGATGCTATGCTTTCGGTGTGAAGTAGTGCTTGTTATGAGATCCATTATTGGCAACAGACTCTTCTTAATTAGCGAGGGGCTTGAATAAATTTCGGCCTCAGAGTATTCTTCATTGATTGCAAAATCTTCTTCCGACGACGTACGTACGTACAAGCCCACTTCTAATTTGCCTGGACAAATGTTACAGCAACATATTCCACACAAAATACTCTGGCATTTGCGCAACAACACATACGTCTGTTCCACATGACAGATGCTTCACGAATACTACTCAAAAATGGCTCTGAGCACTATGGGACTTAACATCTGAGGTCATCAGTCCCCCTAGAACTTAGAATTACTTAAACCTAACTGACCTAAGGACATCACACACATCCCTGCCCGGGGCAGGATTCGAACCTGCGACCGTAGCGGTCACGCGGTTCCAGACTGCAGTGCCTAGAACCGCACGACCACACCGGCCGGCGAATACTACTCTTCCTTGACCGCTGCGACTGCGTTGTTATTGTTGCACGAAAGATATTCAGATGGTTCAAATGGCTCTGAGCACTATGGGACTTAACATCTATGGTCATCAGTCCCCTAGAACTTAGAACTACTTAAACCTAACTAACCTAAGGACATCACACAACACCCAGCCATCACGAGGCACAGAAAATCCCTAACCCCGCCGGGAATCGAACCCGGGAACCCGGGCGTGGGAAGCCAGAACGCTACCGCACGACCACGAGATGCGGGCACGAAAGATATTCTCTGTGATTTACACAGCAACAGCTTCCTTGATATGTCGGTCTGCTAACTATAATGATTCATCCTATGAAGATTTCCATAGACACTAATTACTGAAAAAAATTCATTAATACATATATTTGCAAAAAAAGAGTTCCTAGATAACAGAACGCAGCATGTCATTCTCAATGGAGAGAAGTCTTCAGAAGTAAGAGTGGTTTCAGGTGTGCAGCAGGGGAATGTCGCAGGACCGTTGCTATTCACAATATATATAAATGACCTTATGGATAACATCGGAAGTTCAGTGAGGCTTTTTGCGGATGATGCTGTAGTATGTCGAGAGATTGTAACAATGGCAAATTGTAG
This sequence comes from Schistocerca piceifrons, assembly GCF_021461385.2. NCBI lineage: Eukaryota > Metazoa > Arthropoda > Insecta > Orthoptera > Acrididae > Schistocerca > Schistocerca piceifrons. Next base: position 54,859,368 of record NC_060147.1, read on the forward strand.
TGAAATGCAGGAGGATCTGCAACGAATTGACGCATGATGCACGGAATGGCAATTGAATCTCAATGTAGACAAGTGTAATGTGCTGCGAATACATAGAAAGAAAGATCCTTTATCATTTAGCTACAAGATAGCAGGTCAGCAACTGAAAGCAGTTAATTCCATAAATTATCTGGGAGTAGGAATTAGGATTGATTTAAAATGGAATGATCATATAAAGTTGGTCGTCGGTAAAGCAGATGCCAGACTGAGATTCATTGGAAGAATCCTAAGGAAATGCAATCCGAAAACAAAGAATGTACTTTACAGTACACTTGTTCGCCCACTGCTTGAATACTGCTCACCGGTGTGGGATCCGTACCAGATAGGGTTGATGGAAGAGATAGAGAAGATCCGACGTAGAGCAGCGCGCATTGTTACAGGATAATTTAGTAATTGCGAAAGAATTACGGATATGATAGATAAACTCCAGTGGAAGACTCTGCAGGAGAGACGCTCAGTAGCTCGGTACGGGATTTTGTTGAAGCTCCGAGAACATCCGTTACCGAGGAGTCAAGCAATATTGCTCTCTCCTACGCGAAGAGACTATGAGGATAAAATCAGAGAGATTAGAGCCCACACAGAGGAACGAACAGTGCGAGACTGGAATAGAAGGGAGAACCGATAGAAGTACTCAAGGTACCCTCCACCACACACCGTCAGGTGACTAGCGGAGTATGGATGTAGATATAGATGTAGATGTAGAGAAGTACCTGAAAAATACACGAGATATTGGGTTGTAGCGTTACTAACAGTCAGCCTTTTCCTAAGTTGTTGTGACACATTCTACTTTCTGCTGCTTGTTTAATGACAGAACCACAATATGTACAACCTTGGAACAATATTTTAGTCTCGTCAAACGCTATTCTGTGTTTATTTGTTAGAGTGTATCCTAGTTATTCAGCAGTAGAAATTAGAATGTTTGAGAACTCGTTCAACAGGGACGCCAACTCTACTCCTAGTTTTGCGTGAAGGCGGTCTCTCGACGGTGATCACACACAGAGGAAGGCGCCGAACGAATTGTTTACGTCACTAAGTGTGCGCTGGCACCACCAGTGCAGACGCGAACACCATCTCTGGCAGCATGACGTGAAGGTACGTATGCCGACCAATCACAAGCGATCTATGAGCTACAGATTATCAGCACAGAAGGAGCCACCATCGTATTTTGTTCCTGTCGAAAAAGATGGCGGACGTCGTCGAAAGATCGGACTTCACCAAAGTTTCACGTGACAGAGCACAGAACGTTTTATAGAAGGATGTCGCTGCGAGAAAATTCACTCCCAAAACAAAGGAACATTTACGGTAAATACTGTGATAAGAGGCTCACTGAATGAATACGGACGAGTTGTCTTCATTATACCGAGTCCTAGTTTGAGCTGCTACTACAACATTCGTACCTTTTGTACCATCTGATATTTAGTGACGTCAGCATGAACTATGTGCTTCAGGGATCCATATTTAGTCAGCTACGAGTTGTGTGTGTTGAGGAACAGATCGTGCTGATTTTACTGTTGTTTTCATCTAACTTTCTGAGTAATGGCAAAAGGAATACTGCTACAAGGTAACAGGAATCGTAACGCTTTATTGACAGACGAAGATATGTGAACTAACCTTAGTTTTGAAGCATGTATGATTTTGTACTCCTTGTGATCCGTTTGTGGGAAACTGGCAGAAGAGAATGGTAACGTTGCGCCTAATATACTGCTATAGGTTTCCGATCTTGCACCGGTAGAGTTTAAAAAACTTGCTCGCGTAGTGAGCTTTAAATATGGGTTTAGCATTTTTAGCCGGCCGGTGTGGCCGTGCGGTTCTAGGCGCTTCAGTCTGGGACCGCGTGACCGCTACGGTCGCAGGTTCGAATCCTGCCTTGGCCATGGATGTGTGTGATGTCCTTAGGTTAGTTAGGTTTACGTAGTTCTAAGTTCTAGGGGACTGATGACCACAGATGTTAAGTCCCATAGTGCTCAGAGCCATTTGAACCATTTTTTTAGCACTTTTAGTGCAACGCAATGTTAAAAAAAGGATGTTCTGAATTTTCTAACGCTTTCTTTATCCTAAGATATTGAGTACATAATTATTTTTTCATTCCAGTATGGCAACAGGAAGGCGTCATGGAAAGTTGAGCAAAGGTGAATTGCATTTAGCTCTAACAGTATATCTAAATGAGCGCGGGGGTCATGAAGAAATGAATGTGCACGCGTATAAAATCTTCCTAAGACGTAATGAAGAGGCATGCTGTAGATAAACATAAAAATGAGAATGTGAATATAAAACATGAATAATTAGGAGGAAAGGAAATTGAATGGGAATGAGATAGAAACGAAATAATGACGTCCAGGCTCTCAGGGCATTGCGGCAATGCAGCGCTGAGAGTTGAAAATTTGTACCACTCCAGGACTTGAATCAAGATGCTGCGATCCTTGATCGCCTCGGCCATCCTGACACGCTTTCCGTTAGGCTCTAATGTCCAACTTGCCATTTGCCGCACAGCAAAGACCTCCTCCCATTATCCCCTTACTCGTAGTCTGCTGATTCTCGTAGAAGTTCGGACGTTGGTTGTACATACGCACTGAAAATGCCATGGGGCGGAATATAAAAATTTTCCGTCATGGAAAAAGTTTTCCAACGAAGATGAAAGTGAACTTAAAGATAATATTCTCACTTTGAAGAGATGAGGTTTTGTTCATGGCTGACGGACGTAAGAAAACTTACTTTCGTCATTCCAGAAAGAAATGGTTTGCCCCACAATTTCAATGCATGGCAAGCAGAAACTGGGCGAAAGGAGTCCATCCAAAAAATATCGACGCATCAAGCGGAAATCACGAAATTTTCCAATCCGCACTTGAAGGCCTAGCGAGGGAGCCACTATGGTGAGAGATAATGTTAACCAAAGCAATGAAGAAGGAATGTAGAACTACAGCTTCATCTGTGAAAATAGTCTCTTACGGGGAAGCCACCACATTCGTAAGGTAGATGAATGGTATATCGAATTGTTTGGGAAAGATTGAATAGAAAAAAGATCAAACGCATTTTACGAAGGGACAGTTTCGCGGCGATGTATGCTGGTAAGATTTTCTCGGACTTCCAGCCGCGTCCAGTGCCGTAAAATCCACAGCCAAAAATTCGTGGATTTTAAAACATTGGACGTGGCTGGGACCCAGAGAAAATAATATCAGTCGATTAAATGCATTAAATGCGAAACGTGGAAAGTGTACAGGGGTGGGGAAGGTTATGTTGTAATACCTGCAAATAATGATGTAAGAAATAAAATGCAAGACATTTCTTTACGCTTAAGAGTACAACGTACGTTTAAGCACAGGGACATAGTTTACAAGGGTGGTACAACTTATGTCAGGTTCCTAATTTGTACCAGCTCCAGATGTTCAAGAAATAAATTGTGGTGTGTTCAGTTTTCTCAATATTTTCCCCCGGCCGGTGTGGCCGAGCGGTTCTAGGCGCTTCAGTCTGGAACCGCGCGACCGCTACGGTCGCAGGTTCAAATCCTGCCTCGGGCATGGATTTGTGTGATGTTCTTAGATTAGTTAGGTTTAAGTAATTCGAAGTTCTAGAGGACTGATGACCTAAAATGTTAGGTCCCAGAGCCAATATTTCCATTATTCAAATGCTATACCAACAACAACAATACCGCACAGCTGAGGACAGAGTTGTTTAAATAAATTCGTAACGTACCGTTTACGCTATGACAAATAGAATCTCAGTAGTAACACGATTTAGGCAACTCTCCCCCAACTGTTATATTCGATCTGCTGTACACTAATTGTTTCTCTGAAACAATTGATTCCCATTATTACACTTTTTATTTGTAGTTTTGTTCCAGCTGTAAGAACATTATGGTCACAATTACTTTCCTCCACACAGCGTTTTCATTCGTTACTGAAGATGGTGTGGTATATGGGCTTATTATACAGATATACTTAAAATACGAGGTGCGACAATAAAGCAATGAGACTGACTTTCTTTGCCAGATTTGGCAATCCTGCAGGCTTGTGTAGGCACAATATCTTTGACCTTGGTCTATAAGCTGCTTCTAGGCCGAGCGGCACATAGATGCAACTGCTCAGTCGTGAGTTGTGCTGTTATAAATTAACACGTGTTTGTGTCTCTCGTCACGGGAATGGAACCGCATAATATTGCGCAACAGTAAGCCATTTTTTGTGTTAAATTGAGTGAAAACACGACGACAACTTACGGTAAGCTTCAGAAGGCTTTTGGAGAGTAGGTTATGTCAAGAGCTCAAGTTTTTCGTTGGCATAAAATGTTTAGTGAAGGCAGAACGAATGTTGAGGATGAAGACCGCAATGGACGTGAAATGAATGCTTGTGTGCTTCTTTGATTCCAAGGGAATTGTTAATAAAGAGTGGGTGCCTCCTGGTCAAACAGTTAACCAATATTACTGCAAAGAAATTTTAGAAAGACTTCATAAAAGAGTTCTTCGTGTCCGTGCCAACATTGTTGATAACTGGATTCTGCATCACGATAATGCGCCATTCCATACTGCTCTGTCAGTACAGCAATTTTTATCCTCAGAATAAATTTCAGTACTACCGCAGGCACCTTTTCACCAGATATCGCTCTGTGCGACTTTTTTCTATTTCCAAGAGTCAAAAGGGAGGTCAAGGGACACCATTTTCAAACGAGAAAAGATGTCTAAAAACCTGTGACGAGGATCTTGGAGGATATTACAGAAGATGATTTCCAGAAATGTTACCATAAATGGCAGAAGCGCTGGAAAAAGTGTGTGCAGCCAGAAGGGAACTACTTTGAAGGAGACAACACTGAAGTTGACTAAAACGGTAAGCAAAATTTTTTTTCACATCTGTCTCATTACTTTATTGTCCCACCTCGTACCTCGCGGTCCCCTTAAATACGTCACAGCAAAGTGTGTGTGTGTGTGTGTGTGTGTGTGTGTGTGTGTGTGTGTGTGTGTGTCTTGGGCCAGCAGGGGCAAGAAAACAAGAGTTTGCTTTTAATCTCGGATATCTGGGAGTTGTGCTTCCGCATATAAAGAGGGCCTTTCAAGTGCTGGACAAACTTGTTGCTAGAGTAAACTGCGCAATCTTTCGCGAGTTTAAACGCTTTCTCCGAGTTGTTTGTCTGGATAAACAGGGTGGGATGGCCGAGATTGTCGAGCGCGATTGTGTTAAAGGTCAGTGCGTGGACTTTAGGAAAGGTGGACCTTCTTCGTGAAGTCGTCATCAACCCACTTGGTTTTTTCATAGCCTTATCCCAGGGCATTCAGCTGCCACTTTCCACATTCGTATACTCGTCCGTACTTTCTAGCGCCTATTTCGTTTCGCTCGTCGTATGCCAACCTTAGTTTTAACGTCCGTAGTGGGCATTTGCCGAAATTGTACCACTTTTCTCATTTTAATTATTATACCCTACCCAGTAAGCTACAAAATTATTTAAACAATTCCGTCCTCAGCTGTACGATGCTATATTTCGTACTCCATTCCTACAGTTTCCGAATGAGTTTCTGTAGAGCTGCCTGCCCCACTTTCTCCAGAACAGTTCCTTCTCAGACGTGGAGCTGTAGTTCTAGATATATTCTTGTTTCTAATATCTTTACATGGGCTGCTCGTCACCAGATGGGCCACCTGTATAGACCTTGAACGTTTGCTTGTGGTTTTCATCATTTCCCTCGAATTCCGCGGTACATCTTAAATGGACACATTCAGCCCACTTTTCGCCTGCCATAGCTTCTTCTGCACTGAAATCATGGGGCAATCCCTTTCGTTCTATACTACCGAAGTTTCCGTAAATCTCTTCAAACACTATATATACAGGATGTCCCATTTGTCTTGACGACCATAAATAACTCTTTGTCCAGATGCAAATTACAAAATGTTTCAAGCAAATGTACTTTAGCCGTCAGGGGGACATCAGTCAGCATGATTGCCTTCGTTATAACTTCGTTCTTTTTACAAAGATATGAACAGCGGTATGCCTTTTTTTAAAATGGAACCCTGTATTTTGTATTCGGTAACTCATTACCTCACCTAAGGACCTATTCAAAAATGTATCACAGTGTACTATTCACTGATACAATTACATAACATAACACTGACGTTGACGCTCCCAGCACTTAGTGCAGGTACTCGGGATAATGGAACAAATCCACGTGCTTACGTTGACAGAGGACAAATGTAAACATGAGTAGAATGCACACCCGTCATTCCGTCAACCATCGTCAGCTGAAGAGTTGTGTGAGTAGAATGTACACCAACGAAGAGAAGGTAGAAATGCTACTCTTCTATGGGGAATGTAAGTTAGCAGAACAGCAATTGCAATACTTACGTACAGGTACATTTAATACAGTAGTTTAGTCCTTTTAAAAACCACTGTGTAGAGTAGGCATACAGTAAAGGCTGTCCTTCCTACAAACCTCATCGACGTAACGTTTCTTTTATTGTTGTTGCTGAAGGTAAGTGATATGCTACGCAGGTAGCTGAACTGTAGAGAGAGCGATATCCTGACAAGAACCCACCTTCCCTGCGGATGTTTTCTCGTCTTGTTGCGACGCTTCAGGAAACAGGAAGTTTCAACCCACAACAACGTTATCGTCGTAGCACTCGCGCAGTCGAAGCTGCCGAAGTTACTGTTCTCGCTTCCGTTGCTATGAATCCACATGTGAGCACAAGACAGCTTGAACACGAGACTGGCATTCCTAAAACCATTGTACCTCGTATTCTTACACGTCACCGGTTCCATCCTTACCATGTACACCTACATCAAGAACTGCATGGAAATGATTTCCAGAATCGTGTATAATTCTGTCAGTGGGCTCAGCAGTAAATCCTCGCCAACCCGAAATTCTCCACTGTTCTATTTACCGATGAACGTCCCTTCCCAAACAGAGGACAGGTAAATACAAGTAACATGCATTATTTTGGTCCAGCGACAACCCACGATGGCTTAGACAGGTGAAACATCAGCGTCAATGGAGGGTGAATTTCTGGTGCGGCGTGCTTGGTACTATAATTATTGGCCCTTATTTCATCAATGGTAGTCTAAACGGCTCATCGTATGCCAACTTCCTCAGACGAATTCTTTCTCCTCTTCTGGATGAAGTGCCGTTAATAACCAGACTGCTTATGTGGTATCAACACGATGGATGTCCAGCACATAATGCCTTGCGTGCACGTCGTGTTCTGAACCGAAGGTATCCTGCCAGATGGATTAGTCGCGGAGGAACAGTTACTTGCCCTGCTAGGTCTCCTGATTTAAATACTCTGTAATTATTTCTTTGGGGATGCATTAAAGATGTTGTCTATCGCGATATTCCAACAACTCCAGAGGACATGCAGGAACGTATCATGCTTGCTTGTAATTCTCTTCAGCAGGCAACAGTACAAGCAGCAAATAATTCTTTCATTAAACGAGTGCACCAGTGTATCAGTGTCCAGGGTTACCACTTTGAGCACCTTTGAATGTTCCACTCCTGAGCAGTGGTACAGGAGAGTTAATGTCAATTTTGTGTTATGTTTTTATTTGGTTTTCATTTGTTTTGTGACAACTCCAGCGAGTGGATGAGTTTTTATCCTGGGCTCAAGGTCAGTGTTGTGTTATGTAATTAATAACGTTGTGTTTCAGTGAATGGTACACTGTAATACATTTTTGAATAGGTGTTTATGAGAGGAAATGAATTACCGAATAAAAAGTGCACGGTGGCATTAAAAAAAGTCTTACCGCTGTCCATATCTTCGTAAAAAACAAAGCTACAAAGCAGGCAATCATGCTGATTGATGTCCCTCTGACGGCTAAAGAACATTTGCTTGAAACATTTTGTGATTTGCATCTGGACTAACAGTTATTTAGGGTGGTCAAGATAAAAAGGACATACTGTATACATAAAGGGCGTTCAAAAAGTTTTGCACACGTCTAGGATGGAGTTATCAATATAGCACGTGGACGGTCGAACAGTGGGCCACTGTTCTTTTCACAGATGAGTCCCGGTTTTGGTCTGGAGAGTGATTCTCGACGTACTCGCATATGGAGGACACACGAAACACAGTTTCGGGACCCAAACATTTTGGAAAGATACTGAGATCGAGGAGGTTCCCTAATGGTGTGTGCAGGGGTTATGTTGATCACACGAGCACCTCTTCATGATATTGTGCAGGTGAATCGGCAAGGCTTAACTGTTGTCAGGTACCGTGAGGAGATGTTGGGATCTCATGCACGGTTGTTGGGACGTGCTTTGGGCCCATACTTCGTACTGATGCTCGACCTCATACAGCACAATCTTCAGCATTCTTGTGTAGCACCACATTTCGAAAGCTTCTATTCTCTTCTTGTCTAAACTATTTATTGTCCGTGTTTCACTTCCATACATGGCTACACTCCATACAAATATTTTCAAAAACGACTTACTAACACTTAAATCAATACTCGATGTTACCAAATTTCTCTTCTTCAGAAACGCTTTCCTTGCCATTGCCAGTCTACATTTTATATCCTCTCTACTTCGACCATCATCAGTTATTTTGCTCCCCAAACAGCAAAACTCATTTACAACTTTAAGCATCTCATTTCCTAATCTAATTCCCGCAGCATCACCCGATTTAATTCGACTACATTCCATTATCCTCGTTTTGCTTTTGTTGATGTTCATCTTATACCCTCCTTTCAAGACACTATCCATTCCGTTCAACTGCTCTTCCAAGTCCTTTGCTGTCTCTGACAGAATTACAATGTCATCGGCGAACCTCAAAGTTTTTATTTCTTCTCCATGGATTTTAATTCTTACTCGAAATTTTTCTTTTCTTTCCTTTACTGCTTGCTCAATATACAGATCGAAAAACATCGGGGATAGGCTACAACCCTGTCTCACTCCCTTCCCAACCGAAGTACCGATTTTTAATAGTAACTGTAAAAGGAGGCCAATGATCCCCATATTATTCGAAAGGTACTTCGCCATACATGTGCACAAAGAAAAAAAATAACATGTGTATCTAGCCGTTAAGAATGGAAAATGAAGTAGAAGCTTTCACATTAACAACACGGATGTTACATTCTCTATCACGCATTAAAATCTCCGGTACCTGAACATGGAAAATTGAAGAGCTGCCAACCTCTGCCTTGCGCACCGATCAGGTGCTGTTGTAGAAATGACGCTCGAACTTGACCTCATCTCGTGAAATCGCATTCTAGGGGATTTCATGTTTACATGGTCTATTTGCAGTAAAACATGCGTACCGGGCAGCTACAACGCAACAACTCCTAGGTCGAAGATGTCAGCAGTGAAAATCAGTATGTCGCTGTAACGAAGTCTGTACATAATGTTGTATCTAAGCGTCGTTACTTCGCTTGTTTTTCTATAAGAGTAATCGTGTGGTCATTTGCTGCCCTTACCAGGTAATTTGATGTAAGTCCCTAATTTTTTATTGCTTTATTTTGAATGACTACGACTTCCAACTTCCCTTGTTGTGCGGAAACTATATTTGTTTTAGGCCATGCCTCTAAGAAGAATATTAATGGGTCTGACTGAAAGATGAAGAGCTACAGAGACCCAAATTTTGCAAAGAAAATGTAATAGAAATAATACAGATGTTGATAACGATAATTCTAATGTCGTTCTCAAACATAAATTTAAATGTGCACTGAACCTAATTCCAAAGGATTTTGAGAACTGCAATTGCGGTTTGACGATTTTACGGTGGAAATTTTGTAATGCAAATCATTTCGCGTGTGAAGTGACATTAGTGATACAACGGCATTCACATTGTGTTGTCATAAGGGAAAAGTTGATTTGCCGCCATTAACACAAAATTTGCTTTTCAGCACAGTGTATCATAGACTTCCTTCAAATGGTCGAGCAACTAAAGAGAAATCAAAGACTTGTTTCGAGAATACACGTAGCTACAATGAAGCATTTTCCATGCAACAGCTCTGCGCCTAAATTTTCAGACACTAAGATACATGACATTTGCCATCACAGGTAAGGTCCACTGATGCAGTTGGTCGAATTTCGACCACAGGGGATGGCTCAAATGGCTCTGAGCACCATGGGACTGAACTTCTGAGGTCATCAGTCCCCTAGAGCTTAGAACTACTTAAACCTAACTAACCTAAGGACATCACACACATCCAAGCCCTAACCAAGATTCCAACCTGTGACCGTAGCGGTCCCGCGGTCCCAGACTGAAGCGCCCATAACCTCTCGGCCACAGCGGCCGGCCGACCACAGGGAATAATAGTTGTTTTAAACAAATGAAAATAGTGTAATAGTTATTAATCAAATTGTAAGGGATTGTTCCACTCCGGGGGTTTAACTGATGATTTGTGTTATGAGAAAAATCATACTGCGAAAATCTAGCACTCTGATTGGACGATTAGGGAGGCACATAGGCACGCTTTGTGATGTGTTCGCAACAGTACCAGGAGGAGGAGACGGGGGGGGGGGGGGGGGGGGGAAGAGCGTTGAACGGCGTAGAGGCATTGTCGATGGCATCGGATGTAAAATTACCGTGGTGCTAAAAGCGCGTCGAATCTTCATCAGAGTGGTGTGGCTTTTCTCTCACACGTTATGAAGTCACCTCTACGCGATAGCTGTCACTGGAACAACGACTCTCGGAAGCGGCAGGTTGCAGGGTGCGTATTAATTAATCATAGATCCGAGAAAGCTGTGTGAGAAAATGATTCACCGCCCTGCCAATGACGCAATCACGATCACACATCCAACAACGCAGATCACAAGGCAAGATATTAACTTATTCAGTCAAGTAAGGTTGTACAGGGAGTATCAGTCATGATGGGGCAAAGTGAAAGAACATTTAATTTGAATATTTCAGTTCATTAGTAAGAATGATCAGACATTTGATTGATCAACACCAACAAGTTGCGTAAAAACTACGAATTTTAGAATGGTAATATTTTCAAAGACTATAGTACTTCAGAGCCAACGGCCTTGCTGCAATGGTAACATCGGCTCCCGTCAGATCACCGAAGTTAAGCGTCGTCGGGCTGGGCTAGCACTTGGATGGGTGACCATCCGATCTGCCGAGCGCTGTTGGCAAGCGCGGTGCACTCAGCCCTTGTGAGGCAAACTGAGGAGCTACTCGTTTGAGAAGTAGCGGCTCCGGTCTTATAAACTGACATACGGCCGGGAGAGCGGTGTGCTGACCACATGCCCCTCCATATCCGCATCCAGTGACGCATGTGGGCTGAGGATGACACGGTGGCCTGTCGGTACCGTTGGGCCTTCATGTCATGTTTGGGCGGAGTCTACTTTTTTATAGTACTTCAGAATACAATGCTAATAACAATGCAATTCATTTCAACACTAATTTTAAGTATCTACGCAACGGTCCACTTTGCTTTCCCACTTGATGTAAATTTTGCTAACTGAAGTTCACAATACAGTAAGTAATTTTCAGTAATTCATTACGTAAAACAGTTAAAGATAACTGTCAGAACATGGCATTACCATCAGCATGACTTGCTTACATCTTAGACTTTTGAGTACGAAGTATAGTTAATGCCTTTTCTCTTAAATTCATAGAAAATTTTCAGTTTAATTGTTAAATTAGCTCCTTCAGAGCTGGGTGACTGTAAGAACCTAGATACAATATTTCTTTCAGAATCTTTAGTAACGTAAAACACAGTCTCCTTTCCTGCGCCTGCAACATAAGCTCTTGAAGGCAGAGTTTTTGCAATAGGAAGCGGATTTTACGATAGAGGCCGTGCATCTATCTTTCCGTCTTTATTGTTTAACAACAATCGATTCCGCGTGAACGGTTCAGTTCATAAAGAAAGGTTACAATAACATAGTTAATTGCTCAAATACTCCAGAGACTGATGTTCGAATCTTTTGTGTGTACTGGTAACATCCAGTGTTGCCAACGCTTGTCAATTAAATTAACCACAGAGAATCGCCAAATATCAGATTGTATCTTAGAGTACCCCCTGTTTCAAAAATGGTTGCAGAAACCCTTACATACAAGAAAAGTGACGATAAATTACTTGAAAAATTTAAAATTAAATATTTTACATAGGTAATCCAAGTTTCCTGGCGCTGAGCGATGCGATATACTGCTTCTAATAAATTCTCTCATTAGTTCGAAAGAAACAAATCCTCGTTCGCCTTCTACCCTCTCTTTTGCAGCCATGAGTACCTCAATTATTTCAGTTTTCAGTCTGTTCCTACGAGCCGTTTTAACGTTTTTAAGGGTAGTAAACACTCGTTCCACCGAGTCATTGGAGAAGGAAAGAGAGAGGAGAAGAAAGATTACTTTCTTGTAAATTTGTGGTGGTGGTGGTCAGTGTTTAACGTCCCGTCGACAACGAGGTCATTAGAGACGGAGCGCAAGCTCGGGTTAGGGAAGGATTGGGAAGGAAATCGGCCGTGCCCTTTCAAAGGAACCATCCCGGCATTTGCCTGAAACGATTTAGGGAAATCACGGAAAACCTAAATCAGGATGGCCGGAGACGGGATTGAACCGTCGTCCTCCCGAATGCGAGTCCAGTGTGCTAACCACTGCGCCACCTCGCTCGGTAAATTTGTGAAATTTGGAGTTCTGGTTGCAGATTTCATATTACAAACAGCAGCTGGATTCTGAATGGATAAATCATTCTGACAGCTCAATATTTTTGAAGAACACGAAACCTCTTTGCGACAGCGAGCAAGAATTTAACAGTGTAGGTTTGGGCTACGTTGGGTTCCAGTATGGAAATTATTGAAAAAAAATGGGATCTGAGAAGTCACATCGTCTCTTGATCTGTGATACAAGTTCTACATAAAAGTTCAAGCATGTTCTCTGAAAAAATTTATGTATGGTCACTATACTTCACTGTTTGCTTTGACTACATCATATGTCTGCCGTGCAACGATACCCAAGTATATCTTATCTAATCTAACGAAGTGTCTTGAATTTGTATGGTCTAGTAACAAAATTGGAGTATTCTTAATAATATTAAAATTAATGAAACCCAGAATGAGATTTTCACTGTGCAGCGGAGTGTGCGCTGATATGAAACTTCCTGGCAGATTAAAACTGTGTGCCCGACCGAGACTCGAACTCGGGACCTTTGCCTTTCGCGGGCAGGTGCTCTTTACCCGCGAAAGGCAAAGGTCCCGAGTTCGAGTCTCGGTCGGGCACACAGTTTTAATCTGCCAGGAAGTTTCAAAATTAATGAAGTTGGAACACAGATCTTTTAGCATTTTTTCTACTTCTGAATTCTGTTTTTATATGAGAGGAACTTCGCTTTGAAAAAAGGTATAAAAATCTGAAAGTATGCTCAAAACATACGACACGAATTCCAAATATGCGAAAGTAAATGCTGTATCCATAGTTGAAAGCATATGTTCTATAGTTGAAGATGACTCTTCCATGGCATTGGTCAGGTAGGCAAGAAGTTATACTGTTCCACCACCCTATCCACAATTATTTGACAGACAACCGCTGGGATGCACAAGAACGCAGAATATTGATTATTTCAATACGAAAAACTTAAATGTCTCTCTCACCTGCCAAAATTTCTACTGAAATGAGATCATAAGTTTTTCAGAATATCCGCGACGCTTCTTGGAAGTTACAGGCATGTTTGTGAAGCATAAACAGAATCAGATGACGTGATCATTTAACGCGAGGTGGGACCCCCCCCCCCCCAAAAAAAAAAAACTACGGAATAACATTGCCGTAGCCGGAGCTTGTGTGTAGTACGCATTTCTACCTCTAGGCGTGTGTAGAGCAACTTATTCCCAGGCCACTGTCTGTGTTGTCGACCTGGCTTGTTCTGTTCATCTGCAACAATTGTTTTTCCTAGCGCTGTTTTGTTCTTATTTCGTTTTGTATGACGAAAATTTAAGTGAACAACCTGCGTGTTGGAAACAGCTTTCCAAGATGACGCTGCGGAAAAACTCAAATGCACGGAAAGTTCGCTCGATTTAAAAACGGTGACATGTCGATTGAAGACAGATCTCGTTCTGGACGTCCATCAGCTGAGCGAATCGACGAAAATATTGAAAAAAATCGAGAACTTTTGCTCTCAGACTGTCGACAGACAATTGATCAACTGTCAGAGATTAGTGGGCTATCTTGGAGCTTGATCAGCGAATCTTAACGGAACATTTGTGGCAGACAAGAGACGGGTTCTTCCATCACGACAACGCACCTGGACACACAGCCATCTCGATAGACAGGGTTTGGCTAAAAATGGCATCGTTCCATTGCCTCACCTACCTTACTCGACTGTTTCTTATTTTCACGCATGAAAAGACACAGATCTGACAAGATTGAAGAAGAAAGGAAAGAACGAGGGAGGACCTGTCAGCCATTTCTAAAGATGACATAAAAAATGTTTCGAACAGTGGAAGCACCGGTGGGACAAATGTATTATCTGTAATGGAGAGTATTTTAAAGGGGATAAGGTTTTTCTGTAAAAAACTTGAAGATATGTAGATTTTAAAGATATTGTTTTTGGGGGTACCCCTTGTACATGCTATATGTGGGAAGTCTCTTTAGACGCTGGAAAATACTGAATGATGCTCTAAAACCTTAGCATTTGCTGTGTCCAAGCTAAAACCAACAAGATTATCAGGATCAATGCTCTTTGACCTTAAAGACTCTATTGTTGCCTTGTATCAGGGGTCAGCAATGCCCGATAAAACTTCAAACATATCAAAGAAACGAGTTTTAATTTGGCTTTAATGCACATTGCTTGGTAACAGTTCAATCAGTAGTTTCATCCACATCTGTGAAAAACGTAAGTGGGTGTCTCAGTTTATCATACAAGGACTCTAAAAGTGACTTCCCCAACACATTCTTAAAATCACTTAAAGATGTCATACACTTAAAAGCAATATTCTGACAGATTGTTGACTCAGAAAAGGCATTCTTACGAAGAGGAATCAGTGTAGCCTATCCAAAATGCTGAATGATAAATTACTGGCAGCAAAAAGTGCTGTTAATTTAATTGCTGCTCTTTTTATATCGTCGGCATTGCTGTTTAGTATGGGTGGTCTATTAATAATATATTTGTGTGTGTGTGTGTGTGTGTGTGTGTGTGTGTGTGTGTGTGTGTGTGTGTGTGTGTCAAAATTTCAGATTTATGCGCTCTTAAAACGCTATCGCATACCTTGCACTACGCCAGATCATGTGTGTCCCTTCGTCTGTTACTCTTCTGTAACCAGCCAGTGCACTCAGGGAACCTTAACCAGGAATCAAAGCATCAGTTTGTTTTCGATTTCTCATTCAAAGAGTACAATTTGAGGTAGCATTATGGTTATTTTCAGTTACTCACTTAGTAAATTAGGAGTTTCAGGTAAATTAGGTGGGACAGGAAATTCAGGAATATGCAGATTTCGCCATAATGCTTGCTTTACGCAACCACTTATTCATATTAGTGAAAGAAAAGCACTATAGTTTAATAACTGTACTATTGCTGATCATAAGTTCACCCCGCACCACATTCAATTAAGCAGTCCAGTACAGCTGTGAGATACTGCAATCATAAGAGGAACAAGTTGACTAGTAGGTAGGCATGCAAGTTAAGACAGATACAAGATCCAAAAAACTGCGGAAGCAAGGGTAGATACGTCGGGGAACACCCAGACTCGCTGCACGATATATCACATGTCACAGATCCGATATCACATATCGCCCGTGTGTTTGAATTTTATAAGGTTAAATAATACAAACCAACCATAACACCAACGTCGCAGTAAGAACTTTCAAGTGATTATGCACAGTTCTTCGTTATTTCAAATGGTCAAGCTGTAACTGCGTAATTATTTGCTACTAGGATTAATATTGGAACGCAAGGAGTTCAACTGCGAGAAGACAATCTAAGCTGTTACTGCCAACAGCAGAAATTTCTCACCATTATCGGTGCTGCATGCCCACGCATTTGATAATCGTAAATGTGCGTGCGATGTACTAGCTTTCGTGCAACATAGAGAAAGCTCGTAGGCGCCAGTGTTGATAAATACACACCAAAAAATAAACAGATGGAGCTAGATGCAGCCACGTGGATCACGTTACAGATCACGCATTCGCCACTCTCTTCGGTCTCTGGCTAGATCTGCCTGACTTTACTGCGTAGCAAACATATAGTTATAGATTCGCAAGTTCGTCACAGACCGCGGTAGTCGCCAGAAGGAAAAGTAGGGCCTGCTCGGTATTTGAACCCGGGACCTCCTGTACCTAAATCAGGATTCCTAGGCCAACGGGCCGCACAAGCAATCAGTTCTTCAGCCCACCACGTGACGAGATCTTGTCGCACTTGTTAACTGCAGCCTCGCACCTGGACCACCGACGCCTGCAACGTGGCCTATTCTGTCGCCAACGTATGCGAATGCTGAAACAGCTGTGTCAGTCGTGCGATAGCATTGCGACTCAGTGAAACGCAAATCTCATCATTAGACACACAATAAGCTCATTACGTAGCGTTGTGTGTCAGCTCGTCGTTACCGGCAGTAAGCTGTGTCCACAGCTCATTTCACAGCAAGGCCAGACAGAGCATCCGCCACACGAATGTGGCAGTATTGTGATTTTGTTTACCTGAGCCTTCGACACCACTTCGTGTACGAATACCAACAAAAACACGCGCTACATGCGAATGTTCATTTTCCTCTTTCTAAGTGTATAAGCGACCTCTTCGATTGCTTTGCCAGCAACGCAGACGCTTCTCGACAGCGCTGGATATACGAGGCGTATTGTAATATTTCTGGCTTACTCAGCCATCATATTAGGCTCCAGGAAGCTGTTCCCAGGGCAGTGGAGATGCAAGAAGCATAGAGATGACGCAATGTGGGATGAGGTACCGGTGACAGATGTTAGATTCGATACCATTCCCGTGAGAAAGACCGCCTGCATGATGCTGCTGCTCTAAGATTGGCTGCTGTGTTCGGCGGTAGGGCGCCAAAACGGTAAACTTAATTTGCTACTATTAATTAAACCTGTCATCCAAATTATTTCATTTTTTTAAATAAACATCTCTCAACAGCCAGCTATCAGTCAGCCATTTCAAAATTATTAAAATCAATGTATTACTAAAACAAAAGACTGATGATGTTACTGCCGATGCACTTCGGTGGCGTTCGGGACACGCCTTGCTGGCTTGGCGCGCGAAGTGTCTCGGGCAGTCCGGCTCTCCAGTTCTAACTGTTCCAGTAGACAGACATGTTGTCTGTGGCAGGATGTACAGGGCTATTACAAATGATTGAAGCGATTTCATAAATTCACTGTAGCTCCATTCATTGACATATGGTCACGACACACCAGATACGTAGAAAAACTCATAAAGTTTTGTTCGGCTGAAGCCGCACTTCAGGTTTCTGCCGCCAGAGCGCTCGAGAGCGCAGTGAGACAAAATGGCGACAGGAGCCGAGAAAGCGTATGTCGTGCTTGAAATGCACTCACATCAGTCAGTCATAACAGTGCAACGACACTTCAGGACGAAATTCAACAAAGATCCACCAACTGCTAACTCCATTTGGCGATGGTATGCGCAGTTTAAAGCTTCTGGATGCCTCTGTAAGGGGAAATAAACGGGTCGGCCTGCAGTGAGCGAACGGTTGAACGCGTGCGGGCAAGTTTCACGCGTAGGCCGCGGAAGTCGACGAATAAAGCAAGCAGGGAGCTAAACGTACCACAGCCGACGGTTTCGAAAATCTTACGGAAAAGGCTAAAGCAGAAGCCTTATCGTTTACAATTGCTACAAGCCCTGACACCGGATGACAAGGTCAAACGCTTTGAATTTTCGGCGCGGTTGCAACAGCTCATGGAAGAGGATGCGTTCAGTGCGAAACTTGTTTTCAGTGATGAAGCAACATTTTTTCTTATTCTTGAAGTGAACAGACACAATGTGCGAATCTGGGCGGTAGAGAATCCTCACGCATTCGTGCAGCAAATTCGCAATTCACCAAAAGTTAACGTGTTTTGTGCAATCTCACAATTTAAAGTTCACGTCCCCTTTTTCTTCTGCGAAAAAAACGTTACAGGACCCGTGTATCTGGACATGCTGGAAAATTGGCTCATGCCACAACTGGAGACCGACAGCCCCGACTTCATCTTTCAACAGGATGGTGCTCCACCGCACTTCCATCATGATGTTCGGCATTTCTTAAACAGGAGATTGGAAAACCGATGGATCGGTCGTGGTGGAGATCATGATCAGCAATTCATGTCATGGCCTCCACGCTCTCCCGACTTAACCCCATGCGATTTCTTTCTGTGGGGTTATGTGAAAGATTCAGTGTTTAAACCTCCTCTACCAAGAAACGTGCCAGAACTGCGAGCTCGCATCAACGATGCTTTCGAACTCATTGATGGGGACATGCTGCGCCGAGTGTGGGAGGAACTTGATTACCGGCTTGATGTCTACCGAATCACTAAAGGGGCACATATCGAACATTTGTGAATGCCTAAAAAAACTTTTTGAGTTTTTGTGTGTGTGTGCAAAGCATTGTGAAATATGTCAAATAATAAAGTTATTGTAGAGCTGTGAAATCACTTCAATAATTTGTAATAACCCTGTATTTCATGTTATTTTAGCCAGATAAAATGACTGTGGAAAGATATGTTCAATACTTTGTGATCAAGAATAGTTTCTCGTGTCTATATTAATAAAAACGCGAGTGGCATCCCAAATGAGTTACAGTTTATTCGTAGCAGCAGTTCCTTGCGAAGTTAATGTCAACCTCAAGAAAAAGAATCCACGACCTGCGTGATGTTTTCTGCGCTGGGGACATCATCATCATGAAGACAGCAGGTTAGTGAAGTGTACAAGAACTTCTGTATTCAACACAGGGCAGTGGAAACAACTAGGCGCCTCACGTGTTCTGCATGCACAGTACAAATGTGTTCAGTGACACGTCATCTCCAGTAATGCAGATGAGGTAAAGAAGGATGAAAGTATTAACACTATCTCACTTTTATTCCTTCTTCTTGCCGCAGTATTCAGAAAGTAACGTCTGATTAGTGGCAAAATGCAAACCACTATGAAATTCCGAGCTGTGTTGACCCGTGTCTTTAGTGTGCTTGTCGACCGCTTCTGCGTCGCTCTTTTCAGTTCAGAGCGCAAAGTGACCACGTAGAAATGCCTACAACAACAGTGTCTCCCGCCCAGTATGTGAATCTGGTGAGAGATTTCGCCTGAAGCTATGCAGCCCACATAACATAAACGTCATGCATTTCTTTCTTCAAGACAATTTTCAGTCGCATTCTGCAGCGGCAATGAAGACGCTCCTGCAGCGTATTCCATGGGATGTATTTGATCACTCACAATACAGCCCTTAATTGGCTCCCTCCGTTGTTCATCTCTGATCACATGAACCGCTGGCTATGAGGACAACATTTTGGCACAGACAATCAAAGGCAGACCAGCGTAGAGAATTTGCGGAAAGCGCAGGCGGCTGCTTACTACGACGACGATACTGTGAAGTTGGTACAACGCCACAACAAATGTATAAGTAGCAGCGGCGACTAGAGGTGGCTGGAAGGTGTGGCTAACTGTTGCGAATAAATTATATTTCACTTTAACTGTGGTTTTTATTTCGGGACCGATCGGACCTTGGTTTTTGAACAGCCCTTGTCCTAAAGTCGCATCTTACCTGCTGAACGATTCTCTAAAGCCAAGGTCACGCTCCACAGCGCAGCACATTGCAGCTACAGCGTGAGATTTCGCCCGCAGCGGCCGATGGCGTGAAACAATAGTTTTGGAAATTCAGTACAAATATTTTGACCACACATGGTGCCCTTCAACGATATTAGCACTTGAAACAAAAAATTATAAGGCAAATTGGTCACAAAATATCAGATTTTTAGTAACTGCCAAATAACAAACTTGAAGCGATTACACACCATTCGCCGCAATTTTAAAACACAAATTGAATTCACGTAAAATTGCGATGGTTCGGTCACATGTACCAATGACCATCCGGCAATTGCCAACCGCGCTATTGTAGAAACGCGCTATCACAAGACCTCCCTATGAGCGTTGCGGCCAGCATGAAAGCACGTTGCAGAGCATGGATTGTCGTCCGTAGTCATCAATCGCCCTATTAAGAACCATGTCGCGCCTTTTCTAATGTCCAGGCACCCATCATGAATAACTGCGACTTAAGTGTAACTGGTATACTTGAAAAAAGAGACAGCATTGGTAGTATATTTTTTACTATTGCAAAATCGATTTTCTGTCACTGAGTGACCATCTTCAGTGCTAGAAGTTAAAAATTTTTTTCACATTACGATCAGAGAGTACAACATAGAAAATCACAATTACATCTGCATATGAACATAACACTTGTTAGAAACAAACCTATGTTGTATAACTTAAATTGGGATGCACTGTTGTCACTAAGCTTACGGCAATCACATAGACTGAGGTCGCTGTTTACCTGCACTTGTTCAGCAGACCTCGGTGTGACGGGGCTTGACACGCCCTCTATGTGACATGTGTCACGTGAAGACATAGTGTTATTGGTTTTGCGAATTATTAACACTAAATAACTCTTGTACTTTTGTGAATGGTGTAGTAATTCAAATTTAAAATGTGCGTGCAACACATAGCAGACGCAGGAGAATATCTAAAATACATTGGCATATTGTTTTTTATAAACTATAAAACATAAAATAGATCGATGATAAGTTGTTAGAGTGCAGAACATATACAAAGCAAAAGATAATGCCAAAGAATAATAAATGAACAACATAAAAAGAGGCGCAACACAGGTCTTTCTTAAAAAACGTAACACCCACCATCTGGCGTGGGAAGTCAAAAGTACAACGTTCGTAATTTATGTAACAAACGTTAATACCAAGGAGTCAATATATAAAAAATAATAACGTTAATACCAAGGAGTCAAATATACAAAAAATAATCACAGTACGAAACTGCCGTTACTTAATAATTAAAATGCCGTGCAAATGTAAGGTGCGAACAAGTAGCATACATCAATCATCGAGAAACCATCATGAGGAAGGACAAGTAATAGTGTCACTTATACCAAAATGTACATTGTACTTTAGAGAAATTAAACATAGACTATGCACGATATCCAGCACTTATTCAAATAGCAAAAGAATTGTTAACATACATTGAAAATAATTACGTAAAGTGATAACCGGTTTGTATTACTTTGTGTCAACGCCTACGAGATGTCGACTGTCGTAAAATTATGTTCAGTAGGCGTCCATAAGTTCTGTAAATTACAGAACAGAAAAGAAAGAAGCATCATTTAAAAAACCGAAATTAGTAATGTTATTAAAACAAATTGAAAACATGTGTGTCAATGTGTTGAGATAGTTGAAATAGCGGCCATTATACGTGTTCTCGTAGCGACTATGACTGAGGCGTTGTATATAAGGGATAACAAGCAGCTCACTATGAATTGCAAATTGTGATAAATGACCACAAGTTGAATTTATTTCATAGTAAATCGGAGAAGCATTCCCAAAAATGTGTGCTTTTCGATATAGTCTGCTCGTTGAGCAGCGTGATATCTGGAGCTTTATTATGAAAAAAGATCTCCATCTCTTCCATAAGGTCGAGAAGGCGACCTTTTTTACCCTTGTGCAACAATTTCAATTGCGATGTCAAATCTGGAGTTGTATGACCAGTTGCTACCAGATGGGCTGCGAAATTCGATTTTTCAGCAATATCTTTCCTCTCAAGTGCAACGTGCTCACGGAACCTTGTTTCTAATTTTCGTCCTGTTTGCCCTATGTAACTTGCATTACACGTGGCACACACAAGTTTGTAAACACCTGATTCATGTAAGACTTTGCGTTCATGAATGTTATTCCTTAAAAGCACGCCCAGTCTGTTCGCCGTCGAGAAACCTACATTAATATTTCTCTTCTTGAATACACTGGCAATTTTATTGCTAATGGGACCATAGAAAGGCAATGTGATAAATTTTTGATTTTTAGTTTCGCTTGTCTCATTCCGCCTTAAATTGTCTTTACTATATTTTTTGGATGTCATCTCATAAATATGCAGATGTAATTGTGATTTTCTATGTTGTACTCTCTGATCGTAATGTGAAAAAAATTTTTAACTTCTAGCACTGAAGATGGTCACTCAGTGACAGAAAATCGATTTTGCAATAGTAAAAAATATACGACCAATGCTGTCTCTTTTTTCAAGTATACCTGTTACCTGGTCGTAGTGCACAAGACAACATGGAGTCGCCAATCAATTAAGTGCAACTATTGTCTTCGGATGAAAGTGTCATTTCTGTTCGGGTCATTGGTACTATCTTCAGCTACCTACTGGATTATACTCATCTACATCTACGTGGATACTCTGCAAATCACACTTAAATCATTGGCAGAGCGTTCATCGGACCACCTTCACAATAATTCTCTACTATTACAATCTTGAACACCGTGCCGAAAAGGCGGACACCTATAGCTTTCCATGTAAGCTCTAATTTCCCTTATTTTATTACTATGACTGTTTCTCCCTATAAAGGTCGGCGTCCATAAAATTTTTTCGCATTCGGAAGAGAAAGTTGGTCATTAAAATTTCATGAGAAGATGCAATTGCAACGAAAATCACCTTTGTTTTAATGATGTCCACCACAAATCGTGTATCATGTCCGTGACACTACACCCCTATTTTGTGATAATATATAAAACGTGCTACCCTACACCCCGCAGCAGTACTCCGAAAGAGGACGGAAAAGCGTAATGTAGTCAGTCTCGTTAGTAGATCTGTTAAGTTTCTGTGTTCCGACAATAAAACGCCGTCTTTAATTTACACCCCCCCCCCACCCACCCACACACACACACACACACACACACAATATTTTCCATGTGTTCCTTCCAATGAAAGTTGTTTGCAATTGTATTCCTATGTATATAGTTTAATTTACGGCCTTTAGATTTGACTGATTTATCGCATAACTGATGTTTAACGGAATCCTTTCACCACTCATATGGATGACGTCAGACTGTTCCATTACTTACGCTCAATTGCCAATTTTCACACCATACAGATACCTTTTCTAAATGGTTTGCAATTTGTTTCGATATTATGATGACTTTAGTAGATGATAAACGACAGCGTCATCTGCAAACAACCTAAGACGGCTGCTCAGATTTTCTCCTAAATCGTTTATATAGATAAGGAACAGCAAAGGGCTTGTAACACTACCTTGGGGAACGCCAGAAATCGCTTTTGTTTTACTGGATGACTTTCCGTCTGTTACTACGAGCTGTGACCTCGCTGACAGACAATCACGAATCGAGTCACGTAACTGAGACCATATTCCCTAAGCGCGCAATTTCACTACAGGCCGCATGTGTGGTACAGTGTCAAAAGCCTTCTTAAAATCTATAAATACGGAACCATTTTGAAATCTCTTTGCCAATAGCAGTCAACACTTCCTATGGGTAAAGAGCAGTTGTGTTTCACAAGAACTATGTTTTCTAAATCCGTCTTGACTGTGTGTCAGTACACCGTTTTCTTCGAGATAACTCACAATGTTCGAACACAATGTATGTTCCTCCCGCATATCGACGTTAACGACATGGGCCTGTAATTAAGTGGATTACTCCAACTACCTTTCTTGAATATTGGTGTGCAACTTGACTGTTTTTGGGTATCGATCTTTCGTCGAGCGAGCAGTTTCAAATGATTTTTAATTAGGGGGCTATTGCATCAGCATGTCAGAAAGGAACCTAACTGGTAAACAGTCTGGATCGAGAGGCCTGTTTTTATTAAGTGGTTTAAGTTGCTTTACTACTCCAAGGATATCTACTTCTAAGTTACTCATGTTTGCAGCTGTTCTCGACTGGAATTCTGGAATATTTACTTCATCTTCAGTGGTGAAGGAGTTTCGGAAGGCTGTGTTTAATAACTCTGCTTTGGCACCTCTGTCGTCGCTAGTATTTACGGCATTGCTATCGCACAGAGGGGTCACTGACTGTGACTTGCCGCTAGCATGCTTTACGTACGACCAGACTCTATTTGGGTTTTCTGCCAGGTTTCGAGACAAAGTTCCGTTGTGGAAACTATTAAAAGCATCTCGCATAATGAGGCAGTTGTTTCTATATATGGTCGAAGTTCCATGTTGCTTTGGTTCTTAACAGTGACATGGAAATGGAAATGAACGTTTGGCGTCATTGGCAGGGAGGCCCCTTGTCTGGCAACTCCAGCCGCCTTGGTGCAGGTCTTATTACACTACTGGCCATAAAATTTGCTACATCATGAATACGACGTTCTACAGACGCGAAATTTAACCAGCAGGAAAAAGGTGCTGTGATATGCAAATGATTAGCTTTTCAGAGCATTCACACAAGGTTGGCGCCGGTGGCGACATCTACAACGTGCTGACATGAGCAAAGTTTCCAACCGATTTCTCATACACAAACAGCAGTTGACCGGCGTTGACTGGTGAAACGTTGTTGTGATGCCTCGTGTAAGGAGGAGAAATGTCTACCATTACGTTTCCGACTTTCATAAAGGTCGGATTGTAGCCTATCGCGATTGCGGTTTATCGTATCGCTACATTGCTGCTCGCGTTGGTCGAGATCCAATGACTGTTAGCAGAGTATGGAATCGGTGGGTTCAGGAGGGTAAAACGGAACGCCGTGCTGGATCTCAAAGGCCTCGTATCGCTAGCGGTCGAGATGACAGGCATCTTATCCGTATGGGTGTAACGGATCGTGCAGCCACGTCTCGATCCCTGAGTCAACAGATGGGGACGTTTGCAAGACAACAACCATCTGCACGAACAGTTCGACGACGTTTGCAACAGCACGGACTATCAGCTCGGAGACGGTGGCTGCGGTTACCCTTGACGCTGCATCACAGACAGAAGCGCCTGCGATGGTGTACTCAACGACGAACCTGGGTGCACGAATGGCAGAATGGCAAAACGTCATTTTTTCGGGTGAATACAGGTTCCGTTTACAGCATCATGATGGTCGCATCCGTGTTTGGGGTATGGTATGGGGTGCCATTGGTTACACGTCTCGCTCAACTCTTGTTCGCATTGACGGCACTTTGAACAGTGGACGTTACATTTCATATTTGTTACGACCCGTGGCTCTACCCTTCATTCGAACCCTGCGAAACCCTACATTTCAGCAGGATAATGCACGACCGCATGTTACAGGTCCTGTACGGGCCTTTCTGGATACAGAAAATGTTCGACTGCTGCCCTGGCCAGCACAGTCTCCAGATCTCTCATCAATTGAAAACGTCTGGTCAATGGTGGCCGAGCAACTGGTTCGTCACAGTACGCCAGTCACTACTCTTGATGAACTGTGGTAGCGTGTTGAGGTTGCACGGGCAGCTGTACCTGTACACGCCATCCAAGCTCTGTTTGACTCAATGCCCAGGCGTATCAAGGCCTTTATTACGGCCAGAGGTGGTTGTTCTGGGTACTGATTTCTCAGTATCTATGCACTCAAATTGCGTGAAAATGTAATCACATGTCCGTTCTAGTATAATATATTTGTCCAATGAATACCCGTTTATCGTCTGCACTTCTTCTTGGTGTAGCAATGTAATGGCCAGTAGTGTACATTCGACGCCATATTGGGCGACCTGCGCGTCGGATGGGAATGAAATGATGATGAAGACAGCTCAACGCCCATTACCTGAGTGGAGAAAATCCATGACCCAGCCGGGAATCGAACCCGTGCCTGTAGGACGGCAATCCGTCACCCTGACCACTCACCTATCTGGTGGGACTTAACAATGACGTGACAAGCCCAAGTTAATTTCGATCTCGAGTTTTGCACACCAGTGTATATAAGCGGAGCAGTGAAGAATGGAGAACTATTCAAGCGACGAAACGGATCGCAAATTTGGAAATCCACAGACATAAGCCACTTTGACAAAGGGCAGATTGTTACAGCCCAGTGCCTGGAAAAGAGCAGCTTTCAAACGGCGTAACTGTTCTGATGTTCGCGTGCTGCTGTCGAGAGCATTTCTCGAAAGTGATCGAGCGACGGTTAAACGAAGAGTAGGCGTGGAGAAAGATTACTGCCCGCTCTGTAAGGCATAACAGGCGGCCATGTGAAACACACCTGACTACAAGGTGCAGCGCCGTTGTTCTGTGGGGATTGTTGAAGATGGGGCTTCGCTACACGGGACTCCTAAGTTTTCTGACGTCCATCAAACTACACCGTCAGTTATAATCGAAGTTGGCGTTTGATCATCAAGATTCACTCGTTGGTCGACTGAAACATGTCGCCCGGTCGGATAAAGCACGGCTTCTGGCGTAGGAACGCCTAGTCGATCGAACTTTCCTCTATGACAAAATACTGTCAAACTTGAATCGCTGATACCCAAGAGGCTATCTCTTGAAAATGATTGAGTCATGATAGACCATGTCTGCACGTGTCTGTCGCTCAGTTTTTGCCTTCCCTTTGACATCCTCGCATACACCAGCACATGGCTGGATTGAAGAGTTTTTAGCAAACAGAACACAGCATGTCGTTATCAATGGAGTGACGTCTACAGACGTTTAAGTAACCTCTGGCGTGCCACAGGGGAGTGTTATGGGACCATTGCTTTTCACAATATATATAAATGACCTAGTAGATAGTGTCGGAAGTTCCATGCGCCTTTCGCGGATGGTGCTGTAGTATACAGAGAAGTTGCAGCATTAGAAAATTGTAGCGAAATGCAGGAAGATCTGCAGCGAATAGGCTCTTGGTGCTGGGAGTGGCAACTGACCCTTAACATAGACAAATGTAATGTATTGCGAATACATAGAAAGAAGGATCCTTTATTGTATGATTATATGATAGCGGAACAAACACTGGTAGCAGTTACTTCTGTAAAATATCTGGGAGTATGCGTGCGGAACGATTTGAAGTGGAATGATCATATAAAATAATTGTTGGTAAGGCGGGTACCAGGTTGAGATTCATTGCGAGAGTCCTTAGAAAATGTAGTCCATCAACAAAGGAGGTGGTTTACAAAACACTCGTTCGACCTATACTTGAGTATTGCTCATCAGTGTGGGATCCGTACCAGATCGGTCTGACGGAGGAGATAGAGAAGATCCAAAAAAGAGCGGCGCGTTTCGTCACAGGGTTATTTGGTAACCGTGATAGCGTTACGGAGATGTTTAGCAAACTCGAGTGGCAGACTCTGCAAGAGAGGCGCTCTGCATCGCGGTGTAGCTTGCTGTCCAGGTTTCGAGAGGGTGCGTTTCTGGATGAGGTATCGAATATATTGCTTCTCCCTACTTATACCTCCCGAGGAGATCACGAATGTAAAATTAGAGAGAGTCGAGTGCGCACGGAGGCTTTCAGACAGTCGTTCTTCCCGCGAACCATACGCGACTGGAACAGGAAAGGGAGGTAATGACAGTAGCGCGTAAAGTGCCCTCCGCCACACACCGTTGGGTGGCTTGCGGAGTATAAATGTAGATGTAGATGTTACGAATTAGCTTTGTGTAAAGTTATTTAGTGGTGTAACGTGGAAATCCGTTCAGCTGGGACAATGAATTTGGTGTCATTGTGAAGAGGTTGCGAAGCAATACTAGGACCCAAAGGGAGTTATGAAACTATTCGCTGAAGTGGAACTGAAAATCGGCATTGAATATTACAAAATAATGAGTGTTGTCGTCTCATATGACTCGTAAATGCGCTCGGAAGTGTAGAAATAGGAAGTCACAATTCAGATCGCATTGCAAGGAATCGAGAAAGTCTAAATACTCCAGCGTCGATCGAATGCGAGAGCTATGGCAGCGTCGAAGAGGAAACCAAAGAACGGCGCAACGCGATTACTTGGCCTGACCCGTAGGGCATACAGCAGGGAGCGGCATTCAGAACTTGTAATTTACCTAGTCTACAACCATTATACTATTTTTGCAGCCACTCTATTAAAAAGACTGATATCACAGGCCAACAATGGAAAAACTTTTTTGCTGAAAATACTTTATTCTTATGTTTTTTAGGATGGGAAATCCAAATATGATACTTAAAAACTGTATCACTCACCATTTCTTCACATTTTATTAAATTTATCGATTTTTAAAGAATTTAACGGTTTTTATATAGTTAAAATAATTTTAACAGAAGGTGTAATAAATGTAGATGACGTTGGTAGCACTGCTGAAGAGAGATCGATTATATTTTCGTGTTAACAGATGGGGTTTTGTTTACTGTCAACCTTCCTCACTTCACCGTTTTCTGTACATGCGCTCAGTACAATGTCTAATCATGGTTGTACAAACTCTGCTGACAATTTTTGTTATATTTGTGGTGATATTGTGATTAAAAAACAACAAAGAAAAATTACAGACTTTGTCAAAAAGGTTTATCTGTCATACTTTTAATCTAAACTTAGTGATCAAGAAAAATCTTGGGCGCCGCAAAGGTATGTCATGTGTGTGTTGAAGATCTGAGGAAATGGTCCAAAAAGGAGAAAAAGGCCTTTAGATTTGCTGTTACTTTGATATGGAGGAAGCCAAAAAGTCATTCCGATGATTGCTACTTTTTCAGTGCTGGTATTACTGGCAACAATTCGAAAAACAAGAAGGTAATAAGCTACCCTAACCTACCGTCCGCCATCCGACCAGTAGGGCATGGTGTTGATTTGACAGTTCCTTAACCACGAGATGATTTAAATTCTATTCCAACAGAAGTATTTTCTGACGTACAGTGTGATTTAGATGAACCAGATGATAATGAATTCCATTGTAATATAGAAATTCTAGAGCCCAAATAGTTTACTCAGTCCAAGCAAAACGATTTGTTTCTTGTGTGAATGGGACAGAAGGGCTAGGAATCAACACAATTGCAGAAACAACTGGCCTGTGAGGGAGTCTTTAAAACCTGGTGAGAAGAACATTCTACGAAAAAACCTTGTAGATCCAAAAACGTTCTCCTACCACCACTAAATATGAAGTTAGGCCTAATGAAACAGTTTGTAAAGGCTTTGCCTAAAGGTGGACCACGTTTTAAGTATCTTTGCCAAAAGTTTCCACACCTTTCAGAAGCTAAACTAAAAGAAAGCGTCTTTGTCGGACCTGACATTAGAAAATTGTGCATTTAGAGTTAACATCATGCATCAATGACCTTAAATGAGAAAGAAATATGGGTATCATTCAAGCAAGTCGTTACGAAGTTCTTAGGACACGAAAAAGACCCAGAATATGTTTCTATTATAGCTAAGATGTTAAAGAAGTTTAGAATTGTAGGATGTTTAATGAGCCTGAAAGTAGTGACCTTGATTACTTCCCGGACAATATGTGAGATGTCACTGAGGAGCAAGGAGGGCGTTTGATCCACGACATTAAAGTGATGGAAAATCGCTACCAAGGCCGCTGGAACACCAACATGATGGGGGACTACTGTTGGTCACTTCACCGAGAAGTTCAGCTAGCGACCCATCGTAGAAAAAGCTACGCAAGAAGTTTCAAAGAAAAGAGAGAAAGAAATACATACCAGTTCCAGCTGACAAGTGAAACCTCTATTAACACATGTCGTTGTTTTAAGTAGCTCACTGTAAATACTTATGTAGTAACAAAGCTTTTCATTAATTTCCCCGTTTACCGTATGGCATAGGATTTTTATGCTGTATAATAAAAAGCATATTGCTCGAAAACTATGGGTGATACAAAAAAACTAATGCTAGATTTGGATTCAGCTCATAAAAACCTATAAAGGTCAGCTATCAAAGTAAAAAAAAGTGTTTCAAAAAGATTTTTCGTTGGTCTGTGTAATTAAACTACATATCAGTACGAAACATTTGTTATGATTATATCTCGACGTTCACACGATAAATCTGCGGCGCGCCTCCAAATTGGTCACAGAATAATATTTTCTTACGTCAGCTTGATGCTCGAGTCCGCATACGCCATAATTCAGACTAACGGCTAGGCGGTAAAGCACTCCGCGACGGATTCAAGACAAAAAATGGTTCAAATGGCTCTAAGCTCTATGGGACTTAACATCTGAGGTCATCAGCCCCTAGAACTTAGAACTACTTAAACCTATCTAACCTAAGGACATCACACTCATCCATGCCCGAGGCAGGATTCGAACATGCGACCGTAGCGACAGCGCGGTTGTAGACTGAAGCGCCTACAACCGCTCGTCCACAGCGGACGGCTGATTTAAGACAACGGGGACAAATTAGGCAATGGGGCACATTCACTTGGATTCCATGTGACCTGTGGCTGTAATCTAAGGTACCGCGTGAACACTGTAGCGGACCCCTTCCATCCCTTCGTGCCTGATACCTTCCTCGTGAGAGATGGCATCTTCCAGCAGGATAAGTGTCCGTACCATGAGGTCAGAATCGTGCTGTTATCGCATGAGGCGCATGATAGTGGACTCATGTTGATGTTGTGGCCACTGATGTTGCCTTATGTGCACCAGATGGAACACAAGTGGGACGCTATTCGTTGCCGGATCCGCGTCCACTGATCACCGGCACGTCCATTCACGGGAATTTAGTTATTTCCGCGTAGAGATTTGGTGCCACAACCGCCAAAAGCTTACAAGGCCTTGTCGAATGTAAACGGCGTAGAACAGAGGCTGTATTGCAATCCAAATTGGACAGATGCGTTATGAAGCACGTTGTCTGGACGTTTGTCAACAAATACATTAATATCAGTGATTTCAACGAATTCTTGTAACCCTTTCAACACTGCTACCCCTCCTCTAAAATTACGTAGATTGAAAGGTGGCTACACTGAGTCACAGCGCCAGAGATTGCTCCAATGATTATTATTCCGCCGCCTCTACTGGGGCAGTAGTAGCTCAGAGGATGTGGAGAGCAGTAGTTGTTCTGTTGGGCGAGAGAGTAGACGACCTGATTGTTGACTGAAACGCTGTACTGTTCGGTTGGTGCAGTGTATAGATGGAAGAAGATGCAATTGTCAGAATATATTTGAGAGAGGAGATGGAATTTTGATTTATGATGCTGGTGTAATGGAATATTTTCGTCATTATATAATGAGGTAAAAAGGTATTACAGTATTCTTTAATAACAATCCCTCTTGCTCACAGTTATAGTCAACAAAGCATCTAGCTCGTGTTCATTTGTTAGACTTGTAATTCTGGTTTCTATGTGCAATTACAGTATTTCTGGTTTTTAAATTAGTTCATTGTAAATGGTGTTTAAAATATTTTGTCGTATTGATATAGAACCGAGCCAGATACATGTACGTTGAGTCACACTACCACACACAGAACAGTTACACTTGTGCTATGTTGTTTCGTAGCTTTTGTAGTTGCAGGGGACTTAATTAATCAATTTTGTTAATAGAAATTCATTGTCATTCTTTATTTTTATGCAGTCAAATTGCGTGCTAATACTAGTCAGGGCCAAGCGGTTACGAGATATCGTAACCGGTCACACAGCTAGTAAAATTAATGCATTTATTCATTAATATTATTCTTTTCTTTTTAATTAAGCCCCCTTGCAATTTTCTAGGAAATTTGAAGAATAATTACAGGATAGGCAGTCATCTTGGAGGCATACCGCTAGCATCATTTTATACCTCATCTCTAATAGATTAGGAAATATGCTTGTGTGTTTACATCAGTACTGGCGTTTAAGCGTTGCCAAAAACATGAAGAAACTCCCTCCTCGAGAAAGTTTTACATTCGCTCACAAAGAGTTCAAGCTGGAAGGAAAACAAAAACTTCAAAAATGCAATACGTATGCCATATTTTATTACAAAAATGATTCCATGTAATTTATACGTAACTAACTCGCAGACAGTGGTCTGCAGCTCATGGTCTCGCGGTCGCGTTCTCGCTTCCCGAGCTCCGGATCCCGGGTTCGATTCCCGGCGGGGATTTTCAGCTGCATCGAGATGGCTGGGTGTTCGTGTTGTCATCATTTCATCATCATTCATCAAAGTGACGAGATTGGGCTGAGCAAAGGTTGGGAATTTGTACGGACGCTGATAACAGCGCAGTTCAGCGCCGCACAAATCAATCATCATCATCATCATCATCATCATCATCATCATAATCATCATCATCGATGACAGTGGCGTAGCGAGGGGGGGAGAGGGCACGGGGCGTATCATGCCATAGGTGCTACTTGCAGAGGAACGGCGAATGGAGTCCAAGACAAACAAAGTTTCTTGAAAAATATATTATTATTAGAGTAAATCCTATATATCATATTTCTGTGTGTGTTTCTGGGAGTGGGGGCGGGGGGGGGGGGGGGGTGGCGCCAGTAAAGAATCGTGCCCGGGGCGCCAGTTACGTTCGCTACTGCTACTGCTTCCAGGTGGTTGTTTGCAAAACATTGCGGTATATTAAGTCCTGCATTGCAATCTTTGAACCACCACCACCTGCTTTCTTTTCTTTTCCGCTTTCCAGTGTCTTTCTTTCCGTTGTCAGAGCAAACTTTGCAGTAGCACGCGGCGTTTACTTTGTTGGCAGTGAGTGGTGGCTTTTCTGGAAAATGGCGACCAAAATTTCTATATAGAATAATGGGTGTTGTCCAGCATCTACCAAGTCTATGTTAACTTTTTTTTTTTTTTAATTTCGCTAGAGGTATAGTTCACTCGGTAACGACCTAGTACAAAATAAAACCATTCCCTGAGCACATTAGAAAAATGAGAGAGAAAAGTTTTGTCCAGTACGTCATTGATTTGCTTGCGAATGTGGAGCAGCTGTAAGGCTGACTGAACGGTCTACGCGTCTTCTTCATGTTGTGATCTGTGACACTGTTCGGTTTTACTCTTCTTGTAACACCTTCGTTTGAACGTACAAAAACCTCTTCGGTGTTTTCTGACGTTTTGTGGAGAGGCAATATACGTCACATTTATTTTTTTCATTTATGACCTAGAATAGGACCCGTCCTAAAAAAAGGTCATTTTGCTTCAGCTGATATTTCCGACAGCTAGCGTCTAACGTTCCTACAAAATGTTCAATAAAAACTCACTTGTAAATCGACTCCTGCTGCATCTAGTGGACGACGTATTATGTACTACGGCTATTCAAAAGTCGGCTGTCGTGAAACGTGCAGGAAAACACATTTCAGCGGATGGAAAAGCCGCGCCCCGTACTGGATACGGGAGCCGTTCACACAGCCGATAGATGCACGGCCGTACGGCATACGGGCATAGTGCCGAATGTGTTAATATCACTTGCTTCAATTTGCTTTATAGATTTGGCTTCAGGTATCTGAAGTTCAAAACGAAAGCTTTGATGAATCCTTTGAAAACGACTCGACCGATTTCCTTCTGTTCATCCTCGTCCGTTCCTAGCATTTACTCCATTTGTAGCGTCCAGTATTTGACGTGGTCAGTAAAATGTAACCTCCGAAGCTTTAGGTTGTGATCTGATGACAGAGAGAGGAAATACGATGTTCAAACCCCTGTGAGCTATGCTTCCGCGGTGACGCTTCGGTGAGGCGGGCGGCCTACACGGGCAGGGGGACTACCGCGCTCCGCGGTTAGCCGCATGTGTTGTTAATTACCCGGCAGCCCACGCCACGCTCTGTCCACTCTTGTGACCCACGGCGCTGCTGAGAACCTGCAGCTGGCGCGGACAGAAGCGCCAGGGGCTCATCGTGTCAAGTCCCCCCTCCCCCCCCTCTCTCTCTCTCTCTCTCTCTCTGTATGTGTGTGTGTGTAACTACGGAATGCCAGCGCACAGTCGGCAGCCGTGAGCTAGGTCTGCTCCTGTTACAACATTGCGCACAGCACTCGAGCACCTCGTGGATGCAATGTTCGTGATGGAACAGGAAAATTGGAAGAAATATGAATTGTAAGCTCTCCATCCTTTCCTGGGAAAACAATAGTTCTCTCAAGTAGAAGGCAATCGCATCTTGGGAAGGATGTCAATCTAGGAACAGATCACACCCATCATGTATGGAACCGTGTGCCTACCGTCTACAACGTGCCTGTGAAATTTGCAGTGCCTGTATTATTCAGAAATACGATGCGAAGATTTTCCGGACACGCATGCATGTCTGAAGCTGCAGACATTTAGGGACTACGTCCGTTATGAAATACATGATATGAATTCGGAATTGCGAAATTTTTGCCGGACCAGGACTCAAACCCGGATATCTTGAATATCGCGAGCTGTCGCCTTGACATAAGTCTATCTGAACACCCTTCATGGGCAGAACCAAACGTCCATATGTCGTCAACTACACTACTGGCCATTAAAATTGCTACACCACGAAGATGACGTGCTACAGACGCGAAATTTAACTGACAGGAAGAAGATGCTGTGATATCCAAATGATTAGCTTTTCAGAGCATTCACACAAGGTTGGCGCCGGTGGCGACACCTACAATGTGCTGACATGAGGAAAGTTTCCAACCGATTTCTCATACACAAACAGCAGTTGACCGGCGTTGCTTGGTGAAACGTTGTTGTGATGCCTCGTGTAAGGAGGAGAAATGCGTAGCATCACGTTTCCGACTTTGATAGAGGTAGGATTGTAGCCTATCGCGATTGCGGTTTATCGTATCGCGACATTGCTGCTCGCGTCGGTCGAGATCCAATGATTGTTATCAGAATATGGAATCGGTGGGTTCAGGAGGGTAATACGGAACGCCCAACGGCCTCGTATCACTAGCAGTCGAGATGACAGGCATCTTTTCCGCATGGCTGTAACGGATCGTGCAGTCACCTCTCGATTCCTGAGTCAACAGATGGGGACGTTTGCAAGACAACAGCCATCTGGACGAACAATTCGACGACGTTTGCAGCAGCATGGACTATCAGCTCGGAGACCATAGCTGCGGTTACCCTTGACGCTGCATCACACACAGGAGCGCCTGCGATGGCGACATCGTGGTGAACGCACATTGGAAGCGTGTATTCGCCATCGCCATACTGGCGTATTACCCGGCGTGATGGTATGGGTGCCATTGGTTACACGTCTTGCTCACCTCTTGTTCACATTGACGGCACTTTGAACAGTGGACGTTACATTTCAAATGTGTTACGACCCGTGGCTCTACCCTTGGTACGATCCCTCCGAAACCCTACATTTAGGCAGGATAATGCACGACCGCATGTTGCAGGTCCTGTACGGGCCTTTCTGGATACAGAAAATGTTCGACTGCTGCCCTGGCCAGCACATCCTCCAGATCTCTCACCAACTGAAAACGTCTGGTCAATGGTGGCCGAGCAACTGTCTCGTCACAGTACGCCAGTCACTACTCTTGATGAACTGTGGTATCGTGTTGAGGTTGCACGGGCAGCTGTACCTGTACACGGCATCCAAGCTCTGTTTGACTCAATGCCCAGGCGTATCAAGGCCTTTATTACGGCCAGAGGTGGTTGTTCTGGGTACTGATTTCGCAGTATCTATGCACTCAAATTGCGTGAAAATGTAATCACATGTCCTTTCTAGTATAATATATTTGTCCATTGAATACCCGTTTATCATCTGCATTTCTTCTTGGCGTAGCATTTTTAATGGTCAGTAGAGTATGTTACACAACCTGCACTTGTACATCCATTATCTATATTCCTTTGCAGGGGAGACGATTTAGTTCAAAGTTGCTTGGCTGGTGTCGGCTGATAAATACGGTATTGGAGTGCCTGTGTTGTTAAGGACGATGATGATGATGAAGTGTGTTCGGATAGCCTAATTGTAAGACGAGCTCCAACAATAAGCGGGAAAACGGGCGATGAGTCCTCGTCTGGCACAAATTTTCATTGTCATCATTCCATTGTACAGCTAATGGGTCTCCATATTGGCAACTGCGAAGACATTACATGTAAAATGTTAGTCAGCGATGACAACGAATCTCGGCAATGAATGACGATGGTCATTGATGTAATCCTAACAACAGATGACATTTAACTACGTCCTCCACATTCATACAGATATCAGAAGCTCTTGTTTCGAGAGAAGCGAAAGTTTGCTCATTCTTCTCCGGTATAAGTGTAATTACGAGGGCTATACTGTTTCCGCAAAGGTCAGATCGGCCGTGAAGTCAAAACTACAGCTAAAATCCGATGAAACTTACGTAGATGTGTTGCACAGTGTCTGTGGTATCCCGGTTGACCATTTCACGTTTCATTTTCAAGTACTGAGGCGCACATTGCGCACGCAATGACGCCTAAAACAATAGTGTCGTTTTCTTCACGTTGAAGGTTCCGTGTGATTTCATGCATTCCACGTAACGTAACTGTCATGAGTGACAGCAAACTGTGGCAATGGTGCAGGAAGTTTTAAGCAGGACGTACAGACGTCCGTAATGCAGGCTGTCAGGGGAAGAAGTGGGTGTCAACCGGTAATGTTATTCAGCGATTCGACAACAGGGGGATTCAGAATAACGAAAGAGGGACGTTGTCATCAGGTGTTGCCCTCCTCCATGACAATGTTCTGTGCTCGACTGCACACTGCAGCTACCAAAGGCGCTGCTACTGCTGCCTTTTCAGTGGAAGGTGTTTCATGACCCATCATAAAGCCCGGTCTTTGCTCTCTCTGCTTTTCATCTCTTTGCTCACATGAATCGCTGGCTATGAGGACTACATTTAGGCAGAGACGACGAGCTGCAGATCAGCGCAGAGAATCGGCAAAAAGAAGACGCGGCTGTCTTCTATGATGATGGTAATAGCGAGCTTGTACCACAATACGACAAACGTCTAAATCGGAGAGGTAACTATGTAGACCGAAGGTACAGCCAGATGTTGCAAATATAGCGTTTCGGGACCGATCAGAACTTCAGGAAAAAATAGCCCTCGTGCCAGTACACGGTCTTTTAAAGTTCCTTTTACTTCTATCGTTTGAACAGTTTATTTAGATCATATTGGATAAAGTTTTGATAGGAAACCGGAGTCCGAAAAAGTACCGTTTGGAGATAAAATAGGTTTTAAGACTGGACCACTTTCAAAACTCTCGCTTCATGATACGCACATAGCGGAGACAATGAGCTGAGACCTGTGTTCTCTACAGGAAGATGAGATGTTGGCAGTGTTCCGAGTCATCGCCGTCGGGTTCTCCTCTACGTAAAGAAGGGCGACCTCTTCAGTGTCTAGAGTTGCTAACGAATCAATTTCTAGCAGCCGTTACTGTAGTTGGACGAAAATAGTATGTGATGGTGCCCCCCCACCCCCTCTCCCCATCTCTTAGTTCGTATGCGAAACATGCAAATGGTAAATTTCTGGATATCCCTTCGTTATCGTAAGTTATTCCGTGTCACGTGTCCACACTAACAATAGGTATTCACATGAATCACCGAAGCTGATATCTGGGCCGGTGAATTTACTTCTGCTGACCATGAAAGTTTCTCCAGTTCACGTCTTCTAATTACCCTTTATGTCTGAAATAACGTATCTCTACATACACTTGTTTAAATGCGTAAAAAAAGCACTACGTCTTCAGGCCACGAGTGGCCTACCGGGACCATCCGACCGCCGTGTCATCCTCAGTCGAGGATGCGGATAGGAAGGGCGTGGGGTCAGCACACCGCTCTTCCGGTCGTTATGATGGTATTCTTGACCGAAGCCTCATTGCCGAATGGTCGAGTAGCTCCTCAATTGGCATCACGAGGCTGAGTGCACCCCGAAAAATGGCAGCAGCTCATGGCGGCCTGGATGGTCACCCATCCACGTGCCGACCACGCCCGACAGTGCTTAACGTCTGTGATCTCACTGAAACTGGTGTATCCACTACGGCAAGGCCGTTGCCTGCTTAAATACATGCAACCGTAATTTCCCCGCGATTCTATCCCCAGATGTTAACTCAGCCGAACTCATCCTCCGGCGTTAAATCCGCTGCTGACTCCACGTGCTCGCTACTGGCAGCGTTGTCGACGCAATTGGACACCGCCCCAGCCGGCAGGAATGAGCCATAATGACGCAAAGTACATTGAGGTAAGGCTCACCGGCTAGCGCCTTAATGTAAAGACATAGACAAGTGAATATAGCCCCACAGCAATGTAAGCCCAACATGCTCTCTCTTAGTCTACGACGGCCAGGTAACATCTGCTCGAGATTATGACGATTCTAGCTATATGTATACAGAGGAAGTTGTGTGAAGAATGTGACATGCGATGTTTAAGAATAAACAGAAAGAAAATTGAGAAAGTGATACATGGTAGAGACGAAAGATATGACTTAGATTCTCGGAATTTTAGTGCAGTATGTTAGTCTTATTTTAATTAGTTAAGTGTAACTCAAATTCAAATGGCTCTAAGATCTATGGGACCTCTGAGGTCATCAGTCCCCTAGAACCTACAACTACTTAAACCTAACTAACCTAAGAACATCGCACACATCCATGTCCGAAGCAGGATTGGAACCTGCGACCATAGCGGTGGCGCGGTTCCAGACTGAAACGCGTAGAACCGCTCGGCCACACAGGCTGGGAGCGTCAACGTCAATGTTATGTTGTGTTATGTAATCAATAATGTTGTGTTTCAGTGAATGGTACACTCTGATAAATTTTTGAATAGGTCTTTGGGAGAGGAAATGAGGTACCGAATAAAAAATACAGGTAGCCATTTAAAAGAGTCTACCGCTGTTCATATCTTTGAAAAAAAAACGAAGCTACAACGAAGGCAATCATGCTGATTGATGTCCCCCTGACGGCTAAAGAAGATTTACTTGAAACGTTTTGTAATTTGTATCTGGGCAGTTATTTAAGATGATCAAGATAAATGGGACACCCTGTTTACTGTACTACTGGCTTCAAATGCGATACGTTTTGAGTGCGTTAGTTGTATTGTATTGTACTGTATGTTAACCGGGAACCTGGAAACGATGGAGAGGCTCTGTCCCCGCCGCATCCGCAGTGGTCCACAACCCCACGACGACTATCGCAGTCAACTTCACCCCTCTGCCGCCCCACACCGAACCCAATGTTATTGTGCGGTTCGGCCCCCGGTGGACCCCCCAGGGAACGTCTCACACCAGACAAGTGTAACCCCTATGTTTGCGTGGTGAAGTAATGGTGGTGTACGCGAACGTGGAGAACTTGTTTGTGCAGCAATCGCCGGCATAGTGTAATTGAGGCGGAATAAGGGGAACCAGCCCGCATTCGCCGAGGCACATGGAAAACCACCTAAAAACCATCCACCGACTGGCCGGCTCACCGGACCTCGACACAAATCCGCCAGGCGGATTCGTGCCAAGACCAGGCGCTCCTTCCCACTTCGGAAAGTCGTGCGTTTGTCAGTGTACCGGACTTTGAAATACTGCATACAGGGTGTTACAAAAAGGTACGGCCAAACTTTCAGGAAACATTCCTCACACACAAATAAAGAAAAGATGTTATGTGGACATGTGTCCGGAAACGGTTACGTTCCATGTTAGAGCTCATTTTAGTTTCGGCAGTATGTACTGTACTTCCTCGATTCACCGCCAGTTGGCCCAATTGAAGGAAGGTAATATTGACTTCTGTGCTTGCGTTGACATGCGACTCATTGCTCTACAGTACTAGCATCAAGCACATCAGTACGTAGCATCAACAAGTTAGTGTTCATCACGAACGTGGTTTTTCAGTCAGTGCAATGTTTACAAATGCGGAGTTGGCAGATGCCCATTTGATGTACGGATTAGCACGGGGCAATAGCCGTGGCGCGGTACGTTTGTATCGAGACAGATTTCCAGAACGAAGGTGTCCCGACAGGAAGACGTTCGAAGCAATTGATCGGCGTCTTAGGGAGCACGGAACATTCCAGCCTATGACTCGCGACTGGGGAAGACCTAGAACGACGAGGACACCTGCAATGGACGAGGCAATTCTTCGTGCAGTTGACGATAACTCTAATGTGAGCGTCAGAGAGGTTGCTGCTGCACAAGGTAACGTTGACCACGTCGCTGTATGGAGAGTGCTACGGGAGACCCAGTTGTTTCCGTACCATGTACAGCGTGTGCAGACACTATCAGCAGCTGATTGGCCTCCACGGGTACACTTCTGCGAATGGTTCATCCAACAATGTGTCAATCCTCATTTCAGTGCTAATGTTCTCTTTACGGATGAGGCTTCATTCCAACGTGATCAAATGGTTCAAATGGCTCTGAGCACTATGGGACTTAACTATGCTCATCAGTCCCATAGAACTTAGAACTACTTAAACCTAACTAACCTAAGAACATCACACAACACCCAGTCATCAGGAGGCAGAGAAAATCCCTGACCCCGCCGGGAATCGAACCAGGGAACCCGGGCGTGGGAAGCGAGAACGCTACCACACGACGACGAGCTGTGGACCCAACGTGATAAAATTGTAAATTTTCACAATCAACATGTGTGGGCTGACGAGAATGTGAAAGTTTGGGCAGGCATTGTTGGTGATGTCTTGATTGGGCCCCATGTTCTTCCACCTACGCTCAATGGAGCACGTTATCATGATTTCATACGGGATACTCTACCTGTGCTGGTAGAACGTGCGCCTTTACAAGTACGACACAACATGTGGTTCGTGCACGATGGAGCTCCTGCACATTTCAGTCGAAGTGTTCGTACGCTTCTCAACAACAGGTTCGGTGACCGATGGATTGGTAGAGGCGGACCAATTGCATGGCCTCCACGCTCTCCTGACCTCAACC
Source organism: Schistocerca piceifrons (assembly GCF_021461385.2). Taxonomy (NCBI): domain Eukaryota; kingdom Metazoa; phylum Arthropoda; class Insecta; order Orthoptera; family Acrididae; genus Schistocerca; species Schistocerca piceifrons. Next base: position 54,899,843 of record NC_060147.1, read on the forward strand.
CTCTTGACTTTCATTTATTGGGGCATTTGAAAGCTCTTGTCTACGCAACCCCGGTACCAAATGTAGAGACTCTTCGTGCTCGTATTGTGGACGGCTGTGATACAATACGCCATTCTCCAGGGCTGCATCAGCGCATCAGGGATTCCATGCAACGGAGGGTGGATGCATGCATCCTCGCTAACGGAGGACATTTTGAACATTTCGTGTAACAAAGTGTTTGAAGTCACGCTTGGTACGTTCTGTTGCTGTGTGTTTCCATTCCATGATTAATGTGATTCGAAGAGAAGTAATAAAATGAGCTCTAACATGTAAAGTAAGCGTTTCCGGACACATGTCCACATAACATATTTTCTTTCTTTGTGGGTGAGGAATGTTTCCTGAAAGTTTGGCCGTACCTTTTCGTAACATCCTGTATACACTGTGCACAAGTGTTCCAACTGATTATGTTAATTTCCCTACAGATACCCAAGTCTTTGTACTGATTTCCACTACTGTAGGAGGTGAGCGAGTCCGCGGTCAGAGGGACTTGCCGCCGGCACTACCTGTCACGCCCCCCGCTGTGCTGTCAGAGGTCTTCGGCCCCGCCGCCCGATCGTAAACCGGCGCCTCTTCTCCTGGTCTGAAGACGTCGGGCAGGCAGGCTGGCTGTGGCGCTGACACCGGCGGTGTGCGCCGTGTAGATTGCAGTGGCTGGCGTAAAGCCCCAATGTCTCCCCGGGGCATGCTTTACGGCTTCCCCTAGGTCGCGTCCTAGCAGTAGAGGTGTGTGGGATGGGTGGGCGCAGTAAAGGGGGTGGATGGGGTGGGGCGCGATGGCGGTTGTCACGGAGCGCCCGCAGAACCCGCCAGCAGGATGCGCCGCCGCTGCTACTGGGAAGACAGAAAGTAGGGTGGCCTACACTGTGGTTTCCCTACATCTGCGATTTCTGTGCGTGCTACTTTCCGGTACAGGGACGGGAATAACCTACCGGTTATAGACACCAGTATTTTAATTCGAAATGACCGGTATTTTTCGGTATCTACATCTACATACATACTCCGCAATCCACCATACGGTGCATGGCGGAGGGTACCTCGTACCACAACTAGCATCTTCTCTCCCTGTTCCACTCCCAAACAGAACGAGAGAAAAATGACTGCCTATATGCCTCTGTACGAGCCCTAATCTCTCTTATCTTTTCTTTGTGGTCTTTCTGCGAAATGTAAGTTGGCGGCAGTAAAATTTCACTGCAGTCAGCCTCAAATGCTGGTTCTCTAAATTTCCTCAGTAGCGATTCACGAAAAGAACGCCTCGTTTCCTCTAGAGACTCCCATCCGAGTTCCTGAAGCATTTCCGTAACACTCGCGTGATGTTCAAACCTACCAGTAACAAATCTAGTAGCCCGCCTCTGAATTGCTTCTATGTCCTCCCTCAATCAGACCTAATAAGGATCCCAAACGCTCGATCAGTACTCAAGAATAGGTCGTATTAGTGTTTTATAAGCGGTCTCCTTTACAGATGAACCACATCTTCCCAAAATTCTACCAATGAACCGAAGACGACTATCCGCCTTCCCCACAACTGCCATTACATGCTTGTCCCACTTCATATCGCTCTGCAATGTTACGCCCAAATATTTAATCGACGTGACTGTGTCAAGCGCTACACTACTAATGGGAGTATCCAAACATTACGGGATTCTTTTTCCTATTCATCTGCATTAATTTACATTTATCTATATTTAGAGTTAGCTGCCATTCTTTACACCAATCACAAATCCTGTATTCTGCAGTCTCTGTTATAACAGGTGTTTCTTTACTCTTTTCTAACAACCGAGCAAAATATCGATTAGACACAGCAAAAGTGTCAAAACTTTTAGTTTTAAATAAACCTGAGCCTTGGTAAAAATTGCTGCTTTGAAGAGTGCGCCGCAGCGCGTAGTGTGAAGCAGTCGCCCTCCGTTTCTGGCGGTGGCGCCTCTGTGGCAATCGCAGCTTTTGTATCTCCCTCTGGTGGGAAAGGGGAAATGTTGCCTGTTCATGTGCATTTAAGGGGCGCTATGAGCTCGCCAGGAAGTCAGTCTGGGTCAGTCTCTCGTCCCCAGCTTGCTAGTAAGTCTCTCGTCCGCATTTGTTAGGCAGTTAGTGTCTGTCTGTCGCTCGGAGTGCTAGTATGTCTGTCGTTCGGATCAACCTTTAAAGTAAGAGAACTCAGCGAGTGGTCGCCCGGTCGGGGCTTAGTTCCTGCATCTGAGTCTGCGCGTTAGGCCGCCAGTGTACTCGGCTTTGCTCAGGCAATGGTCATTGGCGGTTGGATCGATCGGTTGGTCTGTCGCGCACTGAGACACAAGATGACTTGTCCGTCTTGAGCGTCGGCGCATGTGAGGTCCCCACGTGGGTCCAGTCGGCCGCGCCGTATAGCGAGGGGTAGTGACATCGCGGTCGACACGAGAGCAACAGGAGTCAACCCACGACATCAGTCTGGCCGGTGCGAGCTGCGACGCCGTGAGACGGGAGATCGGCGCGCCTTCCTGCGTCCGTTGAAGCGGCTGGCAGCGGACGGTTCGTGAGAGCGATTTGGGGGTGCTACGCCAGGCCTTCTCGAGAAATCGCAGTTTATTAGAAGTGATTGGTGATATGTTGTGTGATTTACTCTTATTGAATTCTACTTGTTTTCTTGGTGACGTCAGCAGCCGTTTTACTTTGGGGCGCCCCACCATTCTTCTCAGTTTGGCCACCCACGGGAAATGGTTGTTTGTAAATTGGGTGGTCCGTTTTTCCGTTGTGGAGTAGGGGCGGGTTAGAGCAACCTGCGGTTCGAATTGTGCGGTAATCTCCCTATCAATCTACCGTACGTTATTAGCTGCCTCTGTCATGTTTGTCGGGTTTGGTGTGTTAACGAATTTATTGCTTGGAGTGAAACGGCCTAATACCTGAAACATGTTCGATCTTTGGAAACTTTGATATTATTGCCTATGATCTCAAGAGGCTGTATCTGTGTACTGTAGTGCATCTTAACTATTGTTCGGCCAACCTTGAAGAATTTTGTATAAGATTGCATTTCATGGTCTTCTATTTAAGTGGACATTTTAGTATATAAAGTTGCCACCCTTTCACCGTAAGACTTTTCTTAGAAGTTAAAATCTAGTTGCACCATTGGTGCCAAGTTGAATATTTTAATTGTTAGTGTTTTGTACCATTTCCATCCCCCCTACAGGGGGTGCATAGTTTGTGTGATTGTGTAAATTGTTAGAACTCTTAGTTTAAAGTTATCTGGTGTGTTCCGGATTTGCACCAGTGTAGTCTTTCAGAGGCTGTTGTGAGTAGTAGTAACTACGGCCGTGTCAAAAGGAAGCGGCGAGGTTCTCCGCCCGAAAGCTCATACAGTCAAAACTTGTTTCTTTCTGCCTCTGAGTAAATTGTAACTTTGATATTTAGAGGGTGCTTTCTGATTATAATTTTAAATCTGTTTCTTTTAAAATTGCTTTTAGGCCCTATTAAAGTGAATAAAATTGCCATTTGTTAAAAGGAATTTGGTTATGATTTCATCAGTTCCTCCCTGGCAACAACTTACATACTTACATAGTGTGATTAATGTCTTAATGTTCTTGATGAATCGCTAGTAAATGAAATAAATTCTAAATAATATTCTTTGAAAATAAATCACGATTCGAAACCTTTCTTAGAAAAGAAGCATTTTTTATACATGAAATTTGCGTTATTTTGAAACTTTATATTATTACAGAATATGGGGAAACCAGCAGGGTTGGCCGAGAGCACTAATGCGCCGGTTCCTGGACTCGGGTAGGCGCGCTGGCCCCGGATCGAATCCGCCCGGCGGATCCCCGACGTTGGCCGGTGCGTCGGCCAGCCTGGATGTGGTTTTTAGGCGGTTTTCCACATCCCACTAGGTAAATATCGTGCTGGTCCCCCATCCTGCCTCATTTACATGATATGCAGACATTTGTAACATTTCCGCACTATTTCATGGTTTACACTACACGCAAACAGCTGGGGTACACTGATTCCATCCTGGGGAAGATTGGGGTGGCGGCAAGAACGGCATCCAGCCACCCCTTTAAATTAGCAGGAAGGGCATCCGGCCACCGCTTTAAATCCGTTGTAACCACGCTGACCTTGCGTCTATTGCGGGACAAAGGCACACGTGAAAGAAAGAAAGAAAGAAAGAAATGCTACCACTGGAAGACTTGTCTCCATACACACAGTCTACAGACGACTGAACAGACACGGTTTATTCGCCCGGAGACCTGCAAGGTGCATTCCACTGACCTCTGGTCACAGTAGAGCCTGTAAAGCCTGGTGTCAAGAACACAGTACATGGTCATTGGAACAGTGGTTCCAGGTTATGTTCACGGACGAGTCCAGGTATAGTCTGAACAGTGGTCTCGCCGGGTTTTCATCTGGCGTGAACCAGGAACCAGATACCAAATCCTTAATGTCCTTGAAAGGGACTTGTATGGAGGTAGTGGTTTGATGGTGTGGGGTGGGATTATGATTGGTGCGCCTACATCCCTGCATGTCTTTCATGGAGGAACTGTCACAGGTCAGATGTATCGGGACGTAATTTTGCACCGGTATGTCCGCCTTTTCAGGGGTGCAGTGGGTTCCACCTCCCTCCTGATGGATAATAACGCACGGCCCTACCGAGCTGTCATCGTGGAGGAGTACTTTGAAACAGAAGGTATCATGTGAATGGAGAGGCCTGCCTGTTCTCCTGACCCAAACCCCATCGAGCAAGTCTGGGATGCTCTTGGTCGACGTATCGCTGCACGTCTTCAAAGCCCTACGACACTTTAGGAGCTCCGACAGGCATTGGTGCAGGAATGGGAGGCTATACCCCAGCAGCTGCTCGACCACGTGATCCAGAGTATGCCAACCCGTTGTGCGGCCTGTGTACGTGTGGATGGTGATCATATCCCATATTGATGTCGGGGTACATGCGCAGGAAACAGTGGCGTTTTGTAGCACATGTGTTTCGGGAGGGTTTTCTCAACTTATCACCAATACCGTGGACTTACGGATCTGTGTCGTGTGTGTTCTCTATGTGCCAGTTTTGTGTAGTGCCACATTGTGTGACTCCACATTCTGCAATTATCCTTAATTTATGAGCAGGAGTGTAGTATGGGTCAGCTCACATAACAAGAAAGTAAAAGCAGAGGCACTGAAGAGGGCAGTTTAGTAGAGAGAGCTGTAGCCAGGGATGTGGCTGGATTCTTGTCGCATAGTCGTCTTTCCGCGGAGTTTTGTTACCTAGCAATGAAGTTATCACCCGCATTCTATCTCACCCCCCCCTCTCTCCCTCCCCCCCCCCCCCCCCCCGCAAGTTCCTCACCGCCACCCATTCAACGGAATGGGATGGATGTGCGCTGATCTGTAACATTCCTGCTTCCTGGGGTAAGTACTTTATTTCTATGAAATACGTATGAGTTGAGCGAGGGTGCAATAGCAGACGTATGAAATCACTGCGTTGTACAGATGCTGCTAGCGTGGTGCAGCACTCGTGAAAAATTGCACCGACAGCAGAAGTTCCACGAACTGTGGTGAAAGTCTGAGGAGATTGTCCTCTCGTCTGCGCGCCAACCCGTTTATTTTAACTTGGACCCTTTTAGGTGTGTACGTATTTAGACCGTCTTTCTACAGTTAATATTAGATAAACAACTGATACACTAGAGGGACACAAATGCTTTGTGGATCATTGTAAAGGAATGATCGCCCAGCAAAGTCGTTCGCGCCAGACAGTGCTAAGACCGCACGGTGTCAGATTGTAATCAGTAGGGGTCGGTCACCTACTAGCATAGTAATAGGCTATACTAAGAGCCTATGAAAGTCTAATTTATCTTTTGACATGTAAGGCTGCTTGTCTGATTTCGGATGAGGAGATCAAACAGCACGATTATAGGTCCCATTGCATTAGGAAAGCATGGGCAAGGAAACCGGCCGTGCGCTTTCAAAGGAACCATCCCAGCATTTGCCTGTAACGATTTAGGAAAATCACGGCAAACCTAAATCAGGATGACCGGACGCGGCTTTGAACCGCCATGCTATATAATGCGAGTCCAGTGTTCTAACCACTGCGCCCTATGTTAATAAGAAGTACCGTTCAATTAGCAAGTGGTTAAGGACTGAAATTTGGCTATTGGGACTGACAGATGATTTATCGTGTGAACTTGATAGGCGTACACTAAACTGCGGAGCACCTTATACGTTAGTTTTCTACTTCATGTCGTGGAATATAGCTGGCATCTCGTGTGAATTATTGATTTCATTATATAGTCGAGATAAAAGCCCTAGCCGGTTAACTCTGCAAAACCATACTGCCTCTTATACAAAGCGACCGACTCAAGAGCCAAGTTCTACTTCTGTGCTGTCATGACAATAAAATGTCATGAAACACCAGGTTGGTGGACCTATTACAAGTGCGGTATCTGATCTTGGTGTGGCAAAATGCAAGTAGGTCACTTACGGTGTGCTACTCCACTACAAATCAGACAGCATCGTGCTATCTGTTGTGATGCGCGGTAGAGACTACACACGGATCTGTTTCTATAGGCACGTATTATGTATTAGCCGCACATTTAACATCCGGCGAGAAAAGGCGCACTACCGATTTCCCCGTTAAGGTAACTTCACCACACATTGTCGAGTAGCTACTGTAATGCCCACGAAGGTGTACATGTGAAGTACACAAGGCTACTATGAATTACTCATTCTTTTTCAAAGGGCTTTGTTTTCCGAAATATTACTCGTAGAAATATGATTTATGCACGAATAGACACGTAAAATCACAAATTTTGCATTTCACACTCTATAAACACTCTAAAAGTGCTCCTTCAGCTACACCACACACTGTCGAGTGGTAGTCAAGTTCGTTCCAAACCTTACGTAGCAACATCCCGTCAATTGTCACCAAAGCAGCACTGGTGCTTTCTTTGAGCTGTTCCTGGCAGTAGGAGTACGTAAAACCTGTGCTTAATGTACCCCTGCAGGAAAAAGTTACAAGCTGTTAAGCGAACTGTGGAGGGTAGAAGGGAATGGGGAGGAGGCAAGGGTATAGACACACATCATATTCACCACTACACTCAATCGTACGATGCGGGAGTTTAGAAAGAAACAAACATCGTGGCTCCAGTGAGGCCCGCGCTGTCTTCCCGGAAGATGAAATTATCCGAATCATAAGACAGTTGTGGAAACAACCTCAGCCGTTACACAGAAAGGTAAAAGATATCCATCACAGTCTTCTCACAGAAAAGAATGGCCTATACAAGTTTGTCTACCGCACTGGTTAGTGTTGTTGATACCAATGCACAAATCTCTGTTTACATGGCGTTTCTTAACCACAGTTCCTTTCGAATGGCCACTATTCTGGGCTAACAGGTCAGCATTTCACATGATCCAAAATACAAAAACTCTTTTCTTGGCCGGCCGCGGTGGTCTTGCGGTTAAGGCGCTCAGTCCGGAACCGCGCGACTGCTACGGTCGCAGGTTCGAATCCTGCCTCGGGCATGGATGTGTGTGATGTCCTTAGGTTAGTTGGGTTTAATTAGTTCTAAGTTCTAGGGGACTGATGACCAAAGAAGTTAAGTCCCATAGTGCTCAGAGCCATTTGAACCATTTCTTTTCTTGCTTAGCCGCCATTTTGCCAGCGCCCTGCAGTCGTAATGCCAGCTGATGGGCACAATGCAAACTCGATGAATTGATGATTCCTCATGCATCATCAGTCATATTTGCATTCGTAAGACCGTGGAAAAGGGAGAACTTTGCAAACGAATTGATTATTCTTAGAATCCTTGTATATCCATCCATCACACACAGTAGAGCGGGTTGTGGAATGTGTGGTGTCACCGCCAGACACCACACTTGCTAGGTGGTAGCTTTAAATCGGCCGCGGTCCATTAGTACATGTCGGACCCGTGTGTCGCCACTGTGTGATCGCAGACCGAGCGCCACCACAAGGCAGGTCTCGAGATACGGAATAGCACTCGCCCCCAGTTGTACGGACGACATTGCTAGCGACTACACTGACGAAGCATCGCTCATTAGCCGAGCAGATAGTTAGAATAGCCTTCAGCTAAGTCCATGGCTACGACCTAGCAAGGCGCCATTAGCCTTACATAGTTTGATAGTTATCGTATGAAATGTCTCATCAAGAACGCTGTAAACAAATGGTGGATTAAAGTTAAGTATTCCAGCAGCTACGTACTTTTCTTTATAGCAGTTATGAAGTATCCTGTTTCAGACCATCAAGTCCGCCTGCTTGCTTAATGGCCGCCTCCCTTAAATAATGTGCGTAGTGCTGGCAATCTGTCAACACTACAGAATGTATATGTAAATGTAGAGTACCTCCGCCCAAAATAAAAATCAGTGCCTGGAGAAAGAAACGTTAGAACCAAAGTAAAAGCAGAAGCAGTGAAGAAGGGGCTGAGTAGAGAAAGATGTAGCCAGATATGTGGCTGGATTTTCGCCTCGCCTTTTCGCGGAGTTTTGCTGCCGAGCAATGAAGTTGTCACAGGCCATAACCTTCTATCTCCTCCCCTCTTCCCCCCCCCCCCCCCCTTTCATCCCGCAAGCGCCATTCTCGTACCGCAACAGACAAAGGAGCATCGGCTGTCGCCCCCCCCCCCCCCCCTTCCCCGGCGTCTCAAGCAATGGACGTGAAACAAAACAACGGAACCGCAGCGTGGTGTGGGAGAAGGGCGCACTGCCATCTCTTTCCGCTGGAGCTCTTAGACAAAGGCGACCTTTCATCAGGTCGCGTGCTCCCGCGCCTAATGCCGTCGCAGCACGCGACCGTTCGGAGCCTCTTTCCTACCCACCGTCTTTGCAGCGCGAGATAGAGCGCACCCCCACCACTACTGGCCGTACGCCATCGAGGCGTCTTTACTGTTGTAGTTTGCGCGAGGGAACCAACTTGTGTCTAGTGTGTGCGAGATGGTACGGCGATAGGGGGCGACTTACGATGTTTCCTGTTGCTGCAGTAGTGCTTTCCGTTCCGGATTTACTAGCTCGCAAACTCATTCATCCCAGGCTGCCGCTGGAGAGAAGACTGCTACGCGAACAAAAGGTAACCAACTACAGACTTTTTTCCATTACCATCTCACATTCTTCGAAAATATTGCGATGTACTTTACGGGTTCAATCGGAAACTAACATTCATCACCTACTGTATAGGAGGGGCAGCAATAAACTTTTGCCGCTCGGGATTGGCCGAGCAGTCTATGGCGCTGCAGTCATGGACTGTGCATCTGGTCCCGGCGGAGGTTCGAGTCCTCCCTCGGGCATGGGTGTGTGTGTTTGTCCTTAGGATAATTTAGGTTAAGTAGTGTGTAAGCTTAGGGACTGATGATCTTAGCAGTTGAGTCTCATAAGATTAAAAAAAATAAAAATAAACTTTTAATTATTATCAGCTGGAAAAAAGTGTTACATAATTTTTTATTGACTTGCAGGTATGCGCCTGCAGTCCTGACAGACCGCAGTGCGCCACCATGGGAGCATAAAGAATTTGAAAAAGTAACTATTTTTTTTTTAATTGAAAAGATAAATAGAACTTTCCGACAACTGCCGTGAAATAAAACATAGAGTTTTTATCAAGCAAAATAATAATCTGGCTATAGATGTGTACATAAGCCAATTACATGTTGAAAGGTGGCTACACTGAGCCACAGCGCCAGAGATTGCGCCAAAGAGTATTATTCAGCCGCCTCCACTGGCAGTTCTTATCGAGAAGTCGTGGTGGAGAGTGCTTGTCGAGATTTGGTAGTAGTCAGTGCTTGTGGAGTGGTAGTAGTGAGCGCTTGTTGAGATGTTGTAGTAGGGGGTGCTTGTTCCATGTTTTATGCAGTTGTTTGATGGGCTAGACAGCAGATGATGTTCGAATGAAGATATTGTAATGATCAGAGTGCTTTTCGTCAATATATATGAAGGTAAAAAGAATTCCCTTTTTTTTATTATTTCAATGTCTTAAATAATGCTTCGTTACAGGTTCAGTCAACAAAGCATCTGGTTTGTGTTCTTGTATTAGAGTGTAATTCTGGTTTTCTTGCGCAATTATAGTATTTCTATTTTTTTAAATTACTTCAGTATAAATGGTATTTAAAATTTCTTGTCTTATTGAAGAAGAACCGTGCCAGATGTGTACGTTGAATCACACTTTCACACACAGAACAGTTACACTTGTGTTTTGGTTTCGTACGTTTTATAGTTGCTGGGGACTTAATTAATTAATTGTGTTAACGGAAATTTTCTTTCATTCTTTGTTGTTATTCTATGCAGTCAGATTGCGTACTAAAACTAGTCAGGGCCAACCGTTAACGAGACCTCGTAATCGGACATACAGCGACTAAAATTTAAAAATTATTTGCATTATAAAAATAATTAAGCCCCCATGCAATGTACAAAATGGAAACGAAATGATACAAAGCGCTAATGTTAAGTTATTATTCTAAGGTGGTCCTGTCATTTGGTTTTTGTATGCCATCGATGTGCACATCAGAGAGAGAGAGAGAGAGAGAGAGAGAGAGAGAGAGAGAGATAGATATGTAGTATTACTTTTTAATTAGTAGTATTTATTTTGCTTTTAAAATTATTTCCGACAGTTACGGAATCGGAGATTGCATATTACATCCTTTCTTATAGTTTCATCTGTGTGTACTTATCGATGTATTTGCTGACGTACAACCTCCGTTTAATTTCGTTAGTCATTTTTATGTCTAATTCTTTTGTCTAGCGTCCGCTGGTTTTTGTTCTGTTCTGTTCCCGTTCTGATTCGGTACGGACACATTGTCATGATTCTCTGTATGAATTTATGTTAAGATGTACCTAAAGTGCTTATAATATAGTCAAAGTTAACTTTACTATGATTCTTATTTTTAAATTTCAACCTTCCATGTCACTTTGTTATTAAAATTGTATGATTTATGTTTTTTCAGACGATCACGACGAGAAAAGAGGCGCCGACGAGCCATTGTTAGTGGACGTATATGGCTGAACACTTCTCGTGTTCAGTCATTAACTTCAAAACGCGTATATCGCTCCACGTCCCTGAGTTTGGTGCGCCGATCATTTCATTTGCATCTTGCCGCAGTTCTCATGCGAGTGACGCAAAGAATGATTCGGCCCGCCGTCCACTAACAGTGACGTCGTCGTGCGACCTACACCAGTCGGACACAGTCCACGCTTCGTTCAAATTATTGATGGCGGTCCATGTTTCATTTTTTTTTTTGTTTATACTAGCCGCTGCACGCCGAGCTCGGTACGGAGCGTTGCAGTGTCATCGCTCTGCGCCGTCCGTGTTGCGGGCGACAAATGCGCGCGCGACCGCCATCTATTGGCACTTTCTCCTCCGTTATTAATTTGGAATGCTAATTTACCTTTTTGATTCCCCTTTAAGGCTAGGAAACGTGTCAGAAAGAGAAATTTACGTTACTGTTGAACAATATTTGGTCTTGTCGTGGCAAGGTCTTTGCCTCTGCGCATTCTGATACATTCTTACAAGGAAACCTCCCCATCACCCCCCCCCCCCTCCCCCCTCAGATTTAGTTATAAGTTGGCACAGTGGATAGGCCTAGAAAAACTGAACACAGATCAGTTGAGAAAACACGAAGAAGTTGTGTGGAACTATGAAAAAATATAAGCAAAATATACAAACTGAATAGTCCATGCGCAAGATAGGCAACATCAAGGATAATGTGAGCTCAGGACCGCCGTGGTCCCGTGGCTAGCGGGAGCAGCTGCGGAACGAGAGGTCCTTGGATCATGGCTTCCGTGGAGTGAAAAGTTTAATTTTTTTTTATTTTCAGACAATTATTATCTGTCCGTCCGTCCGTCCGTCCGTCCGATGCGACGTAACTGCGCCGTAGTATGGGGACGCTGCACCTAAACAAACATCGAAACAAAATATATGACAGAGCACAGGGAAAACTGTGCGACTGTGAAACTGTTGCATTCATTTGTTGCAGTTTATGTGACAAACTCGTACGTTTTGATCACTTTTTTGTGAGTGATTATCACATCCACGAGAAAACCTAAATCGGGCAAGGTAGAAGAATCTTTTTACCCATTCGCCAAGTGTACCAGATGGGTCGACAACATATTCCTGTCATGTGACGCACATGTCGTCACCGGTGTCGTGTAGAATATATCAGACGTGTTTTCCTGTCGAGCAATCGGTGGACCTATGACCTTGCGATCAAATGTTTTCGGTTCCCATTGGAGCGGCACGTCCTTTCGTCTACTAATCGCACGGTTTTGCGTCGCGGTCGCAAAACACAGACACTAAACTTATTACAGTGATCATAGACGTCAATGAACGAACGGACAGATCATAACTTTGCGAAAATAAAGAAATAAACTTTTCACTCGAGGGAAGGCTTGATCCAAGGACCTCTCGTTCCGCAGCTACTCACCCTAACCACGGGACCACGGCGCCCCTGAGCTCACGCTATCTTTGATGTTTCCTATCTTGCGCATGGACTACTCAGTTTGTATATTTTGCTTATTTTTTCATAATTCCACACAACTTCTTCCTGTTTTCTCGATTGATCTGTGTTCAGTTTTTCAAGGCTTATCCACTGTGCCAACTTATAACTACATCTGAGGGGGGTGCGATGGGGAGGTTCCCTTGTAAGTTGAATTGTGGTAAGTGAGGGACGTATTCAGTAGTGCTGTGTTCATCTGTTAGATGAAGAAAGATTAACTGTAAAGGACAACCTGGATGAGTAAGATGAATACATTAGAAATCAAAGACAATATAGATTTTGAATAATGTTGTTATTTTTTTAGTAGTTTGCAGCACTGTGCAGCTAGAAATGACTATTGTCAGCTAGTTAACTTGCTCAGAGCTGAGAGAAAGACCACCCCACTTCCATGAGCAGTGCATCAGCATATTAACTGATGAAGCTGTTTCGCTTTTGTACAAATTCTCTGTTAACACTGTATCCTTTCTAAACCATTGTTTACTTTGTTAAGCATCGTATTGTCCAGACCATTGTTGTGTGTGAAGACCATGTGCAGATTTTTCTTCTTGTTGGAATGCATACTTCATTCTACAATCGTTGCCTTGGAATATCTGTGGTGTCACCGCAAGGCACCAAACATGCCAGGTTGTAGGCTTCAAATCAGTACACATCGGACCCGCGAGTCGCCACTGTTGACGCCAGCAGACCGAGCGGCCGCCACGCGGCTGGTCTTCACGAGACAAGCTAGCGCACTGGCCAGTTATACAGCCGACTTTAATAGGAATGGTTCACTTGTTATAGCTTCAGAGATCTCATTTGCTGAGACGCTATTTAGCATAGCCCTCAGCTAAGTCAGTAGCTGCGACCTAGCCAGGCGCCACATACAGTTTATGCATTGACAACTCATCTATAAGTGTGAAGCAATCAGAATTGTAAAGAAGTATTCGCAGTTCAGTCTATAACTGCACTTGTAAATATTATTGTACAAAGGCAAGATCGACGTTCACCGCTGATGCTGAATTAAAGCTAAGTATTTAATTGTATCCCTGTCTACTACTTTCTGATCACCTAAGATGTTCCAGATACATCCAATCTAGTGTAGTTCATTGATCCTCACGTCAGCCTACGTGATGAACCCGTGCAATTAATGGCTACACCTCGTGATCAGACGAGGAGTCAAATTGCGTGACTCAGCCGGGTCACCCTTTTCCCATGAGGTCCATAGTTCCGCCTCGTACATAACAATGTCATTTCACGGGAGTAGTTATCATTACGCATTACCACACGCAACAGTTTGGATATGTATTTAGAAACAGAAATCTAGCTTAGCCGCTGACGAGTTGCTTCCGAGAAATCGGCAACAATGTTGTCAAGACGCGAGGTAGGCGGAAATTTTAATTGGGGGTCAGATAATTGTTTTTCTTCCGTTACACGTTTAGTAGAAAGACAAGTAGCATTCAGAGATATCAGTTACACTTCAGTGAAAGGTCTCTGTTGGATTCCTTTCATGTTAATTTCATAAATTTGTTGTCACATACGGCATAAATTCCTCTTCTAAATTTACTGTGGCGTTTCTGACTATCTGGGTGGAGACTAAGTAGTGGAACGTGTTACTTTTACACATAAACAAGAACGATCTGTCACACTACTACACTTTAAAACACAGTTTATATGTAATTCATGTCACACAGTCTCATACGGAAACTACAACCGCTTTCTTTTATATACTGTATATGGTAAGACACTGTCATCCCCCTTCCCTTCTGTGTGAGAGGATGAATGAGCAAATGTATTTCTAGTTGCATGCTTGAGGGTAGCAGACAAGCCTGTCTGCTAGAGAACAGTAGGACCAACGTCGGAACAGGTAGCTACGCTTTCTAAAAGCAAAGAGGTTTCTATTCTTAGTATGGTCCTGTCTGTCCCTTGTCATGTTGGTATAGGAAGCTGCCTCTCTGGCCACTTCCGTTTGTATTTGTGAGCCACCCTCAGGAAGGGACCACGTCAGTCTGTCCGCGGCGAGCGTCTGAAGTGGTGAGATCTCCGGCTAAGCGCGTGTCTGCTAAGTCCGTAGGACAATGGATTTATTAAGTTCAGCCTAACTGAAAATTTTATCACCTTTACTTCAGGTTTAGCTCTAAAATATCTAATGTTATCTTAAATTGCAACGCAGTGTGATTCGAGTGTGAAGTTCAGAATATATTCCGGTAGTTGCTTTGTCACTACTTTATGAGTAAAGTGGAACCACGTGTTGATCAGTAACTCTAAGATCATCAATCTTAAATGCGAACGTGCGTGAGATTATAACGTCTCGTCTTGACAATATTATTCAATATAGCAACTTTTCTTTATGTTCAACCCACGTGGGGTGTACTTTGTGAGACCAGTACCACGTGCTTATACAATGGTTTGACCCATCAGGTTAATAGTAAGACGATAGTAACCAGTTTGAGGTTTTTCTTTTCTAAATTGCGTTTCGATGTAATTTATTTTAACTATCAAAATTATTGTGGAGTTACACTCATTATGTAAACCAAGTTGACCACGTGAAACTTGTGGTGTAATCATCAAAGTAGCCGTCAGCTACTCTTTTCGGGAAGATTTCACAGAGAGTTAATATGAATTTAGTATACCAGTGTGTGGTAATTTCATGACGGACAGGATTGCGCTACGAACGTAACTTCTTTGGGTGAAAATTGAATCGGTTGGTTGTGGTTAATTTCCTCTTGCATATGTTTCAACGTTCTTCGTGTGTTATTTTATGAATGCAGTCTCCCAATCTTGGCTCCATATTTGATATGTTCCGTAAGATTACAATCTCACATTTTCACAGTCCTAAATAAGGCACCAGCACTCACGTTTAATATGCTGAAATTTCAATGATCAATGTTAAAATAAATTTCCAAATATAAACTGATTTCTTTTTATTTAAATTCTCTTTTTTATATATATATCACCGGTTGTCGTATGACTCTTAAAAGATTATAAGTAATGTTAGTCTGGTTGGGAATTTGGTAAGCTAGACTGGATACCTGGAAACAGTTGCGCAGTAATGCAAGGTTAACTTCCTCAGACAGCTCACAGCTTTTAACCCGCTTGTTTGTCTATCAGCACCGCTTACACCACAAATTAAAGCAACAACGTTACATCAGTTCAGTTAAAATTAGGTTCTGTTAGTCGAAGGTTAGCGTACGAGTTTATTGAATAACAGCTTGTGGGGCATAGTTTTAGTAACACATAGATTTTTACAGAGTGGTAGGTAAAGTTGGGTCAATTTTCAGATAGCTGCGAAGATAGTGGGGAGGATACACTATTCATATTCATAAGTTTCGGGAAATAATTTCACTCACATTCATCCAAATCAATAGTAATAGGTCTTGACGAACAGACTTGTACCATCAATCGGTGTTAGTATGCTGAACACATATCTTCATCTCCATACATACCACGTAAATCAGCGTACGGTGCATGGCGGAGGATACCTTGTTACACAAATTTTATGGTCATGTCTGGAAGTGCCGCCATACAAGTGAAAAGCTGTTCTTAACGGCTACCGCACCACGGTGGGTGGGGATAACATTATGCTATGGGGGCGGGGGAAGGAACACATTCACCTGGCCCTCTATGGGAGTATGGTAGTAACTGAAGCCACAATTGCAACTGTGGGCTCAGTTATTGCGCACTACCTGCTTCTCTTCATGGTTGACATCTACTCCAAGGAGAATCAATCATAATTAATTGAAACCCTCAGCTACCGACAGGTGTTGTTGACATGCCTTGATGGAGACAGGTGAAAATATGTGCCCCGACTAGGACCCGAACCCGGGATCTCCTGCTTACATGGGAGACGCTCTATCCATCTGAGCCACCGAGGACACAGATGAATAGCGCGACTGCAGGGACTTATCCCTTGCACCTCGGTGGCTCAGATGGATAGAGCGTCTGCCATGTAAGCAGGAGATCCCGGGTTCGGGTCCCAGTCGTGGCAAACATTTTCAGCTCTCCCCATCAAGGTATGTCAACAAGGGCTGTCGGCAGCTGAGGGTTTCAATTAATTATCATTTATTCTAGAGTAGCTACACGGTCATCAATGGTACCTTTTCTTTCGAGAATAGTTACTATCTTCATATACCATGGAGAATCATATCTTCCAGAAAGATAACTGTCCACGTCATGACGACAGAATCGTGCTACAGTTGTTTGAAGAGCATTATAGAAAAACCATTTTCTACATCTATGTACATACTCTGAACAAACTAAATTAGGGGACTTTGGTACGAATACTCCGACAATTCACTGTTAAAATTTTGACAGTCAATGTGTCTCTAGTTTATATGGTATCAGATTTCACTCTCTGTGTATTGACGCTCTATCCACGATCATTCATCACAGGACCTAACTACTACCTAGCCTGAAAACCCAGGTGCACCCCGAAAATACTCCGCTTACCTAGCAGCTGCCTCCTTTGTGTTTTGCACCCTGATCTATTACAGGGAATACCACAACTTTTGTATATTTGCAGTACTATACTGGACAATATATCCTTGCTGCTTCTTCCATTTGACATCAGTGGAAAAATGTGTAATTAATTAATGTAGCAGTAGTCTGACATCGACATTACCTATCACCAACACTATTTTCTAGAGGCCTATAGAATTACATCTTGGCCTACAGCTCCACATGCCCCATTATAGCGCTTGGAGGACGTACACCGTTTGAGCTCGCATATCTATGGTTTCACCTTCGTGGCCTTTTCGACAGACGAATGTAATAGGCAGCAATATATCGGCCGATTCTTCTAGAAATGTACACTCACGGAACATTAATAGTAAACCACACTGTGATGCGCGACACCTCTCTTGCAGCGTCTGTCGCTAGAGTTAGGTGAGCACCATCGCGACACTTTTGCGCTTACTATATGGAGCTGTAAGAAAGCGCGCTGCTTTTCTTTGGATCTCGCATTCGGGAGGACGACGGTTCAATCCCGCGTCCGGCCATTCTGATTTAGGTTTTCCGTGATTTCCCTAAATCGCTCCAGGCAAATGCAGGGATGGTTCCTCTGAAAGGGCACGGCCGACTTCCTTCCCTAATCCGATGAGACTGATGACCTCGTTGTTTGGTCTCTTCCCCCAAAACCAACCAACCAACCTTTCTTTGGATCTCCTCTGTTCGTTGTATCAGTTCTGTCCAGACTGGACAACAATATGGAAGTACTTGTCGAGCGAGGGTTGTATAAGCTACCTCCGTAATGGAGTCTACGCTTGCAACAACTCTTGAACGGACGTCAGTCTGGTATCGACCTTTCCTGGGTTTATTTTTATGTGGTAATTCATTTAAATTACTCCGTACACATGCTCATAGGTATTTTATCGAAGTGGTTGGTTCAAAAATGGCTCTGAGCACTATGGGACTTAACATCTGTGGTCATCAGTCCCCTAGAACTTAGAACTACTTAAACCTAACTAACCTAAGGACATCACACACATCCATGCTCGAGGCAGGATTCGAACCTGCGACCATAGCGCTCGCGCAGTTCCAGACAGTTGCACCTAGAACCGCTCGGCTACGCCGACCGGCGAGAGCACTAATGCGCTGCTGCCTGTACTCGGGTAGGGGCGCCGGCCCCGGATCGAATACGCCCGGAGGATTAACGACGATGGGCCGGTGCGCCTGCCAGCCTGCATGTGGTTTTTAGGCGGTTTTCCATATCCCACCAGGTGAATACCGGGCTGGTCCTCCTGTCCCACCTTAGTTACACGACTCGCAGATATCTGAAACACTTTCGCACTATTTCATGATTTACACTAGATGCAGACAGCTGGGGTACACTGTTTCCATCCCAGGGGGGTTCGGGATGGCGGCAGGAAGAGCATCCGGCCACCCCTTCACATTAACCTTACCAAATCCGATAGTAACCCTGCCGACCCCGCGAAAACTGCGGCCCAAAGGTAGTAGCAAAAGAAGAAGAAGCTTGAAGTGAATACACATTACATTTATAATTGTCAGCAGTGCCCAAAAGGAGGCACACTTGGTTACACGTGTAAGCCTTACATGGGATGTGCCATAGCATCCTGAAAATCTGGACGTTCCATGTAAATCTGGACATCTGCTAACACAAGAGACATGTATCCAGGCGAACAGACGGTAGCTGCTTCCAGAAGGACCTTTACTGGACCTCAGGAAACAGGAAACACCAACAACACGTATTTACGCAGCTATGTAAGTGACTTTAGGAAACATATATGCACATTTATGAAGATCCTGATGCATACAGGCGTGTAAAACACGCCATAACGCCACAATCGATATGCATCGATTGATACTAGACATAGTGGCCACTCCTGTACTGAAGAACAGTTATCAACGTGAATCTACTTCGTTAACACACAAAATTCCTTTCTCTTTTACACTGTCGATATTATCACTGGGGCGTTTACTCTTCCGTGTATGAGCAGTCTCCAGTGGGTGTTCAAAAATGGCTCTGAGCACTATGGGACTTAACATCTGTGGTCATCAGTCCCCTAGAACTTAGAACTACTTAAACCTAACTAACATAAGGACATCACACACATCCATGCCCGAGGCAGGATTCGAACCTGCGACCGTAGGAGTCGCGTGGTTCCCGACTGAGCGCCTAGAACCGCTAGACCACCGCGGCCGGCCAGTGGGTGTCCTCAGACACAAATACACATAATAAATAAGGATTTCAGTCAGTTCACATCTTAAGTTGGTACAAGAATTGTTAGCTACATTTAATTTTACACGTCCTGATCACCCGCGTGTGTTTTCTGTTCTGTAGGTGTCAGGTGCCGTGGAAACGGTCACCCCTTTAAAAGTGCTAATGGGACGTTCTTGTCTACCCAACCGGAAACAGAACCGCCGTCGCCTTATGTACAGTGCCACAGCAGACCGTTAGATCAAGAGTAAATAACAGGCAAATATCACAATACGACAAAAAATAAAGAAGAACGATATCTACAATTAGCCTTTCCAAGTGTGATATCACTTAAGTGTCTTTCAGAGGTAGTCGGTTACATTATGACTTTTTCTTCATACCGCCACCTCTTACGCGTTTTTTTTTTAGCGGTAATCAAGGTGCCACTCTCTCTTCGAGACCTATGTGATCCAGGATCAGGTTCGTAAATGTATAAATGGTTGAAGGCAACTAAATATCGAAATGTTTCCACAAAAAAAAAAAAAAGAAAAAGTATGTCGAACTGTTGACGCCGGCCGGAGTGACCGAGCGGTTCTAGGCGCTACTGTCTGGAACCGCGCGACCGCTACGGTCGCAGGTTCGAAACCTGCCTCGGGCATGGATGTGTGTGATGTCCTTAGGTTAGTTAGGTTTAAGTAGTTCTAAGTTCTAGGGGACTGATGACCTCCGCTGTTGAGTCCCATAGTGCTCAGAGCCATTTTTTGAACTGCTGACGATGCGCCAAGAATGTTTGAAAGGAGCTGAGTTTGTGCATTTTCTGGATTAATACGCGGAACTATCGTCACATAGTATACTTGTGATGTTCCCTGCCGTTATTAGCCGTTGCCTACCGCATAGCGTGATGTATGTATGCCATAAAATTGACTACATTTGAATGTTACTCCGCCTCTGTCTCGGGTTATTTAGGCCACTGAATAATGACTGTGCTGTGCACAACAGAGACCATATGATCGATTATCGAAATCTGTGTCCCATCTCCATGTCCCCCTTTCCTCCCCCCCCCCCCCCCCCCACCATCTCTCTCTCTCTCTCTCTCTCTCTCTCTCTCTCTCTCTCTCTCTCTCTCTCTCTCTCACTGTGTGTGTGTGTGTGTGTGTGTGTGTGTGTGTGTGTGTGTGTGTGTGTCTACCTATCTCTGTCTCATTCTGTCTGCAAGTACTGGCGCAAGGAAAATCTATAAGGCACCGAATACTCGTTATTGTTGGTCTTTTGTCCAATTTCTATCAACTGCCCCACACTACGTTGCACCTGAGTAATAAACTTAGAATCCCTTTCATCAATATCGCCTTAGCTCAGGATGAATCTCCGAAGTATCCTCGAGTTGTTGTAGATACAACATTAAGCTATAAGGAACAACGGACAAAGACAGCAGCAAATCTCTGTAGAAAGAGTCGCATCATACAGAAACAACGCGGCACAACATGTGGCTCTTCGGCCTCCATGTCACGAAGAACCGCTTCAGCCATGGTTTTTTCTTTTTCAGTAGAAGAGTACTACTGCCCCATGTGGCTTGACAGCCCTAACTTACAAAAATATACATTGAACTGTATCAGACAATGCGAATGATTCAGACACGATTCTGCCAGCCATGTGTCATATACCTTCATTACAACTGGGATGACATCAACACTTCTTGCAGAATTTAGGAAAATTCGGAATTGCTGTGTGTCGGAATTTACTAGACAAATTTTTCCTTTTTTTTTTTGGTCTAAACTATCTCCTCCGAAAATATTAGAAAGCAAAGACCTTGCAGTAGAATAGATTTGTTTCACGGCATCAAAGACGGAGTAGTTCACGTAGCTATTAAGGTATGCTTTTTAGTGCCTGTCTTCAGTAGACGTTTTTGCTTAAAGTGGTAGATCATGTCATATCCCTGAATAATGACCGTTCCTCCTTTGACACTCTGTGTTATAACTGAATTGCGGCATACATTAAACTAAATAGTCAGACTACAGCAATTGCACCTCTATATGATTCTATACTCAAAGTAAACATAGCATATTCAACTTTTGTGGTCCTGTCCTCCTCAGTTGCGCGTAATACTACGGTATATTGATAATTTTCACACACACACACACACACACACACACACACACAAACGCACACACGAATGCATACACGAACAGACCACAGATACTTCAATAGTTACACTCATAAGTTTGGCAGTAATATTCGCTCACCGAGCGAGGTGGCGCAGTGGTTAGACACTGGACTCGCATTCGGGAGGACGACGGTTCAATCCCGCGTCCGGCCATCCTGATTTAGGTTTTCCGTGATTTCCCTAAATCGCTCCAGGCAAATGCCGGGATGGTTCCTTTCAAAGGGCACGGCCGACTTCCTTCCCCGTCCTTCCCTAATCCGATGAGACCGATGACCTCGCTGTCTGGTCTCCTTCCCCAAAAACAACCAACAACCAACCAATATTCGCTCTTTGGCAAAAACATTTGACAGTCGGCAACAGAAACCAAAACATTGCATTAAAACAAGCGTTCAGCGCATAGTGCTGGGGAATGCGGAAAAAACAGCAAATTGACGCTCATAGGAAGAAGAACAACACCAAAAATGCAACAGGAGCGTAATATGTAAGAAACTGTCTACGCAACCTGTAAGTACAGTTCAAAACATTACTACTTAATAGGAAATACCAACCACCAGAACTGTTTATAACCTATAGGCACAGTGACAAAAAATGTAAATAAAATAGCTAACATATGTACATATTCCAGGCCACTGATGATGCCTTGCAGAAAATAAAGGCGAAACGCGTATGGCACTAAAATTGTGTTTTATTCAGTTGCTGTCAGACGGTCCATAAGTGACAATTATCAATATACCGTAGTAAACATAGCATATCTCTGGCATGTCTAAGATATTTCTGTGAAGTAACAGTGTAAGCATGGTGTACAGTGACCAGCTCATTCAATAAATAGGTGCATGCCGCATGTTTTCAATCCTGTTTGCCTTGTAAAACTTTACCTTTACTAATCCACGTTTTTAAACTGTAATAGTTCCTTCTCCGAAAAACAAAATTTTATCACCAGTAAACGACGGGACATAACCTGCTTTGCACTTCGGTCCGCTGCTGTGAAGACTTCTGTGCTCTATGCTGACACAAGGAACGTACGAAAGTAATCCATAAAGTAAGGCCTCCTATTTTTTTTATAAGTACAGAGCTCTGTTTGTGTGGCAGTTGGTCACACGCGCTGTGTGTAAACATGGGCACGCCGCGCTTAGGCGCTCAGTCTTGCCTTGGCAGCAGTTGAGAATGGAGCTCCCGTTGGATGTTACCGACCAAGTGCGAATTGCGCGCAGTTATTCGGTTTTTGAACGCAAAGGGCACTGCGCCGATTGAAATCCATCGCCAACTGACGGAAGTGTATGATGAGTCGTGCACAGTTGTCAAAAAATGTTCGTAAGTGGTGTAGAGAGTTTGCAGCTAGTCGGACTGAAATTCACGACGAACAAAGGAGCGGGAGACCGTCAATTTCTGAGACAGTGTTGAAGGTTGAGCAAAGCATGCGTGAAGATCGGCGGATCACCCTGGATGGTCTCTGCACGTTCGTTCCTGAGGTTTCCCGAAGCACCGCTCACAGAATTTTAATGGAAACATTGAACTAGCGGAAGGTGTGCGCAAGATGGGTGCCACACAAGCTGACTGAGGACCACATGCGGCAACGAGTTGATACTTCCAGCGCATTTTTCTTGCGCCTTGCAGCCGAACAGGACAACTTTCTCGACTGGTTAAAAGAACATTTGGCCCGAAAGTGATTCAGCTCCGACGACGAGGTGAAAGAAGAGGTTCATAATTTTCTAAACAGCATGGCGGAGAGCTGGTATGACATGGGCATACAAAAAACTGCCGCAGCGTCTACAAAAATGCATCGACAGAAATGGTGATTATGTAGAAAAATAGCTAAATGTTCAAGCTGTAAACTGATGTAAACCATTGTAGAAATAGAGAGATATAGGTGGTTATAAAAAAATAGGAGACCTTACTTTTGGAATAACCCTCGTAACTACAAAATTATCTACGTCAATATAGTGGTGTCAAGTATCGAAAAACACGTAATGAGAAAAAAAACCATGTGACTGACATGATAAACTGTTTTATCATTTAGCTACAATATAACAGGTCAGCAACTGGAAGCAGTTAATTCCGTAAATTATCTGGGAGTACGCATTAAGAGTGAATTAAAATGGAATGATCATATAAGGTTGATCGTCGGTAAAGCAGATGCCAGACTGAGATTCATTGGATGAATCCTAAGGAAATGCAATCCGAAAACAAAGGAAGTAGGTTCAGTACGCTTGTTCGCCCACTGCTTGAATACTGCTCAGCAGTGTGGGATCCGTACCAGATAGGGTTGATAGAAGATATAGAGAAGATCCAACGGAGAGCAGCACGCTTCGTTACAGGATCATTTAGTAATCGCGAAAGCGTTACGGAGATGATAGATAAACTCCAGTGGAAGACTCTGCAGGAGAGACGCTCAGTAGCTCGGTCCGGGCTTTTGTTGAAGTTCAAATTCAAATGGCTCTCAGCACTATGGGACTTAACATCTGAGGTCATCAGTCCCCTAGAACTTAGAACTACTTAAACCTAACTAACGTAAGGACATCACACACATCCATGCCCGAGGCAGGATTCGAACCTGCGACCGTAGCAGTCGCGCTGTTCCGGACTGAAGCGTCTAGAACCGTACAGCCACACCGGCCGGCTTGTTGAAGTTTCGCGAACATACCTTCACCGAAGAGTCAAGCAGTATATTGCTCCCTCCTACGTATATCTCGCGACGAAACCATGAGGATAAAATCAGAGAAATTAGAGCCCACACAGAGGCATACCGACAATCCTTCTTTCCACGAACAATACGACATTAGAATAGAAGGGAGAACGGATAGAGGTACTCAAGGTACCCTCCGCCACACACCGTCAGGTGGCTTGCTGAGTATTCATGTAGATGTAGATTTAGATCTGACTGTATGGCCACAAAGTCGAATGCGAACAAATAAATTTAAAAGAAAAGTTTTGAAATGCATTATGGTTTATTGAGAGCCAGATAATCCGCTGTAGCATGTGCATTCGACAATGTCTACTTCGCAGCAATTGAAACTATAATCTTGAAAGTAACCATACATCGCATTAATGAAAGAAATACAAGTGGAACTGCTTTCATGCATGTGCGCGTCGCAAGCGTTCTTCAGTGACAGTATTCATATTATCTTTAAACTGAACGAACATTTTTCTCTTGCGGCGTAATTTTCACAGACTGTTAAGGAGATCTTCAAATTGCTGAACATAAAATGTTTTTGTCGAGTCCCTCAATATTCTTTTTGTTTTGGAACATCGGTCGCGCGAAAAAGTTTACTGTGGCAATTTCGTCGTTGAACTCCCGCCGCGGGGAGCGACTGCGAGGCAGGCGGGAAGAGAGGGTAGGGGGGGAAGAGGGGGGAGAGAATGGCGGGGGTGTTATTTTATATTCCAAGCAAACACGAAATAAATACGTGTTTATACTGTATATAGTGGGCACCAGAGCACGGGGCATTCCCGTCCCGTGTTTTTCTTTCATTATCCAGCGCGATGCCCAGAATTCATGGCGCTTGCAAATGCACTGCACCCCGTCCCCCTCAATTTCGCCCGGCCTCAAAAGCTCGCTCGAAAACTTTATGACCCACTCTCCCTCTTTTTCTCCCAGTTCTCCTTCCCATGCTCACTACTCTCTCTCTCTCAATTTGCTACCTGCATCCTCTCACTTTGCATCTCTCCTCTCTTTCTCCAATCTCTCACACACATATCCCCTTACATACAGCTACTATTACCCTCTTTTTTAAATTCGTTTCCCCTTTGTGCATTCCACTCTATCGATCGTTACAAAAAAAAAAAAAAAAAACCTGGAGTGAGACTCTCGGTTGTTAGGTGGTGCACGTAATGATGATGTTGCGGAAAGTGGCGTTAGCCGCATGCGCTTTTTTTCCCTACCTTCCACACCTCCCCCATGACTCCAATGACCGCTCGCGCCACCCTAAAGCCAGAGTGCGTGTCTGACCCTCCCTCTCTCCCCACTCTCGCCCCTTCTTGCTTTAATTGGCGATCTAGTTCAATAATTGCAATTAAAAAACCCATCATGGCCGGCCGGCTGTACGGATAGCTAATTTACGCGAATGCGTGGGTAATTTGTCGAAATTGGGCGCCGCAGGGAGCCACTGTTAATTAGAAGGTCCAGTGAGCGATACCCCAGCGCGGCCGGCCGAAAGATGGGGAAAGACGCGGAACGGCCGCGGGGAAATTTCCGCTGCCGTAGGAAACGTTCACAATTTTACGCGCCAGAGTTAACATTTCATTTCTCACCTGGACGGCGCGCATATCGCCACTTAATGACACGTGCCTCAGTGGCGACACGTGTTAGAGTGCCGTAATTAGTGTCCGTGATCAGTTTGGGGAAGCAGAAATTTTTCGCGCTACAGGATATTCTGCTGGCTGTAACAGTTCTACAGGCGACTATGATTCCTGTTCTTATAAAAATTGTAGGGCGTTGTGGATGCAGAAGTGGATGAAACAGGTAATTAGTCGTAAAGAGTCTATAGATTTTTCAGTCACTGTCTCACTCCCAGCATTTGTGCCGTCTTACAGGGCTGCTGCTTTCATATAAGTTTGTGGCAGGATGGCTTTCCTATCAACCACAGTTGTCTGTTAACGTAGGTTCTTAACAAAGAAAAATCCTCTACATAACACAAATTATTATCTTAAAATCATCTCCTGTAACAGGATCTCCGTTTAGGTACGATCTTCCTCAAAATCTCGGAGAAATCACACTGATTTGCAGCTTCAAAGGACAGTTAATTGCCCAAGGGCTATCACATCCATAAGTCATTTAACAAATGGCTCTGAGTACTATGGGACTTAACATCGCAGGTCATCAGTCCCCTAGAACTTAGAACTGCTTAAACCTAACTAACCTAAGGACATCACACACGTCCATGCACGATGCAGGATTCGAACCTGCGACCGTAGCGGTCACGCGGTTCCAGACTGGAGCGCCTAGAACCACTCGGCTACAGCGGCCGGAAGTCATTTAACACTAGCACTTTGAGGTTATCTTTGGTATAATCTGATAAACAACGAATAAAATGTTAGCTACAGAACAGCGTGTATTTGTTTTGTAGACATGGCGAAAACATTGCCATAATTACAGTTATTTGTTTGAGGAACACTTACCAAACGTCCAACATCCATCTAGACAAGATAATCCAAAATTAAATTTAATATTCGAAGGCTCTGGGTTGGTATCGGAGCTTCCTCGTTCAGGTGCGTCAAAGTGTGTTACTACGGGAGAGAATCTTAATGACGTTGCGCAGTGTTTTGCGTAGTGATTCACTAAATCTCAAACAAAAGCTGCCATAGGGCGCGGAATAGCAAGGACACATAAACAGCTGAAAGTGAGACCATACTTTACTTCAAGGTCTAAATGAAAATGGTCCGGATAGGTATGTCTAATTCTGCACGCTCTTCACTATCCGATAAGGCGACCACAAAGGCATTCTCTGGAACGACGAAGTGACTTTTAAGGTGACCGGCAGAGTGAACAGACATATCTGTCTGAAGATGGCGACACAGTTAAAATCTCCTGGCGTGATTCTATGGTCAGGTATTTTCAAGGGTGTTCAAATCGGGGCTTGTGTTTTACGGTTCTGTGAGTTCTGTATATTACGTGCCGGCCGTTGTGGCCGAGCGGTTCTAGGCGCTTCAATCTGGAACCGTGCGACCGCACTACCTCGGGCATGGATGTGTGTGATGCCCTTAGGTTAGTTAGGTTTAAGTAGTTCTATGTTCTTAGGGACTGATGACCTCAGATGTTAAGTCCCATAGCGTTCAGAGCCATTTGAACCATTTTTTTTTGTTTTTTTGTAAATTACGTAGACATGCTCCAACATCTTTAGTCGGGTAACGCAAAGTTGATGTGCAAGAATGTGGAGCAGCCCCGCATTAAGAAGCTGTTATGAGAGACTTTCTAAATGAAATTCTGATGAATGGGTTGGTAGATGAGGCACTGTTGCTTGGCCCCCACGACCCCCAGATATCACACCCACAGATTTTTCAGTCTAGGGACTACTATAAAGTGAAATTCGTCAGGAATCGTGAGCTTGAGCATTTGAAGGAACAAATCCAATCAGAATTTGAAAACCTAAAGTCCTTGAAAATTTGCGACAATTTGTCAATCAGCGTTGAAATGATGCAATTTTTGCTTAGAACAGAATGGGAACCACTTCGTGCAACTTTTGTACGTTCTCTCAGGTCTACAAGTATTTCTATGTTCGTAATAAATTCGTGTTTTCATGTATTTAGTTTTATTGCACCAAACGCAATTTTTTACAACTGACTTAGCGACCAACCGTACTGAACACTTATTCTTTCTGCTTCTAATAATAATAATTTCGTATGGCTCATGGTCTGGTGCAAGTCTTTCAATTGAACGCCAGTTCGACGACTTCCGTGTCCCTGACCCTCCCCAGTGATCCAGCCGAGGAAAGGGGACACACAGTTTAACATGGAACCCCAAACATGCGTCGCTGCAGGTGACTCCTCACTTGGTTGAGAGGTAATGGCTATATTAAAGCCGACACCGATCGACTGGGATTCAGTCATGCGACCTCCTAGTTTCCAGGTAAGCTCATTATAGCTAGAGCACCAGGCCCTATTTCTGATCATAGTAAACACGGCTTGAAAACTGTGGAACGATTTAATATTGTAGGAAAGCGCCAAAAATCGGCACCCCACTCTTATTTTTTTAAAAATAGAAAATACTAAAAGATTATGTTTTTAAAGTTTCTAATATTTCCTGCTTAATTATGATTTGTACCTTTTACATTTTTCTCTTAGATATTGTAATTAAAAGCTACTAGGAAAAAAAAAAATATTTGCAGAAACCTTCCACTTGGCGAGTTTGAAGAATAGATGCCATAATCTAAAAGAATCAAAATAGCAAACATTATTAAAACACCACTAAACAAAATTGGAAAAACGTATTAAATCGGAGAAAACTTAGTCTGGTTCCAAAGTAGATATATTATAACATCTTCCAGAAGTTAAAAGAATTTCTCTCTGCATTTTTTTCCTAAGCGAAGACTCCAGTTGTAGGTTATTCCTGTACGCTCTCTTTCAGACAATTTGGTTCTCTGACTTTTAAGAAAAATACTAACACGCTTTTTCTCAACAATTTCCTCTTTGAAAGGTCGTTTAATGTTAATCCTCTCCGGCTATAGTACGCCCACTCTTCACAGGTCGTTCGAGGTAAATCAAAGAACAATGCTTCCATAGCAAGACAGTACTAAACCGGCTCTACATCAAGATCATTTCCCAATATTGTGTGCTTTTTTTTTTCTTTTTTTTTTTTTTTTTTTTTTTTTTTTACTTCCTCGGGTTTACAGTACTTAATGTCGGGGAACAACATCGTAAGTGTTGTTTTTGGAACATTAACCTGTGTTTACTGGTCTTCTTCCAGCCCATCTTTTCCTTTTCTGAACTGCATCAATAGCTTGGGTCATTATAAACAGAATCCACTTCCTCTGATAAAGCTTCGCGTGAAACAAGTCACGCGACGTACTGTTCCCGAGACTAAAGCGATCTGCTCGTGATAAATGACCAAAAATTTGAAAAAAGTCCTGTTATGTAGAGAAGAGCATTTCATGACGATTAAAGGTGTGTGTTGTTGATGTACATTTTCATTTTCCCTTTATTCGTAAATTTAGCACGAACGTAATGGTGCACATCCAATAACACACATTGATTTGGTTCAATAGCCGCCTACAGTCATACAATACACTCACTCGCGTTCTTTGCTGTTGTGGAAGCTAGGAAGCGTAAATAAAGGGATCTTAAAAATATAAATCTTCGTAGGAGATATCTCCATGGTCTCTCACAGAATTCCAATGAGAGCTTCAGCAGCTGGATGAGGGAGTGAACAGGGAAAAGTGTAATTGTAGGGCAGACAGTGTTGAAGACAGGTGTAATGGATGCAGTAATAACCTCCAACGAGGGTTCAATTTCTAGGATTCATGGTCTGAAAAAAATTAGATATATTTCCATTCTGGAAGGAATAGGGTTTCGGTTGTAAATTTTATTGGTCGGCTGTCACTAACCGAAGCGAAGAGAGATGCAGAAGTTGCTACCAGAGGAGGTCAGATTAAATCAGAGAATGAAGAGAAAGAGGATGGAGGATAAGGAAAGAAGTGACCAACAGGAATGTGCGACTTAAATGTCCTGAAACTGCGCAGTGGTAAGTAATAAGTTCATAAACCTTCTTTTGTAATTTACCGGAATCATGAATTTTTATCATTCAGGTTCACATTTCTCCTAAATTACTGAATATAAATTGACCAAAATTGGTGCGTGTAGTTAAAAATGACCTGTACCTTCCTTGCACACTATTTTCAAAGAATTCTAAAATATGATGGTGACGCACGTTATTGTTGATCCCAGTTTTTAGATATATATTTACCGTAGTAAAATTAATTTTGTATATTTTGCACACATCAGCATAGAAGAGGAAAGTGGTCGTGTAAGATACTTCCTGAACGTTGTCTTCAGCCTGACTGCTTTCCTAAGCCGTGCAATCAGTGGTACCAAAGGGAATAGTACCTTAGTTAAACAGTGATCGGTTTTTTAGATTTTTATAAAAATTGTTATAAACACAATGTAATAAATATATAACTGATTTTCTCAGAAACGCTTAGACTAAGGAGCCTAATTGTCTGCACTAATTTTGAACCAGCAGTGAGTTATAGATCAATCACACTGCGAGGGGGAAGTGAATTCCACAAACGAAGCCGGTAAGGGAGTCGCCCCCTTAATCGGAAACGTTTACTCGCAGACCGCGTTTAATTGCCTGCATTTCCTCGGTATCAGTACTGGTCTAAACTCGGGTTCTGCAGCGTCGAGCCGACCCGTGATCAAGAGCTACATTTCTCAGTACTTCGGAGACAGTAGCTGGCTGGATACCTACAAGGTTTTAGCTCTGTCAGGAAGATTCCCAGCTCCGCGCGCTGGTCAGGAATACGTACACCACTTACAACACATACTGCGCCTTCAGCCTAGCTAAGACCTCCACTCTGTGACAGCATAGCTCTTCCTATCCGGCGCGAATACACTCGCTAAACAGCAGTGATCGAACTGAAATCCGCAAGAGGAGCCCACAGAATTCTACACAAATGGACAGGAATGCGCTTTGTTATAGTGTTTCCGTGTCTGGAAAGTAACGCTGTTGATCACGAAGGATCACTAACGGCCCATTTCAGAAAGTTGAACATTTTGAAAGACCAACACCGTCCCCACAGGGCCGATGATTTATAGCCTACAGTCAATAAGGGCTACTGACGAATTCTACCGATTTCCTGAATTCCAAGCAGATGAACTAAAATATATTTTACATTCTGTTCTTCTAGCCCGTCAGTCTCAAGTCTCGTTACTAAGACGAAGTGTTGAGTGCTGTTGACAAGGAATTTCAAATTGATTCCGTGTGTTCAGAAAGCTTTTGACACTTTATCGTACAAGCGGTTTGTATTGAAATTGCTTACTTATGAAATGTCGTCTCAGTTAAGTGGTTGGATTCGTGATTTCCTGTGAGCGGGGTCACAGTTCGTAGTAATTGACAAAAGGCGTCGAGTAAATTAGAAGTGATTTCTGGTGTTCCGCAAGGTAGTGTTATACGCCCTTTTGTTGTTCCTTATCTATATGAACGATTTAGGAGACAATCACAACAGCCGTCTAAAGTGGTTTGCAGATGATGCTGTCGTTTATGGGCTAGTAAAGTCATCATAAGTTCGAAATAAATTGCAAAACGATTTAGAATAGATATCTGTATGGTGAGAAATTTGGCAATTGACCCTAAGTAACGAAAAGTGTGAGGTCATTCACAGGAGTGCTAGAAGGAATCTTTTGAACTTGGATTACACGATAAATCAGTCAAATCTAAAGGCGTAAATTGAACTAATTACCTAAGAATTACAATTAAGAACAACTTAAATTGGAAGGAACACATAGAAAATGTTGTGGGGAAAGCTAACCAGAGACTGCGTTTTATTGGCAGGACACTCAGAAAATGTAACAGATCTACTAAGGAGACTGCCTACACTACGCTTGTCCGTCCTCTTTTAGAATACTGCTGTGTGGTGTGCGATCCTTACCAGGTAGGACTGACGGAGTACATCGGAAACGTTCAAATAAAGGCAGCACGTTTTGTATTATTTCGAAATACGGGAGAGAGTGTCACAGAAATGATACAGGATTTGGGCAGGAAATCATTAAAAAAAAAAAA
The DNA here is from genome assembly GCF_021461385.2 of Schistocerca piceifrons. Taxonomy (NCBI): domain Eukaryota; kingdom Metazoa; phylum Arthropoda; class Insecta; order Orthoptera; family Acrididae; genus Schistocerca; species Schistocerca piceifrons. Next base: position 54,931,318 of record NC_060147.1, read on the forward strand.
AAGGCGTTTTTCGTTGCGGCGGAATCTTCTCACGAAATTTCAATAGGCAACTTTCTCCTCCGAATGCGGAAACATTTTGTTGACACCGACGTATATGGGGAGAAACGGTCGTCATAATAAAATAATGTAATTTAGAGCTCGCTCGGAAAGACCTAGGTGTTCGTTTTTTCCGCGGGCTATGCGAGACTCTAATAACAGAGAATTATTGTGAAGGTGGTTCGAAGAACACACCGCCAGGCACATGAATGTGATCTGCGGAGTATCCATATTGATGTCGGTGGACAGGGTTTAGGCATTTCCACTGGCGGTATGATGCTTTCTGTGAAACACTCTTGAGCAAAGAGTTCCTTCCTGGCAGCTGTTTTAATAAATTAAAACGAACAGGTGCTGGAAAGCGCTGGTGACCCGGGGAGTATGAGTCGCACCTGATATCGGCACTGTAGGTCCGGACTACATCTCATTAAAAAGATTTACATCAACATCAGGCCATCATCTGCGGACTGTACAGGAAGTTACTACTTGATGCCAGACACTGCCTCTAGCATAAGCAACACTCAAGAATACAACCCACTGATGTGGCCGAGAAATGATAGATACTGCCTGGTAGCCAAAACAGCTGTGAATAGGACTCGAGTACTGCGATTTCGTAGGAAATCAGTTATGTATACAGACTGCTCATCTATCCAGTGAATCGAGGATTTCGACGATTTTTGGCTGTTATCGACATTGATACTGGCAAGATGTCGGTTGCAGGGATTCCAAGACTTCGTATAATGTTTTAGTTCCAAGTTAGAAGTCGGACTACAGAAGGTTAGAAGAAATATTTTTGTGTGATACGAGGTGCATTCAAGTTCTAAGGCCTCCGATTTTTTTTCTAATTAACTACTCACACGAAATCGATGAAACTGGCGTTACTTCTCGACGTAATCGCCCTGCAGACGTACACATTTTTCACAACGCTGAGGCCATGATTCCATGGGAGCGGCGAAGGCTTCTTTAGGAGTCTGTTTTGACCACTGGCATGGCTGGTGAATGTGCGGCCACAGAGAGTGTCTTTCATTGTTGGAAAAAGCCAAAAGACACTAGGAGCCAGGTTAGGTGAGTAGGGAGTATGAGGAATCACTTCAAAGTTGTTATCACGAAGAAACTGTTGCGTAACGTTAGCTCGATGTGCGGGTGCGTTGTCTCGGTGAAACAGCACACGCGCAGCCCTTCCCGGGCGTTTTTGTTGCAGTGTAGGAAGCAATTTGTTCTTCAAAACATTTTCGTAGGATGCACCTGTTACCGTAGTGCCCTTTGGAACGCAATGGGTAAGGATTACGCCCTCGCTGTCCCAGAACATGGACACCATCATTTTTTCAGCACTGGCGGTTACCCGAAATTTTTTTGGTGGCGGTGAATCTGTGTGCTTCCATTGAACTGACTGGCGCTTTGTTTCTGGATTGAAAAATGGCATCCACGTCTCATCCAATGTCACAACCGACAAAAGAAACTCCCATTCATGCTGTCGTTGCGCGTCAACATTGCTCGGCAACATGCCACACGGGCAGCCATGTGGTCGTCCGTCAGCATTCGTGGCACCCACCTGGATGACACTTGCCGCATTTTCAGGTCGTCATGCAGGATTGTGTGCACAGAACCCACAGAAATGCCAACTCTGGAGGCGATCTGTTCAACAGTCATTCGACGATCCCCCAAAACAATTCTCTCCACTTTCTCGATCGTGTCGTCAGACCGGCTTGTGCGAGCCCGAGGTTGTTTCGGTTTGTTGTCACACGATGCTCTGCCTTCATTAAACTGTCGCACCCACGAACGCACTTTCGACACATCCATAACTCCATCACCACATGTCTCCTTCAACTGTCGATAAATTTCAATTGGTTTCACACCACGCAAATTCAGAAAACGAATGATTGCACGCTGTTCAAGTAAGGAAAACGTCGCCATTTTAAGTATTTAAAACAGTTCTCATTCTCGCCGCTGGCGGTAAAATTCCATCTGCCGTACTGTGCTGCCGTCTCTGGGACGTATTGACAATGAACGAGGCCTCATTTTAAAACAATGCGCATGTTTCTATCTCTTTCCAGTCCGGAGAAAAAAAATCGGAGGCCTTAGAACTTGAATGCACCTCGTATAACCACAAATTAGCAATTTTCCGATTTTTTCCTTTACCTGCACTGTGAAACGTTTCTTCTCGCCAAATTTAATGATTCAACGTCTAGGGGAAGTACCATATAGGTTTTAATGCTTGCTTAGTAAAATACGTAACATAAATGGACGTCTCTCTTTATTGTACTGATTTAGATGCTAATATTTATTGTGCTGGTAAGGAATCACAGTCCGCCCAGATAGCTGAGTGGCTAGCGCGGCGGTCTGTCACGCCAAGGGGCCCGGGTTCGATTTCCGGCTGGGTCGGAGATTTTCTCTGCCCAGGGACTGGGTGTTGTGTTGTCCTCATTACCATTTCATCATCATCAGTGGAAGGCAACGGTAAACCACCACTGGAATCACTTCCCTAGACGCTCATACGGTGGACCTCTCTGACGAGGCTTCCCCCATGACAAGACCTGCCGTAAGGGACCACGGACCATAGTATGGGATACAAATGTCTGCTTGATGCGCCTACCCCCACCTGCGAAAAATGGTTTCGAACAATCGGGCGAACAGGCAGGCAGGCAGGCAACAAAGTGATTCTTGTAAGGGTTCCGTTTTTACCGACTGAGGTACGGCGCCGGCCACACTTTCGCAATTATGAGCGGCCATAAAGGCAGCATGGCTGAGTATTTCTCCAGCGGACTTGTTGAATCCATGCTACGGCGAGTTGCTGCACTCCGTCGTCCAAAAAGAGGTCCGAAACGGCAATAGATGGAATCTCATGATTTTTGTCACCTGAGTATGTGTACGTGTATGAAATTATATTTACATCCGGCCATGTCCCCTGGCTGCTTCTCATTCTTGTAGTCAGACGGGTGTATCGCATGTTCACCCAATCAGAAGAAAAGACAACTTCTGCACACAGGGGAAAGGAAGAGCGCAGTACAGTAAAGTACAATACTGGCCATTAAAATTGCTACACCAAGAAGAAATGCAGATGATAAACGGGTAATCGTTGGACAAATATATTACACTAGAACCAACATGTGATTACATTTTCACACAATTTGGGTGCATAGATCGTGAGAAATCAGTACCAAGAACAACAACCTCTGGCCGTAATAACGGCCTTGATACACCTGGGCATTGAGTCAAATAGAGCTTGGATGGCGTGTATAGGTACAGCTGCCCATGCAGCTTCAACACGATACCACGGTTCGTCAAGAATAGTGACTGGCGTATTGTGACGAGCCAGTTGCTCGGCGACCATTGACCAGACGTTTTCAATTGGTGAGAGATCTGGAGAATGTTCTGGCCAGGGCAGCAGTCGAACATTTTCTGCATCCAGAAAGGCCCATACAAGACATGCAACGTGCGGTCGTGCATTATCCTGCTGAAATGTAGGGTTTCGCAGGGATCGAATGAAGGGTAGAGCCACGGGTCGTAACACATCTGAAGTGCCGTCAATCCGAACAAGAGGTGTCCGAGACGTGTAACCAATGGCACCCCATACCATCACGCCGGGTGATACACCAGTATAGCGATGACGAATACACGCTTCCAATGCGCGTTCACCGCGATGTCGCCAAACACGGATGCGACCATCATGATGATATAAACAGAACCTGGATTCATCCGAAAATATTACGTTTTGCCAATCGTGCACCTAGGTTCGTCGTTGAGCACACCATCGCAAGCGCTCTTGTCTGTGATGCAGCGTCAAGGGTAACCGCAGCCACGGTCTCCGATCTGATAGTCCGTGCTGCTGCAAACGTCGTCGAACTGTTCGTGGAGATGGTTGTTGTCTTGCAAACGTCCCCATCTGTTGACTCAGGGATCGAGACGTGGCTGCACGATCCGTTACAGTCATGCGGGTAAGATGCCTGTCATCTCGACTGCTAGTGATGCGAGGCCGTTGGGATCCAGCACGGCGTTCCGTATTACCCACCGATTCTGCTGACAGTCATTGGATCTGGACCAACGCGAGCAGCAGTGTCGCGATACGATAAACCGCATTCGCGATAGGCTACAATCCGACCTTTATCAAAGTCGGAAACGTGATGGTACGCATTTCTCCTCCTTACACGAGGCATCACTACAACGTTTCGCCAGGCAATGCCGGTCAACTGCTGTCTGTGTATGAGAAATCGATTGGAAACTTTCCTCATGTCAGCACGTTGTAGGTGTCGCCATCGGCGCCAACTTTTTGTCAATGCTCTGGAAAGCTAATCATTTGCATCTCACAGCATCTTCTTCCTGTCAGTTAAATTTCGCGTCTTTAGCACGTCATCTTCGTGGTGCAGCAATTTTAATGGCCAGTAGTGTAATTGAGGCAAGACTGGCGAAAAATGGACACAGTTGCACAGAACTCAGTGACCAAGAAGAAGCATTCTGGAACACAAATCGCTGCATCCGCAGAAACGTATTTCCGCGCTGTCGCTGTAACATAGAATATGTACAAGTCCCAAGTGGAAGGAATAAGAACCGAGTATCAAGAGAAAAGTGCTTTGCGTGAAAAGAGGATACAGTAACTAAAATATCGAAGAATGAATGAAGGATATACCAGTTGGTTATAATAGAAGTGCAGCTGAACTTCGTAGATATGCTGATGAGTGAATGCAGAGCGGATTTCAGCTGAAGAAAATTATTTCGAATTTTGGCCACCAGGGACGAATCTGGTGCTGTGAGTGCAAGAAAAGGGCACAAAAATTTTCGATTTAAAACTGGTTAGGAACAGGATGTAGGCAGAAAAGATAAAACAAGTGAGAAAGACATAATGTTCTTCTTATTACTAACCGCCGCTTCCTCCGGAGACATTGACGACGTGCTGCATCCGTAAAAGGACGTCAGCAACAGCAGCTCCCTCCGGCCGTGGTGGCCGAGCGGTTGGTTCTAGGCGCTACAGTCTGGAACCGCGCGACCGCTACGGTCGCAGGTTCGAATCCTGCCTCGGGCATGGATGTGTGTGCTGTCCCTAGGTTAGTTAGATTTAACTAGTTCTAAGTTCTAGGGGACTGATGACTTCAGAAGTTGAGTCCCATAGTGCTTAGAGCCATTTGAGCAACAGCAGATCGCAGCAGTTCAGGTGGATCTGAGCAGAGTGTTTTTGTGTGCTGTCCTTCAGGTCAGGTAGAGACCGAACGCGTCCCTGGTAAATGCGTTCTTTTTGATTTCTCCAGAGCCAAAATCCACATTAATGCTGTGGTGTCACCGCCAGACACCACACTTGCTAGGTGGTAGCCTTTAAATCGGCCGAGGTCCGGTAGTATACGTCGGACCCGCGTGTCGCCACTGTCAGTAATTGCAGACCGAGCACCACCACACGGCAGGTCTAGAGAGACTTCCTAGCACTCGCCCCAGTTGTACAGCCGACGTTGCTAGCCATGGTTCACTGACAATCACGCTCTCATTTGCCGAGACGATAGTTAGCATAGCCTTCAGCTAAGTCATTTGCTACGACCTAGCAAGGCGCCATCACCAAGTATATTGTAATGGAGATTATATCTGTACAAGAGCGATGTTATACAATTATGGATTAAAGTTGAGTATTCCAGAAGCTACGTAATTTTCTTTATAGCATTCATTACGTATCCTGTTTCAGACCTCACGCCAGCCTGCGTGAGTTTAAGCGCGTGCCTTTCGGCTTCCTCTCATTGTGTCTAGGCTGTCTTGTCTAGACACAACAAATGCTTACCAGGTGATCTTGCAGACCATGTGTCTTAAGCACCTCTGGAGATGTCCGCCCCAATAGCTGAACGGTCAGCGCGTTGGAAAGCCACGCACGGGGACCCGGGTTCGATTCCCGGCTGGTGTGGGAGATTTTCTCCCCTAAGGGACTGTGTGTTGTGCTGTCCTCATCATCATTTCATCCCCATTGTCAACGATCAAGTCACCCAATGTGGCGTCGGACTCGGTAAGACTTGCACTTGGCGGCCGAACTACCGCCTGGTGACTCATGGCCACTGACGCTATACGATCATTTCCATTTACCTCTGGAGTTAACATTTCGTGTTCGTGTAACGTTGCATTAAGCATATTTTTCAGTGGGCGGCGACATGAGGTGTCGTTCCATCCTGCACGAAGACGAGGTTACCACGCAATTGCGCCGTTCCAAAGCAGGAATCACTTGCTGTACTAGGTGTTCTCCATAGCGCCCAGACATCACGGGACGCCTGACAGGTCCTCTGGGTTTATTGTGTTCAAAGAAAAGAACTAACCGAGAATGAAGACGCTTGTGAGTCCACGCCACACAGTCACATACCGTGACAGCAGAGGCTCTTCGTTCACAACACGCGATTTAAGAGTACCAAAAATTCGGCACTTCTGGCAGATTAAAACTGTGTGCCGGACCGAGACTCGAACTCGGGACCTCTGCCTTTCACGGGCTAGTGCCCTACCGTGAAAGGTAAAGGTCCAGAGTTCGAGTTTCGGTCCGTCGCACAGTTTTAATCTGCCAGGGAGTTTCGTATCGGCGCACACTCCACTGCAGAGTGAAAATCTCTTTCTGTTGGGTTGTTTGGGGGAGGAGACCAGGCAGCGAGGTCATCGGTCTCATCGGATTAGGGAAGGACGGGGAAGGAAGTCGGCCGTGCCCTTGCAGAGGAACCATCCCGGCATTTACCTGGAGCGACTTAGGGAAATCACGGAAATCCTAAACCAGGATGGCCGGACGAAGGATTGAACCGTCGTCCTCCCGAATGCGAGTCCACGTCTCTCGGTGGCACTTCACCATGTTGTGTAAATTTTGCCCCGTCACTGCATAGAGTATTGTCCGGCCGCATTTTATAAACTTCGATCTGTGCCAGATACAGAAGAACGAATTGAGAACGGTGCTGCTGCTGCTGTTGATGTTTCAGTTGCTGCACTGCATGGATCTTGGTCGCGTACCAGTGGAAAATAGATCGTCAAACTTTCCATACTGTTGACGATGGGATGGACAATTCTCGTGACACGGCAGGAGCAGAAGCTCAACCCAGGGCACGTGGTCAGTTACAGCAATAGCAACCTCTACAATAACTTCCACGAGGATAGGACACCTTTTTCTTTCAGGAGCCACACCAAGCTCACCAGTGTTTTCGATTTCATTATTACGTTCTTTAAAGCATTTAACCACTACGACCTTTCAGCCGGAGATACTGTCTCAATGCAGCACTGTAATTGCTACCATTCACACAAAACAGGTTCACAAACAGTGCAAGGGTTCTCTTCTCGAAAGTCACACTGTTCACTCACGTTATGGCTTTTCAAATGGCACCATTGATTTCATGTCGTCACAGAAATAGTGCACAGCGCCAGATTTGCACCTGGAGGACAAAACTGGAACTAATTTTTTTTTCGGCGTAAATCGGTTCTGCATAAACGCTCTAGCGTATCTACCAAGTTTCGCTACCATACGATAATTACAGCTGACACTAGATCTGCATGCGGAGCTGCACTGTAATTATACCCTCCCCCCATGCTGTGATGATGATGATGATGGTTGCATTGTGGGGCGCTCAACTGCGCGGTTATCAGCGGCTGTACAAATTCCCAGCTTTTTCTCAGTCCAACCTTGCCACTTGCATGAATGATGATGAAATGATGAGGACAACACAGACACCCAGTCGAGGTAGATGAAAATCCCTGAACCCCCTGCTGCGAGTTTAAATTGGAGAAAGAATACGAATAACAAGATTCGCCGATTACAGTGTTATCCGCTGTGAAAGTGAGGAGGAAGTGCGGTAGGTGTTGAAGTGAATGAACATTCTAATAAGCATAGACTGTGGATTGAGAATAAAGCAAAGAAAGACGAAATGAATGAGGAGCAGGAGAGATGACACGACCTATAAAGTTAACATTAGGATTGGTGACCATAAAGTAGACGAAGTGAAGGAATTGTGTTACGTCGCATGCAAAATAACATATGGCAGACGACGGAAAAGAAGGCATTTCTGGTCAAGAGATCTTACCAAACGATTGCCTTAGTTCGACGGCCGGCCGGTGTGGCCGAGAGGTTCTAGGCGCTTCAGTCTTGAACCGCGCGACCGATACGGTCGCAGGTTCGAGTCCTGCCTCGGGCATGGGTGTGTGTGATGTCCTTAGGTTAGTTAGGTTTAAGTAGTTCTAAGTTCTAGGGCACTGATGACCTGAGATGTTAAGTCGCATAGTGCTTAGAGCCCTAGCTCGAGGAAGAAATTTCTGGGAATATACGTCTGGAGTCCAGCATTGGGTGGAGGTGGATGAGGGACTACGGAAAAATCGGAAAAGAAGAGAATCGAAATGGTTCAGATATCACGTTACACAAAAGGAAGTTTCAAATTATGAGCGCTGGCATTATAAGATGTGTGGTGGTTCTGCGCAGAATTGGAGACGAAGGGAATACATCACTGGAAGTGGTAAAAGAATGGTATGTCATGTGTTAAGACATCTAGGAATATTTCGTAGGTACTTCAGGCAGCTGTGGAGGGTAACAACTTCATGGGAAGACAGAGATTGGAATAAATTCAGCGATCAGTTGAGGATGTAGGGTGCATCTGCTACTGTGAGATGAAGGAGATGGCACAGGAGAGAGAGAGAGAGAGAGAGAGAGAGTCGTGATGGGCACTGTCAGACCAATCAGAATTTTAATGTAAAAAACCAATGGAAGATTATCATTGACTACGGTATGTACGTAGTCCAATGGCAAAAATTGCCTATCGTGTTCAGTCAGTGGGGTATTTGAAACAAGTGGATGGTAGAGAAATAGAGTACGGAGCCAGTAGACGTACTCACACACACACACACACACACACACACACACACACACACACACACACACACGTGGTGGCCCAGTTCCGACAACCCCCTCGCGCTGCGCTGCGCCCCGCTTGGGCGGTGCCGGGCGCAATTTCCAGCGGCAACATTTCATTAAGTAGGGTAATTAGCTTTAGTAAATAAATCCGCGCCAGTGACGTGCGGGGGCGGAGCGTGACGTAGTGGGAAGCGAGCGCGAAACCCGCCCTCCTCCTCGCCGTCACAGCTGTCGTACTAGGCGGCTGGCTTCACATCACATGTCTCGTACCCACGACACGTGTGAAACACCCGTTTCCACTCACTCTTGGGGTGCAAGAAAGTACCACGCTGAAGAGCAGAGTACAAGCTTTCAAGAAGCTTTCAAATGGTTCCAATGGCTCTGAGCACTACTCTCTCTCTCTCTCTCTCTCTCTCTCTCTCTCTGAGCACTTCTGTGGCCATCAGTCCCCTAGAACTTAGAACTACTTAAACCTAACTAAGCTAAGGACATCACACACACCCATGCCCGAGGCAGGATACGAACCTGCGACCGTAGCGGTCGCGCGGTTCCTGACTGAAGAGCCTAGAACCGCTCGGCCGCACCGGCCGGCAAGAAGTTTTCAAGCCATGTGCATCACAGTGTAATAAAACTGGTTTCTGAATTTGTATTTTTGGAAAATAAGCTGCACAGTATGTACTGTCGGAGTATTTTCAATGTGGTGTCACCGCAAGGCACCACACTTGCTAGGTTGTAGGCTTGAAATCGGCCGTGGTTCGTCAGCACACATCGGACCCGCGAGTCGCCACTGTCGACGCTAGCAGACCGAGCGCCGCCACTCGGCTGGTCTTCACGAGACAAGCTGGCTCACTGGCCAGTTCTACAGCCGACTTTAATGGGAATGGTTCACTCGTTAGAGCTTCTGAGATCCCATGTGGAGGGACGCTAGTTAGCATAGCCTTCAGCTAAGTCAGTAGCTACGACCTAGCCAGGCGCCACGTACAGTTTATGCATTGACAATTGATCTATATGTGTGAAGCAATCAGAATTGTAAAGAAGTATTCGCAGTTCAGTCTGTAAATGCACTTGTAAACATTATTGTACAAAGTCAAGATCGACGTTCATCGCTGATGCTGAATTAAAGGTAAGCATTTAATTGTATTCCTGTCTACTAGCTTCTAATCACCTAAGTTGTTCCAGATACATCCCGTCGAGTACAGTTCATTGATCCTCACGTCAGCCTAATTGATCAACGCGTGTCGTTAATGGCCATACCTCGTGATCAGTCAAATTGCGTGACTCAGCCGAGTCACCCTTCTTCCATGAGGCCCATAGTTCCGCTTCATACATAACATTTAACATACCTACTTAATCTATCTGAACACTGTTTGAGAAAAAATGTCGCCACAGTCGTATCTTGAGGAAGTATTTACTCTATCACACGACTAGTTTCAGCGGCATATCACCGTCATCCTCAGGCCCCACCACTCCAAACACGGATTGGATTGGAGACAACACGGTGTCGAGTATAGACTCCTGATGAAAGCTAGCCCACGTTTGCTAGTAACAAGGACCCTAGTGTAACGGCGGCATGTCACGGATAGCGCGGCCCTTCCCGTCGGAGGTTCGAGTCCCCCCTCGGGCATGGGCGTGTGTGCTGTTCTTAGTAAAAGTTAGTTTAAGCAGTGTGTATGTCTAGGCACCGAAGACCTCAGCAGTTTGGTCCGTTAGGAATTCACACACACTTGAACGTTTTATATTATAGAAATAGAAGAGGACATAAATTATTATTATTATTATTATTATTATTATTATCATCATCATCATCATCATCATCTATCCTTTCTCAGACGTTATGGTTAAAAATGGAAAGTGACGCGGACCTTGATCAAGCGTGACTTCCTTTTAACTGTGCGGTATATGTGATTCTTGAGTTTCTCCCGGCGTATTTGATAATCAAAATATCCACGGGTGTACTGCCGGTCTACAGTGTCCAACGGGCACAATATTTCGGCGATCATACATGTCGCCATCATCAGGTGAATTGACGGACGGAGCTCCTGTGAACGTGCCGGTACGGAGATCCGTACGCTATGGCTGCTCAGAGGGAACTGGGTTCGGTCGCGGCGGCGGCCGATTTAAATACCCTCCGCCCGCGGCGCATTCCCTCCGCCGTCCGCACCCCGCGCCACGGTCGCGCGGTGGAACAGATTGCGACGGCGTCTGAGATGACGTCGATGTGATGGCTCTGTCTGCCAGGGTCGTCATAACTATACGCTTGCTCGATTTACTCTTGATTAACCCGATCGCTGGTTCCCAAGCCTTGCTAAGATTATAGCCACAGTCACGGTTTATGAGGTCGTCATTGGTGCGAATTTCGATGGCCTCTCTAACAACGCTGTCCCAGTATCTCGACGTCTGTATCAGAATCCTCGTGCGTTCATACTCCATAGCGTGATTTTCCGACAAACAATGTTCAGCGACCGCCGACTTGCTCGGATATATCAGTCGAGTGTGCCTCTGGTGTTCACGGCATCGATCCTCGACGGTACGCATCGTCTGACCAATATACGACATTGCCACATTGACATGGAATCTGGTACACGCCAGCCTTCCAAAAACCGAGGTCCACTTAGGCGCTCCCCACCAGTGCACGTGTTTTATTCGGAGGACTAAACACAGTGTCGACCCGGTGTTTCTTCAAAATGCGGGCGATTTTCCCCTAGAGTGCGCCTGTATATGGAATAAACGCAGTGCCTACCTCCTCCCTTGCGATTTCGTCCATCTCCACAGGTTGTGCTGCAGTGGCTGGGCGGAGAGCACGTTGAATCTGCCACTCTGAGTACCCATTTTTTCGAAATACAGTTCTCAGATGTTCCAATTCCTGGGGTAGACTCTCTGCGTCAGAGATAGTGCGCGCACTATGTACTACAGTTTTAAGTACCCCATTCCTCTGTGAACGGTGGTGGCAGCGATTGGGTTAATCGAGAGTAAATCGAGCAAACGAATAGTTGTGACGACCACGGCGGACAGAGCCATCACACCGACGTCATCTCAGACGCCGTCGCAATCTGTTCCACCGCGCGGCCATGGCGCGAGGCGCGGACGGCGGAGGGAATGCGCCGCGGGTGGAGGGTATTTAAATCGGCCACATCCGCGACCGAACCCACCCATGAACGTCTACATGTCAGTGTATTTTTACCTCCATTTTCTCCCCTTACTCTGTTTTATGTTCCCCTTTTTTATCTCCTTATGTATGTATCATTTTATTCTTGTTTTAGTTGTCGTGTCACTCGGCTGAAGAGCGGCGGATTGTGCCGCTGACAGTCCTCCCTTGCCCATATGGGGCAGGGGAATGAAATCACAATAAAGAAAAAAAAGAAAAGACTGAACCCAGTTCCCCCTGAGCAGCCATAGCATATGGATCTCCATACCGGCACGTTCACATGAGCTCAGTCCGTGTCAGTTCACCTGATGATGGCGACATGTATGATCGCCAAAATATTGTGCCCGTTGGACACTGTAGCCCGGCAGTACTCTCGTGGATATTTTGAGGTATGGTATACATTACATTGCATTAAGGAACTTTTGGGTAATTGAACATGTATCAATAATTACAGATTTCTGTAGTTGTATAAATACGTTTGCATGTAGCTGTATTGCGTTGATGTACTGGTGGATATTGTGTGGTATGACTCTTGTAGTTGATAGTATAATTGGTATAATGTCAACTTTACCCTATTGCCACGTGTCCTTGACTTCCTCAGCCAGTAGGTTGTATTTTTCAATTTTTTCTCCTGTTTTCTTCTGTATATTTGTTTTGTTGGGTATGGATATTTCGATTAGTTGTGTTAATTTCTTCTTCTTCTCTATTATTATTATTATTTTTTTATTATTATTATTATTATTATTATTATGAGAGGTGTGATGCTGCGTGAAGGCAATGTAAATAGAAAACATTCCGTTAGAACTACTGCTAGCCGTGAGCGAGCCAGGCATGACAAAACTCTTCCTCTGGTGAGCAAGGTATATGAGACGGGCGAAATACCCTCGGACTCCAAAAAGAATATGATTCCAATGTCAAGGAAATTAGGTACTGACAGTTGTGAAAGTTACCGAACTATCACTTTAATAATGGCTCTAAGCACTATGGGACTTAAAATCTGAGGTCATCAGTCCCCTAGAACTTAGAACTACTTAAACCTAACTAACCTAAGAACATCACACACACCCATGCCCGAGGCAGGATTAGAACTTGAGACCGTAGCGGTCACGCGGTTCCAGACTGAAGCGCCTAGAACCGCTCGGCCACACCGGCCGGCTATCACTTTAATAACTCACGGTTGCAAAATACTAACACGAATTCCTTACAGCAGAATGGGAAAACCTTGGTGAAGGTAAGTTTGGATTCCGGAGAAATGTAGGAACACGCGAAGCAGTACTGAGCCTACGGCTTCTCATAAAAGATAGGTTAAGGAAAGAAAAACATACGTTTATAGCATTTGTAGACATAGTGAAAGCTTTTGGCTATATTGACTTGGCCGGCCGGTGTGGCTGAGCGGTTCTAGGCGTTTCAGTCTGGAACTGCGCGACCGCTACGGTCGCAGGTTCGAGTCCTACCTCGGGCATGGATGTGAGTGATGTTCTTAGGTTAGTTCGGTTTAAGAGTTCTAAGTTCTAGGGGACTGATGACCTCAGATGTTAAGTCCTATAGTGCTCAGAGCCGTTTGAACCATATTGACTTGAATGCTCTCTTTGAAATTCTGAAGGTTGCAAGAGTAAAATGGAGGGAGCGAAGGGATATTTACAATTGGTCCACAAACCAGATCGTAATTAAAAGAGTCAGGGGGCGTGAAAGGGAAGTCGTGGTTGAGAAGTGAGTGAGACAGGTTTGTAGACCATGCCCGATGTCACTTAAATTGTACATAGGGCGAGCATGGGGCGGGAAGTAAGGGAAACGAAAGAAAAATTTAGAGAAGGAATTTAAGTTCAGGAAGAAGAAATACACACTCTTAAATTTGCCTGTTATTGTAATTGTGTCAGAAATACGAAAGGATTTGAAGGAGCAGTTGAATGGAACGGACAGTTCTTGAAAGGAGGGTATAAGATGGAGACCAACAAAAGCAAAATAAGGGTAATGAGATGTAAAGGCCTTGTGTGGAAGTGAAACGGGAACGATAAACACTTCAGACAAAAACAGAATAGGTTTTGAAATGTGGTGCTACAGAAGAATGATGGAGATTTGGCTAGGCCACGAAGAGACACTGAACAGAATAGTGGAGAAAAGAAACTTGTGGCACAACTTGACTAAAAGAAGGAAGCGGCTGATAGGACTCTGAGACATGAAAGGGTAAATAATTTGTTATTGGAGGGATGGGTTAGGGGTAAAAACTGTGGAAGGAGAACTGTGCGCGTCCCCGCTGGCGCGCCTCGAAGGCCGAGCGATAAGAGTGTTTACATAACAAAACTGTTGCACCCTTGAGCCTCCGGTTCTAGATGTACCCTTGACCGGTTAGCGGCTGACGCTGCAGATCTTTATTTATGGAAATATACAGTACAATCTCCAACAAATTTTACATATTCACATACACCTTTACCTTTTATCCAAATAAATACAGATTCATTAGGATTGAGTTTCCTTTTGCTACCTGTAAATAATACAAGTGGAGACGTAGAGTCATAAGCAGATTAACCAGAATCATTATTAGCAATTTCAAACATATGATAAGTGCGAAACGAAATTACATCTCTATCATTAAAACTTTCTAGTCCAGGTACACTTGGAACTCCGCCACCACCTCTTACTATGGCAACTGTCAACCATAAATTTCCATGAGAGAAGGTATCGTTTATGTCCAAACTAAAATTAAGAGTACATCCAAGAAACACACATGGTCCATCAACGAGCGCGTTTGCTGCAACATTCTTCACTTCTTGTCGCCTGTTGTTGTTGTTAGTTGGATGTTTTCTATATTTTTGTAAACTGTTGTGCGACGACGACGTCGATATCTCCTCTAAGGCATGTTGGCGGCGTTCAATTAGAATATGAAGAGGCCTGCAGAGGATTCTTCGGGGTGAAAACCACAAGGACAGCAAATGAAGTTACTGTTCTCTCCCTCCAATTTGCGTCTCATACATGCGGCACTGTTTTCTGTCCTTACACAGACAGACAGCGCGTGATGGTTGCCACTCACCAGTGTTGCGGTTTTGCGCCCCCGCAGCAGCGTCAGGGAGGCGGTCGGAGGGGCGGCGGGGGTGGAATCAGGTGCTTCGCTTGTGACCTGACTGGCCCTCGCCACACACGACTGCGCCGCGGATCGCATCGGGACTCTGCAATTAGGAGGCGTGCGAGGGCAATAACAGCTAGCGATTAGCCCCGGCTTCCGATGGAGCCGCCAACGCCACCGCCGCGTCACGTCGCGGTGGAGGGGGGCGCCGGGGAAATCCCCGATAGGACCTCGACTGTTGCGGCGGTATTTGCCAGCGGAATGCTATCGACACCAGTCCCACTTGTCTGCAAACTCCTGCACACTGCTAACTGCTCGGGCCGGGAATGTCTCAGAGGGTGTGTTGGCATCGCCTCGAGCGTTGGCGATATCGAGGTTACAGTAGTGGAATAATTTATTGCATCGCCTTCTATAATACAGTACTTTTCTTGTATTGTTGAATAACTTAGCTAAATTTGCTTGATTCCCCTCTGTTTCTTTGGGAAGTAAATATAATAATTTCTATCAATTTTTTCCCTGGATTATTGGGATGGTGCCTAAGTTCGTAGCGTTTTTTCGTCAAGTCAAACACAAGAGAGACACGTAGCAGAGACTTTAGTTATCAATAATATACACTACGTGATCAAAAGTATCCGGACACCTGGCTGGACTCGATTTACAAGTTCTTGGCGCGCTCTATCGGTAATGCTGGAACTCAATATGGTGTTGGCCCACCCTTAACCTTGACGAAAGCTTCCATTCTCGCTGGCACACGTTCAGTCAGGTGCTGGAAGGTTTCTTGGGGAATGGCAGGCCATTCTTCACGGAGTGCTGCACTGAGGAGAGGTATCGATGTCGGCTTTCCAAAACATACCAGCCGGCCGGCGTGGCCGAGCGGTTCTAGGTGCTTCAGTCTGGAACCGCGCGACCGCTACTATCGCAGGTTCGAATCCTGCATCGGGCATGGATGTGTGTGACGTCCTTACGTTAGTTAGGTTTAAGTAGTTCTAAGTTCTAGGGGACTGATGACCTCAGAAGTTAAGTTCCATAGTGCTCAGAGCCATTTGAACCATTTGAAAACATACCAAAAGTGTTCTATAGGATTCAGGTCATGACTCTGTGGAGGCCTGTCCATAACAGGCCTAAGGCGCTGCAGTCATGGAGTGTGCGGCTGATCCCGGAGGAGGTTCGAGGCCTCCCTCGGGCATGTGTATGTGTGTGTTTGTCGTCAGGATAATTTAGGTTAAGTAGTGTGTAAGCTTAGGGACTCATGATCTTAGCAGTTAAGTCCCATAAAATTTCACACACATTTGAACATTTTTTTCCATAACAGGGATGTTATTGTCATGTAACCACTCCTCCACAGGCTGCGCAATGTGAACAGATGCTCGATCGTGTTGAAAAATGCAGTCGCCGTCCCCGAATTGCTCTTCAACAGTGGAAAGCAAGAAGGTGCTTAAAACATCAATTTAGGCCTGTGCTGTGATAGTGCCACGGAAAACAACAAGGTGTGTAAGCCCCCTCCTCAAGAACACGACCACACCATAACACCACCGCCTTCAAATTTTACAGTTGGCTCCACACACGCTGGCATATGACATCCACCGGCCATTCGCCATCCTCACACCCTGCCATCTGATCGCCACATTGAGTAACGCGATTCATCACTCCACACTACGTCTTTCCACTGTTCAATCGTCCAATGTTTACGCTTTCTTACACTGGGCGAGACGTCGTTGGCATTTACCGGCGTGATGCGTGGCTTGTGAACAGCCGTTCGACCGTGAGATCCAAGTTTTCTCACCTCCCGCCTACCTGTCATAGTACTTGCAGTGGATGCTGGCGCAGTTTGGAAGTTCTGTGTGATAGTCTGGATAGATCTTTGCCTGTTAGACATTACGACTCTTATCAACTGTAGGCGTCCTCTGTCACTCAACAGACGAGGTCGGCCTGAGCGCTTTTGTGCTGTACATGTACCTTCATGATTCCACTTCAGTATCACATCGGAAACAGTGGGCCTAGGAATGTTGGAAATCTCGCGTACGGACGTATGATGCAAATGACACCCAATCACCTGACCACTTTCGAAGTCCGTGAATTCCGCGGAGCGTCCCATTCTGCTCCCTCACGATCTCTAATAATTACTGAGGTCGCTGGTACGGAGAACCTGGCAATGGATGGCAGCACAATGCACCTAATATATTTTTGAGGGTGTCCGGATACTTTTGATCGCATAGTGTATTCTGCTTCATTTTTCACAACAGTGTGCCAACGCTTGGATAATTTTTTATATACCGCGACTGTAGAAATAAGGTGATTTTGAGCCATCGTCCAAGCGCACTTTCATCCGGAAATAAAGTTCCTTGAAGGTCATTCGATAGATAGCGGAAAAAATCGGAAGGCGCAGGATCAGACGAATAAGGTGGGTGCGGAATGACTTGCCAACCCATCTCCTGCATGTCGTTTTCTGTGGGTCTAGCAAAATGCCGATGGACGTCATCGTGGAGTAGGACCATTTCACGCAACCTTCCTGGTCGTTGTTCCTGGATTCCTTCTGCATGACGTTTCACTTGTTGACAATAACTGTCAGCGTTAATGGTTACACCTCCGGTAAGCAGTTCGTGGCACACCACACCGGCGCTGTTCCACCAAATGCATAACATTATCTTTTTGGGGTGCGTGCAGGTCTTTATAAAGGGAGTTGCTGCTTTCTTCGTGCTCAGCCATCGTCGAATCCCTTATGTCTTCCTGAACGTGGAGAGTCACTAAGGTCAAAACGATCCTCCTTGAAACTAAAAAACCATTTTCTTACCCCGGTACGACGTAAATATTTCTGGCTAGCTCTGTTACTGTCACCCGTTTGTTCAACTCAGACAGTGGAATATGTCGTAAACGTTCCGATTTTTACCATTTGGTACTCAGTTTTGTAGCGTCCGCCGCTACACTCACTATCTGCAAATGACAAAATGGCAATATGTAAACTCGAATAGCAACAGTAAGCTACAAATACAAAATGGCAAATGATAAATAAACCCACATCAACCGAAATACCAACTGTAGTGACAGCCAATTCGCAATTTTTCACAAACACAACTTTTATTTATGTACGTTTACAAGGTTGACGGCTGAACAACAAAAGAAAGGTAACACTAACGATGCTAGTAAAACTTTCCTAATTAAGGCAAACAAAGAGTTCACTTCTAAATTTTCCACAAAGGTTCATGGAAACAAAACACACACACACACACACACACACACACACACACACTAGTGAAGTCCAATTGAGAAAAGACATAATCTTCAGCGGTTGAAGTCCACGAGGTCGGCATCCAGAGTGAACTGAACTTCGGGCCTGGTTCTAGCCCGAAAATAGCTCTCTCCAGCCAATCAGGTTTTGGCGTAGTGATACTTCCTACAGGCCGTGGCTCGAGCTCCCCCTGCAGGAAGTAGTTCTCGGAATGTCTGTTTCCATTATCTTGTATGCAAATAGCCGGTGTTTACCAGGGTGTTTTCGGTACGCCTTGAACATAGGCAACCCCGATGCCTGTGGTGCAATATGATTTGCCAGCCCTCATGCCCGCAGCTCGTGGTCGTGTGGTAGCGTTCTCGCTTCCCACGCCCGGGTTCCCGGGTTCGATTCCCGGCGGGGTCAGGGATTTTCTCTGCCTCGTGATGGCTGGGTGTTGGGTGCTGTCCTTAGGTTAGTTAGGTTTAAGTAGTTCTAAGTTCTAGGGGACTGATGACCATAGATGTTAAGTCCCATAGTGCTCAGAGCCATTTGAACCATTTGAACCAGCCCTCATGGCCTACCTTGGCTCTAGCATAACACCAACATACAAAACAAAAACACTGTCAACATATGCATCAACTTAATATGAGTGTTAATATCTGAAGACTCGCTGAATTTTAATTTTACGATATAACTCTTATAGTTTTAAGTGTTTGTACAAACACAGCTGCCTCCTCTGAATGAATTGCCGCCCTATAAGTGTTCATCAGCCATCTCTGCGCCTTAATCACCTGTTTGCATCATGTACACAACGAGTGAATTAAGTTTTCAACGTATTCCTCGCTCATTTTTTCGAGTGAATCCAGGATCTGTTTACAGCATCATGATGGTTGCATACGTGTTTGGCGACGTCGTGGTGAACGCACATTGGAAGCGTGTATTCGTCATCGCCATACTGGCGTATCACTCGACTTGATGGTATGGGGTGCCATTGGTTACGCGTCTCGGTCACCTCTTGTTCGCATTGACGGCACTTTGAAGAGTGGACGTTACATTTGAGATGTGTTATGACCCGTGGCTCTACCCTTCATTCGATCCCTGCGAAACACTACATTTCAGCAGGATAATGCTCGACCGCATGTTGCAGGTCCTGTACGGGCCTTTCTGGATACAGAAAATGTTCGACTGCTGCCCGGGCCAACACATTCTCCAGATCTCTCACCAATTGAAAACGTTTGGTCAATGTTGGCCGAGCAACTGGCTCGTCACAATACGCCAGTCACTACTCTTGATGAACTGTGGTACCGTGTTGAAGCTGCATGGGCAGCTGTACCTGTACACGCCATCCAAGCTCTGTTTGACTCAATGCCCAGGTGTATCAAGGCCGTTATTATGGCCACAGGTGGTTGTTCTGGGTACTGATTTCTCAGGATCTATGCACCCAAATTGCGTGAAAATGTAATCACATGTCAGTTCTAGTATAATATATTTGTCCAATGAATACCCTGTTATAATCTGCATTTCTTCTTGGTGTAGCAATTTTAATGTCCAGTAATGAATTTGCATTCACTGTGCCCTGAATCCAGCAATCTGTTCCTAACAGTTCTGCAAGTATCTGAGAGGTCGTAAATTTCTTTCCAGTCTCGGTTTAGCTCAGTTGTCGACAGGTGACGATTCATGAAAGAAGGATTTTTCAGTATCCTGTCTTGTTTGATGTAGACGCCATTTTTCTACTACTTCCTTTCTCACGGTAAGCATTTAACTTCTCCCTTTCATTAACTTTGTAATGTAAACTGATGGAAAACTATCTTAGAGGATCTCTCTCTTGTGCTGAGTCCAACTTATGCCTAAGTAGAATAGCAACTTTGTTGTCTGAACTGCCATCTACTCACTGCAATGTGTCGCCACAAAATGACTGAAACACTGTGTCATTACTGACAACAATGGCAATATAGAGTAGGATATTGCTGGAAGCAATGTGATAGAAAGTAGAACAATAAAGGCGAGAGTAAGTAACCGATGATTTAGCAATAATGAACTGGTATACCGTGAAACAAACAGCCGCCCAAGAGAAAATTATGAAGCAATAATTGGCGATGCGATAAATAATTCCACGACTGTATATTACATAGTGGAAGCATTGGTGCAACTACCAAGTAGGTGACGATTACATAATTTCGAGCTAACACAGAAAAACAGTCCACAAATTTGAAAATTTTTCTTATCAGTCTTGCATTTTATCAGCCTATATTTAGGCTACCAATACCCCGTAATATCTTATTACGTAAGTAAAGTATGATTTATTGTGATATTTATTGAATTATAAAAAATGGACGTGTTTCAATATTCCTCCAAATTGGTTTGTTTTTTAGAGTATGATATCAAATAAATGCACAACTAACTAAAGAAACAACTATTAGCACTTTATAGGTCAGTGAATATTATGAGGAGTGTGATAATTAAGAAAAGGGGTACCCTAATTGAGGTCATAGCTATGGAAGGTTGAATAGAAGTTCATTTTGCTTGTTGTTGTGATGAACTGTGTCTACCGTTCGTAAAAGTTCTGTCACCAAGCAATGTGTTACAACATTCTATGTCTGAGGATGTCACATGCTTGTTGGAAAGCTACATGCCATCTTTACGTTTTCATATTCAACTGGCAGAGGCACTTTATAAAGTATTTTATCTAGAAAATTCAATCTAGTTGAGGTTTCATGAATAACGAAACCATGATAGACATGTTCCTGCATTCGTCCTTGAATTTTGTCAGTGAAAGGACGCTGTCATCAGCACCGTCAAAAAAGCACTCCGTCGTCAGGCCACGAGTGGCCTACCGGGACCATCCGACCGCCGTGTCATCCTCATGGAGGATGCGGATAGGAGGGGCGTGGGGTCAGCACACCGCTCTCCCGGTCGTTATGATGGTATTCTTGACCGAAGCCGCTACTATTCGGTCGAGTAGCTCCTCAATTGGCATCACGAGGCTGAGTGCACCCCGAAAAATGGCAACAGCGCATGGCGGCCTGGATGGCCACCCACCCAAGCGCCCGACAGCACTTAACTTCGGTGATCTCACGGAAACCGGTGTATCCACTGCAGCAAGGCCGTTGCCCATCAGCACCATAAAGGGCTTCCGAAATGTCCCTGTATCGTTTCCGTCTGTTGGTGACTATGAAACTGCCGTGTAGGGGCTCATAGACCTCCAGCGTAACAGTGCTGCACCACGGGTGGCTTAAGCCCAGAGTCGCAGGGGCTACAAATGCGAATAACACGATAGCAGATGGTGAGCGCTCACCTTTCCAACAGGCGCCAGTAGCATCGCTCCAAGGGGGCGCACTGAGCGCGGACGCAATCGCTTCGGCAGGATTACGTGCTCGAAAATAAGTCCCACTGTATCCTGGCACCACAACAGTACTTAGGCCAGTGTACGGCTACGGCTAGTGGGTTCTCCTAAGACGTGTTTCATGCCGATCACTGGGGCAGTCAGTAGTAGCTCACCTAAAATCATCCCACAACCCGTCATTCGACGTCAGTTTACCTGCTTACCTAGGACCCTGCACGCTATGTGGAGCCGTCCTGGAGGTATGCACAGACTTAGCCTGTACAGTGCAGATCTCTGGGACTTCGTTATTTTGGCCCGACACAGTGTTTATGCAATTGGAGACAATCAGTTCCTCGTGAGCCAGTACTCTGACTCTAGTACCTGTGATTCAGTCTTCCGTGGTTGACAGCCCAGCGGACTTAGGCATCTCAGTCACTTCAAAGACAGAGGCTTATTTTTTATTTTCAAAGTCGTATTGAAATAGAAACCAAAGAGAAAATAAAAAAAAATTTTAGTAGCAACATTTAGCCACGACTTGCAGCTACTTGTCGACATAGTCGCTGCTCCGATAGAGAGATCCGTCGTAGCATGGTACCAACTTTCCATTACCCTCATCATAGAAGGCAGCCGCCTGTGATTTCCACCAATTCCCTATACTGGTGTGTGCAGCTCGGTTTCTGTTCCATAATGCTGTCTTCATGTGAACAGAGATGAAACTTAGAGGGAGTGAAGTCCGGGCTGTACGATCAATCAATCGCATCATTCTGAAACGCTGCAGCAGGGTCTTCATTGGCCCTGCAGGGAACGGCTGAGAAATGTTTTGAAAAAGGAAACTTATGAGTGTTACCTTATGTGACCTGGAAGAAATCAGCGAAATTTCTCAGCAAGACTTCACACTTGGCGGGCGACACTACATTTTAGGCGTCTTTATATGCTCATAATATGTTCAGAACAGAAAAGTGCGACCTGACGTGGTAGACCTGCGTAGTACAGATACTGCGCAACACAACTGTGGATTCTCACGAACGTTTCAATTTTACAACCGATCGTAGTTGAAAAAGAACAGCCCTCGTACTTCATGTGTTCTGTAATTACCCTCTTACTGAGGAGGAATGATGTTTGTTTCAATTAACTTGCTTCTCATTGTGTACTCTGGCTTTAGTTTCTCGACACCGAACCGGCCGAGCCACTTCATAAATAACCCTGGGTGACTTCCTTACAGAAATTCATCTATAATGATGTGATAATACTTATGGGATAGCTTCCGGCATCATATCGGACATTCTTTTGCCTGGTGTAGTGCTCCATCTCTATGTGGCGTGGACTCAACAAGTCATTCGAATTCCCCTGCAGAAATATTGAGCCATACTGCCTCTATAGCCGTTCATAATTTGCGAAAATGCTGTCGGCGAAGGATTTTGTGCACAAACTGACCCCTCTATTACGTACTGTTCATCAATGTTCTATGGGAATCACGTCGGGCCATTTGGGTTGCCGAATAATTCGCTGGAATTGTCTACAATGTTGTTCAACAATCACATAGAATTGTCGCGTGCTGACATGTCGCATTGTCATCTATGAAAATTCCATTCGTGTTTGGCTGCAAATGGTCTCCAAGTAGCCGGAAATAATAGTTTCGAGTCAACCATTGGTACAGTTCTATGAGAGATAGCAGTAAATTTCACGTGAACACAGTCAAGACCATTGTGGAACCACCAACAGCTTGGACAGTGCCTTGTTGACAACTTGGCTCCATGGATTTGCGGGATCTGCGCCACACTCTAACCCTACGATCAGCAGTTATCAGCTGACATCGAGACCTATCTGAGCAAGCCACGGTTTTCCAGTAGTCTAGGGTCCAATCGACCCAAGAGAGACGCTACAGACGATGTCGTGCTGTTAGCAAAGGCACTCGCGTCTGTCGTCTGCTTCCCTATCCCATTAACGAGAAATTTTGCCGCACTGTCCTAATGGATATGTTCATCGAACGTCCCACATTACCGCTCTATGCAAACTCCGCTGCTGCCGGTCGTTAAGTAAAGGCCGTCGGCAACTAATTTGCCCGTGGTGATATGTAATGCCTTTAATATGTTACACACTTGACACTGTGTATCTCGGGACATTGAATTCCCTAACTAACGATTTCCGAAACAGAATATCCCATGCATTTACACTCATGCCCATTAATTAAGGATCATGCTGATACATGGTGAAACAACGCTCTGGTGGGCGGTTTGCGGGTTTAAATCACCTCGCGGTATGACCATGCGGTGCATTTGACCTGCGGTCGTCGCACGGTGGCGCTGGCAGCAGCCCACATACGCAGAGGTGTGTTGGTGCATGCCAAAGTACGGTGCAGCGAGTAAGTGTGCAGACGTTTTCAGACGTGCTAATGGTAACCGTGTGTTGAAAATGGCTCAGACAATACCTATTGATAACGTTATGAGGGATAGAATACTAGGGTGACTGGAGAATGGTCAAACACAGCAGGTCGTAGCACGGGCTCTCACTGTGGCACAAAGTGTGATCTCAAGATTATGGCAACGATTCCATCAGACAGGAGACGTGTCCAGGCGCTACAGTACAGGACGTCCACAGTGTACAACACCACAAGAAGACCGATATCTCACCATCAGCGCCCACTGACGGCCACGGAGTATTGCAGGTAGCCTTGCTCGGGACCTTAGCGCAGCCACTGGAACAGTTGCCTGCAGACACACAGTCTACAGACGACTGAACAGACACGGTTTATTCGCCCGGAGACCCGCAAGGTGCATTCCAATGACCTCTGGAGAGCCTGTAAAGCCTAGTGTCAAGAACACAGTACATGGTCATTGGAACAGTGGTCGCAGGTTATGTTCACGGACGGGTCCAGGTATAGTCTGAACAGTGATTCTCGCCGGGTTTTCATCTGGCGTGAACCAGGAACCAGATACCAACCCCTTAATGTCCATGAAAGGGGCCTGTATGGAGGTCGTGGTTTGATGGTGTGGGGTGGGGTTATGATTGGTGCACGTACTCCCCTGCATGTCTTTGACAGAGGAACTGTGACAGGTCAGGTGTATTAGGACGTCATTTTGCACCACTGTGTCTGCCTTTTCAGGGGCGCAGTGGGTCCCACATTCGTCCTGATGGATGATAACGCACGGCCCCACCGAGTTACCATCGTGGAGGAGTACCTTCAAACAGAAGATATCAGGCGAATGGAGTGGCCTGCCTGTTCTCCACACCTAAACCCTGTCGAGCATGTCTGTGATGCTCTCGGTCGACGTATCGCTGCAAGTCTTAAACCCCTACGACACTTCAGGAGCTCCGACAAGCACTGGTGCAAGAATGGGAGGCTATACCCCAGCTGCTGCTCGACCACCTGATCCAGAGTATGCCAACCCGTTGTGCGGCCTGTGTACGTGTGCATGGTGATCCTATCACGTATTGATGTAAGGTTACATGCGCAGGATATAGTGGCGTTTTGTTGTACATGTGTTTCGGGACGGTTTTCTCAACTTATCACCAAGACCGTGGACTTACAGATATGTGTCGTGTGTCTTCCCTATGTGCCTATGCCAGGGGTTCCCAACAAAATTTTCTTGAGGACCCCCTCATCGAGCGTGATTGGTCATATCACAGTATCAAGTACCTAAAAAAGCCAAATTGTCTCCTTATAAGTTTTCTATTTTTGGTACTTAGAAAAGCATTGACATATTCATTACTGAAAATTATTGAGTTTACAACTATTTCGGTATAGCTATTATTGTTGTCGTTAAATTTTTGATTACTGCTTAAAATCTTTGTCTTAAAATCTGGGTGTTTAGTATAACAAACTTCTTAAAAAAATAAAAATTGAATATGAACTGAAAATGACAGGAAAATATTAAAACTTGCTTGAACATCAAATGCATGATCTTCCTCTTCATCTGTAGGCCTTACTCGATTTAACGAATCACTTCTTAACCAACGGCCCATTTTTTAACTACTCGAACTGTAGCTTCCGCGAAAAACAACGCTTTACAAACACTGCCTTTTTAATACAGAACACTGAATATTAAACAACACGGTCTGTGAAAGCACTGGCAATAATTTAACAATGGCCGATTGTCGTCTCAAATGCGAGTTTCTGTGTAAAGTGACTGTCAGTTGTCAGCTGCAAAGAGGCAGCACGCGCAGTCTAACGGCATACAGCAGAACTATTTCCTCTATCTAATTCTGGTTTTGCGCTAGAGTGTGCTAGTGTCAGCTGGCTCTAGGAAGACGCTAGACGCAGGAGTTCGCTAAAGCTCTGCTCATGCGGGAAGCGTCCAAACCAAAAAATCTGTTATCATACGAAATATATTTAATATATTTTTCATTCTAATAGCGTCTTGCGGACCCTCTCGCATAGCTCGCGAACCCTAGGGAGTCCGGGGACCACCTGTTGGGAACCACTGGCCTATGCTATTATCGCGAGTTTTGTGTAGTGCCACGTTGTGTGGCACCACATTCTACAATTATCCTTAATTTATGATAATGAGTGTAGCTTCAAGTACTATACCTCGTTCAAAGTCCCTTAATTCCTATCGTGCGTCCATCATCACGTCGAAAACCTTTTCACATGAATCACCTGACGACAGATAACAGCTCCGCCATTCCACTGCTCTTTTACATCTACATCTACATCTACATCCATACTTCGCAAGCCACCTGACATTGTGTGGCGGAGGGTACCTTGAGTCCCTCTATCGGTTCTCCCTTCTATTCCAGTCTCGTATTGTTCGTGGAAAGAAAGATTGTCGGTATGCCTCTGTGTGGGCTCTAATCTCTCTGATTTTATCCGCATGGTCTCTTCGCGAGATATACGTAGGAGGGAGCAATATACTGCTTGACTCCTCGGTGAAGGTATGTTCTCGAAACTTCAACAAAAGCTCGTACCGAGCTACTGGGCGTCTCACCTGCAGAGTCTTCACTGGAGTTTATCTATCATCTCCGTAACGCTTTCGCGATTATTAAATGATCCTGTAACGAAGCGCGCTGCTCCCCGTTGTATCTTCTCTATCTCTTCTATCAACCCTATCTGGTACGGATCCCACACTGCAGAGCAGTATTCAAGCAGTGGGCGAACAAGCGTACTGTAACCTACTTCCTATGTTTTCGGATTGCATTTCCTTAGGATTCTTCCAATGACTCTCAGTCTGGCATCTGCTTTACCAACGATCAACTTTATATGATCATTGCATTTTAAATCAGTCCTAATGGGTACCCACAGATAATTTATGGAATTAACTGCTTCCAGTTGCTGACGTGCTATATTGTAGCTAAATGATAAGGGATCTTTCTTTCTGTGTATTCGCAACACATTACACTTGTCTACATTGAGATTCAATTGCGATTCCCTGCACCATGCGCCAATTCGCTGCAGACCCTACTGCATTTCGGTACAATTTTCCATTGTTACAACCTCTCGATGTACCACATCATCATTCGCAAAAAGCTTCAGTGAACTTCCGATGTCACCCACAAGGTCATTTATGTATACAGGGCCAAACTTTCAGGAAACATTCCTCACACACAAAGAAAGAAAATATGTTATGTGGACATGTGTCCGGAAAAGCTTACTTTCCATGTTAGAGCTCATTTTATTACTTCTCTTCAAATCACATTAATCACGGAATGGAATCACACAGCAACAGAACGTACCAGCGTGACTTCAAACACTTTGTTACAGGAAATGTTCAAAATGTCCTCCGTTAGCGAGGATACATGCATCCACCCTCCGTCGCATGGAATCCCTGATGCGCTGATGCAGCCCTGGAGAATGGCGTATTGTATCACAGCCGTCCACAATACGAGTCTCTACATTTGGTACCGGGGTTGCGTAGACAAGAGCTTTCAAATGCCCCCATAAATGAAAGCCAAGAGGGTTGAGGTCAGGAGAGCGTGGAGGCCATGGAATTGGTCCGCCTCTACCAATCCATCGGTCACCGAATCTGTTGCTGAGAAGCGTACGAACACTTCGAGTGAAATGTGCAGGAGCTCCATCGTGCATGAGCCACATGTTGTGTCGCACTTGTAAAGGCACATGTTCTAGCAGCACAGGTAGAGTATCCCGTACGAAATCATGATAACGTGCTCCATTGAGCGTAGGTGGAGGAACAATCTAAAATGAGCTCTAACATGGAAATTAAGCGTTTCCGGACACATGTCCACATAACATCTTTTCTTTATTTGTGTGTGAGGAATATTTCCTGAAAGTTTGGCCGTACCTTTATGTAACACCCTGTATTGTGAATAGCAACGGTCCTACGACACTCCCCTGCGGCACACCTGAAATCACTCATACTTCGGAAGACTTTTATGCCTTGTGTACACGATACTACCGCCATCTGTACACGTTCATATGGATATTCCATGATTTTTGGCGCACCAATGTATACGCTACAACGACACGGCGACAGGTATTCGATGACGTGACGTAGAGGGTAGTTCTGTACGCTATGCCCGGGAGAGCCGCGGGTGATTGGGAAGAGTGTCCGGCCCATGACGCGTGCAGGCCACGTGTGTGGAGCGCTATTCAGACGGCCCCGTCATTCCGGTCGAACGCAGCCGGGCAGCGCGACGGGTCGATTATTCGAGGCCGCGGCGTCGGCCCGCTCATTAACAGTTCCACAGCGCAGCGGCCGCGAATCAAAAGGCCCCGGCCGGCCGAGCGGTGGCGCGGATTTGCTGACGCGACGGCTCGGGGGCCGCCATGGCGTAATTACTGGCGCGGCGAGTGCGCCGCTAATTTTGGCTGCGGTCCGCGGAACGAGATATTAAATGCGCGGGACTTCGCAGCGCGCCAAACACAACACTGCGCCCGCGTCGACGGCGGGGATTTCCCCCAAATTACGGGGACCGGTCGGAGCACTCGAAACGTCCGCTCCAGAGTGGACAGCAGACGACGCGGTGGACACAGACTGGTGGGGTATCGCGTGGTGGCCCGAAAATATCCCACCGTGAGATGCCTGACAGGCTCTGCAGAGGTTTTGCTGAATCACTTGCTCCCAGCACAGTAGTCAACTGCTGGGCAGAGGAGCACCGAAGGATACGTGAAGGATGGGACATGGCATCTATAAGAAGCCAACTCTGACGGGTACGAGAGGCGTTTAATAAGTATCGCTACACATTGTCTTTATGAAAGCACCTTGCTTTAATTCTGGATTCCAGGACATCATATTATTGCCCCCTCCTCTGGCTACGGAATCTTATTTTTCAACATAATCTGCGTTGAATTCCATGGTCTTGCGCTACCATACTGGAACGGAGTGCATGGCCGCATGGTTCAACTCCACTGTTCGACGTCTTAGTTAATGCCATGGTGTTCTACAGTACTGGCCATTAAAATTGCTACACCAAGAATAAATGCAGATGATAAACTGGTATTCGTTACACAAATATATTATACTATAACTCATCTGCGATTACATTTCCACGCAATTTGGGTGCATAGATCCAGAGAAATCAGTACCCAGAACAACCACCTCCGGTCGTAATACTGGCCTTGATACGCCTGGGCATTGAGTCAAACAGAGCTTGGATGGCGTGTACAGGTACAGCTGCCCACGCAGCTTCAACACGATACCACAGTTCATCAAGAGTAGTGACTGCCGTATTGTGACGAGCCAGTTGCTCGGCCACTATTGACCAAACGTTTTCAATTGGTGAGAGATCTGGAGAATGTGCTGGCCAGCGCAGCAGTCGAACATTTTCTGTATCCAGAAAGGCCAATACAGGACTTGCAACATGCGGTCGTGCATTATTCTGCTCAAATATATGGTTTCGCAGGGATCGAATGAAGGGTAGAGCCACGGGTCGTAACACATCTGAAATGTAACGTCCACTGTTCAAAGTGACTTCAATGCGAACAAGAGGAGACCGAGACGTGTAACCAAACGCACCCCATACCATCACGCCAGGCGATACGCCACTATGGCGACGACGAATACACGCTTCGAATGCGTGTTCACAGCGATGTCGCCAAAGACGGATGCGACCATCATGATGCTGTAAACAGAACCTGGATTCATCCAACGAAATGACGTTTCGACTTCCGTGAACCCAGGTTCGTCTCTCTGTGATGCAGCGTCAAGGGTAACCGCAGCCATGGTCTCCGAGCTGACACTCCATGCTGCTGCAAACGTCGTCGAACTGTTCGTGCAGATGGTTGTTGTCTTGCAAACGTCCCCACCTGTTGACTCAGGGATCGAGTCGTGGCTGCACGATCCGTTACAGCCATGCGGATAAGATGCCTGTCATCTCGACTGCTAGTGATACGAGGCCGTTGGGATCCAGCACGGCGTTCCGTATTACCCTCCTGAACCCACCGATTCCATATTTTGCTAACAGTCACTGGATCTCGACCAACGAGAGCAGCAGTGTCGTGATACGATAAACCGCAATCGCGATAGGCTACAATCCGACCTTTATCAAAGTCGGAAACGTGATGGTACGCATTTCTCCTCCTTACACGAGGCATCACAACAACATTTCACCAGCCAACGGCGGTCAACTGCTGTATGAGAAATCGGTTGGAAACTTTGCTCACTGCAGGACGTTGTAGGTGTCGCCACCGGCGCCAACCTTGTGGGAATGCTCTGAAAAGCTAATCATTTGCATATCGCAGTATTTTCTTCGTATCGGTTAAATTTCGCGTCTGTAGCACGTCATCTTCTTGGTGTAGTAATTTTAAGGGCCAGTAGTGTACCTTGTTACGGTATATTGATAATTTTTACTTATGGACCGTCTGACAGCAACTGAATAAAATATAGTTTTAGTGCCATACGCGTTCGCCTTTGTTTTCTGCAAGGCACCATCAGTGGCCTGGAATATGTACGTATGTTTGCTATTTAATTTACATTTTGGTAATTGCACAAAAAATAAAACACAAATACAAAACGGACACAACATTTCCAGAATACAAGAGAATTCACAAGCTGAAAACTTACAAACACACAATGACAAGACCACACAGAAAAGAACCAGATGGTACCCCATGACCCGCACACAACACCCGCACAGAGTTGCAAACATCCTAAAGAGACAGGGCTTCCAAATAGCATACAAGTCTGGGCAAACCCTGCAATCACACCTAAGCAAACCAGTTACCAAGAGGGACAAATTCCAACAATCAGGAATATATAGACTTGAATGTCAAAGTTGTGATGCAGTATACATAGGCATGACATGCAGGAATTTTAAAACACGATACAAAGAACATATCAGATTTTAGAAGTACGAAACAAACCATTCTACATTTGCAGAACATTTAATATATCATAACCATCATCCTACAAACGTGGAACAAGAAATGAAAATAATGAGAATAAGCAACCATGACAAACATCTTATACAAATGCAAGAAAAACTTCCACATCCAGAAAGCCATAGCAGAAGACAAACATGTGATAAATGAACAAACACACATCAGCACGGGCTCCCTACTACACTTAATAACACACACACACACACACACACACACACACACACACATATATATATATATATATATATATATATATATATATATATATATAAACTTACACACTGATACTTCAATAATTATGGCTCTGAGCACTATGTGACTTAACATCTGAGGTCATCAGTCCCCTAGAACTTAGAACTACTTAAACCTAACTAACCTAAGTTCATCACACACATCCATGCCCGAGGCAGGATTCGAACCTGGGACCGTAGCAGTCCTTCAATAATTACACTCGAAAGTTTGGCACTAACATTCGATCTTTGGCAAAAACATATGACAGTCGGCAACAGAAACCGAAACATTGCATTGAAACAAGCGGTCAGTTCATAGTGCTGTGGAATAGGGTGGAGGGGGGGGGGGTGGAACCGCAAATTGGCATTCATAAGAAGAAAGACAACACCAAAAATCAACAGGTGCGTTATATGTAGGAAACTGTCCACGCAACCTGTAAGTACAGTTCAAAATTTTACAACTTAATAGGAAATACTAACCAGCAGAACTGTTTATAACCTATAGGTACAGTGACCAAAATGTAAATTAAATAGCAAACATATGTACATATTCCAGGCCGCTGATGATGCCTTGCAGAAAATAAAGGCGAAACGCGTATGGCACTAAAATTGTTTCATTCAGTTGCTGTCAGACGGTCCATAAGTAAAAACTATCAATATCTCGTAATATTACACGAAACTGAGGAAGACAGGACTATAAAAGTTGAAGATGGGAAGTACCTTGCTTTCATTCAGAGTTCCAATACATCATACTATTCCCCACTCCTTTGGCTAAAATCTTGTTTTCTACATAATCTCCGTTCAGTCCGATGGTCTTCCGTTACCATACTGGGACGGGGTTCGTGCCCGCATGGTTCCATTCTACTGGTCGACGTCATAGTCAACGCCATGGTGTACTAGTAACCTCCCCAACAACCATGTACTGCTTCCCTCGGAGTGATTCCTTCATTGGGCCAAACAGTTTGAAATCGGAAAGGCCGAGATCCGGGCTGTAAGGCGGATGAGGAAGAACAGTCCAGTGGGGTTTCATGAGCTGTTCTCGCATGCGCAGATTCGTATGAGGCCTTGCGTTGTCATGGAGGAGGACAAGTTGGTCTGCATTTTTTGTGGCGACGAACACGCTGAAGTCGCATCTTCATCTTCTTGAGGGTAGCACAGTACACTTCGGCGTTAATCGTTGAACCACGAGGGAGGACATCAGGCAGAATAACACCTTCACAACCACAGAATACTGTCGTCATGACTTCACCAGCTGAGGGTGCGGCTTTGAACTTGATCGACCCACGACCAACCTCAGTGATGCCGGCGCCACTCCATAGATTGTTGTTTTGCTTCTGGCTCGAAGTAAAGAACCCACGTTTCATCACCTGTGACGACGTTAGATAAAAATTATCACGAAGAGACTCGTAACGCACAAGCGATACCGCACCGTTGGTCCTCTGTTGCTCTTTATGATCTTCTGTTAGACACTGACGAACCCAGCGGGCATTTACCTTTCATACCCAAAGTGGTGGACGAGTGTGTCATCATTACCAACAGAGGCGGCCAGCTGTGCAGTGCGGTGTTCTAGTTTGATTCTCCTGTCATCTCGAATGAGAGTGTCCGCACGTTCCAACACTGCAGGAGCCACAGCTCTGTGCGGCCGGTCGACACGTGAGAGATCGGACAGGTCTTGGCGAGCTTGTTTCGATGATGACAGTCGGCTCACCCAATGACTCACCGTGCTTTTGTTCACTGCCGAGGCTCTGTAGGCACGAATATCTGCGGTGCTCTGGCTTTAGGCCAAAACAATGACATCTCTCTGTTTTGAACGGACTTCTGTTACAGAAGGGCTTTCGAATGCTACATATACCCCACCACCTTTCGGAACAGAACTATAGGGTCTAAAGCGGGAATATTCCACGATGTCCCATTGCAAATTCCGCCATTTTCCAACGGAAAGAAATGTCTAGCGTTACTTATTGAATACCCTT
Source organism: Schistocerca piceifrons (assembly GCF_021461385.2). Taxonomy (NCBI): domain Eukaryota; kingdom Metazoa; phylum Arthropoda; class Insecta; order Orthoptera; family Acrididae; genus Schistocerca; species Schistocerca piceifrons. Next base: position 54,964,394 of record NC_060147.1, read on the forward strand.
CGCAGGTAGAACTTTAAAAGGTAGGGTAGTTTTCGCTAATAAAGGAAAGCAAAGACGTATGGCGCGATGGCTGGGAGATCCCCAAGATCAGATTCATCCACTGTGGTATCGCGCGCCGCGGAATTTGAATCCCCGCCAGACGTCATGGAGGTCTCTGCACCATCGCGCCGTAAGCTGTGGCGGCGCGCGCCTCCTGGCCCGCATTTAGTGTGAGTTCGCCACAGTGGAACACGTGGTCCCAGAGGCCAATAGCGGCGCCCCCGATAGGGTATTTAAGCGCCTGCCTCTCGCTCAGCCAGCGAGTTTCGACCCATCACCTCAATAACAGACAGCGCGTTTGTCGTTCTTTGTTTTCATTGCTAGTGGACGTCTTGGATTCGTTTGGTTGTCTCTGTCACTCCGTTGCTTGTTGCATGTTGTCGTAAGGTCTCTCTCCGTCGTCCGTCGTTGTTTCGTGTCCGTCCTTTCCGTTCGTTTGTTTGTTCGCGGGCAGCTCTCCGTTTGGTCTCACCGCGCTTTCTCAGCGACCCCGCACTGTTCCGGTCGCGGTCACAACAAGTTACAACATCCACATTAATGGGAAAGGCGCTTTTTATCCCTCGCACCCGTAGGTACGTTTCCTTCCGAAAAGTCAGCATTGTGCGTTGATATCTAATATGTGTGTGTGTGTGTGTGTGTGTGTGTGTGTGTGTGTGTGTGTGTGTGTGTGTGGGCGGAAACAAAGGTACGCACGGGAAAAGATCCGGATCTAGTGTTCCTACTTGGGTGAGTGTAATTTGGCAGTCCTGCTACTCCAGTTGAGAGCTTTTATGGTGGAAGAGTCAGGTGTGCGTTAGTGGTTTGTGCTTTGAAGCTTAAGACATATGAGGTGAATTAGATTTTCGGAAGTTTCGATCTAATCATTTACCATGTAACTAATGGCTGTCTGTCTGCTGTAGCAAAATCCTAAAGAATTACCAATATACCTGGTATGTAAGTACATAACCTAACTCACGCTTTAAGCTTAGTTGTTAGTTTACAAGTTACCGTATATGGCAGCTGATATCAGAAGTTCAGAAATCAGCGCCACAGGGCGAACTAGCTGAAGCCAATGTCCGCATGTCTCCCTTGGCCCCAAAACATTTGTCTTTTTCTTTCTTCAGTTCTAATACTGAAAGCGTAGGTTGATTTAACATATCTGATGAACCTGATTCAGTAAATACGACTATTACACCTTCATGTTATAGAAACTACGAGGAGAAAATGTCCACCACGCTGTTATTTTCAAAGACGTTTGAGGAGACTAAGAAGCTAACAGAAAATCGATCTCTCATTACAAATGCAGATTAAAGTCTTCGATGAAATGAATCCACATTACGTAAAAGGTATGAAGCAGGCTATGGAGTGGCATCACTGGGGCGTTTTAAGAGACTATTTTCTGAGACAGAGGAAAGTCAACTGGCGGAGCACTGTATCAATCTGGATCCTGCGTTCTGTGGCCTTACGTTTAAACATTTCTGACATTTAGCATTTTAGTTTGCCGAGGGCAGTGGCTTAAACTGCCCCGTTAATAGAGAAACCGAAGGGGAAGGGAAATACGGGGCTTGTTCATTTATCGCTCATCATAATTTAAGTTTGAGGCAAGCAGAGAAAAATCAATATCAGGAGGATAATGACGTCCAATAAAGCACAAATGCAACTTTCTGTAAGCAGCTTGTAAACTTCGCAACAAAAATATTATTTTCATCTCATCGAGTGTACACTCAAGCCGAAACAGAAACACGGACTCTACCGGGGAAACTGCAGAAAATGTGGCCAGAAAAGGCCAAATAATAATAATAACACAATGTATTTTCCTGTACGAGGGTAATCCCAAAAGTAAGGTCTCCAATTTTTTTGTTTCTACAATGCTTTACATCAGTTTACTGCGTGAACATTTAGCTATTTTTCGAAATAATCACCATTTGTGTCGATGCATTTTTGTAGACGCTGTGGCAGTTTTTGTATGCGCATGTCATACCAGCTCGCCGCCATGCTGTTCAGAAAGTTATGAACCACTTCTTTCACCTCGTCGTCGTAGCTGAATCGCTTTCCGGCCAAATGTTCTTTCAACCCAGGGAACAGGTGATAGTCACTGGGTGCCAAGTGAGGACTATAGGGCGGGTGGGTGATTATGTTCCACTGAAACTGTTGCAGGAGAGGAACGGTTTGCCAAGCGGTGTGTGGGCGAACGTTATCATGGAGAATGTGTACGCCTTTGCTCAACATACCTCTTCTCCGGTTCTGAATTGCCCGTTTGAGTTTTTTCAGAGTCTCACAGTACCTGTCAGCGTTAATTCTGGTCCCAGCGATTCAGCTCCGACGACGAGGTTTTGTTGTGTAATACGATAACGATGAGGGAAATAATAATAATAATAATAATAATAGTAATAATAATAATGATGATGATGATGGTGATGATCATGATTATTGAGTAAAACGTTATACAAGTTAACAGTGGAGGTGCCTGACAAATATTGTAAGTCTGCTTTTGTCTGTTACAAATTTTTTTATGGAATTTCGTCCCATAACAATAGCATGTGTACTCCAGCCCTGGAGCAAAGATCCAATTTCTTCATTTGTAACATTCCGTTAAAGAAGAAGTATCTTTTGTATTACAGAATTAAGCCAATTACAGACCGCTTAGAACCTAACACAAACGTGCAATCTTTTTCTTTTGATCATCCCAGAACTTCTTCATGCGTTGGCTGATGGCCTGCCTCTGTTCATTTGAAATCACCCTCTTAGGTTGTGAATTTCGTTGCTGACAGGAAATTTTGCAGCATTGCTCAGTAGCCTGAAACTCTTCCTATTCTGTATGGTGTTTCCTGCGACAGTAAGTTCTCTCAACTCCTTCCTTGTCTCTTCCAGAAATCCGATGGTGCTTTTTAATTTGTAAATGAAGTTCAAAATTTTCTTCGTTAGCCTATTTTCAGTTATTCTGTACATATGACAGTAAAATTTTAACCTGCTCTTTCTTATTGTGTTAGTGATTCTTTCTACACATATAGATCTTCATTTCTCCTCTTCGTCCAGTTGTTACACTTATATAACTTGATATATCTTTATTACATCATAAAAACGATCTTGATCTTACGGTAGCGTGTATAGTGTGCTCCTAGATGTAATGTCTACAATTTTCATTCTCCTGTAACCAGGAAAGCGGATGGAAAAGATGGAAAAATATTAAGTGCGTACCTTTGCCCACGCCTGCCCTATGTGCTGAATGACAATGACAGAACCCACGCATCTCAAGTACCACCAAGAGTACCACCCAGTTTAACGTATCCATCCGACGGACGGATGACAAACAACAGTGTCATATGACTTCACGTGGCGTAGCCGAACGAACACTTTTCACGCCCGAAGGTGCTTAACTTCAATGATCTGACGGGAATCGGTGTATCCCCTCGGCACGGCCACTGACAGTCCTCACATATATGCAGCCACTGGTCAGCGTCCCCTGACGTCACTGGGTAGCAAATACCACTACCTATTTCAACTCTTTGTTTTGCTCAACAATAACGTTGATGACGTTTCTGGGTTGTTTCTCGTATTGGAAGTAATCAATTATTCTGGTATATTTCAAAATAATCACTGTTCAGTCAAGTTGAATCAGCTACGAAGTAAAAAATGTAAGCGTAAAATCCGTCCATAGTCCGTGGCAGGGCAAAAGGTACCGACCGACCGCCATGTCATCTTGCGCCAGTGGCGTCATTTGACGCGATACGGAGGAGGGTGGGGTCAGCACACTGCTCTTCTGGCCTTTGCCACTTTTTGTCAACCTGGAGCGACCACTAATCGATCAAGTAGCTACTCAATTGACATCACCATGCTGGAGGTCGCCCATCATCGAAAAATTCCTGCAGTAACTGCGACTCTAAGCCGCGTCCTTCGTATGGCAGATAGCTGCGCTTGGCTGCTGTGCTGTGGAGGTGAGCACTGCTCAGATTAAAGGAATCGTTCACAGACAGCTTTACCATCCCACCTAATTACATATGTTTACAGACTGAAATAATCATCATTTGAACATAAATAAAATTTTCCCTGTACAGTGTTTCACATCAGATATGACACGTAAAAATCCGTTGGTCCAGAATTAGATGACATTAGCACAATACGTTTCATCTGTGAATGCTAATGTTACGCAATCCAGAGCTGATTTCGTCTTGCTGAATAATTCTTAATAGCCATACATTTAAAGTCCCTGTTTAGATGTCTGATCCGAATCAAAGTCCTTGTGCTCACGTACAAGTATATGACGCTTTTTGTTAACTCTGTCGAACTGAAAAGGTATTAGGATTCCATCACCTTTTTTCAAAAAAATGTTTCAGATGGCTTTGAGCACTATGGGACTTAACATCTGAGGTCATCAGTCCCCTGGACTTAGGACTACTTAAACCTAACTAACCTAAGGACATCACACACATCCATGCCCGAGGAAGGATTCGAGCCTGCGACCGTAGCAGCAGCGCAGTTCCAGACTGAAGCGCCTAGAACCGCTCGGCCACAACGGCCGCCTCACCATTTTCCAGTTTCAAATTCTTTATCCATGTATAAACGCTGAAGTATACTCGAAATCTGCCAAAATAGTCAGCTATTCCGATGATTGATATGTGGGACCTACCATAGAAATCACAGTAATCTGATCATGACCAGCAAATTCTGTTGCACCATACTGACAGTTTACCGTTTGGCCTCCCAATGAACTGTAAATGTTCTCATACTCTCTGCCACGTATTCACTGAAACTGGCTGAACTGCTGAAATCAATATTCGGAACCAAGCTGTTTTCGCCTCTAGCTTTGCCATTGTAACCCGGTACTACTCCCGGTCTGCCACACACTTTTAATCTGCCACGAAGTTTCATATCAGCGCACACTCCACTGCAGAACTAAAGCTTTCATTCTCGAAACACCCCGCAAAGGCTGCGGCTAAGCCATGTCTCAGTAATACACCTTCTTCCAGAAGCGCTAATCCTGTAAGCTTTGCAGGATAACAGCTGAAGATTGGAAGGTAGGAGATGAAGTAATAGCGGAAGTTAAGCTATGAGGGGCACATTGTGAATCGTGCTTGGGTAGCTCATCGGCAGACTATTTGGCCGCGAAAGACAAAGGTCTCGAATTCGAGTCTCTGTGCCGCAGAGTGAAAGTTTCATTCTGAGTATTAACAGTTGCATTTGTGCCTAGTTGTAGCATAAATTTTCGTAATCTGCACTGGAGTTTCTGCTAAGATTATTAGATACTTACTTGTAGAGCAGTTTCTCCTAAAGCGCTCCTTTATTTTAGTAGACAAAATTATTCTTTACCTGCCGTACAACGCTCCGATATAGGACGAAGCAACGTGATTGTAGTCTACGGATTTTAAAAGAAGTAACAAACTTAGACCTGGAGATGGTCCGTTAAGAACCTTCTATCAGTTATGTGTTCTTTTCTTCGATAAAATGAAACTCGAAAATAGACTAAATTAAGCCCCCTTGTCTCTCAACAATCATCTTCGTGTTGAAGCTCTTTTTTCGTGTTTGTTTTAACAATACAGATGTTTTTGGATAGGGTCCGCCTTTAGGAAAATAATTTTGTTTTTTTAACCCAACATGTTTCACTGCAATTGCAAGATCTTCAGTGGGCTGTTATAGATAAATAAGGTTCTTTACTGTTTGTATACATCTATCTATTAGTTTTTAAATCGTAATTAGACATATTTGAAAAAACACACAAAATTGCAATCATTACAGATATTTGAAAAAACACGCAAAATTGCAGATATTACAGATATTTGAAAAAACACGCAAAATTACAGATATCACAGAGAGTTGAAAAAACACACATATTATGAATTCCTAATTTTGTGTGTTTTTCAAATATCTGTAATTACGATTTAAAAACTAATAATTACATGTATACAAATAGTAAAGAACATTCTTTATCTTTAACAGCCATAAAATAAAAGCTCACTGAAGATGCTGCAACTGCTGTGAAACATGTTTGGGTTAAAAAACAATATTTTGATTAGCTAAAGATGGACACTATCCAAAAACATGTGTACTTACTCTTACATTGCTAAAATCCTTTACAGCATTCTGAGTTTTATTTCCAATTGATGTATTTTCTGCGAAAAGACAGCGTGCGGATTAGACGTCTAATTTAAAGAAGAGAGTAAAACTTTTCCTAATCCCATGTCTACTCTTCAGATAGTAAACGTCCGCAGTGTATCCGTGCATTATGAAAATTTATTTTACACTCCCGATTTCACCCAGGTACACACGAACATTGAGCACTAACGTTTTCCGGGAACCGATGATACCCAATTACGCCTGCCCTTATCTATTTCATCGGAAATCCAATATTGAGTAACAAGGTAGCAATCACAACAGAAATCACAGAAAACAAGCCAGGGTGACAGAGTTTCGCGCGTGTAGCCGTAAAGCCGTAATGCACCCCGCCCCCTCTTCTCCTACCTCCCCTCCCCCCCCCCCCCCACCCATCACTGAATTGTGTCACCATATGACTCGGCGGGAAGTGATGCTTTGTAAATTCGTTCACTGTTCAACTTTACAATACTCTCAGACACCTTCACATGTAGCCTTGCATTTTTATTGACGCACATTTTATTAATTTGTAATACACTGTACGACAAAAAGCGACGCACATAGCCGCGCTGGATTAGCCGAGCGGTCTGAGGCGCTGCAGTCATGGACTGTGCGGCTGGTCCCTCGGGCATGGGTGTGTGTGTTTGTCCTTAGGATAATTTAGGGACTGATGACCTTAGCAGTTAAGTCCCATAAGATTTCACACACATTTGAACATTTTTGCGACGCACATTGAAGGAATTATACGAATGGGACGAAAATCGTGTGTACGTGTAGTGATGTGGTGTACGTCTAGTGATGAACAACGATTACAATATCAGGAACGTTGGATTACTTATTTAAGAGAAAGAGCTTCACAAATTGAGCAATTCAATAATGCTTTGGTCCACCTCTGGCCCTTATGGTTTAAATGCCTCTGAGCACTATGGCACTTAACATCTGAGGTCATTGGTTCCCTAAACTTAGAACTACTGAAACCTAACTAACCTAAGGACATCACACGCACCCATGCCCGAGGCAGGATTCGAACCTGCGACCGTAGCGGTCACGCGGTTCCAGACTGTAGCGCCTAGAACCGCTCGGCCACTTCGGCCGGCTCCAAACCATCACTCCTCGTTGTCAGGCCATATGACGCGCCGGCCGGGGCGGCCGAGCGGTTCTAGGCGCTACAGTCTGGAACCGCGCGACCACTACGGTCGCAGGTTCGAATCCTGTCTCGGGCATGGATGTGTGTGATGTCCTTAGGTTAGTTAGGTTTAAGTAGTTGTAAGTTCTAGGGGACTGATGACCTCAGCAGTTAAGTCCCATAGTGCTCAGAGCCATTTGAACCATTTTTTTCTGCTTGCGTGAAGTTACCTCTGTTAGGCTGGTGGCGGAAGCCTCATCTCTGGGTTTTTTTCCTGGCCACGGGGTCGCGTGGGAGACGTTGGAGTGTGTGAGACGGTCAGTCTGCTTCCAGCACTCTGAGGATTCTGCAGCCGAGATCTCTTCGAAGGAGGGTGAGTTGGTTTAACCGCGTGGCGCGTTGTCTCATAGCTAGACGGGAGAGCTTTTAGCTTCTGGTCTCGCGTTTCGTCTTATAAACATTGATTTGCTGGGTCGCAGCAAGGAAAGCAAGGCTTTTGCAGACATTCGGTTTGATTCCTAATGCAGACTTTGATCCGTAAGAAGAATGTAACAAAGAGGTGTTGCATAGGTAAGAAGTGCGCTCTCGGTTCAGTGTGAATGTTTCTCTGCCTGCAATTGCGTTTGTACACGTTCTAATCTTTCCTGAACCTTGATTAATTTGCCTCTTCGTGAATTTACTTTGTCTCATGTAGCTTATGGCTTGTTGGAAGCCATCCACGAGGTTTAATATTAGAGTTAGTTGGCCCACTGCCATCACCCTTTGTCCATTCAAATGTGCCTTCTGAAAAATGTTAACTGTTTGCGGCTGCGAGGTCTAATGCGAATAAAACTTGGCCACGGTGTGTAGGAATTGTCTCTCCGCAAAGCACGTGGGCATACGAGTGTGTTTTGAATCGTCTACCGTTTCACAAGAAATTGTACTTAGTTACCAGGCAACGGCAATTGTGTAGATGCATACCTCAATGTTTTAAGGAATAAATAATTTTGCCACCAATATTATTCTTTGTACCGATGTTACGTCTCTATTATCTACGCCATTTTTAGTTTCCTTGTTAGCCCATCCATAGCGTTTCCATGCGCACAGGTCCAATAATTAGTGTCCCCTTTTTATTTAAAACAAATTCTTTAGAATAGATGTTATTTTTAGGAGTGCTGCTGCAAGCTGCACTTATACACAGTGCTCACGCATTATTTACTTTATTTTAATATCTAATTCACGTGAACAACGCCTGGACCAAACTAGTAATTACATCCCATTCTTTACGAGTGATAATACAATGAATATTCTCTTATGAGTCTTTTACCCTATGGTTAAATTAATTTTCGGATGCAGCCGAACCGTTTATTTGTCGTGTGGCTGGAGTTGGTGGCGACCCAATCTTTTACGTTGATTTCAATGTCAGATAGCATTTTCTTATTCAAAGTGAGCTTCACGCAACTTACACATAACGCCAATTTTTTCCGCAACTTACACATAGTGACCGTGACGCAAGCTAACTTACAACGTGTTTGTAGACGCCCTAGATATCAATGGGATACCAACGTTACCGTCGCCCGCGACAGCCAGAATTTATGGTTTGGGGTGCCATTTCTTTTCATAGCAGTACGGTTTTGTTTGTCAACCGCGACACACTTACAGCAAAGCGGTACGCCGATGTACGCCCCGCCTTGTCGCCGTTTATGGCAAGCCATCCTGTGCTTACATTTCAACAAGGTAATGCCCGCTCATACACAGCGAGAATCTCTACTGCTTGGCAAACCCTACCTCGGCCACCGAGTTTGCCGGCTCCCTCCCCAATTGAGAACGTTTGGACGATGGGATGGACAGAAGGTAACTGCGGTCGGCGACCACAGAATGAAATACTGTCTCAACAATCTACATTGCGTTGGTGCAAGTGATCATGGAAGTGTGGACTTTAAGACGCAATTACTTGCAATAGGGAAAACGCCCAAGGAATCCAGCTGACAATGGGTGTTGACACCAGGGTACCACGAGGGTGCATCCAATAGCGGAAACAACCATCTACAAGATAAATGCACTAAAATAAATGAACAAACACACAACAGATGCTATAGTGTTGGTAGTAGATTAGTAGCTGGGTAAAAGTACTTTAATAGAGAATATTAGTCAATGACATACGCAGCTTTGCACTGAAGAGCCCGTAGGTGCGAAACTGGTTAGGCCTCAACGTTAATATCCACTAGTAGTAGGACAAACTATCATTGGAGTAACAAAGTCAGTAATGCCCCCCCTCCCCCCCCCCTATGAAGTAGAGACAATGTTGCTACGTCGTCTCCTCGTAATCCAAGGGGCTGAATCCGGAGCGGCGCTCGTAGAGCTGCACAGCGCCGGCTAGAGGGCGCTGTCGTCGGTGTCGGTGTCGTAGTGCCAACCTATGAACTTGCACCTACGCCGTGGCATCGTAGCTACCGATACCACAGGTTTTAATGCAGTTTTGTAACAGGAGAATTAGCTGCCTTCATATACATATATCAGAAATAAATAATACACAGTTTATTTCTATCCAAAGAAATGTCATTTGTATGGCCTATTTTAGCTTTTCAGACAATACGCTGTAATTATGAAGAATAAATAAATAAAATAGGAATAGATCTACCGCCAGCCGCGGTGGGCGAGCGGTTCTACGCGTTTCAGTCTGGAACCACGCGACTGCTACGGCCGCAGATTCGAATCCTGCATCGGGCGTGGATGTTTGTGATGTCCTTAGGTTAGTTCGGTTTCAGTAGTTCTAAGTTGTAGGAGACTGATGACAAAAAATGGTTCAAATGGCTCTGTGTACTATGGGACTCAACTGCTGAGGGCATTAGTCCCCTAGAACTTAGAACTAGTTAAACCTAACTAACCTAAGGACATCACAAACATCCATGCCCGAGGCAGGATTCGAACCTGCGACTGTAGCGGTCTTGCGGTTCCAGACTGCAGCGCCTTTAACCGCACGGCCACTTTGGCCTGCAGACTGATGACGTCAGAAGTTAAGCTCCATAGTGCTCAGAGCCATTTGAACCATTTTTTGAATAGATCTACCGCGCCAGATGCACACAGTTTCGCACGATATCGTTCTGGAGGGCATCTAACAGTGTATCAGTCAACGTCAAGGCGAATAACTGCTTGCACAATGGCCACAGGTGGACCAACGCGCTGCTAACTTGGTCCGTTTGTGAAGTTGTTTCTGCTGAATGAATCACCAATTTGAAAATGTTACAAAAGGACAAAATAAAAAAAAAACAGTAACCATCTGTCTGCGCATGAACAGGAAATCTACCGATTTGCGTGCCATTCGGATAATTACGTCGTGGTTCGTAGTATCCATTTTGTCTTTAAGAGTGTAAAGCGCGCCAAACGCGGGTTCAACTGAAACCCAAACAGGCGTCCTCGAACTCTGTACTGGAATGAGACACATCGGCTGCATGTGACATAGGTGGCGCTCTTCTATCTCTTTGGTCTTTTATTGATTTATTATTTATTTCTCAAGTAAAGAGCTGCTGCCTGTTCTATAGCAGGTCGTACATTGGGTGATTCTGCGAGTTATACATACAAATTCAGTTTTAATACTAGTACATTTTTTGTTGAAAATTTTACAAAAGGACAAAAAATACATAATAGGTACAAATGTGTACACACAGATTTGTTTAAACTTGTTGCTTACTCGGATAATGATAACGAATAACATACATAATAGGTTGTGGATGTATTTTAAATTAAAATTAAAAGTGTATTTATTGGAAGAAACGAGAGATGGCAATTTGACTTTGGTATGCTGTGACAGTTCTTCCCTACCTTCTACGTGTGTGGTTACATCTGTTACATATGTTTTCTTGACAGTGATAATACTTAATGTATTGATTAGTTAGATTACAGTCTGTTTCCGAACTTATGGTAACAGTGGAGCCTGGGAGTTGATTTAAAATGTCATAGTCAGCTCCATCAGCTGCGAGGGCTCGGTAGAACTTCGAGCCAGTCACACCTGATGCAGCGAAAGAAGAAGAAATGTCGTACCTTCATATAGTATTGTATGCCATGAAATGGTATAGTAACAGCTACATAGGGAGCTACATTTTCAGTATGATTCGATTTAGTGTTGTCGAACCTTCGCTTATTTTTCCTATGTTTGTACGTTTATCTCGTGTTCACTTCCCGTGTGTGATATAGCATCTGATTCAGTGTCTGTGCTTGTATCTCTGTCGTTTAGTATGTACTGCTGATCCGTCCGATGTTGAGTCTGTCATATTCTAGCATATCGTCTCTTCTGTTTGCATGCCGCATCGGGTGTTCGGAATGCTTCATCTGCGATGTTGTTTATAGGCGCTGCAGTCGTGGACTGTGCGGCTGGTCCCGGAAGAGGTTGGAGTCCTCCCTCGGGCATGGGTGTGTGTGTGTTTGTCAATAGGATAATTTAGGTTAAGTTGTGTATGAGCTTAGGGACTGATGACCTTAGCAGTCGAGTCCCGTAAGATTTCACACACATTTGAACATTTTGGCTCTGAGCGCTTGAGGTCATCAGTCCCCTAGAACTTAGAACTACTTAGACCTAACTAAGGACATCACACACATCCATGCCCGAGGCAGGATTCGAACCTGCAACCGTAGCAGTGGCGCGGTTCCGGACTGAAGCGTCTAGAACCGCTCGGCCACACCGGCCGGCTCACCATTCTTTGCTCTGCATTGAAATGAACGTTCGGAACGTCTGATACCCTTGATATTACTCTGCGCATTCGCAATGACACCAAAGCTTGGTTTATCCACGATATGGAAAAATGAACTCGGTACGCTCAACGATAACGTTCGAATGCACGCTCCGCGTGACGACGACATGACCTGTGGAGTCGTGATATTGCTGGTGGTGCACGGTTTAGAGCTTCCGCAGTGGCCCGTGGTCAGATTTGCCAGAGAAGCAGGAAACAAACAGGGGCAGGAAACAAGTAGAGGAACAGACGCGCTTTCAGGTGGACGCAACAGGTCAGGCCGGGCGGCGGCTGGCAGCTGGCCGATCCCTGAATTATGCAGCCGCTGGCGCCTCTGGGGGGCCGTTCAGGGGCGGCGGCGGCGGCGCACCGGAAACCGCGGCCATCAGCCGCGCTCGCCGCCCCCAGCCCAGCACAGCCCGGCACCTGTGGAGCCGCCATCAACACCAGCGCCAACAGCTTAATGGCTGGGCCGCCACATCGCGGGCCGCAGCCGGCGACGTGTCAACTGCGTGCAATGGGACTGGCGCTCACGAAGCGGCGTCGAAAGGAGTTCCACTAGTCACGCACTGTCCGGATTCCGCAACTTGCTCGGCAGGTAGATGATGATGGTGGTGGTGATGATGAAGGTGATCATGGTGATGTGATGATGTGATGATGGTGATGATGATGATGGTGATGGTGATGTTTGGTTTGTGGGGCGCTCAACTGCGCGTTTATCAGCGCCCGTACAAGTTCCCAACCAGTGCTCAGTCCAATCTCGCCAGTTTCGTGAATGAAGATGAAATGATGATGACAACAAAAACACACAGTCATCTCGATGCAAGTGGAAATCCCTCACCCGGCCTGGAATCGAACCCGGGACCCCGTGTTCGGGAAGCGAGAACGCGACCGCGAGACCACGAGCTGCGGACTCGGCAGGTGGAACAGCCGAGGGCTCTGATGTCATGTGACCATTAAGAGAACTCGAGATGGTTGGAAAAGAACTGCTGTAAACGGCCACATGTGATACAAGCGTAAACGGACGGTGTTAGAGGCACGTGACTCCATTGTCCGTTGCCGGATTCGAATCATGGGTTCTCTGCTGGGAGTGAGGAAGAGGATCTTCGTTGATCCATTATGGATCGTGGGACGAATGCTGATGCAATAATTTACCAACAGCCATATGTATTGTAGAAATTTATTTTATTTTATGAACTTCTATGTGCTATCAGTTTCGGCATTACATTGATGCCATCTTCAGGCCCCACTCGTCATAGTCGTAAAATCGATATGCACGGAAGGATTCATATAACTGTATCCGTGAATCAAACCGTTATGCAAACAGCTCTTGGTGGCCAGATTGTGTCGCTTGGCTTGATTCAGGGATCCAGTTATACGGCTCCTTCCGTGTATAGCGATTTTACGACCATGACGAGTGGGGCCTGAAGATGGCATCAATGTAATGCCGAAACTGGTAGCACATAGAAGTTCATAAAATAAAATAACTTTCTACAATACATATGGCGGTTGGTAAATTATTGCATCATGATGAGGAAGAGGATGGTGGGAGTGTGTCCACAGATGGCTCCTGATTGCAGAATAACAACATTTATTGATCGGCTGCAATACATTGGTTGCGGGCTCTCTGAGCAAGGTGTGCTTCCGCTGGTAATGTTCTCAGCGGCGATGAGGGTGGCCGGCGGACGCTCACCTGGACGCGCGCTGCTGCGACTGTAGCCTCGTTGATGTAACTGGACGCTGCTGCCTCGTCAGAGGCCACTGTAGTGGTGTTGGCTGGGGGTCCGGAGGGGGGAGGTGGCGTGGCGGCAGTGTGATAGGTCAGTGCCCCGTCTCAGTGACCATCCCCTAGTGCGGCTGTCTAGCGTCGGCGGGCCAGAGTCCTCAGCTCTGACCCCGGTCGCTGCGTTAGTAGAGGCAGCGTCCCACGATGATGGCGATACTGCATTACCACAACGTATGACTCCCACGACAAGCGGCTGTCTGTTGACGGCGTCCGACGATAGTTGGGGCGGCGGCGTACCTCTGCCGCCTCCTAGGCGATGACCCGCGTTAAGACGGTGACTTCGACGATGTCAGTGACGACTCAGAACTGGTGACGGCGCCAAGTTCCAGAGGCTCTGCGTCACTCCCACACTTCACGACGGACGATGACGACGAGACTCTGAGCACTATGGGACTTAGCATCTGAGGTCATCAGTCCCCTAGAACTTAGAAGTAATTAAACCTAACCTAACCTAAGGACATCACACACATCCATGCCCGAGGCAGGATTCGAACCTGCGACCGTAGCGGCCGCGCTGTTCCAGACTGTAGCGCTTAGAACCGCTCGACTACTCCGATGACTACGAGCTGGCTGCCGGTCCTTAAATACGGCTTTCTGCCGCTGATGTCTGCGATTCTTCTTCCCCAGCAGGTTGGTGGAATATTCTGGTACTGCTCTGCTGGCGTAACTGACCCGATTAACGCATTCGATGTTGACATCCTGGCTTGCGGCTTCCTGTTAGGTCTTCTTCCGGCCAGTGACACAGTGTTCTTCGTGTTGTTTAACTCGGCACTCCGCCGACTCAATTATGCCACGGTATCATAGCACTGAACTGCGCAAAAGAATATAACACGCATACTGCTCCTGGCTCGCAACATTCGTGCGCATTTTAACTAACTCCATTGCACCAAAAATGCAATCATTCATACAAAATGAAAAGTATTGGTCAATAAAAGTTTCATAGCTTACTTCTGTGAAACTGAAATAACGAAAAACTAATAAGTTTACACCACAGACCGGATTTTATAAGTAAAAAATTTTGTATGCCGTTCATATCTACAAGACGGAATTCCAAGAACCGTTCTGATGACAACGAAGAAACTTTACGGCGAATTTCGTCGTGCTAAGTGACTTTATAATCTATGTTTCCCTCTCACACCGGATTTTACGTCGGTATTTTATATGTACAAGTAGGACAACTTCAAACTTCTGTGTCTTGGAAAAAGATAAATACATCAAGAAAATTTTCAACGTTATTCGCGATCGGGATTTTAGGAATATATCGCAAAATTTTCAGCCATTTGTTGTGTGTAACCGTCTTGGAAACCGCGGCCCGGTTTTGGCACGAAAAGACGGTTAAAAAACATTACAACGATCCTACTGTTGGGTATAGAAATGGTCTATACGTGGTCCATGGGCCAAGGGCTGTTCAGAAAACTTGACCTTACCTATCACCAATAGAACCAGAGATATGAGCACCGGAAAATCCTGTTTTCATACGCTGAAACTTGGAAAATCTTAGGTAGTGGATACTGGCGCTTCTGTACCAACGAAACAAACAGTTGTGCCACCTCAGTGAACACTGCAGCTGAGTGCCGTTAGCTTCAAAATGTAAGTTTAGAAACTGTAACCTAGTAAATTACTACTAACAAACTACTTTTATTCGATGACGTAATCCTGTAGCTCCAACTGTGATGTACTGGTGACATTCACCGAAATGAAGAGAATAATGGGGAGTGGTGTTTATACAAGTATGTTTCTCGTCCCCTTGATCGTATTTGGGTGTCTTCAGCTCACTAAATTTACCTTAAAAAACCGACCAGATCGCACATATTTTTCCGATATGGTATCCTAACTTCTCTTTGTCTCCATAAAACATTTTATTTAATAGGAGGGCTAGTCCCTGCTAACAGAAGCAGTTTCCCTTTCCTCAGAGCATTACTAAAATTTAATGCTAATGGTTTGTATGCTATTTTCATTGCAATACTTCAATATCTTATAGCCTCACCTTTTATTTTTACTTTAGGAAGGTCGTGAGTATCTTATTTCTTGCTATATACATCTCACAGAAGACGAGGTGAAAAATGAAATTAATTAATGAAATTGATTTATTAAATTATATTATGAGTGACTAAGAATAAAATGAACGTACAGTGTGGCGAATGACCGAATAAAGTAACATTTTTTTTTCAGTCACGTTTGCTTTTAGTGAGTTGTACGCTTTGCCAGCATTTACTCGTGTGTGCTCCTGAGAGACACATATCGTCTCATGAAGTTCCTACATAAGGCGCCATATGTCGCCATTGCCAGTTTAACACACTACCTCGACAATAGCATTAAAGTAAATGTAACAAAACGCTATTTTACTGCAGTTTCATAATACTATAAGAAATAAAGATTGAAGATGCGTTGCAGATTGAAATAATGTTATTTCACAGTACTTACTCGTTGCGAGACAGCGGAACACAAACAAGACGGCTGGCGGTTTGTGTACTCACCTGAAATCAAAAATACAAGAGACCTATTAAAAATCAGGCTTCACTTGAGACAAATATAACTGCCTAAACTACATTACACTGAGTAGACCTAGCGAAGTGTCTGTAACCCTCGAAACTGACAGATAATTTTAAAACTGGGGCAACCACACCTAAAATAGTTGTACATTATTGCTTGGTAAATCATACAGTGGTCAGTTTTATAAATTATAAATTTTAAAACTATGTCCAGTGTTCCAACGTAGCTGTATTTGTTCAGGTCTCCCACGCAACCGGTTAAGCAACTTTTAAGTTGCGTCTTATGGTGCAAATATAAATGCTATACTATAGGTTACAGAGTGACGCAGAGTCCTCACTTGATAAAAGAAACCATCGCCAATTGATAAAGAAAACGATCATCAAATTATAAAAGTCATGCCTGTGCTAAATCGTGAGCTGGCCGCGGTTTCCGAGCGGTTCTAGGCGCTTCAGTCCGGAACCACGTGACCGCTACGGTCGTAGGTTCGAATCCTGCCTCGGGCATGGATGTGTGTGATGTCCTTAGGTTGGTTATGTTTAAGTAGTTCTAAGTTCTAGGGGACTGATGACCTCAGATGTTGAGTCCCATAGTGCATTTGAAACTTTCGTGAAAACTATTTTTAAGTGGCTGAAAACACTTCGTATAACATTCGGCTGTCTTCGGTGTGGAAACGCCTTCTGATACAGCTGTGCAACCGCATCTCCATTATCACTCGCGCGGCCGCACGTAAATATTATGCATGCCTGCTCACGAAATGAATATCGTGTCGTGTTTCAACGGAGCACTTTCAGTTAACTCACTACCTGTAGTAAAAATATCCAGCAAACACAAACACACACAGCACGCTAACAAATAACACCACCGTATATTAGATTAGATTCGCATGAGCAGAACAAATCGAGTCATCTTCAGGAAAGATGGTCTTGCGGATAATACTGACACAGGCTGCAGCAATTTGGGAGACAGGACTTGAAGTTCAGTACGAAGCTCTCTTCCCCAGCGGGTTGGTGAAGGAACATGTATCTCTACTCTTTCCTACCTTCTTTTTATCCTCTTCTTAAAAAATGTCATTATTTTAAAATTTCCTACTTCCATATTTATGAAGTTTTCTTTGAAAAATAGGTACAATAATATGAGAGAGTATGTGGCGTATTACTGCAAATCTAGTTCAGGAGGAGGCCGAACGGACACTGCAACACGCTCCCAAATTATAAGTAATTTATTGAAACTTGAACATAGTAAATACTTAACTTTTGGAAACAAGTAGTATTCAGACAGATGACTGAAATTGGTGCTGTCACTGACACCTATAGCATTTAGCACTTCATTACACAATGATACTTTCACGTCAGAGTCTAGATGTCTTTGACATAGCACAATGCTCAATAAGACTACTCCAGTCTGACGCACTGTCTTAGTGAAAAATGTTACTATTTTTTTGTTAGTTAGTGTCTTTTGGAAGGAGAGATTATTACTGCTATGGATACAAAATGTTTTCGCCAGTGGTGTAGGTTATAATTAACGTTCAAAGGTAGTACACTGATTAAAGTCAGGAAGTTTAATAGTTCCTCTATAAATGTGAAAGTAGTTGTGAGGGTTCTTGATAGTACATTTTTGCATCACACGTAGGCCACAGAAATAACGTCTGTTCACTTGTATACCCCTTAATTTATATGCTGAAAGTAACTGGACCTTACCTCTTTCAAAGCATTCTGGTACAAGTGACAAACATTTAGTCCGTCCAAGCAAGAAAAGCAATCTCGCGACGTTAAGCGTCTGTAATTACTTACTCATAAAGTGTGAATTAAGCACCACAAAAACACACACTGTCTCAATACTGCAAAGTGTCCTCTATAAATCAGTAATGTTGTTAATGTTCGATATCTTTTTTACACAAGCACGAACAAGGCATTAATTAGTTTACGTTAAACCTTGGTCCCAGCCGTTATCGATTTTGGGCTATTTACTTAAGTGAGTTCTATACCTTTTGTAGGAAAATATTTGTGATAATCAGATCTCGGAACTCCTGTGGAATGATATTGTAACTGTCTGTGCCCTTTAGATTGCGCTAGTTCTTACATACATACTGGAAATTAAAATTACCGCGTAATGGGCGACAACAAGAGTCCACCAATGTTATATTCGTCTCCGTAGCAGAATGTCCTAAAAGTGATGAAAACTCAAGAATATGGCGAATGGGAAGTACATTTATATAAATGAAAACATGTAACCACATTTACTGCTAATTCTGTATCACATTTAATAGAATGACAGACCTGAGTACAGCATCTCGCTATGACTCACACCGAGAACATCAGATCAATAGCGAGTGAACAAAACAACCAACCAGACAATAGCAAGAGTGTGCAAAGCGAACACCCCCCCCCCCCCAACCCCGATGATCTTGTCGCATGGTTACGTATATTAATTGCTACAAACCAGCGATTGTATGTTAGCTTATTCTGTACACATACTGGTCATATTCTTTAGCAATCATAAACGAAATGTTTACTAAATAGTTACTGTTTCTAGGATCAGAATAATATTTCACTTTTAACAAAAATCCTTACAGTTCGTATATTTTGTACATACACAGACCAAAATAAGATTTCAATCACCTCGGTTCCCAGAGTTCCGGAACCTGTACAGAAAATTGGAATGGAGATCAACATAAACATCATTTCTATTGCTCATGAAAACCACACATTGCATGTTGTACCACCATAGAGCGAGACATTTAGAGGTGGTGGTCCAGATTACTGTACACACCGTACCTCTAATATCCAGTAGCACGTCCTCTTGCATTGATGCATGTATGTATACGCCGTGGCATACTATCCACAAGTTCATCAAGGCACAGTTGGTACAGATTGTCCCACTCATCAACGGCGATTCGACGTAGATCTCTGAGAGTGGTTGGTGAGTGACGCCTTCCATAAACAGCCCTTTTCAATCCATCCCAGGCATGTTCGATAGTGTTCATGTCTGGAGAACATGCTGGCCACTCTAGTCGAGCGATGTTGTTACCCTGAAGGAAGGCATTCACAAGATGTGCACAATGGCGGTGCGAACTGCCAATGAAGACGAATGCCTCGCCAATATGCTGCCGATGTGGTTGCACTATCGGTCGAAGGATGGCAACTGCGTATCGCACAGCCGTTACGGCGCCTTCCATGACCACCAGCGGCGTACGTCGGCCCCACATAATGCCACCCCAAAACAGCAGAGAACCTCCACCTTGCTGCACTCTCTGGACAGTGTGTCTAAGACGTTCAGCCTGTCCGGGTTGCCTCCAAACATATCTCCGACAATTGTCTGGTTGAAGGCATATGCGACCCTCAATGGTGAAGAGAACGTAATGCCAATCCTGGGCGGTTCATTCGGGATGTTGTTTGGCCCATCTGCATGGCGTCGTGGTTACGAAGGTGGACCTCGTCATGGACGTTGGGAGTGAAGTTGCGCATCATACAGCCAACTGCGCACAGTTTGCGTCGTAACACGACGTCCCGTGCTTGCACGAAAAGCATTATTCAACATGGTGGCATTGCTGTCAGTCTTCCACCAAGCCCTAATGCCTGGGTAGCGGTCATCCACTGCAGAAGTAGCCCTTGGGAGGCCTGAGCGAAGCATGTCATTGACAGTTCCTGTCTCTCTGTATCTCCTCCATGTCCGAACAACATCGCTTTGGTTCACTCCGAGATGTCTGAACACTTCCCTTGTTGAGAGACCTTCCTGGCACAAAGTAACAATGCGGACGCGATCGAACCGCGGTATTGACCGTTTAGGCGTGGTTGAACTACAGACAACACGATCCGTGTACGTCCTTCGTGGTGGAATGATGAACTGATCGGCTGTCGAACCCCCTCTGTCTAACAGGCGCTGCTCATACATGGTTGTTTACATCTTTGGGCGGGTTTAGCGACATCCCTGAACAGTCATAGAGACTGTGTCTCTGATACAATATTCAAAACCAACGTCAATCTTGAGGAGTTCTAGGAAACGGGGTGATGCAAAACCTCTTTTGATGTGTGTAGTTGTGGACTGTATCCGTGGGGACGCTATAGGAAGCGAATCTGTGCTATGGCGACCCTGGTCGTCGTAATCGATAATTACAGTTTGTCGATGGTTACACACAGTGTGGGCTGAGCGCCATTGCAGTCGCATGTAAATAACTTTCTGGCTGTGGCGGATGGTTCTGTCGCAATTTCAACTGCATTATAATGGCGGTCAGATGAATATTTGTAAACTCTGGTGTGTTTTGCCAAAAGAACAATATTAATATGTCAGTAAGAAAAGTTACGTACACTGTGTGATCAAAAGTATCCGGACACGTGGCTGAAAATGACTTAAAAGTTCGTGGCACCCTCCATCGGTAATGCAGGAATTCAGTATGGTGTTGGCCCACTCTTAGCCTTGATGACATCTTCCAATCTCGCAGGCATACGACGAATCAGGTGCTGGAAGGTTTCTTGGGGACTGGCAGCCCATTCTCCACGGAGTGCTGCACTGAGGTCGGTCGGTGAGGCCTGGCACGAAGTCGGCGCTCCAAAACATCCCAAAGATGTTCTTTAGGATTAAAGTCAGGGCTTTGTGCAGGCCAGCCCATTACAGGGATGTTACAGTCGTGTAGCCACTCCGCCATAAGCCCTGCTTTATGAACAGGTGCTCGATCGTGCTGAAAGATGCAATGGCCATCCCCGAATTGCTCTTCAAGAGCGGGAAGCAAGAAGGTGCTTAAAACATCAATGTAGCCCTGTGCTGTGATAGTGCCACGCAAAACAACGAGGAGTGCAAGCACCTCCATGAGAAGCACGACCACATTATAACACCACCGCCTCCGAATTTTACTGTTGGCACTGCACACACTGGCAAATGACGTCCGCCATACCCACACCCTGCCATCGGATCGCCGCATTGTGTACCGTGATTCGTCACTCCACACAACGTTTTTCCACTATTCAATCGTTTACGCTCCTTACACCAAGAGAGGCGGCGTTTGGCATTTATCGGCGTGATGTGTGGTTTATGAGCAGCCGCTGGATCATGAAATCCAAGTTTTCTCACCTGTCGCCAAACTGTCATAGTACTTGCAGCGGATCCTGACGCAGTTCAGTTTGGAACTCCTGTGTGATGGTCTGGATAGATGTCTGTCTATTACACATTACGACCCTCCTCAACTGTCGGCGGTCTGTCAGTCAATAGGCGGGGTCTGCCTGTACGTTTTGTGCTGTACGTATCCCTTCACGTTTCCATTTCAGTATCACATCGGAAACAGTGGACCTAGGGATGTTTAGGAGTGTGGAAATCTCGCGTACAGACGTATGACACAAGTGACACCCAATCACCTGACCACGTTCGAAGTCCGTGAGTTCCGCGACGCGCCTCATTCTGCTCTCTCACGATGTCTGACTACTGAGGTCACTGATATGGAGTACCTGGCAGTAGGCGGCAGCAAAATGAACATAATATGAAAGATGTATGTGTTTCGGGGTTTCCGTATACTTTTGATTACATAGTATATTATTCAAAACTCATCGTAATCCTTCATCAATTCATGTTTTCTCAACTACATTCTTGGTCTGGCTAACAGGTGGAAATCTGTTCTATGGTGTAACATTTGTAACTGCTTCCTTTTGTCAGCATTTCAGCCTCACTGAGCATAAACATCTTGTTAATTTTTGCGACATTTCTTTTCACCTAGGCCTATATGTTCTGATTCAGATTTGAATGAGCGTGTTACGAAGGAACTCTGACAAAACTATGTCCTTTAGTTCAGCCTGATTGTCAACACAGTACTGTGGAGGTTTGGCTTGTGCAGCTGTACAAGTTCCTTTACCTTCGCCTTATACATGCTAGGTTCCACTTTACCGAATGGGACGTTCCCTTATACTCAGAGCAAAATATCCCCTTTCCTCCACTGCAATACTGTAGCTTTATCAATCACAACGTGGTGCCGGCCGGTGTGGCCGAGCCATTCTAGGCGCTTCAGTCTGGAACCGCACAGCCGCTACGGTCGCAGGTTAGATTCCTACCTCAGACGTGGATGTGTGTGATATCCGCAGATGTTAAGCCCCATAGTGTTCAGAGCCATTTGAAATTGACCCAACGCGATGGGATGGCGCGTTGTCCATTACTATTATCGAATTCATAGCAATACTTTACATCGGCCAGTGAACTTGTTCCTGGACGATCTTTTTTATTGTGTTCAGACGTGGTGCGGTGTCATTTTCAATGTAATCCCCGCACGAAGCAGTTGCTCACAATAACAAATGATTGCAGAACACTTGACAGCCAGAAACTACAACTGTACTACGACAGCTGACGAACGCAGATCTACATCTACATCTACATCTATACTCCGCGAGCCACCTTACGGTGTGTGGCGGAGGGTATTTATTGTACCACTATCTGATACCCCCCTTCCCTGTTCCATTCACGAATTGTGCGTGGGAAGAACGACTGCTTGTAAGTCTCCGTATTTGCTCTAATTTCTCGGATCTTTTCGTTGTGATCATTACGCGAGATATATGTGGGCGGTAGTAATATGTTGCCCATCTCTTCCCGGAATGTGCTCACTCGTAATTTCGATAATAAACCTCTCCGTATTGCGTAACGCCTTTCTTGAAGTGTCCGCCACTGGAGCTTGTTCAGCATCTCCGTAACGCTCTCGCGCTGACTAAATGTCCCCATGACGAATCGCGCTGCTTTTCGCTGGATCATGTCTATCTCTTCTATTAATCCAACCTGGTAAGGGTCCCATACTGATGAGCAATACTCAAGAATCGGACGAACAAGCGTTTTGTAAGCTACTTCTTTCGTCGATGAGTCACATTTTCTTAGAATTCTTCCTATGAATCTCAACCTGGCGCCTGCTTTTCCCACTATTTGTTTTATGTGATCATTCCACTTCAGATCGCTCCGGATAGTAACTCCTAAGTATTTTACGGTCGTTACCGCTTCCAATGATTTACCACCTATGGCATAATCGTACTGGAATGGATTTCTGCCCCTATGTATGCGCATTATATTACATTTATCTACGTTTAGGGAAAGCTGCCAGCTGTCGCACCATGCATTAATCCTCTGCAGGTCCTCCTGGAGTACGTACGAGTCTTCTGATGTTGCTACTTTCTTGTAGACAACCGTGTCATCTGCAAATAGCCTCACGGAGCTACCGATGTTGTCAACTAAGTCATTTATGTATACTGTAAACAATAAAGGTCCTATCACGCTTCCCTGCGGTACTCCCGAAATTACCTCTACATCTGCAGATTTTGAACCGTTAAGAATGACATGTTGTGTTCTTTCTTCTAGGAAATCCTGAACCAAACACAAACACGGTCCGATATTCCGTAAGCTCGTATTTTTTTCACTAAACGTAAGTGCGGAACTGTATCAAATGCCTGAAACCAGGTGATACCGTTTACCTTGGCGTGGCAACAGGGACCCTTTACCAAGCGAACCGCTGACGGCGGGGTAGAGATATATAAATGAAGATGATTGCTGCAGTTAGCCGTACGGAATCAGCGGCAGTGAGTGAAAATGTGTACCGCACTGGGATTAGAATCCGGCATCTTCCGCTTACTAGGCAGGTGTGTTAATCAATGCGCCATCTGGGACAAAGCGTTGATTGATTGAGTGAAAGGGGGGCGGGGGGGGGGGGGGAGGTTTACGGAACTAAGCAGAGATGTCATCAGTCCTGCAATTCAACAGTTATGTGCGTAAGATAGTGGCGTCTGCGAGAAGTGGTGGATCCAGTCAGAGGACTCAAACTATAAAGCGAGGAAGTTAAAAAAAAGGCATAAAAGGATAGATCAGATCTAAAAACTGGAAAAACAGAGGTATAAAAGATCGTCTTAGGACGGGGAAATGCTAGTGGGTCCCACACGCAGGAAACACGGAGAGAGGCCCCAACCACGACTATCCTGCCCCTGCTTCAGGAGGAAAGCAAAACCTTATAACTGAAAAATAAAACACACTTTCACGAAGGTAACTGAGGACCAGTTCAGGCATCCATGAATCGTCTGCTAATAATAAAGAGACAGAATTTGGAAGGCCATACCTAGCACAAAGGGCCAAAAGCAGGGGACATTCCACTAATATATTGGATACCTTGAGTCTGGCTCCACAGTAACATTATGGGGGTGGCTCGTTACGCAAGAGAAAAACAATGGGTGAGCTTGGTATGACCAATGCGTAGGCGGTATAAAACAGTAGACTCCTGAGAGGAGTGCAAAGAAGAGCGTCAGACCGCAGCAGTCTCCCTGATTGCGGAGAGATTATTACTGAGAGCAGTAGCAAAAAATGGTTCAAATGGCTCTGAGCACTATGGGACTTAACATCTGAGGTCATCAGTCCCCTAGAACTTAGAACTACTTAAACCTAACTAACCAAAGGACATCGCACACATCCATGCCCGAGGCGGTTCCGAACTGAAGCGCCTAGAACCACTCGGCCACCACGGTCGGCGAACAGTAGCACACCAGATGTTATCCTACTCTTGGGCAAAAACAGATGTGATGTGAATCCGCATATCTGCACCTGGAATGATGACAGGGAATTGGGGGGGAGGGGAGAGGGGGGGAGAATATTTGCCTTTGTTGCCAAACGGTCAGCCAGTCCAGTTTCTGGGATTCCCACATGTTTTGGGACCCAGATGGACAGCTGAGCAGGCGGCAAGGCCAAGGACAGAGACAAGGTCATGGATAACAGTGACCAAAGGGTGACGAGAGCAGAATCGGTCTGTAGCCTGCCGACTACTTATTAACATGGTACATATTAAACCACTCTGGAGCGAAGCCTGAGAAAGAAAATTAAGGGCCCTGTTATTGGCAAGCACCTCCGCTGTGAAAACACTACATGATGCCGGCTGTAAATGGTATTCCATGTCAGTATGAGAAGCAAAAGCGTATGCCGTCTTCCCTATCGTTTTAGTACGATGCGAGAGGCGTTCAATGAATTCGAAAGTAAAGTTCTATGCACTGCCTTGGCAGAAAATCCTAAGAAATATTGGTCTTATGGCAAAGCGTTAGGTAGATCAAAACAAAACATCCAGTCACTCTGTGACCAAAATGGTACTGAAACAGAGGATGACAGTCTGAAGGCCGAAATACTAGATGTGTTTTTCCAAAGCTGCTTCACAGAGGAAGACTGCACCGTAGTTCCTTCTCTAGATTGTCGCACAGATGACAAAATGGTAGATATCGAAATAGACGACAGAGGGATGGAGAAACAATTAAAATCGCTCAAAAGAGGAAAGGCCGCTGCACCTGATGGGATACCAGTTCGATTTCACACAGAGTACGCGAAGGAACTTGCACCCCTTCTTGCAGCGGTGTACCGTAGGACTCTAGAAGAGCGTAGCGTTCCAAAGGATTGGAAACGGGCACAGGTCGTCCCCGTTTTCAAGAAAGGACGTCGAACAGATGTGCAGAACTATAGACCTATATCTCTAACGTCGATCAGTTGTAGAATTTTGGAACACGTATTATGTTCGAGTATAATGACTTTACTGGAGACTAGAAACCTCCTCTGTAGGAATCAGCATGGGTTTCGAAAAAGACGATCGTGTGAAACCCAGTTCGCGCTATTCGTCCACGAGACTAGGAGGGCCATAGACACGGGTTAACAGGTAGATGCCGTGTTTCTTGACATCCGCAAGGTGTTTGATACAGTTCCCCACAGTCGTTTAAACAACAAAGTAAGAGCATATGGACTATCAGACCAATTCTGTGATTGGATTGAAGAGTTCCTAGATAACAGATCGCAGCATGTCATTCTCGATGGAGAGAAGTCTTGCGAAGTAAGAGTGATTTCAGGTGTGCCGCAGGGGAGTGTCGTAGGACCGTTGCTATTCACAATATACATAAATGACCTTGTGGATGACATCGGAAGTTCGCTGAGGCTTTTTGCGGATGATGCTGTGGTATATCGAGGGGTTGTAACAATGGAAAATTGTACTGAAATGCAGGAGGATCTGCAGTGAATTGACGCATGGTGCAGGGAATGACAATTGAATCTCAGTGTAGACAAGTGTAATGTGCTGCGAATACATAGAAAGAAAGATCCCTTATCATTTAGCTACAATATAGCGAGTCAGTAACTGGAAGCAGTTAATTCCATAAATTATCTGGGAGTACGCATTAGGAGTGATTTAAAATGGAATGATCATATAAAATTAATCGTCGGTAAAGCAGATGCCAAACTCAGATTCATTGGAAGAATCCTAAGGAAATGCAGTCCGAAAACAAAGGAAATAGGTTACAGTACACTTGTTCCCCCACTGTTTTAATACTGCTCAGCAGTGTGGGATCCGTACCAGATAGGGTTGATAGAAGAGAGAGAGAAGATCCAACGGAGATAAGCGCGCTTCGTTACAGGATCATTTAGTAATCACGAAAGCGTTACGGAGATGATAGATAAACTCCAGTGGAAGACTCTGCAGGAGAGACGCCCAGTAGCTCGGTACGGGCTTTTGTTGAAGTTTCGAGAACATACCTTCACCGACGAGTCAAGCAGTACATTGCTCCCTCCTACGTATATCTCGCGAAGAGACCATGAGGATAAAGTCAGAGAGATTAGAGCGCACACAGAGGCATCCTGACAATCTTTCTTTCCACGAACGATGCGAGACTGGAATAGAAGGGAGAGCCGATAGAGGTACTCAAGGTACTCTCCCCGCTACACACCGCCAGGTGGCTTGCGGAGTATACATGTAGATGCAGGTCAGTGCAAATGGTATCACCCTGGAACTCGTCAAGAGTGGAACGTATAGGATACAGCGTTATCAAAACTGCGCGGATTATCTCGGCCGAGTCACAGTCACAACGAGCTCCACCTATCCGCTGTCCCTGTCGATTGTACTCCGTCTTCGCTAGTTTGAGGATCGCACAGGAGGTAGGATGTATTTGTGCATCCGAACTGAAGATGGATGTATTGCCCAGCTAGGCGTATCAATTATATGAATGTGTCGTGTCTGTTTTTCGGACGTGTCCTCCGGTGGTTGAAACATCCAAAGTCACAACTAATTTAAACGCTCTATAGCAGTCATAATACAGCTTTTAAAAAAATGCATTATCTTTTAGCGACTGCCTACTTGCATCGTAGGAGACGGGAAGCGGCCGTGTTTGTACAGCCTCCAGTGCATCGCCTGCTGTCTGCCGTGCTCCCCCTACCGGCTGGAGTGGAAAGACTCTCCCCCGCCCTACCCTCTGTGTACTGTCCTGCCGCCACGGTTCTCCAGCGCAGTCCAGCCCGGCAGAGTCCAGCGCCGGCGGCTGTAAACAGGAAGTACGCCGGGGACCTCCGGCCGGCCGGCATATGGCCCGGAACTAACTCCAGCGCTGGAATTGTGCCCGCCGTCTGGAGTGGGCTCCGGCTCTCTCCAGCGGGGGCTCTTTCCGGCCCGCACATCGGCGGGCCGCCTCCTTGCTGCTTACGGCTCCGCTTTCTCAAGTGCATTTCCGCGCCGCTTGTCGTCTGTCCTGTCCCCCTCCCCCCATCACGAGGACGCTCTGCCGGCCACGTCACAGCGTGCGCCGACGATCGCTGCCAGCACTACACGCCCTCCCTCCCTGCTTGTCTGTTTTTATACCTCCCGTGCAAGTTGCGGAGCGGGGTTGTACCAGCGATACGGCACCGGACATTTGTTTCATTTTTTATTACATCATAAGCCCTTTACCTAACCCAGTATATATCTGCGCTACTAAAAGACATAGCTACTTTTAATTAATTTTAATATACACTCCCTGGCCACATTATTTGACACAGTTTGAGTTTTTAACATAATACGAGCTTGGGAGACACAGAAACCTGCGGAGTTCATCTTTTTCACTCTGAGAGAAGTGATTTAATTTCTTTAACATTACAAATTATAAACCGATAAACTGCACTTTTAATATTAATTATTGTTTTTGGAAAAGTTCCAACAAGGTGAACCAAACCTAATTTTGGCACAACTTTGAAAGATAGAAAGGCCTAGATTGCACAATTCCTTATTAAGCGTTACGCGTTTCAAGCTTCTCCATCAGACTGAAGCTGTAGAATGAGGTTGTAACCTCCCCACAAAATTAGAATAAATAATAATAATGAATATGAATATGATTCTAAATTTAGTATAACCTCAGAACAAAATTGGTTCCCATTTATAAGCTCCCTACAGAAATTCATTCACATTTAACCTCCACACAAAATTTTTTTCCCATTTAATGTACCCACAAAATTCTTTTCTCATTTAATGTAAGCTCGAAACAGAAAAAGTTCCTAAACCTCGTAAAAAAAATTAATTCAGTAACCTGGTAAATTTTGGACGACAGCAGTGCTGCGTCATGGCCCTGTAAGATCATTCTGAATAAAAAGCAAAAATTCTTAGCTCAATAAAGTCGCGAACTATCTGCTCTTACACCGAGCGAGGTGGCGCAGTGGTTAGACACTGGACTCGCATTCGGAAGGACGACGGTTCAATCCCGCGTCCGGCCATCCTGATTTAGGTTTTCCGTGATTTCCCTAAATCAGTCCAGGCAAATGCCGGGATGGTTCCTCTGAAAGGGCACGGCCGACTTCCTTCCCCATCCTTCCCTAATCCGATGAGACCGATGACCACGCTGTCTGGTCTCCTTCTCAAACCAACCAACCAACTATCTGCTCTTACAATAACTTTTTCCGGCACAGCTCTGTGCAATACTGGCCGATAGATTTGTCATTTACGAAAGGAAGCAACTGATTTTTCTTTTGCAACAATCGGAATGATCATGGATTGGAGAAATTAGTAAATTCTTTAAATTGAAATGAATGCTTGTTGGAAATTACTTTATATGACAAAGATTATTATTAGGACATTTTTAAAAGATTTACATGTGAGTTTACATAATGTTACTAGATATGCGCGAGGCTGCTTTTTACCTTATACAATAATACTCAGGCTCCGGCATCGCTGCACCGCGACCGGCCCAGCCAACGTGATACACCATACCAGACCAGAGCAGACTCCAGACCAGACATAGACTAGCGCAGACTAGCAACAACTTACTGCTACAGCTACACAGTTCGTACTGAGTCAACACTGCTCTCTGGTCAGCGATTCTCTTATACCTTGCATATCGCAGGCAGCGCATGAGCAATACATCGAAATTACATATCTGCTAGGACCTCTTACATAAAATTACATCTGTATTACATCTGCTCGGACCTCTTGCATAAGATTACATCTGCTCGGAACTCTTACAAGGTGTACGCGAAATTAATGATAGAAAATGTACATAAATGTGCTTCTAAAAATTCAAGATATTTCAAATACACACAAAAAAAATTTTGCATCACCCCGGTTCCCAGAACTCCTGAAGATACTCGTAGACGTTGATTGTGGATATTGTATCAGAGACACAGTCCCTTTGACTGTTCAGACATATCACTAAACTTGCCCAAATATGTAAACAACCATGCATGAGCAGCGCCTATTAGGGGGTCGGACAGCCGATCAGTTTCAGTCGTTCCACCAGGAAGGAGGTACACGGCTCCTGTTGTCTGTAGTGCAACCATGCCTAGACGGTCAATACCGCGGTACAATCGCGTCCTCATTGTTACTTCGTGTCAGGAAAGGCTCTCAACAAGGGAAGTGTCCAGGCGTCTCGGAGTGAACCAAAGCGGTGCTGTTCGAACATGGAGAAGATACAGAGAGAGAGAGAGGAACTGTCGATGACATGCCTCGCTCAGGCCGCCCAAGGGCTACTACTGTAGCGGATGACCTCTACCTACGGATTATGGCTCGCAGGAACCCTGACAGCAACGCCACCATGTTGAATAATGCTTTTCGTGCAGCCATAGGACGCCGTGTTACGACTCAAACTTTGCGCAATAGGCTGCATGATGCGCAACTTCACTCCCGACATCCGTGGCGAGGTCTATTTTTGTAGCCACGACAGCATGCAGCGCAGTATAAATGGGCCCAACAACGTGCCGAACGGAACGCTAAGGATTGGCATCACGTTCTCTTCACCGATGAGTGTCGCATATGCATTCAACCAGACAATCGTCGGAGACGTGTTTGGAGACAACCCGATCAGGCTGAACGCCTTAGACACACCGTCCAACGAGTGCAGCAAGGTGCAGATTCTCTGTTGTTTTCGGGTGGCGTTGTGTGAGGCCGACGTACGCCGCTGGTGGTCATGGAAGGCGCCGTAACGGCTGTACGATACGTGAATGCCATCCTCCGACCGATAATGCCACCATATCGGCAGCATATTGGCGAAGCATTCGTCTTTGTGTACGATGATTCGGGCCCCCATCGTGCACATCTTGTGAATGAGTTCCTTCAGGATAACGACATCGCTCGACTAGAGTGGCCAGCATGTTCTCCAGACATGAACCGAATTTTTTTCGTCACCTTCTCCCAAACGATGGTCCTTCACGATGAACAGCTGCAATGTGTCATCCTGGGATCTTAACCTACAACAGCGTATAGATAGTTCCAGAAGGTCATTGCGCTTCTGGGGACCTCTCCTTGTCAGAATATTTGTCATTGCTGTCTGAAAGGAAAAACTGTCTAATTTAATGATACTCACAGAATTCCAAAAGTTCAAATCTCAATGCGTGAGTTACTTTCCCCATGCAAGACATTTTGACATCTTAGCAGCAGTTAATATTGGTTTTCGTGTAGATCTACGAGCCTTGAAGTTCATTTGTGAAAGACGGCGTCTTATAGTTTCAGAGGCACAAACGCCATTGTGTTCCACTTTCATTTTAATTTCTCTTATATAAGCAAACCAGTTCTCTTGGTATTTCTTTTTGAAGCAGCGCTCAGACCTTGGTAAAAACAATGGCCTTCTGCCGCACCTTGAGGGGGCTAATTTCTTATTAAAATGATTTTTCTTCTTTACCCACGTTAAAGATTATTCTGATATACCTAATCTTCGATAAATTTTCCTATTTGAACACATGCTAGTGCCAATCAGCGCTTTTACCTCCGCAATATTTCAAGGCGTCAAATGATTTACTTTTTCTATTCCTTTCGTATCTTATTGTATTGCAGTCACGCAGTAATTAGCAGACTTTATCATTAACGGCTACAGATGGTAAATACACTAAGAAACCAACAATAAAGTATTTTATTGATGCACTCACACTTCAGCTACTCAACTCCTTCTGTTCTCAGAACTGTAACTGGCAACTGGCAACTGTTCATCAACAATAAGCTCTCACAAGAATTATGCTGCACAACAAATGAGCTCATTTCATTCAGTAATAGCCCTTTAACAATATTCGACGTGTTAAACAATGATAGGTGAAACAGTTTATGTAACAAAACCAAGAAATAAATGAATTGTTAAAAAAATCTGGTGAGTCTGATAATATCGCCCGGCACCGTATATACAGGGCGTTTATAAAATACTTTTACCGACTTTAAGGGCAGATTCCGCACAAAAAGATTATTAGAAACATTGTGCGAAAATTCTTCAATTTCGAGTTATTGGTTAGTTGATTAGTTGATTAGTTGGTTGATTTGGGTGAGGGAACCAACAGCGAGGTCGTCGGTCCCATTAGATTACAGAAAAATGGAAGCCCCCCTTGCCCTTTCAAAGAAACTGTTCCGGCACTTGCCTGAAGCGATTTAGAGAAATCACGGTTCGAATGGTTCAAATGGCTCTAAGCACTATGGGACTTAACTTCTGAAGGTCATCAGTCCCCTGGACTTAGAACTACTTAAAATTAACTAACCTAAGTACATCACACACACACACACACACACACACACACACACACACACACGAGACAGGATTCGAACCTGCGACCGTAGCAGCCACGCGGTTCTGGACTGAAGCGCCTAGAAATCACGGGAAACCTAAATCAGGATGTCCGGTTTTGGGTTTGAACCGTCTTCCTTCCGAATGCGAGTCCAGTGCGCTAACCACTGCGCCATCTCGCTCTGTTTCGAATTATTAATAAAAGTTGACATTCAACGGTTTTCATGGTACAACTCAACAACTTCATTTACCTACGCATCTGTTTCCCTCCTTGCATCACAGGTGACGTTGTGTTGCCAGGGAAATATGTTTACGTGCATCATAACCATCCCCAGAACAGTTCGGTTCTCATTCTGAGCATGGCACAATATCCCAGGAGATCCATGCAGCCGAGCAGGTATACAAAGCTAGAGTCGAGACAAGGACAGTAAGGGGGCGCTCTTTTTGGAGACTGAAAAAGCATTTGATGGCGTCTGGCATGACAGACTGCGTCTTCCGCTCGTATGACTGCCCACATCTCTTGAAGATATTTAACTCCTTCGTACGTAACAGGAAATTTTATGTGAATTTATGTAGACATAAGAGTAGCGCTAAGTCGATCGAGGTAGAAGTGCTCCAAGGATCTGTTCTGGGGCCAAGATGAACCGTATTTTTGCGAACGGCATACCAAAGCAAAGGAGCTTTCCTTCTTAGTGGATGACAATGTTGTCTACGTCAGTCACGCCAACCCCTATTAAGTAGCCATCAACATCCAAAGGCACATGTATCAGATTATATAGTGGCGTAATATCTGGAAGATAAAAATCAACCTGACCAAGTGCAATGCAATAATGTTTACAACCATAAGGGGTCCTTCCAACCATCAAATCTCTATTGACATACAGGAATTCCCCTGATGTGACACAATCAATTAGCTAGGACTAATTTACCTACAATTAAAATTTAATTAAAACTCTTTTCGAATAGGCGCATGTCCGTCGTTTGTAACGGTTGTTCAGGTAGATTGTACCAGCTATACCCATTGCTGACAGTGGCAATGGACTGACTATCCCAATCGAGTTGCATACATGGAAAATGATGGTCCCTCCAACTTCATGGTTGTGGGATCTGCGACATGGCGACATGACATACACACTCACATAAGAAAACTACAAATAACTGAAAACAAGACTCTCAGGATTATAACTGATGCATCCTGGTTCATCCAGAACATACCTACACCACAGACGCAAACATGCCTACCATCTCTCTCATCGTTCGACAAACAACTCAGCCATTCTGTACAAACTCAGACGACTCATTTCAGTAACTCATCTCATCCTTAAGCACTGACACTTTAAAGGTCCATTACTAACGTCATTCATCATTTAGTAGCTTAAATCACTCCACACAAACACACACACACACACACACACACACACACACAAAATGTATTACCATGACCTCACCCCCCCCCCCCCCCCCGGCCATGTTTCAAAACTCCAATCAGAGAGAAGGCATTCTGGCAAAGGCCCACCGTCCTTGAAAACTACAAGGACAAGAATCCATGGACATGATACGCAGCACAGTACCTGACAATAGTGTGTACATATACCAGGTTATAAGGCTTCCTCGGAACGTAAGGTCCGATCGGCTGCAAAATGGAAACCACAGCGAAAATCCAATGATGCTTCCTACAGATGTGTTGGGCAGTGTCTCTGGTATATTCGTTGACTGCATAACCTCAGTCTTTACAGTTCTGAGCGCACAGTGAACGCGTAAAAATGCCAAGAAAGTTGTGTCTCATGCCAAGTGTGAGTTCCTGTGATTGATTTCGCCCGATTTCATGCAACCCGCACAACATAACTGTCATGCATGCCCCTCTTGGTGACAGTTCTCCACAGGAAACTGAAGGGGCAATGACGACGCTCCTGCAGTGTTTCTGATGGTAAGTGTTTGATCACCAACCATACAGCCTGGACGTGGGTTCACCTGATTTTCAGCTCTCTTCACATGAACCACTGGCTATGAAGACAACATTTTGGCACACACAACAAGCTGTAGACCAGCATAGAGGATTGGCAGAATGCACAGGCGGTGGCTTCTGTCACGATGGTATTGGAAAGTTTGTACAATGCTATGACAAATGGAACAGTCGAAGCGGTGACCTCGTAGAGAAGCAGCTGGAAGGTTTAACTAGCTGCTTCAGATAAAACGTTTTTGATTTTCACAGTGATTTCAATTTCGTGACCAATCGGACCTTACTTTCAGAACATACTGACATTCAACCATGTCTTCTGGGTGCTTCACTTTCTATGTCAGTCAATGTAATTCCAGGCATTTGGAGCAGTATTCCAGAAACGCATTATCTATCACTTTGTACACGTATGTCTGTTGTCAATATAGAGCGCACAGTGAACCATTCTGTCCGCAAAGCAGTCCGAAATTGATGACTGATCGGCACACAATGGAGACATTATTATTCGACAGGCAAATGACTGAAGTCGCTTTATGAGATGGCTAGGAATAACCACGCCAGAGTTCGAAGTACTGAGCATTGACATCTTCAGCTTTTGTAGTCCTGTCTTCCTCAGTTGCGTGTAATATTACGGTATATTGATAATTTTTACTTATGGACCGTCTGACAGCAACTGAATAAAACACAATTTTAGTGCCATATGCGTTTCGCCTTTATTTTCTGCAAGGCATCATCAGTGGCCTGGAATATGTACATATGTTACATATTTACTTTACATTTTCGTCACTCTGCCTATAGGTTATAAACAGTTCTGGTGGTTGGTATTTCCTATTAAGTAGAAATGTTTTGAACCGTACTTACAGGTTGCGTGGACAATTTATTACGTACTACGCTCCTGTTGCATTTTTGGTGTTGTTCTTCTTCTTATGAATGCAAATTTGATGTTTTTTTCCCCCCGTTCCACAGCACTATGAACTGAACGCTTGTTTCAATGCAATGTTTCGGTTTCTGTTGCCGACTACCATATGTTTTTGCCAAAGATCGAATGTTATTGCCAAACTTTCGAGCGTAATTATTGAAGTATCTGTGATCTGTTCGTGTATTCATTTTTTTGTGCTGTATGTGTGTGTGTGTGTGTGTGTGTGTGTGTGTGTGTGTGTGTGGCCAGATGGCGTGGGAAAGAGTTTTTTTGTTTTATGTTATCATTTCCTTTATTAACTGTAGTTGGGAGCCTGTGCTGATGCGTGTTTGTTCTTTTATCACATGTTTGTTTTCAGCTATAGCTTTCTGGATGTGGAAGTTTTCTTGCGTTTGTATAAGATGTTTGTCATGGTTGCTTATTCTCATTATCTTCATTTCTTGTTCCACGCTTGTGGGATGGTAGCTATGGTGTTTTAAATGTTCTGCAAATGTGGAATAGTTTGTTTCGTACTTGCAACATCTGATATGTTCTTTGGATCGTGTTTTAAAATTCCCGCATGTCATGCCTATGTATACTGCATCACAACTTTGACATTCAAGTTTATGTACTCCTGATTGTTGGAATGTGTCCCTCATGGTAGCTGGCTGGCTTAGGTGTGATTGGAGGGTTTGCCCAGGGTTATATGCTATTTTGAAGCCCTGTCTCTTTAGGATGTTTGCAACTCTGTGTGTTAGTTTGTGTGTGGGTCATGCTGTACAATCTGGTTCTTTTCTGTGTGGTATTGTCATTGTGTGTGTTTGTTGAGTGTGTTTGTAAGTAAATTATATGACACCGAAACACACACACGCACACACACACACACACACAAACACAGAAATGAATACACAAACAGTTCACAGATACTTCAATAACTACACTCGAAAGTTTGGCAATAACATTCTATCTTTGGCAAAAACATTTGACAGTCGGCAACAGAAACCAAAAATGGGGGGGGGGGGGGGGACCGCAAATTGGCATTCATAAGAAGAAGAGCAACACCAAAAATGTAACAGGAGCGTAATATGTAAGAAATTGTTCACGCAACCTGTAAGTACAGTTCAAACCACTACTACTTAATAGGAATTACCAACCACCAGAACTGTTTATAACCTACAGGTACAGTGACAAAAATGTAAATTAAATATCTGACATATGTACATATTCCAGGCCACTGATGATGCCTTGCAGAAAATAAAGGCGAAACGCGTATGGCACTAAAATTGTGTTTTATTCAGTTGCTGTCAGACGGTCCATAAGTAAAAATTATCAGTATACCTTAACAGTACTGAGCATTGTTACCTCGCATTACAAGGATTCGTCTGGTACCCAAAACATCTTCGGTAGCAGCGGTGACAGCCTGCTCATAATGTCATTATATTTACTCTCGATTAAGAGGTCAGACAAAGGTCACTGCTAACGAGAAAGGCGGCTAAACGTGCAAACAAGATCACAAAGGTGAGTGAGTCGATGGTGGGTGTATTACTGCAGGATGGATACGATGCTAACTGGACTGAGAGGGCAAATAATAAATATCCCATTGGCAACATCGGTAAACATTTTACTTGACAGTACTTTCTGCAATATGCGTAACTAATGCAACCATTTGATCATTCTCACTGTATCATGCCTAGTCTCCCTGTACAATTTAAGTCACTACATCGATTCCCCTCCCCACGCTTCCCCCATTACCAAACTGACGATCCCTTGATGCATCAGGAAATGTCCCACCAACTGATCCCATCCTATAGTCAAGTTGCACCACAAATTTATTATTTTCTCCATTTCGATTCAGTACCACGTAATTTGCTACTCAATCTACACATCTAAGCTTTATCGTTCTTCTCTAGCACCATATTTCAAAAGCTTCTATTCTCTTCTTGTCTCAACTGCCTATCACCCATGTTTCACTTCCGTAAAACCCTGTACAACATACTACTTTCAGAAAACATTTCCTAAGACTTAAATTCTTCTTTTTGAACGATGCTTTATGTTCTATAACCAGTCTTCATTTTGTATTCTCAGTGCTTGCACCATCGACAGCCACTTTTCCGCCCACAAATCAAAACCCATCTACTACATTTAGTGTTTTATTTCGTAGTCTAGCTCTTTCAGAACCAGTTCATTTAATTCGACTACATTCCATTACCATTGTTGGACTTTTGTACATGTTCGTCTCGTTTGTAACTAATGTCACATTAATCACTACATTACATTTGCATTTCAGCTTCATCAAATACACTGAAAATTTGTTTCTACGTTCTATGGAAGCTGTGGTGGAGGGGGTAATATGACACTGTTGTAGACTAAACCTGCTGTTATTCACTCTGTGCATTGAGCAAGTAGTAAAAGAAACCAAAGGAAAATCTGGAGTAGGAATTAAAATTCAGAGAGAAGAAATAAAAATGTTGAGGTTTGCCGATGACATTGCAGTTCTGTCAGAGACAGCAAAGGACTTCGAAGAGCAGCTGAACGGAATGAACACTGTCTTGAAAGGAGAACATAAGATGAATATCAAGAAATGCAAAACATGGATAATGGACTGTAGTGGAATTAGAACAGGTGATGCTAGGGGAATTACATTAGAAAGATGAGTTTTGCTATTTGGGCAGAAAAGTAACATATTATAGCCAAAGTGGAGATGATATGAAACTCAGAGTGGCAATGGCAAGAAAAGCTTTCCTAAAGAAGAGAAATTTGATAACTTAGATTATAGATTTAGGTATTAGGAAGCCTTTTGTGAAGGTATTTGTCTGGAGTGTAGCCATGTGTGGAAACAAAACATAGTCGATAAACGGTTTAGATGAGAAGAGAATAGAAGCTTTTGAAATATTGTGCTACAGAAAATGCTGAAGATTACATGGATAGATCGCGTAGTTAATGACGAGGTAATGAACAGAACTGCGGAGAAAAGAAATTTGTGGCACATCTTGACTAGAAGAAGGGATCGGTTAGCAGGGCACATTCTGAGACATCAAGGGATCACCAGTTTAGTATTGGAAGGAAGTGTGTTACACTATCTACATTTCGTATTAATTATATCATTTTCAGTGAAAGGTCCCTACCGTTATAAAAAAGGCGTTTTTCACACGCACGTACACACACATACACACACACACACACACACACACACACACACACACAGACGCGCGTCAGCGTTGTAGGTGTAGGAGGGAGGGGGGAATGGCAGGGAGAGTGGGATGAGAGTGTAGTGTAGTACATGACACTCTGGAGTCTCCAGTGTCCAGCACAACACGCTGGAGTCTGCTGGAGCAGGCCTGCCGTTACTCCGGGAGTTAGTTCCAGACCATGAAGCGGCGTCTCTGTCCGTCTGTCTGCTGCAGGGTGTGGGGGGCTGGACACATTTCCGGCGCTTCCTGTTTACCAGGAAGAGAGAGAGAGAGAGAGAGAGAGAGAGAGAGAGAGAGAGAGAGAAGAAGAAGAGGCAAGTAAAGAAGGACCCACCAGAGAAGAATGCCCCGACACGCAGCACAAAACATGACGTACTGGGAGGTGATCTGGAGTTGGAAGAGGACAACACGCCGCCATAGCTTCTCGTGGTTCACGCGGTATGTTTCTACCAGAGCCGTCAACTACACGTGGGTGCCGTTGATACACACACTGGGCTGGTTGCTAATGCTACTGTTATGACTCAAGACTCTCCCACATAACACTGCGAAGACAAAGATCCAAACAATGGTGTGCAAAGCTCCACTCACCTGGTGGTGAACTTTCCCCATACGCGCGCCTCCTTGAGTCACCGACATGCAGTTCTCAGCAGGAAAGAGCTATAGAGAAGCGGCTGTACAAATCATAACCTCTGGATGCACTACCGAGTAATGTGGCTCAGTGGTTAGCACACTGTACTCGCATTCGGGAAGAAGACGGTTCAAACCCGCGTCCGGCTATCCTGATTTATGTTTTCCGCGATTTCCCTAAATCGCTTCAGGCAAAAGACGCGATTAGGTTTAAGTAGTTCTAAGTTCTAGGGGACTGATGACCATAGATGTTAAGTCCTATAGTGCTCAGAGCCATTTGAACCATTTGAAGATTTCACTCTATTACGGTAAGCTTGCCTACACCAGTTACTACCAAGTCTTAGTCTAAACTGTACAAAGCCTGAAAAGCCCACACCAACACGTCAATCACAGCCCTATCTAGTTATGGTAATTCTTCATCGAAAGTATACGAACTGATTGCTTTTTTATTTAATTACTTGCTCACATGTTGCTATAATCAGTCTCACGAAACACAATGCTCAACTTCGAGAGCAAGCAATACGCAACACTGTGGTTA
This sequence comes from Schistocerca piceifrons, assembly GCF_021461385.2. Taxonomy (NCBI): domain Eukaryota; kingdom Metazoa; phylum Arthropoda; class Insecta; order Orthoptera; family Acrididae; genus Schistocerca; species Schistocerca piceifrons. Next base: position 55,003,558 of record NC_060147.1, read on the forward strand.
GTTATTTAAATGTCACTAAATGATCTGAATTTCACCCTCTGCATTAATTCGAATTCCCTCCCGCATTTTACGGCATTTCATAAACGTTGTAGTACCGAAATATCACAATGTTAATAATTTTCAGCGAAGCACATATCAATACGTTTGATCACAATGGGATCCAAGCCACAACTCTGGTGCCTCTACACAAAAGAAGCCTCTAATTCCCTACAAAAACGTGCGAATATGCTAATTTCTGATTCACGGAGAAATATCACAGCCAATGGGAAAGCAGCATCAGGCCAGCTCTATCCTGCGCATGTACACAGAACCAATCAAAATTTGTCACTGAATCACAACAGTAAATTTCCCTAAGTGAATTCTGAAAATCCACAAACATAAAATTAATCCCATCTTAACAAAATTACTTTACCGAAATTATAATCCCATTTCCCCAGCACCAGAAACTGATGAAATAGTTTATAACAAATTCGCCTGTACGAACGACTAATGAATACATCATTCCCGAACATTTCTGACGTGACCAATTACTTCACAATATAGTGTAAAAACTTTACACAAAACAGTATTTTGGATTCACTCCTCCTTTCACTCTCATAACGAAGCACCCAGCGTGGTGGCGCAGTGGTTAGCACACTGGACTCTAATTCGGGAGGACGACGGTTTAATCCCGCGTCTGGCCATCATGATTTAGGTTTTCCGTGGTTTCCCTAAATCTCTCCAGGCAAATGCCAGGATGGTTCCTTCGAAAGGCCACGGCCGACTTCCTTCCTCATCCTTCCCTAAGCCGATGAGACCGATGACCTCGCTGTTTGGTCTCATCCCCCAAAAAACCCCATAACGAAGCACAATAATAAGAGTAATTAATAAGCACTCCATCTTCAGGCCACGAGTGGCCCACCGGAACCATCCGACCGGTGTATCATCCTCAGAGGAGGATGCGGTTAAGAGGGGCGTGGGGTCAGCACACCGCTCTCCCGGTCGTTATGATGGTATTCTTGACCGAAGCCGCTACTATTCGGTCGAGTAGCTCCTCAACTGGCATCATGAGGCTGAGTGCACCCCGAAAAATGGCAACAGCGCATGGCGGCTGGATCATCACCCATCCATGTGCCGCCCACGCCCAACATCGCTTAACTTCGATGACCGGTGTATCCACTGCAGCAAGGCCGTTGCCGAGTAATTAATAAGCAATTAGAAAATTGGATAAACAAAACGGGAAATAATATTAACATTATTTCGACTGCAGCTCCAACACTGTCTGTCAGATAGTGACCTGTATCATATCGCATAGAAACTACATACACTACAGGCATCTGGCGCCGCCCGTCTTGAAAGTGACAAGCCCAAGCTGCTCTTAATGTCGCATTTGAATAGGCGTGATGTGACTCGTTACGCCTAAAGCGGTTGGACAAAAAATTGGAAACACCACAGATGGATGGTGGAACATAAAAGCAGGTACCAGCCCAACCGGCGGGTTGCGCTGTTGTATTTGACAACGATCGGCACCCGCGCAGTGCCCTCGGTACCGTTCGGTTGTCAGTCGTCCTCAGAACGTGTTCTGTGAAGTTGTGAGCGCATCATGTCGGAGCTACGTGAATTCGAACATAGGGTGGTCGTATGTTGGGTGGTTCAATAACCAAGTTAGCCGAAGTGTTTGGTGTTCAAAGAGGTACCGTATCGAAGATTTACACCGCATCAAGGGAGAGTGGAAAAACATCATCTGCTACAGCACAGCGCAGACGAAACTGTGTTGCGTGAGTGATCCTGAGAAACAGTCATCGAAGAATTTGTGACAAACAACAAGAGGACGACAGCTGCAAAGCTCACTGCAGAACTGGATGTCGCGCTCAATAACCCTGTCAGCACCAAAGAACGCGAAGGGAGCTGCTTACGCAGGGAACTATAGGGTGTGGTGGATATCCAAAACCACTCATCATGGGAGCAGATGCCGGTAACAGTACATCGTGGTGCCCGAGACCAAAAAAACTGGACTATGGGCCAACGGAAGAGTGTCAGTTGGTGGGATGGCTCTCGTTTCATACTGTGTTCCAATGTCCGCCCCCGGTAGCTGAATGGTCAGCGTGATGGATTGTAAATACTCTGAGCTCATGTTAGGTTCCCGGCTGGGTCGGGGAACTTTCTCCGCCCAGGGACTGGGTGTTGTACTGTCATCATCATCATCATCATCATCATCATCATCATCATCATCATCATCATCCTATCATCCTCATCGTCTGCAGGTCGCCGAAGTGGCGTCAACTTGAAAGACCGATACCTGGAGAACGGCCTGCCAGACGGGGGGCCCTAGCCACACGATTGAATAAATAAACTGTCTTCCAACTTCTGTCAAAGTTTACGACCCAACAGTGAACCATGGCGAAGGCTCGATGATGCTTTGAGAAGAAAAATCTTGGTATTCCATGGGCCCCATGGGTATTCTTCAAGATCACGTTACTGCCAAGGATTATGTGACCATTTTGGCTGATCTTGTCCACCCTATGGTACAGTGTTTGTTGCCCAATGGTGATGCTTTGTTCCAAGACGACAGGATCCCTGATCACACAGCCCGCCCAGGACTGGTTTTGCCAGCACGGAAATGAAATGTCGCATCTCCATTGGGCACCACAGTCATCATGTTTCAGTATTATTGAGCGTTTATTGTCTACTTCGGAGAGAAGGTTTCGTGATTGCTGTCCACGTCTATCATCGTTATCTGAATTTGCGGCAGGTAGAATGATACAATATTGTGATGAAAATCGTACAAGACCTGTATTTATCCATTTCGAGGCGATTGGAAGCTATTCTGAATGTCAACGGCTTTCCTACACTGTATCGGGCATGGCAGTTTGTTGTGTTTCCATATTTTTGTCCAACCTCAGTACATGCCGTGATTCTTGTCTTCTCAAAGGTATTTGACGCAGTATCATACTAGTTTCAATATTCGAAAGTAAGATTACATCGGGGCTACAAACAAAATTTGTGACTTGGTCTGAAGTCTGTTGGCAGGGAGCACTCAAATTATTATCTTGAATGGAGGGTCATAAACTGAATTAAAATCAATGTCAAGCGTGCCCCTGGGGCCTTGCTGTTGACGTAAACGGTCTGCAGTGGGGAGTGTTAGGAGATTTGCTACCCGTGTTGTGTATTAAGTAGCTAACATCCAATATTAATAGTAATGTGAAATGTTTCAGATGGTGTGGATATTTACAATGAAGCGGTGTATGAAAGTAAGTTTTTGAAATGTTCAGTCATCTTGATAAGGTTTGAAACCGGTTCAAGACTGAAATGTAAAACTATGCACTGCAGAAGGGAGGGAGGAGGAGGGACGAGCAGGGAGGAATCGGTGATGAGGGGGGAAGATGGGTGATTAAGGGCCAAGGATGGGTGACGAGGGAAGCCAAGGATGGGTGACGAGGGGGGCCAAGGATGGGTGACGAGGGGGGCCAAGGATGGGTGACGAGGGGGGCCAAGGATGGGTGACGAGGGGGGCCAAGGATGGGTGACAAGGGGGGCCAAGGATGGGTGACGAGGGGGGCCAAGGATGGGAGACGAGGGGGGCCAAGGATGGGAGACGAGGGGGGCCAAGGATGGGAGACGAGAGGGGCCAAGGATGGGTGACGAGGGGAGCCAAGGATGGGTGACGAGGGGGGCAAGGATGGGTGATGAAAAAGAGAGAAAAGTTTGGGGATGATGGAGTACGAAGCTGGAAGGAAGGATGGTTAATGAGCGAGGAGGAATGTGGGATGAGGGAGAGGAATATTAGCACTGATACTTGTCTACAGTCGTATTAATAAATGGGACAAGCAGTTCAGTACATTACCAGTTGCGCTATAAATTCAGCATGTACTAATTACACTTGAACAAGTACCACATCCTGAAATTGAATTTGTTAACTAGAACGCAACAAACTCGAAATGTTAGGATACTTATATAATTCATATAAATAGAAAAAGCCGCGCTCAATTAGCCGTGCGGTCTAAGGCGCTGCAGTCATGGGCTGTGCAGTTGGTCCCAGTGGAGGTTCGAGTCCTCTCTAGGGCGTGGGTGTGTGCTTTTGTCCTTAGGATAATTTAGTTTAAGTAGTGTGTAAGCCTAGGGACTAATGATCTTAGCAGTTAAGTCCCATAAGATTTCACACACATTTGAACATTTTGAGACAGAAACAAAAGAGTGCTCCACTGGATACAGAACACACTTGCAGAGAGGTGTTAAATTTCGTGCTGTCTAATGGAAACTTTATCCAAAACTAAAAAAAAATCTTCTGAGAGGATTTCAGCATAGGACTTATCAGGTGCAGAATGTTATGTCTGTCACAACAGGTGAGGCAGCTTCAGGGATGAGTGTAGGGGGGGGGGGGGGTTATTAATTATAGTATCATAATATTAGGATAGCCAGTGATCTACTTTCACTCATGATGCATGTGGGGACTTTCAAACAGCTGAAACTAGCATTGTGGTTTTACTGCACCACAGGAACCTGTTAATCTATGGCTACTACAGTTCTAGTGCAGAGATTCTCGTAGTATTCCAGCCATGTGTACCATATCCTCCTAAGATGCAAGAAGATCTATAGGAGGGGATGGAAGTACACTTCCAGACTGCACAAGAATGGATACGACAAGGCGAGCTACCGCCTTTCTGACACAGCAGTATTGGTACGCCACAGTCCGCGAACGACACCATCCTAACCGGCAGGATCATCAGCGACGTCATCACAGCTGCCATTCACTACCACTCTCCATCTCCCCACTTTTTCTTTCTCCAGGACACAGATTCTCCGCTCCAGTCCCCGCTTCCTGCCTGCACTCTCCAGCCGCCGGCAGGGAGCGCCTGCCCCGTTCCAGCGGGCGCCTGTGTTTTACAACGGCGGCGGTCCTCCAGATTACTCCAGAGGGCTAGAGGGGCTCCAGATTAACCGGAGTCGCCGGGGCCCTGGCCTCCAGTAAAAGGAGCAGCGAAGGCTGCGGAGAATGACAAAAAAGGACCGTCCGCTGACGTGATTACTTGCTCGCGAGGCGGCCCTCTGCTGCTGCTGGCGTAATGTCCGTTCTCCATTACCCTACGTCCGAAAAAGGGGAACCATAGCGCCGGAGGTGGGCGACTGCCCCCGTAAGGGATGCTCAGTCATAAAGATTTAATTAACACAACGAAAAAAAGGCTGCGATCGTGAAACTTTGTGACGTCGTTAACCCTCCTCTGTAGCAGCTACGGGCCACTCGGCGATTCTCCAGTTTGCCGCAAAACAGTGGAAGCATGAAGTGCTTGGAATAGCACTCCATCTTGCAGTAGAACTTGAATTTGTGCCACAAGTAAACTAAATGTGGTGTCACCGACAGACACCACACTTGCTGTGTGGTAGCCTTTAAATCGGCCGTGGTCCGGTAGTATACGTCGGACCCGCGTGTCGCCACTGTCAGTGATAGCAGACCGAGCGCCACCACACGGCAGGTCTAGAGAGACGTACTAGCACTCGCCCCAGTTGTACAGCCGACTTTGCTAGCGATGCTACACTGACGAAGACTTTGCCGAGAAGATAGTTAGCATAGCCTTCAGCTACATTTGCTACGACCTAGCAAGGCGCCGTATTCAATTGATATTTATGTGAAGCATGTATCATCAAGAGAGATGTTCTACAAATGTGGATTAAAGTTAAGTATTCCAGAAGCTACGTACTTTTCTTTATAGCATTCTTTACGTATCCTGTTTCAGACCTCACGCCAGCCTGCGTGAGTTTAAGCGCGTGCCTTTCGGCTTCCTCTCATTGTGTCTAGGCTGTCTTGTCTAGACACAACACTAAAGATGGTGAAAGGTGTAACTTTCGGTGTCCGTTCTACACCATCTACATAACTACGTGGCAAGTCACCCGATGGAGTGTTTGGGACAGTACTTCTGTTGCCAAGAACTGATACTTCCTTAACACGATTTTGGGTGGTGGCAGACACACAAGTATTTTAGTGTATGGACTGAGATTAGAACTTTCGCTCTACGAGATGCCCATCTATCACCTTACCACTGTGCCATCGGATAAGAATTCATGATCATCATATGGTGTTCTGCCCACTGGTAGGTTCCTGAGACTACTTCTATCTCCATTTGATCCCGTCCGTGGCCAGTTGCTTCCTATTCTGGTATCTTTCTCTTTTCACTTCGCCTGGCACTTTTATTTTTCTCCTTCCTATTTCCTTCTGTCCTTGCACCTTCGATAGCGGCTTTTATAAGTTGTGTTCTTCACTATATAAGTTATTTCTTTTCTTAAGCAGAAAAATTTTGAGTAGGAATTAATATATAGGCAGTAGTAATAAATGCTTTCAGATTTTCTGATGACATTGTTGCCATGTCAGAAACAGCCACGGACTTGGACGAGCAGTTGAACGGAATGGACAGTGTCTTGAAAGGAGGATATAAGATGAACATCAACAAAAGCAAAACGAAGATAATGGAGATATGGTCGAATTAAATCAGGTGATACATCAGACACTTAAACAAGTAGATGACATTTCCTATTTGGGGAGCAAAAACACTGATGATGGTCGAAGTAGAGAGGGAATAAAATGTAGACTGGCAATGGCAAGGAAAGCTTTTCTGACGAAGAGAAATTTGTTAACATCGAGTATTGAATTGAGTGTCAGGAAGCCGTTTCTGAAAGAATTTGTATGGAGTGTAGCCATGTATGGAAGTGAAACGTGGACGATAAATAGTTTAGACAAGAAGAGAATAGAAGCTTTCGAAATGTGGTGCTACAGAAGAATGCTGAAGATTAGATGGGTAGATCACATAACTAAAGAGGAGGTACTGAATAGAATTGGGGAGAAGAGGAGTTTGTGGCACAACTTGACTAGAAGAAGGGATCGGTTGGTAGGACATATTCTGAGGCATCAAGGGATCACCAATTTAGTATTGGAGGGCAGCGTGGAAGGCAAAAATCGTAGAGGGATACCAAGGGATGAATTTACTAAAGCAGATTCAGAAGGATGTAGGCTGCAGTAGGTACTAGGAGATGAAGAGGCTTGCACAGTGTTGGGTAGCGAGGAAGGCTGCATGAAAACCAATCTCTGGACTGAAGACAATAACAACAACCACAACAACAAGCAGGTTTAGGAGAGTTCTTTGCTGCATTATCTTTTCAATTTTTTTTCGGTACTACAGGTGCGGTATCATCTAGGAATCACTGTGCCACACCAAAGACATCAACTTGAATCGATGCCACAGACATTGGTGAGGCTCCCTGAGACCAACAACAACCAATGTGCGCCACTCCCTGGAGATTACGCCTGCCTCTCAGCATAGCAGCGACCTCTCGCTGAGGTCGGTGTAGTGTCGAGCGTACAAGAGCCCAGTCCAGTTCGTTATCTCCCCTGAAAAGTCAGCATCATAGTGTAGAACCAACGAGTTGTTACAGTGTGAGATCCTGAACATTATACGTCAAGAGAAGAGTTTCTTAATAGGGGCATCAAGAGATACTCTGCTAGTCCATGACAGACGTAAATTACCTGATAATCCTGTGGCAATGAACTGTGTCCGAGTTAAGGAAATACTTCATTCATTTATGTAATAAAGTGACCTAATATTTCTTGTATTCCATCTCAGCTACACTACGTCGGCGACTGCTGAGCAAACAAGTTCTCCTCGTACGCGTACACCACCATTACTCTACCACGCAAACATAGGGATTACACTCGTCTGGTGTGAGACGTTCCCTGGGAGGGGGGTCCACCGGGAGCCGAAGTGCTCAATAACCCTGAAAGAGTGGTTCGGTGTGGGGTGGCGGCGATGTGAAGTGGACTTCGGTAGTCGTCGTGGGGTTGTGGACCACTGCGGCTGCGGTGGGGACGGAGCCTCTCCGTCGTTTCTAGGCCTCGGTTAACATACAATACAATACAATACAGTGCAATTTTTCATGTGTCATAGTTTGATTAACCAATCAAAGAAGCAACATGGCCAGAGGAAAGTAGTTTCATCTTGTCACAACAATAGGGATAAAAATGTAAACAATGATCTCCAAACTGGCATACCACCTGGGGGAAACAGTGATTGCACTTACTGGGGCTGTGGTGTGTAGTCTTTCTGTCTGTCAGCTCTCAGCCCTCAGGTTGAAAGAATATGTGTGAGAAGTATTCAAAGCACAACTAGACAATTGAATGTCCCAAAATCGAAACGTGATCGCAGACAACGATCTAGGACCACCAGCACAAGGAAAGAATTTGATAACGCTCTTGAAGAATTGAAAAGGAGGAAAGCACCAAGTACATATGTGGTGCCAAGCGAAAAATTACGAACGCTAGGGGAGGAGACAACAATTTAACTATACGCAATAGTACATCACATCTATATAACTTAATAATTGTCAAAGGGACTCGATTAAAGTGTTTTCATACTTTTGTTGTTATACCTGTGTGCAGTTGTATAAATGCCATTTATTTATGAGCATACGCTTCCCCCCTCAATTTTCTGACACATTGTAACGTTGTTACTTTATTTTGCTATGAACGCGGTACTGATAGCCAATAAAAGCGGGTTAAAAGCTGTGAGCTGTCTGGGGAAGTTAACCTTGCATTACTGAGCAACTGTTTCACCAGGTATCCAGTCTAGCTTACCAAATTCCTAACCAGACTAACATTAAGTATAATATTTTAGTACTCATCTTACGATAACCGGTGATACATATACAAAAACACAATTTAAATAAAAAGAAATAAATCAGTTTATATTTGGAAATTTGTTTAACATTGATCATTGAAATTTCAGCATATTAAACTTGATTCCTAACTAAACTGGTGCCTTATTTAGGATTGTGAAAATGTGAGATTGTAATCTTACGGAACACATCAAATATGGAGCCAAGATTGGGAGACTGCATACAACACTGCATTCATAAAACAACACACAAAGAACGTTGAAACATATGCAAGAGAAAATTAACCACTACCAACCGATTCAATTTTCACCCAAAGAAGTTACGTTCGTAGCACAATCCTGTCCGTCATGTAATTACCACACACTGGTTTACTAAATTGATACTAACTCTCTGTGAAATCTTCCCGAAAAGAATAGCTGGGGGATACTTTGATGATTACACCACATGCTTCACGTGGTCAACTTGGTTTACACAAAGAGTGTAACTCCACAATAATTTTGATAATTAAAATAAATTAGATCGAAAAGCAATTTACAAAAGAGAAACCTCGAACTGGTTACTATCGTCTTACTATTAACCTGATGGGTCAAACAATTGTATAAGCACGTGGTACTGGTTTCACAAAGTACACCCCACGTGGGTTGAACATAAAGAAAAGTTGCTATATTGAAAAATATTGTCAAGACGAGACGTTATAATCTCACGCACGTTCGCATTTAAGATTGATAATCTTAGTTAGAGTTAGGGATCATCAACAAGTGGTTCCACTTTACTCACAAAGTAGTGACAAAGCAACTACCGGAATATATTCTGAACTTCACACGAGAATTACACTGCGCTGCAATTTAAGATAACATTAGATATTTTAGAGCTAAACCTGAAATAAAGGTGATTAAATTTTCAGTTAGGCTGAACTTACGAAATCCATTGTCCTACGGACTTAGCAGACACGCGCTTAGCCGGAGATCTTACCACTTCAGACGCTCGCCACGGACAGACTGACTGGTCCCTTTCTGAGGGTGGCTCACAAATACAAACGGAAGTGGCCAGAGGGGCAGCTTCCTATACCAACATGACAAGAGACGGACAGGACCATACTAAGAATAGAAACCTCTCTGCTTTTAGAAAGCGTAGCTGCCTGTTCCGACATTGGTCCTAGTGTTCTCTAGCAGACAGGCATGTCTGCTACCCTCAAGCATGCAACTAGAAATACATTTGCTCATTCATCCTCTCACACAGAAGGGAAGGGGGATGACAGTATCTTATCATATACAGTATATAAAAGAAAGCGGATGTAGGTTCCGTATGAGACTGTGTGACATGAATTACATATAAACTGTGTTTTAAAGTGTAGTAGTGTGACAGATCGTTCTTGTTTATGTGTAAAAGTAACACGTTCCACTACTCAGTCTCCTCCCAGATAGTCAGAAACGCCACAGTAAATTTAGAAGAGGAATTTATGCCGTAAATGACAACAGATTTAAGAAATCAAACATGAAAGGAATCCAACAGAGACCTTTCAACATCTTTCACTGGCCGATACTGCTTTGCCTAATCACAGCGGAAGTGTCACCGTTCCAGCAAACCCAGGCCTTCGATCTATGTTACAAGTCAACGTATCTCCAGAACTAATATTTCCAATCCACACACGTTGACTGCGTCAACTCCCAGCCAAATTTTTACATACCAGCCTAACGTAAACCTCGAGCTAGGCTGCAGATTAGCCTCTCGCCACAGCCCACACTCCAAAAAATAATACAAAACCAAAACAAATATTGATAGTACTCTGTTCTACTCCTGTCTACACATGTATGGTGTCACATACAACACCATTACACTTCGGGATGATGCCGTATGTGGTTCTAGTAGATTCAGTTTATCTTATGAAACCATACTTTCATGTAAGGAAAAACATTCTAGTAGACATGGGTCTACAAATAAGCCATTTACCGGATATACACGAATGTGTCACCACCAACTTCTGCAAGAAATACAGGGTGATTCAAAAAGAATACCACAACTTTAAAAATGTGTATTTAATGAAAGAAACATAATATAACCTTCTGTTATACATCATTACAAACAGTATTTAAAAAGGTTTTTTTTCACTCAAAAACAAGTTCAGAGATGTTCAATATGGCTCCCTCCAGACACTCGAGCAATACCAACACGATACTCCAATTCGTTCCACACTCTCTGTAGCATATCAGGCGTAACAGTTTGGATAGCTGCTGTTATTTCTCGTTTCAAATCATCAATGGTGGCTGGGAGAGGTGGCCGAAACACCGTATCCTTAACATACCCCCATAAGTAAAAATCGCAGGGGGTAAGATCAGGGCTTCTTGGAGGCCAGTGATGAAGTGCTCTGTCACGGGCTGCCTGGCGGCCGATCCATCGCCTCGAGTAGTTGACGTTCAGGTAGTTACGGACAGATAAGTGCCAATGTGGTGGCGCTCCATCCTGCTGAAATATGAATTGTTGTGCTTCTTGTTCGAGCTGAGGGAACAGCCAATTCTCTAACATCTCCAGATACTGTAGTCCAGTTACAGTAGCACCTTCGAAGAAAAAGGGACCAAAAACTTTATTGGCTGAAATGGCACAGAAAATGTTCACCTTAGGCGAGTCACGTTCATACTGAGTTGTTTCCCGCGGATTCTCAGTGCCTCATATACAGACATTGTGACGGTTGACTTTCCCGTTAGTGTGGAAAGTTGCTTCATCACTAAACAAATCCGATTCGTTTAATCTTATCAGCTGCAGACAGTGCTTGAACCAATTTCAGACGATAAGGTTTCATAACTAACCTTTTTCGTAGGACTCTCCATACAGTTGATTGTGGAATTTGCAGCTCTCTGCTAGCTCTGTGAGTCTTTTTTCCTGGGCTGCGAACAAATGCTTGCTGGATGCGTGCTACATTTTCATCACTCGTTCTCGGCCGTCCAGAACTTTTCCCTTTGCACACACCATACTTCGTTCGAAATGCACGCTGAACAACTGTCGTCGATTCACTTCTGCCGTACTCAATAACACAAAAAGCTTTCTCTTGAGCGGTCGCCATCTTAGTATCAACTGACGCAGACGCCTAGTCAACAGCGCCTCAAGCGAACAAATGTACAACTAAATGAAACTTTATAGCTCCCTTAATTCGCCGACAGATAGTGCTTAGCTCTGCCTTTTGTCGTTGCAAAGTTTTAAATTCCTAAAGTTGTGGTATTCTTTTTGAATCACCCTGTATTATTCCAGTTAGTACACATGCATTTCAAAAGTAGGCTTTTCGATTAAGTCACCATCTAATTGGGCTCAAATTTCCCTCTTGGTCCACCTTAACAAGAAGCATGATACTCCTTTAGCACATTACGTGATGTTTTATTGCACTTTCGTACGTAATAAAGGCAGTGAATGACGAAATAGTCCCATAAAGCTTGACGAGAGAGTAGAATTCGCTGCTCTAGTTCTTCAGCCATATCAACAGTAGTGGTGTTCACTTCACTTTTTACATGTACCCAGACAGAAAAACCCAGAACACTGAGGTCAGATGATCTTGGGAAACAAGCTATAGAGTCTGTTTGACCTATCCTTCTGTGACTATATTGGTTAGTTAGCAGTCTTACATAAGCAACAATATGTGGAAATGTCACGTTACTCATGTATCAGATGTATCACGTTCACAATCGTGGACCATGGATGAAATTTTAGCCCAATTAGATTAGAAATTTAAAAGAAAAGTTTAAATTTCAAACATATTTGTACTAACTAGGATCATATTTCATACTGAAATATAGTCTCATGTCACTACACAATGTCAATATATTTCTCGGTCACTATTTTTTTGTTACATTTGTGGGCACAGGATGTGTGTACTTTGTGATATTATTGGATTACAGACATTTTTGCATATGAGAAAAAGATAGCCATCGAGCTGTAGTTTGTAATGATACTAAGCATGACAACACGAGAGTAAAGGAACGAAATCTGTTTATAACGTGCGCCTATACCAAGACGCGCGGCCAGCGTTTAAAAGGTACTTTTAAACACTATGACTCGGTGGGCGCAGATATTTAAAATCATTGCCGAAGCGCTTCATAGCAAGAAGCTGCGAAACAGAAGAAAGAACAATTTATCATTTGTTAGGAAAATTGTGGAGTCTTTAAAGTTAGTTGTACTTCTCGTCGCCGATATGTTAACATGTACTTCATTACCTTTGATGTTAGGTCGCCGACTTGTTAAGACGTGTTGTGTAGCACCGCTACAAGTTATATTTCATTTAGTGTGAAAAACCACGTTATCACCAAGAAAGAAAACGCTTTTGTAAACCTAGTGACGATAAAAAATACTCACGCGCACGCCAGGACATTTAATTTTTTACAAAATATCATACATACAAAAGCAGCGATTGTTGGACTGCTCCATGTATGAGAAAAACATAAAAAAGTAAGTTTTGTATTCATTGTAAATTTATTAATGTTTATAGTTTAACGCCTTTGTTCTTTGAGAATATATTGATGCTTCACTGTACAGAAAATCTATGCTTATTCTTTTCTTTAAATTAACCACAAATAATGTTTATGCTTAAATGAACTTTGTTACAGGTTCGCTCTTTATCGCGGTGTCTCGATTGTATTTGGGAGACCATTAATGTGTTCAGTTTCCGATCTGACAACTTTTTTTACAAAATTTCACTGTTTTGCATTTTTTTTTTATTATTCAAATAGGTCCCTTAGGTAATTTCATTGAAGAGTCTGATTGCGTGAAAGCAATCCGGGTTAAGAGGTCATTTTCACGCAGTCAATCTGTACGTCTCCTGAACACAATCGAGAACCGACGCATCGGCGATCATTCTCTAATTTTTCTCTTTTTCCTTCCAAGTCGTACCAAAAAACGGCCAAGGAGAACTGCCGTGAGTACGCAATCTAGTGTTAAAGGTTGCATTCTTTATCTTGTCGGTAAACATTGCCATAAATTATCATCATCAATGTTATATTTGGTTAAATGTGAAAAGCAAAAAACGTTTTAACGCTAGAACTTTGAGAGGAGGCTTTGAACATGCCTAGCAGTTCAAGTGCTCTCCAGCAAAGTACTGGGTCTCCTTTGTCAGCAGAGGGGCAGAGGGCAGTCTATCAATCTCATTAGGTCAAGCACGCCTCTCTGGGGTGCTGGGCAACCTTAGTAGAGACCAGGTTGTGGCCCACACCGCTGCTTTACTCTGAACCTGGCCAGTACCAGCCCACACGCTGGACAGTGGGCGACACACACACACACCTTGCCATGCCCTTGGGGTAATTGGAGAATAATGTACTTTTCTTTCTGCACTAACTTCAAAGGCCAGTCAAGTGCCGCTCAGCTACTGTAGGACCTTGGGTTCAGTACCCCCTGAAATTATGATCTATGCAATGAGAGTCTGTTACGCAACCTAACACACTGTGTGCATGAGCCGACCCATCAGTGGATCAGTGCTTTATCCAAGTGCTAACCACGCATGCCCAAATGTGCGTCTTGTATGCAAAAAGTGGGAAATTTGTTGTCTTTCCCTGAGTTTTCATAAATAATCTTACATTTCTTGCCCGTCACATTGGCAATGGTTTGGAGTCGTCCCCTCCACGTTGAATGTTTCGAAGGTTGAAAGTTGGGAAGGAGGAAGTTTTTTTTTAGCGTCTGCGACGGGTCGGAGGAGAAGGCGTAAGCTGACGGCCCTCTACCGTTGCTTGGGACGCTTTGCTGAACTTTGAGGAACTGTAAGTTTCCACAGTCGGCAGTAGATCGGTCCATACTTATGCGCTATCGATTCAGGTACCAGATTATATGTTTCTATTCCTCTGTATATTTTATACCTACCAGTGCTCTAAAATCTTCTATTCTTCGAAGGCGAGTCAAAACCAGAGGCTTGCTTGTATAGCCTAAGAAGAGAATTGCTCTAGATGAGCAGGAGGCTTGGGTTCGAATCTTTGGTCTTGCACAAATTTTGGTTTGTCGCGACATAATTCATTAACAGTTAATGCATTTTGACAAATCTGGTGGTACACAGCCTGCCGGTCAAAAATTTTAGTCCGCGCAAACGTTTGAAGCACCAAGACTTTGCTCGGCCATACACTGTGTGATCAAAAGTATCCGTACACCCCCACAAACATAAGTTTTTCATATTAGGTGCATTGTGATGGCACCTACTGCAAGGTACTCCATATCAGCGACTTCAGTAGTCGTTAGACATAGTGAGAGAACAGAATGGGGCGCTTCGCAAAACTCACGGACTTCTAACATGGTCAGGTGATTGGGTGTCACTTGTGTCATACGTCTGTACGCGAGATTTACGCACTCCTAAACATCCCTAGGTCCACTGTTTCCGACGTAATAGTGAAGTGGAAACGTGAAGGGACATGTACAGCACAAAAGCGCACAGGCCGACCTCGTCTGTTGACTGACAGAAACTGTCGACAGTTGAAGAGGGTCGTAATGTGTGATAGGCACACATCTATACTGACCATCACACAGGAATTCTACACTGCTTCAGGATCCACTACAAGTACTATGACAGTTAGGCAGCAGGCGAGAAAATATGGATTTCATGGTCGAGCAGCTGCTCGAAAGACACACAACACGCCGGTAAATACCAAACGACACCTCGCTTGCTGTAAGGAGGGTAACTTTGGACGATTGAACGGTGGAAAAATGTTGAGTGGAGTAACGAATCACGGTACACAATGTGGCGATCCGATGGCAGGGCGTGGGTATGGCAAGTGACCGGTGAGCGTCATCTGCCAGCGTGTGTAGTGCCAACAGTAAAATGGTGTGATCGTGTTTTTCATGGAGGGGGCCCCTTATTGTTTCGTGTGGCACTATCACAGCACAGGCCTACATTGATGTCTTAGGCCCCTTCTTGTTTCCCACTGCTGAAGAGCAATTCGGGGACGATCGAGCACCTGTTCATCATGCACAGCCTGTGGCGGAGTGGTTACACGACAATAACATCCCTGCAATAGACTGGCCTGCACAGAGTCCTGACCTGAATGCTATATAACACCTTTGAGATGTTTTGGAACGCCGACTTCGTGCCAGGCCTCACCGACTGACATCGATGCCTCTCGTCATTGCAGCATTCCGTGAACAATGGGCTACCATTCCCCAAGAAACCCTCCAGCACCCCACTGAGCGTATCCCTGCGAGAATGGAAGCTGTCATCGAAGCTAAGGGTAGGCCAACACCACATTGCATTCCAGCATTACACATGGAGGGCGCCATGAACTTCTACATCTACATCTACATCTATACTCCGCGAGCCACCTTACGGTGTGTGGCGGAGGGTACTTATTGTACCACTATCTGATCCCCCCTTCCCTGTTCCATTCACGAATTGTGCGTGGGAAGAACGACTGCTTGTAAGTCTCCGTATTTGCTCTAATTTCTCGGATCTTTTCGTTGTGATCATTACGCGAGATATATGTGGGCGGTAGTAATATGTTGCCCATCTCTTCCCGGAATGTGCTCACTCGTAATTTCGATAATAAACCTCTCCGTATTGCGTAACGCCTTTCTTGAAGTGTCCGCCACTGGAGCTTGTTCAGCATCTCCGTAACGCTCTCGCGCTGACTAAATGTCCCCATGACGAATCGCGCTGCTTTTCGCTGGATCATGTCTATCTCTTCTATTAATCCAACCTGGTAAGGGTCCCATACTGATGAGCAATACTCAAGAATCGGACGAACAAGCGTTTTGTAAGCTACTTCTTTCGTCGATGAGTCACATTTTCTTAGAATTCTTCCTATGAATCTCAACCTGGCGCCTGCTTTTCCCACTATTTGTTTTATGTGATCATTCCACTTCAGATCGCTCCGGATAGTAACTCCTAAGTATTTTACGGTCGTTACCGCTTCCAATGATTTACCACCTATGGCATAATCGTACTGGAATGGATTTCTGCCCCTATGTATGCGCATTATATTACATTTATCTACGTTTAGGGAAAGCTGCCAGCTGTCGCACCATGCATTAATCCTCTGCAGGTCCTCCTGGAGTACGTACGAGTCTTCTGATGTTGCTACTTTCTTGTAGACAACCGTGTCATCTGCAAATAGCCTCACGGAGCTACCGATGTTGTCAACTAAGTCATTTATGTATATTGTAAACAATAAAGGTCCTATCACGCTTCCCTGCGGTACTCCCGAAATTACCTCTACATCTGCAGATTTTGAACCGTTAAGAATGACATGTTGTGTTCTTTCTTCTAGGAAATCCTGAATCCAATCACAAACCTGGTCCGATATTCCGTAAGCTCGTATTTTTTTCACTAAACGTAAGTGCGGAACCGTATCAAATGCCTTCCTGAAGTCCAGGAATACGGCATCAATCTGCTCGCCAGTGTCTACGGCACTGTGAATTTCTTGGGCAAATAGGGCGAGCTGAGTTTCACATGATCTCTGTTTGCGGACTTTTAAGTCATTTTGAGCCAGGTGCCCGGATACTTTTGATCACATAATGTATCAACCACATTCCGACTGCAGCTGAAATCCCACTCACCCTCTGTGTTTCGGAATGGGCGGGAAAAGAAAAGTCTTAATGTGGTGAGCAATCGACTTTTTTCACGGTACGCGAAAGCCGAAAGGAAATACCACCAGTGATTTCGGAAGGAAACTAAATCCTTCGCGAGTGCGGAAGAATAAGAAATAAAACGCCAAACTGAGTCGCCCGCGATATTTTCTCCTAACTTTGTACACAACTGCAGGATATTTTTCCCCCTGCCTGAGTCTCTGTATCTATTCCCGTTCTTGCTGCGCCTGCGACAGCCTAGGTGCTTAAAAACTTATTGTGAATCTGGCAGCTGGAAAAAAGTGAGGGGGGCTGGAAGGGGATTGGCGGGAGGGAGGGAGGGAATGAGAGTGAACGAAATGTTTCCTCCCCGCGCAGCAAAGTTAGCGAAGAGCCTTCCAGCTTGCGTATTTGTTGGGTCCAACGCGGACAGAGGCGCGGCGAACTTGGCTTTTTCACGGATCGTCGGGCTCACACACACACACACACACACACACACACAAGCGAGCGAAGTGTTGTGCGCCGCGAATTCCCAAACGAAGCGGCACCTTTGTATACGTCGGCACTTCTGTGAGTGCTTTCCCCCCCCACCCCCCACCCTTTACAGTCGTGACTCTGAAGGAGAAAAATCACCAGAGTTCGGCGTTTGTAGTTTGAAACTGTCTTTCGTCCACTTCAGATCCTTATCTTTTTATCCGAGAACAGAAGTTCGCTAATTGCACCAACGTAGGGCAAAAACGGTTATTAGTTTCGGAACTATCCGCCCCCGGGAACTGAGTGGTCAGCGCGACAGAATGTCAGTCCTCAGGGCCCGGGTTAGATTCCCGGCTGGGTCGGAGATTTCCTCCGCTTAGGGACTGGGCGTTGTGTTGTTCTAATCATCATCATTTCATCCCCATCGACGAGCAAGTCACCGAAGTGCCGTCGAATCGAAAGACTTGCAGAAGGCGAACGGTCTACCCGACGGGAGGCCGTAATCAAACGAGTTCAAATGGCTCTGAGCACTATGGGACGCAACTGCTGAGGTCATTAGTCCCCTAGAACTTAGAACTAGTTAAACCTAACTAATCTAAGGAGATCACAAACATCCATGCCCGAGGCAGGATTCGAACCTGCGACCGTAGCGGTCTTATCAAACGAGTATTCACATTCAGTTTTGGAACTAAAAGTAGGATGTGTCGGCGTTACGGTAGTAGTTTCGAATTCAAGACGGATTTACAAAACGTACAGAGGTTGCACAATATTATGGAAACACAGCGAGATATGCATGCATGAACATAAATGCAGATGCCTGCCAAGTGTTCAGGGCGCGCTGTTGTATTTGGTCACGAATGACGTCTGCACAGTGTCGTCCGTACGTTGCAAGGGGCAGTCTTGGTCATCAAAGTGTTGTATGTAGTTGTCAGTGCAGCATGTCGGAGCTAATTTAATTCGAACGTGGGTAAATTGTTGGTGTTCGTATGGTTGTTGCTTCTGTAACCACGGTAGCCAAAGTGTTTGACAGTTCAAATGGTACCATATAGAAGTTACATACAGCATGCAGGGAAAGTAGAAACATTGCGTGCCTAAGTCAGAAGTGTTTTCGTGGTTAGTCTTTGTACCAGGCCTGGAAGCATGTTTAAGGATTGGAAGAAGGATGGGGGGATAAGAGGACGCCATGAATAGCATCAGATGTAATCACTGTGAAGGACGCGGATTTGCCGTGTACTCCTATGAGACAGCGTTATCAGCACCTGACGGCCTGAAAGAAGCTTCGTTTTCGTCTTCATTTGGCCATTTGGTCGAGGCTAGCAATATCAAGATTTGTGGAGCACTCTTATGTGACAGTGGCCCGATGTTTGACTGCATGGCAATGTGAGGACTGGTGTACTTGTTGGCAAGCTTCTGATCGACCCCGTCTGAGTCCCACACTGAAGCATCACCTAGCTGTGCACCAGGCACATCGTAACCGCTTCACAACTGCGCCTGCCTTCTGAGAAAAAGGTAATGGACTCCTTGCAACATTTTGTGTCATCCAGCACCAATGGTCGAAGTCTAGCAGCAGCCGCACTAAGGAATTACTGTACCCTTTGTAGGCTGCCAATAACATCACAACATAAAAGGCTGCATTTGGAATGGTGTCCTGAACGAGTAGCATGGAATTCCCACAGACAGTATGTGCCTCTATGAACTGTCCTCGTGATGTTGAGACACCACCATGGCCAACAAGAACCTCAGATCAATCCCTGGCAGAACATGTGTAGGACCAAATCGGATGTCAAATCTGCCTCAGTACCGGCATTGAGGATACCAAAGACCAGTTACAACAGCTGTGGGTCAGTTTGTCTCGGGGGAGTACAGAACGGCTCCATGACACCTTACTCGACCGAAACCGTCCATAAATCCAGGTCAGAGGGGCTTCAGTATCACTTTTATAAGTGGGCTCACACCACCAAGTTCTTTGTCAATTTGATTCCATTCTGCCGGCCGGAGTGGCCATGCGGTTCTAGGCGCTACGGCCTGGATCAGAGCTACCGCTACAGTCGCAGGTTCAAATCCTGCCTCGGGCATGGATGTGTGTGGTGTCCATTGGTTGGTTACGTTTAATTAGCTCTAAGTTCTAGGGGACTGATGACCTCAGACGTTAAGTCCCATAGTGCTCAGAGCCATTTGAACCATTTGACTCCATTCTGTAATCACTGCAGTAACATCACATACTCTTTAAAGCCGTCAAGTTTCATTCCATTTCATGGTTGGTTGGTTGGTTGGTTGGTTGATTTGGGGTAGGGAACCAAACAGCCATGGCCATCGGATTAGGGGAAGGAAGGAAGACAACTGAGCCGTTTCAAAGGAATCATTCCGGCATTTGCCTGAAGCGATTTAGAGAAATCACGGAAAACCTAAATCAGGATGGCAGGACGCGGGATTGAACTGTCGTCCACCCGAGTGCGAGTTCAGTGTGCTAACCACTACGCCAGCTAGCTCGGTGCCCTTTGGGTGCCTCATTTGTTCCGTCAGGCGGTGCATGAAAACTTTTCGCAATCGCTTATAAGCCACATGAAAGCCGCTAATAGTATGAAACGCTAATGAGTTTTGTGCACTACCAGTGAAGAAAGCACTACTGAATGAACATAAATTTGCTGTGCTACATTTGTATGCAGGAAAGCAGTTACTGTCAAACATAGACATGAAGCTGGCTGTTAGAGCAGTACGGAACTAAATAGATGGATGGATTGATGGATGAACTAACGAACGAAAAAGTGATTGAAAATATGAATCAAGTAAAGATTCCACTTTGTTTCTGGATACTAACAGAGGTTGTATTTGGAGTGCCCGTTCGATTCTGTGGTTCAAAACTAGTCTCCCCCCCCCCTCCCCCCCCCCACCCCACACACACACACACACAGACAGAGAGAGAGAGAGAGAGAGAGAGAGAGAGAGAGAGAGAGAGAGAGGCGTGTGACTACATATAGACAAATAATTCGTCCCATATTGCCGCATCGAAATAGTTTGCGCCTGCAAATAGGGAATCTAATGAACGTACTTCCAAAGCGAGCTATCGTCGTTTCTTCACACGCAGTTGGCATTTGTGGCTTCAAGCACTTGTGTACACCTACTGAATTTTGTGAAGTCAAAAACAGTGCCCATATCGAGCAAGTGTAATGTGAGTAAAAAACTTGGAGAGATTGTCTGTCCTTTAGTATATACCGAGGTTGGAACTTTAATAGTGGCAACTATTTATTTACAACTCGTACAAAATAGATACGTGTTTCTAGTTTTACTGACCTTCAAAGTAGTCACCAGCATTGTGTATAACCCGTTCAAATGGCTCTGAACACTACGGGACTTAACATCTGAGGTCATCAGTCCCCTAGAACTTAGAACTACTTAATCCTAACTAACCTAAGGACATGACATACATCCATGCCCGAGGCAGGATTCGAACCTGCGACTGTATCGGTCGCGCGGTTACTGACTCAAGCGCCTAGAACCGCTCGGCCACAGCGGCCGACGTATATCCTCGTTGCCAGCGTTGTTGAAGTGGGAGGAGAAACTTAGCAGTGCGAGTTGTGTTGACAGTTGGCGGAGCGCGGTCTATTTCCCGACCAAATTGTAGCAGATCTGAAGCGAATGCTGTGAAGTGTTTCCTTCAGTTTAGAAAGCGAGTAAAACTCACGAGGGCTGAAGTCAGGGGAGTGCAGCAGGTGGTACAGCACTTAGCAGACCCATGTGTCAAACAAATCAGTAACAGCTTGCACTGTACGTGCTCGAGCATTGTCCGGCAAAATGATGGTCAGGTCCTGCAGGAAGTGTCATCACTTCTGTCTCTATGCTGTTCATTTAGGAACACAACCTACGACCTTTACACCAATAGTCACTTAAAAAAACAGATCAACACGCGCAGACAAGCGACACACGACATACTGACTGCATACAGCGGCATAGTTTCACCTGGTGTCAGGGAGTGGAACTATTATTTTCCAGCGTACTCCGCTAGCGCATCTATTAAAGAACGTACCTACGATGTTTCGGGCTCCAATAACAAACAGCATATCCCATTTATATGGCCCACCCTAAATAACTGTTTGTGCAGATGCAAATCACAAAATGTTTCAAGCAAATGTTCTTTAGCCGTCTGGGGGACATCAGTCAGCATGATTGCCTTCGTTGGAGCTTTGTTTTTTTACAAAAGGTAAGAACAGCAGTATGACTTTTTTAAATGATACCCTGTGTTTTTTTATTCGGTAATTCATTTCCTCTCCTAAAGACCTCTTCAAAAATGTGTCACAGTGTATCATTCACTGAAACAACGTTATTAATTACATAACACAACATTGACTTTGAACACAGAATCACAAACTCGTCCACGTGCTGGAGTTGTCAGGAAATAAATGAAAACCAAGTGAAGACAGAACATAAAATTGACTTTGACTCTCCTGTCCCATTGACCAGTGGAAGAACATTCAAAGGGGCTCAAAGTGGTTAACCTCGACACTCATACACGGGTGCACTCGTTGAATGAAAGAGTTACTTACTGCTTCCAGTGTTGTCTGTTGGAGAGAATTACAAGCCAGCACGATACGTTCCTGCATGTCCTCTGGAGTTGATGGAAAATAGCGACAGAAAACGTCTTTAAAACATTTCCACAGAAAAAAGTCCAGAGGATTTAAATGAGGATACCTAGCAGGCCAAGTAACTGTTCCTGTTCGACTAATCCATCTGGCAGGATATCTTCGGTTCAGAACACGACAGAACACGACGTGCACGCAAGGCATTATGTGCTGGACATCCATTGTGTTGATACCACATAGGCATTCTGGTTCTTAGCAGCACTTCATCCAGAAGAGGAGGAAAAATTATTCTGATGAACTTGGCATACGCTGTGCCGTTTGGACTACAATTGATGAAATAACTGTAGTACCAAGCATCCCAACCCAGACGTTAACTCTTCGTTGACGCTGATGTTCCACATTTCTACACCATCGTGGATTGCCGATGGACCAATAATACATGTCCCTTGTATTTACTTGTCCTTTGTTTGAGAAGGAACATTCATCGATAAATAGAACATTTGAGAAAAAGTTCGGGTTGGGAGGATTTGCTGCTTTGACCACTGACAGACTTGTACACGTTTCTGGAAATCATTCCCATGCAATTTTTGATGTAAGTGTACATGTTGAGGATGGAACCGGTGACGTGTAAGAATACGATGTATTCTGGTCTTAGGAACGCCAATCTCGTGTTCAAGCTGTCGTATGCTCACATGTGGATTCATAGCAACGGAAGCGAGAACAGTGACTTAGGCAGCTTCGTCGGTGCGAGTGCTACGACAATTGCGTTGTCGTAGGTTGAAACAACTCGTTCCCTGAAGCGTCGCAACAAGACGAGAAAACATCCGTCGGGAAGCTGGGTTCTTGTCAGGATATCGCTCTGTGTACAGTTCCGCTGCCTGCGTAGCATTTCGCCTACCTTCAACAACAACATTAAAAGAAACGTTATGTCGATGCAGTTTGTAGGAAGGACAGCCTTTATTGTATGCCTACTCTACATGACAGTATTTAAAGGGACTAAACTACTGTAGTAAACGTATCCGTACGTAAGAAAACAGTACTGCAATTACTGTTCTGATAAGTTACATCCCAGTAGATGAGTAGCATTTCTACCTTCTCTGAGTTGGCGTACATTCAGGTCACACAACTCTTCAACTGGCGATGGTTGACGAAATGACGTGTGTGCATTCTACTTATGTTTACATTTGTCCTCTGTCAACGTCAGCACGTGAACTATGCGCTGGGAGCGTCAACGTCATTGTTGTGTTACGTAATTAATAACATTGTTTTTCAGGGAAGGGTACACTGTGATACATTTTTGAATCGGTCTTTAGGAGAGGAAATGAATTACCGAATAAAAAAATACAGGGGGCCATTTAAAAAAGTCAAACCGCTGTTCATATCTTTGTAAAAAACAAAGCTACAATGAAGGCAACCATGCTGATTGGTGTCCCCCTGACAGCTGAAGAACATCTGTGTGAAACGTTTTGTAATTTGCATCTGGACCAACAGTTATTTAGGGTGGTCAAGATAAATGAGTCATCTAATGATTTTTCTGACGTTTCGCCAGCACGAGTGGCTGGCATTGTAAAAGCTTCACCCTCCATTGCCGGTGGTGAACTGGAGCCGAGCTCGCGGCCGCGGACTGTATGTACCTGGCGCGCCAACGTCCGAGGGCTTCTCCCCGGTGCGATTCTCCTCTTGCTACCTGCGACGGTCGTTCGCTGCAGTACGGGAAGCCAGGATCCGTTTACCTTAAGGCTTTCCTCTTTCTTGTTGAAACTGTTTCCCGTGTTTTTGTATTTCTACAGCTTCTCTGAACAAGCGCGTGTGATAGTGCTTCTCTACAGCCAGAACTTCCGTGTCGGCGAATTTTATTACGTGGTCGGTCTCATCCAGTGCGTGCTTTGCCACGGCCGATTTCTCCACCTGCCCCAACCTGCAATGTCGCTTATGCTCTTTGATCCTGGTGTTAATTGATCGTCCAGTCATTCCGACATAAACTTTTCCGCATGTGCATGGTATACGGTATATTCCCGACATTGCAAGTGGGTATCTTTTCTCCTTCGCCGATCTAAGACACTCTTTGATCTTCCTTGTCGGTTTGAAAATCGTCTTTACGCCATGTTTGCGCAATATACGGCCGATTCTGTCCGTCACTCTGGGAATGTATGGCAGAAAGGCCGTACCCGACATTTCTTTTTCTGGTTCCTTACTTCGTGGTGTGGAGCCATGGTGAAGAACAGCTCGGTGACTTCCTAAGACACTTGAACAGCCTCCATGCCAACATAACATTTACCATTGAAATAGAAAAGGACAAGAAACTCCCATTTCTAGATGTGCTGGTCACAAGAAAAGGCGAAAACCTGGGACACAGCGTGTATCGAAAACCGACACACACGGACCGATACCTGCACAAACTGTCAAACCACTACCCGAGCCAGAAAAGGGGCATGATTAGTACGCTCGTAACGAGAGCAGGACGAATATGTGAGCCGCAACACCTCAAACGAGAAATGCAACACCTGGAAACTGTCCTGAGGAGCAATGGGTACTCCACAAATTACATTAGAAGTGTAACAGAGCCAAACACTCGGCGAAGTAAGGAACCAGAAGAAGAAATGTTGGGTACGGCCTTTCTGCCATACATTCCCAGAGTGACGGACAGAATCGGCCGTATATTGCGCAAACATGGCGTAAAGACGATTTTAAAACCGACAAGGAAGATCAAAGAGTGTCTTAGATCGGCGAAGGAGAAAAGAAACTCACTTGCAATGTCGGAAATGTACCGTATACCATGCACATGCGGAAAAGTTTATGTCGGAATGACTGGACGATCCATTAACACCAGGATCGAAGAGCATAAGCGACATTGCAGGTTGGGGCAGGTGGAGAAATCGGCCGTGACAGAGCACGCACTGGATGAGACCGACCACCTAATAAAATTCGCCGACACGGAAGTTCTGGCAGTAGAGAAGCACTATCACACGCGCTTGTTCAGAGAAGCTGTAGAAATACAAAAACACGCGAACAGTTTGAACAAGAAAGAGGAAAGCCTTAAGGTAAACGGATCCTGGCTTCCCGTACTGCAGCGAACGACCGTCGCAGGTAGCAAGAGGAGAACCGCACCGGAAATGACCGCGGAGAAGCCCTCGGACGTTGGCGCGCCAGGTACATATAGTCTGCGGCCGCGAGCTCGGCTCCAGTTCACCACCGGCGATGGAGGGTGAAGCTTTGACAATGCCAGCCACTCGTGCTGGCGAAACGTCAGAAAAATCATTAGATGAACGTCGGCCGCAGAACCCGAGAGAGAAGCCAATAGGCAGTTTGTCAACAAGTGGCCACGAAAGCCTTAACAATTTTGTATAAATGAGACACCCTGTATATAGTCTGCATTAACGCATTCTGAACACCGACAGTTCGTTTGTAACCACCCAGTACGTGACGGATGCTGGAAGAATTCGTGTGTATCACAGGCTGTAGGTGCTGTAATTCGGCTGTAAGACTAATGTTGTCCTACTTTTCACCTGTTCTGTGGGACAGCGTGCTTAGTAGCGTCCTCTTGGGAAGAGGCTCGGCAGATGAATGCATGCAAGCACAAATCTGTATGCATCGCGTTACAGTAGGAGTTGTGTGCCATCAGGACTTCGCTTGACGAGTACTTCCCGAAATGGAAGCTGATTATTTCCTTCTATCTCTCTCGTGAATTCTATGATTTGACGCAGCAGATTCAGGTGTTGCAGGGAGTTTTGTGGGATCCCGGGAATGTGATCCGTGTCGCCAGATTACGAACGTATCATTTACATGTAGATGGAAAACACGAGGGCTTGTAGACTGTTGCGAGTTAACATTCCAGAGATGTTCGGGCTCACATGCGGTTCCTCTTAATCGAAATGTCTTGTCTCAAACTCGTCTAGGGGTCTAACCGCACGTGTCGCATTACGCGCCCTAAATTAGACACTTGTGACCCTTTGGTTCAATTGTCTGGCTGATGGCAAGTTTTCGACATACAAAGTTAACAGAACATATAATAAAAGTTATAATAATATCGGGAACTAAATTAACAACCCATAAGTGTACATCGAGGAAGCAATGATGGAAATAAAAGAAAGGTTCAGGAGTGGAATTAAAATACAAGGTGAAAGGATATCAATGATACGATTCGCTGATGACATTGCTATCCTGAGTGAAAGTGAAGAAGAATTAAATGATCTGCTGAACGGAATGAACAGTCTAATGAGTACACAGTATGGTTTGAGAGTAAATCGGAGAAAGAGGAAGGTAATGAGAAGTAGTAGAAATGAGAACAGCGAGAAACTTAACATCAGGATTGATGGTCACGAAGTCAATGAAGTTAAGGAATTCTGCTACCTAGGCAGTAAAATAACCAATGACGGACGGAGCAAGGAGGACATCAAAAGCAGACTCGCTATGGCAAAAAAGGCATTTCTGGCCAAGAGAAGTCTACTAATATCAAATACCGACCTTAATTTGAGGAAGAAATTTCTAAGGATGTACGTCTGGAGTACAACATTGTATGGTAGTGAAACATGGACTGTGGGAAAACCGGAACAGAAGAGAATCGAAGCATTTGAGATGTGGTGCTATAGAAGAATGTTGAAAATTAGGTGGACTGATAAGGTAAGGAATGAGGAGGTTCTACGCAGAATCGGAGGGGAAAGGAATATGTGGAAAACACTGATAAGGAGAAGGGACAGGATGATAGGACATCTGCTAAGACATGAGGGAATGACTTCCATGGTACTAGAGGGAGCTGTAGAGGGCAAAAACTGTAGAGGAAGACAGAGATTGGAATACGTCAAGCAAATAATTGAGGACGTAGGTTGCAAGTGCTACTCTGAGATGAAGAGGTTAGCACAGGAAAGGAACTCGTGGCGGGCCGCATCAAACCAGTCAGTAGACTGATGATGACCCACCAAATTATGTAGGCCACACAGTTGCTATTTGGTTGGAATAATGTTTATTCAGAAATCAAAGCAATAGCGAAAGTGGTCGTATTTAGAGTTACTGATACACTCCAGCGCATATCCATTTGACACATTTCGACCATTCACAATCTCACCGCGAAATACAAGTCCAATACTCCACCTCGTTATCTATGCGAAAAGCTAGAGTACACACCAGGCACGGTCCTGGACGACAGGGTTCGTTTCACAATTCCTGTAGGGTGATTCTTTCGGACATATACTTAAATGAGAGATAAATGCTCGTTAACTCACACTGTCGCCTCCAGGGCTCGAAGAAGGAACGACGGTGTTTGTTTGAAGATTCTCCGCGACAAATTGTTGCCCGTTCTTCTACATTTAATGATGAGTATGGTGTGGACACTATTGCCTTCCCAGACAGTTACTATGGCCATAGGGCTACACGCTTATGATCCTGGCTTGACGAACTTTCTCGCATTGCATTGCGCCCCGTCTGGCCCGCTAAATCAATCTCAATGCCGTCGAAAATTTCCGAGACTTTTTCGAATAGTGGTTAAACGTAGTAATGAACGTCCCCGCAATTTGATAGCTGTAAGGAATTTAAACTCCAATCAGCATCTTCAGTTGAATATGGAATATGCAAAGAATCTTGCGAACATATTTCATAGCGGAATTCATGCAGTTACCCAGTCTCGATGCGTTTTTAACACTGTATTATCGCGGTTTGTCTGGGGTGACTACATGCACATATAGCGTGTAACAAAAAATCATGGACAAACTTTCACAAAACATCCCTCGCGCACATAGGAACAAAATGTGTTAAATGGACATGGGTCAGGAAACACGTTATTTCCTTGCTGCAGCTCATTTTCTGCGCTTCAGCATGATCACATTAATCTTGAAGAACACACAGAAATACAACATACCAGCATTATATGAGACCTTTTCTTGCATGAAATATTCCGAATACCCTCTTGGTTACTAAATGAAACACTTTCTTAAATGAAGTGTTCGAAATACCCTCCGTTAGCAAGGATACATGCATCAAATCGCCGTCGCAGCGAACACCTGATGCGCTGATGTATCCCTGGAGAACCGTGTCATAATAAAATATTTTCTGTCCAAGTTTTGGCCGGTATTATTGATGACTGGTTGTTAGGGCCTCGTGTTCTTCCACCCAGGATCAACGGGGAAACTTACCATGCTTCCTTATAGAATACTTCACCAGTTCTACTAACTCATGTGCGACGAAACATATACTTCATGCACGAGCAAGTTCGTCCCTATTTCAGTGTTAATGTTTGCAGTCTTTTGAACAATTCATTCCGCGACGGATGGATAGGCAGAGGTCGACAAATTCCTTGACCTCCACGCTCTCTAGACCTAACCCACTAGGCTTTTATTTGTGGCTTCATTTCAAAACTCTTGTATGCAGAACACCGGTTCTAGATGTACTTTGTATTCATATTGTGTACAGCTGTGAAACAATACACGCATCTCCAGGGATACCTCAGTGTAACAGACGCTCAACGCGACGGCCGTTTATTGGATACATTCTTGAAGATGGTGGACATTTTTAACTTTTCGCTTAGGAAATTATTTCATACTGAAACCAAGAGAGTTTCTTGGACAATTCGTGTAAGAAAACGTTTCATGTAATGCTGCTACGTTTCAATTCTTTGTGTTTCCACGATAAACTTCACTGAAGAGAAGTATAAAATGAGCTCTAACCTGCAAATAAAGCGCTTCTGGACCCATGGCCGTATAATGTGTGTGTGTGTGTGTGTGTGTGTGTGTGTGTGTGTGTGTGTGTGTTTGAGGTTTACGGGCGCTAAACAGCGGGGTCATCAGCGCCCAAACGCATAAAAACAGGAACACATGCAGCGAAGGGACTAAGACGAACAGCGAACAAGGGGAACAGCTAAAAGACACAGACCTGACGCAGTTCCAAATCCTCACATACAGAGGCAAAACAAGAGGAGAAGGAGTGCACTAAAAAAGGAAAGGAAACACAAGGAAGGGAGGACAGAAACCGAAGGGAAACAAGGAGGTATTCGTGACTGGCGGACCTCTTACCTAAAATCTGGGTGAGCCAGTCATCCAGCAGCACATTAAAACCCTCTCCCTAAAATCTGTGGCAACAAATTGGACACGACACAAAACCGTAAAACCTTAACCACAGACGAAGTATAATGTACTTTCTTCCTTTGCGTGCGAGGAATGATTAATTAAAGTTTGGGGATAACATTTTTTCCACCCTGGATTGGAAAAACTGAAGCGCAAATATGTGCAGAAAAGTCAGAGAAAATGCACGTGACGCCTTTTAAGGAACATTTATACAGGCAATCAAAATTTCTGACAGGATATCCCACTAATTTTGTCCGGCAACATTGCGGCTACACGAATTGCAGCTGAATGTACTGGAACACTACCAGCCGCTATTGTCCGCCAGTGTTTGCGGCAATACATTTCCGAGCCAGAAATGTTTAGAAGGGGCACACTATTCCCGCAAAATGTTAGAATGCGAGCTAGAGCGAGTGAGTCCAGCACTGTTACTTTTACTTCCCTCAAGGAATAAAGTTAAGACAGAACGACAGAAATCGGATCTTATGGATGCACTTTTTGTTAAGTGACCTGAATACTCCAGAAAATTTAACTCGTCAGTTTCGTCATAATGCCGAAACGAGATTTCGAACGTCTGGTACAAGCAAAATGTCCGATAACTGCTTAAACCAATAGAATTACGAGAGTGTGTACGCCAGTTACAAGCCGACAGGCCACGACGCTTCGGTTGCTAGTTACTGGTGATTCGTACAGAAGTTTAATGTACTCTTCAAAGTTGACTCTTGATCAGTAAGCCTTTTGATACAAGATATATGCAATGATTTGACGCAAGGACTGTATCATTACATTAACGCTGAAACAAGAATTCAGTTGAAACTTCCTGGCAGATTAAAACTGTGTGCCCGACCGAGACTCGAACTCGGGACCTTTGCCTTTCGCGGGAAAGTGCTCTACCATCTGAGCTACCGAAGCACGACTCACGCCCGGTACTCACAGCTTTACTTCTGCCAGTACCTCGTCTCCTACCTTCCAAACTTTACAGAAGCTCTCCTGCGAACCTTGCAGAACTAGCACTCCTGAAAGAAAGGATATTGCGGAGACATGGCTTAGCCACAGCCTAGGGGATGTTTCCAGAATGAGATTTTCACTCTGCAGCGGTGGCGGGTCCGCATCCACATGGTTTCCATTTGATAGCGCAAGTTTCCGTACAGTCTCAAGACATGCTTGGGGCAACAGTTGATTGTGTAAACAGTGGTGTGTGTGCTAACGAGCAGAAGTAAAATCCAAATAAAAACTGAATTCTTCCAGAATGAGATTTTCACTCTGCAGCGGAGTGTGCGCTGATATGAAACTTCCTGGCACATTAAAACTGTGTGCCCGACCGAGACTTGAACTCGGGACCTTTCCCTAAGGCAAAGGTCCCGAGTTCGAGTCTCGGTCGGGCACGCAGTTTTAATCTACCAGGAAATTTCCTATCAGCGCACACTCCGCTGCAGAGTGAAAATCTCAGTCTGGAAACATCCCCCAGGCTGTGGCTAAGCCATGTCTCCGCAATATCCTTTCTTTCAGGAGTGCTGGTTCTGCAAGGTTCGCAGGAGAGCTCCTGTAAAGTTTGGAAGGTAGGATACGAGATATTGGCAGAAGTAAAGCTGTGAGGACAGGGCGTGAGTCGTGCTTGGGTAGCTCAGATGGTAGAGCACTTGCCCACGAAAGGCAAAGGTCCCGAGTTCGAGTCTCGGTCGGGCACGCAGTTTTAATCTGCCGGGAAGTTTCATATCAGCGCACACTCCGCTGCAGAGTGAAAATCCCATTCTGGAAACCTCCCCCAGGCTGTGGCTAAGCCATGTCTGCGCAATATCCTTTCTTTCAGGAGTGCTAGTTCTGCAAGGTTCGCAGGAGAGCCTCTGTAAAGTTTGGAAGGTAGGTGACGAGGTACTGGCAGAAGTAAAGCTGTGAGGACCGGGCGTGAGTCGTGCTTCGGTAGCTCAGATGGTATAGCACTTGCCCGCGAAAGGCAAAGATCCCGAGTTCGAGTCTCGGTCGGGCACACAGTTTTAATCTGTCAGGAAGTTTCAGAATGGATTCTGTTTTGAAATAGACTAAAGAGCCAAAGAAAATGGTACAGGTGCCTAATATCGTGTAGGGTCTCCGCGAGCAGGCAGAAGTGCCGCACACGACGTGGCATGGACTCGACTGATACCATGAACCCTGCAGGGCTGTCTATAAATCCGCAAGAGTACGAGAGGGTGGAGATCTCTTGTGAACAGCATGTTGCATGGCATCCCTGATATGCTAAATAACGTTCATGTGTGGGGAGTTTGGTGGCCTGCGGGAGTGTTTAAACTCAGAAGACTGTTCCTAGAGGCGCTCTGTAACAAATCTGGAGGTGTGGGATGTAGCATTGTCCTGCTGGAATCGCCCGAGTCCGTCGGAGTGTACAATGGACGTGAATGGATGTAGGTGATCAAACAGGATGCTTACGTAACTGTCACCTGTTAGAACAGCATCTAGACGTATCAGAGATCCCGTATCACTCCAACTACGCACGCCCACACAATTACAGAGCCTGCACCATCTTGAACAGTCCTCTGCTGACATGCAGCGTCCATGAATACATGAGGTTGTCTTCACACCCGTACACGGACATCCGCTCGATACAATTTGAAACGAAGCTCTCTCAACTGAGCAACATGTTTGCAGTCAACAGTCCAGTGTCGGTGTTGGCAGGCCCAGGTGAGGAATAAAGCTTTCTGTCGTGCAGTCATCTAGGGTACACGAGTGTGCCTTCGGTTCGGAAAGCCTATATCGATGATGTTTCATTGAATGTTTCGCACGCTGACACTTTTGATGGTCCAGCATTGAAATCTGCAGCAATCTGCGGAAGGGTTGCACTTCTGTCACGTCTAACGATTCTCTTCAGTCGTCGTTTGTTCCTTTCTTGCAGGATCTTTTTCCGGCAGCAGCGATGTCGGAGATACGATGTTTTACGGGGTTCCTGATATTCACGGCGCACTCGTGAAATGGTCGTACGGGAAAATTTGCACTTAATCGGTACCTCGGAGATGGTGTGTCCCATCGCTCGTGCACCGACTGTAACAGCACGTTCAAACTCACTTAAATCTTGATAAGTAGCCATTGTAGCAGCAGTAACCGGTCTAAAAACTGCGCCAGAGACTTGTCTTATACAGACGTTGCCGACCGCAGAGCCGTATTCTGCCTGTTTACATATATCTATATCAGAATAGGCATGCCTATACCAGTTTCATTGGCGTTTCAGTCTGTATGTGTGGCGTTTCTGCTTTCGGACATGTCTGAAAGAACAGACAGCACACGTATTGTATACCTATAGATACGCCTCAGTGGGTGTAGGACTATTTCACTGCGGATATGTACCATTGGTCGTCTCCTTGCGGGAATATAGTGGGACTGTAAGAAACGGGGAAAATGAACGGGGTCAGAACGTGAGTGATTAGCAGAACTTGGGAATTGAGGTCGGATGCAAAGCTTGTCCGGATGGCGGAGGAGGTTAAGGGAGTCGTTCTAGAGAAATTTTCAAGTAAAGTTGTTGAATTATTTCAATACCTAAAGTAACTTCGTCATACCAACGATCCTTTACATACTGTTTTCACTAGTAAGTGGCGGTAGCGGTGTCGGTAAGAAAAGTTGCATGGGGGCTTAATTAAATAAATATGAATGCAATGCAAATACTTTTAATTTTTCGTAGCTGTAAGTCCGATTACGTAGTCTCGTAAACGGTTGGCCCTAATTTTAGTACGCAATATGACTGCATAGAATAACGACAAAGAATGAAAGAAAATTTTCGTTAACACAAATAATTAATTAAGTCCCCAGCAACTATAAAATGTACGAAACCAAAACACAAGTGTAATTGTTCTGTGTGTGAAAGTGTGATTCAACGTACACATCTGGCACGGTTCTTCTTCAATAAGACAAGAAATTTTAAATACCATTTATACTGAAGTAATTAAAGAATAATAGAAATACTATAATTGCGCAAGAAAACCAGAATTACACTCTAATACAAGAACACGAGCCAGATACTTTGTTGACTGAACCTTTAATGACGCATTATTTAAGACACTGAAATAATGAAAAAAAAAGGGAATTTTTTTTTTACCTTCATATATATTGACGAAAGGCACTCTGATCATTACAATATCTCCATTCGAACAACATCTGCTGTCTATCCCATCAAACAACTGCATAAAACATGGAACAAGCACTCTCCACTACGACTTCTTGACAAGAACCTTTCACTACGACATCTCAGCAAGCACTCCCTACTACGAGTTCTCGACAAGCGCTGACTACTACGAGTTCTCGACAAGACTCCCAGTGGAGGCGGCGGAATAATACTCTTTGGCGCAATCTCTGGCGCTGTGGCTCAGTGTAGCCACCTTTCAATGTATAAAACAAACCTGAGAGCGAATGGGAAGCATTTGCATACAAATGCAGATGTAGATATTGGCCTATAATAAGAAACATCCTCCACCCTGTAAGCGTATTGTCATACCGCTGGCTTGGTTGTGGAGTATCTTTGTGGACATCGTGTTTGCAGAGTCGAGCGCAGGACACGGAACTGTTATGTTGTGTTGTGGATTGCTCTGCATGTAAGAAGCGTTGTTACTATGGAAGTTAAGTGTTGCTACAAGTCTATCACAGTAAAATGATGAAATATGCAAATGATTCAGAGGAAAGTGCGTCAAGATGTAATTAAAAATGAGCTGTGTCGCCAATAACGTATTTTTGTATCCTCTCGTGGCGTGTCGCACAGCATCAATCAGCCGCGCCGTGTTCGGTCTCCCAGAATGAACTGACGGGAATCAGTAGAAATTAGTTACCACAAAAGAGTGCAGTCAAGTGCCAGTTTCTTGTAGCGAGAGTGAGAACGTGTGTTCGATCATCGCGTTTCCGCATTATCAACAATCAGCCGCGCCGCGACGGTTACGCGCACGGCTCGTAGAAGTGAGAACTAAGAACTGAAAAATTAACTTAACGAGCAGTGTTATATTATTACTAGTGTCAAGGAGAACTGGTACCAAATATCTGTGTATGCGTGACGAGCGTAAGAACTTTAGTACGATCAACTGCCTTCCGCATCATCAAGAATCACCCGCGTCGTGTCGGTTACGCGTACGCTCGTCCAAGTGATATTGTGGACAGATAATCATCAAGGTTGTTAATTGGGATAAACATTTACGACTTCGAGTGTAAACAGTGCAGCCTGTGATTTCTTATCGTCTTAGAATATAGTTGTTCATACCAGACGTAGGACAGTCTTGTGTTTTAACGCTGAGTGGCTCCCCTAAACCTGCTTGCATATTTCGGTAGATAATTTCAGGCAAGCCAGCAGCAGTGTGGAGCAGAACAGTACGACCGCCGCGGGATTATCAGGTACGTGGTGCGGACAGGGCGCAAAGGAAAGCAGAAACGACAACACGTTTTGAAAAATTCCCACACCCATTTGTACCACCGGGCGTGTCACAATCCTTGGTGGAAAAAACTGGCAACCCCTCGGCAATAGGTCGGCAGCTACTTCAATAGGCTGCAACATCAGCAGTATTTCTCAATGACATCGAAAAATAGCCGCCTATTGCTGTCACATTGCAGCGATGTTGGCAGCAACGCTAATGTGGCCAAATATTGCCCTAAAACATGGCCCTGCTGTAAGCACTTTTCGGAAACCACTCCAAGTATGTAAGCGACTAAAAACTTTTCGGAAATGGAGAACGCAACACGTAGATTGTAAAAGCATGTACCGCAAATTTTCGCTGCATAAGAGATGGTAGGCTACGCGAAGATTTTTTTTTGTAGTGTGTGTGTGTGTGTGTGTGTGTGTGTGTGTGTGTGTGTGTGTGTGACTGTATCCTCGAGTTTACGGGAAGGCCGCAATTACCAGTGGTAAACTGGCGCAGACGCGAAGTCTGCAGGCTGTGCTGCCGCTACCGCAGAAAAGGCAGGGAGAAAATGTTGTGCGGCGAGGGTTGGCGAGCATTGCTAATGGCAACAGTACGCGTGTTGGGGCTCTGCTGCAGTCGTTGCTGGGGAAAGAGCGTGGGCTGGTTGCGAGGGAGGGAAATGGGGGGGGGGGGATGAGGATAGCAGTGGAAAGGGGGTGTGGGTGGGGGTGGAACAGCGAAATGCTCTATAAACAGCCGCAGCCGTGGTACCGCGCCTCGCCGGTGTCAGCGGCTATTACGCAACTCGCAGAATGGTTAAGTGGTCCGAGCGGTATTGCTGCAAACTGAATTGCCGCGAGACGAGTTGCGTGCGCGATTCTGCGAGGTACGCAGTCCCTGGCGGCGGGGCTGGCTTCTGGGAGTGGAGGCGGGGTGGGAGCAGTGTGTCTGCCATTAGCGGCGATGGGCGACAGATCCCAGCCAGCCGATGCAGCCCGGCTACGCCGAAAGTCGCGACTGGATGGAATTCCCGCAGTGTGGCTTCCGGCCGGTAGCCTGTGTGGGCGGTTACCTGATGGCAGGTGGGGGCGTTTAGTATCTAACAGTGGCGGTCGCACCAGAGAAGCTTCTACCAGAGTTCCCAAATGTAAGATTCACGTCTCTCTCTCTCTCTCTCTCTCTCTCTCTCTCTCTCTCTCTGTGTCTCTCTTCTCAGCGATCACACGTCCTGTAGACCACGCGCTGCATCAACGACGTGCTTCCACCGCCTTCTACCTCTCGCAGCCTCTGTTTACCCTGTGCAAATTCCTAATGCTGCGATGTTCTCCTCTGTGTCATCTTTCCACCTTGTACGGGGTCGGCCCAATGGTCTTGCTGCCTGGAGAGTTCCTTCAAATGCTCCCTTGGTGATTGTGTTGTTTTGGCCGGCCGGAATGGCCGAGCGGTTCTAGGCGCTACAGTCTGGAGCCGCGCGACCGCTACGGTCGCAGGTTCGAATCCTGCCTCGGGCATGGATGTGTGTGGACGTCCTTACGTTAGTTAGGTTTAAGTAGTTCTAAGTTCTAGGGGACTGATGACCACAGCAGTTAAGTCCCATAGTGCTCAGAGCCATTTGAACCATTCTGTTGTTTTTCATACTACCCACATGTCCAGCCCATTGCAGTCTCCTACTTTTTAATTTCGGGATGATAGTGGCTTGCTTCATTAACTGATAAATTTCATTGTTCTTTCGAATTCTCCTTACACCATTCTCCAACACAGGTCCCCAGATTTTTCTCATTACTTTTCTTTCGAAAACATTCAGTTTTTCTCTTTCATTCTTTGTAAATGTCCACCTTCCTGAACCGTACAGCACAGATGATAGTGTTGTATATCTTCATCTTTATGGTGATTGACAAAGCTTTACTCTTGATTGGATTGCTTAGTGAGTACAGAAATCTTGACCCTGTGGCTATTCTTTCGTTTATATCCATTCTTATAATACTTTTACTCTTAAAACATGATCCAAGGTATTTAAACTGGAGATTTAAATAAAGATTCACATCGGAAAAGGAAAATAAGTCCCTATAAACGTATAGTGTGTATCACGTACGACTTGAAAAAGTATTCAGCCAGACTTGCGACTCGATTCACGGCTGTAACACTCTGAAATGTGATGCAAGGTATTTAAACTGGAGATTTAAATAAATATTAAAAACTATTCACATCGGACAAGGAAAATAAGTCCCTATAAATGTACAGTGTGTTTCACATACGACTTGAAAAAGTATTCGGCCAGATTTGTGACTCGATTCACGGCTGTAACACCCAAACCTCGAGATGTCAGGAACGCAGATCAAACGTTGTTGTCGAAAGAGTAACATCCAGGAGAACATGTGGAAACGGTAATTAAAAGTAACTTCAGAGCTACAGAGCACAGGACGAACGTATCTGTGAGCGATTGTTTTGTAGATCCCGTGTGATTGAGTCAGTGGCGGATACAGAAAAACCTCAAGGATGGGGGCGCTAAAGACATCTTGAGCTGCCTTTACTTTTACCGTATAAAAAATAATCAAGTCACATGCGAAGTTTAAAAAACTTTTTTTAAAAAACTGATTACACACATATACAAGACAATGCCATCTTATGACACGAAAAAGTTACAATTGTGGGTCTGTCCCTTAAATGATGAATTCTGTGCGCCTATTCTTGCTGGCTAATTGGTTAATTGCATCGTCAATAGGATAATCAGTGTCAGGGTTAATGTTCAACAGAGCTAAGCCATTAACTCGGTTCTCCTCAGCCATGTCTTTGGCCGGCTGCTGTGGCCGAGCGGTTCTAGGCGCTTCACTCTGGAACCGCCCTGCTGCTACGGTCGCAGGTTCGAATCCTGCTTCGGGCATGGCTGTGTGTGATGTCCTTACGTTAGTTAGGTTTAAGTAGTTCTAAGTGCTAGGGGACTGATGGCCTCAGATGTTATGTCCCATAGTGGTTAGAGCCATTGAACCATGTCTTTGACCGCCGCAATGTTGAAAAACTTCTTTCAAAAAATGGTTCAAATGGCTCTGAGCACTATGGGGCTCAACTGCTGTGGTTATCAGTCCCCTAGAACTTAGAACTACTTAAACCTAACTAACCTAAGGACATCACACACAGCCATGCCCGAGGCAGGATTCGAACCTGCGACCGTGGCAGTCTCACGGTTCCGGACTGCGCGCCTAGAACCGCGAGACCACCGCGGCCGGCAAAAACTTCTTTCTACAGCAGCAATAGATGCAGGTAGACAAGCAAATAATTTGTACAGCATGTGCAAAGTAGGATAGTCAGATCTGGGACAGACAGACAACGCTTGTGTAACAGAATCACGATCATTAAGGGCGCTTATGCTCGTTTGCTTGTATTGAAGAAACTCTCCCATTAGTCTCTCTTTGAATCACAAAGAGTCCGTATCACGAATAGTCCGTATTAATTACGCAACGTATTGAAGGTTCTCTGTACAGGAAAAGACTAGAATATTCGCGACTTTTCTCGAACAAATGCCAGACAGAATAACGTATTGAGGTCACTAGAATGGCCGCGACTTTTCTCGTAGGTATGTGATACCTATAAATGTGCCAGACAGATACGTATAAAAAACGATGACACTAGGGCGCGTGCTACGTAAGAAAGTACAACTACTCGATATCACGATCCAGTCGTGTTGACTGACGAAAGAAACGAACGAATAGCGTGCGGGCTGACTGGCTGGGGTGGCGGCGGTAACAATGCGACCCCGCAAGAGGGGTGGGTGGGGGGGGGGGCACCGCCCTCCATATTTATTCGCCACTGGGTTGAGTTGGTAGAGCGTGACGTCATCGTATCTAAGATCCCACGTTCAAACTCCACTGGTGACAATTTCTTTAACTCTTAACGCGTGAAACAGTTATAAGGATGAACATCTTCCTGACATGTAAAAGGACTTTTCGGAGTTTTTAGCAATGCTCTTTTGGCAATCTTTTTTCACTGCGGTAGTTGAAAGTAGCAAAGAAACGTGCGGCAGAGCACCATGCCTACCTACACACATGTACGCTATAGGCTTACTACTTTCACTAACCAAGCGAAAGCAGCGTGCCAAAAAAGCATTGCTACGAACTCCGAAAAGGCCTTTTACGTGTCAGGAAAATGTCCTCTAATATAACAGTTTCGCGCGCAAACAAAAAAAATTGTCAACAATGTGTTTTGGACGCGGGACCTCTGGTACGGCGGCCTTATGAAGATTTGCTGCCGTACATTTCCCCAGACGCATCCCACACGAGATCGATGGCATTTGAGTAAGATGGCAGCGAGTGGGAGGTGGGGGGCGGGGGTGAAAGGAGAGGACAGTCCATTCGCCGAATATCCTCTCTTCCCAAGAGCTCCACCGCCTGAGCAGTTCTATGCAGTCGCGCATCGTCTTCCATAAAAGTGAAGTCAGGTCTGAGTGCACTCCTGAGAACATCCACATGGAGAAAGAGTACAGTGTTTCAACACTGACCAGTGAGCGTATCGTGCCCAAAGATTTGGAGGTCAGTAGTCCCATGCAGCATTATACCTCTCCTCAACGTAACACCTGGCCCACCCAGACAATCATGTTCGGCAATGTTCCTGCGTGCATTACATGTTCCCTCCTCTCGCCGTATAAGAGGACGTCCACCACTGTCGAACACAATCGTTTTGGTGGTACAGGTGTTATGGTACGGAGCATCATAATGTTGCATGAATGTACTGCCCTCTAGAAGTTAGTTTTGTCCTTACGTTTTGAAAACCAGTACATTAGGGGGAAAAAGTCAATGAAGATCTTTAATGATACATATTGCATTATACGGTCACTATAATTCAATGTACCAGCTGAAACTAGCCATTACACTGTCTGCATAAAAGGTACTAGCTGTAACAAGTTCTTTTATATGTACACATTTCTTCATTCTCGTCGGTGAGTGGTTCTTATTTTATGGTTGTAGTTCCACAATTGTGCAAATACTGGTTCAAATGGCTCTGAGCACTACGGGACTCAACTGCTGTGGTCATCAGTCCCCTAGAACTTAGAACTACTTAAACCTAACTAACCTAAGGACATCACACACACCCATGCCCGAGGCAGGATTCGAACCTGCGACCGTAGTAGCAGCGCGGCTCCGGACTGGAGCGCCTAGAACCGCACGGCCACCACGGCCGGCTGTGTAAATACTATCTATTGCTTTTTGGAGAATTTTTTCCCGAGGCAATATTCAGGTTGCCCTTCTGTATTAAGTATACAACAGCACCATAGATCATTCGACATTGTCCGCTAGGTCATTGTTATACGAGGCTGAGTCAAATGAAAACTTTAAATACCTTTCTAAATATTATTTATTGTGCAGAAGTGGTACAAAGCTGTATCACCGAGCGAGGTGGCGCAGTGGTTAGACACTGGACTCGCATTCGGGAGGACGACGGTTCAATTCCACGTCCGGCCATCCTGATTTAGGTTTTCCGTGATTTTCCTAAATCGCTCCAGCCAAATACCGGGATGGTTCCTTTGAAAGGGCACGGCCGACTTCCTTCCCTAATCCGATGAGACCGATGACCTCGCTGTTTGGTCTCCTTCCCCAAAACAACCCAACCCAACAAAGCTGTATCACTTTTCAACATAATCTCCCCCACGCTCAATGCAAGTCCTCCAGCGCTTGCAAACTGCATAAATTCCTTTAGAAAAAAATTGTTTTGGTAGTCCTCGCAACCACTCATGCACCGCGTGGCGTACCTCTTCATCAGAACGGAACTTCTTTCCTCCCACTGCCTCTCTGCGTGGTCGAAACATATGGAAATAACTTGGGGGCAAGGTTTGGTAAGTATGGTGTGGATGAAGAAGACACTCGAAATGCAGGTCTGTGATTGTTGCAACTGTTGTACGGGCAGTGTGGGGCTTTGCATTGTCATGTTGCAAAAGGACACCTGCTGACAGCAATCCACGTCACTTTGATTTGATCGCAGGCCGCAGATGATTTTTTTAGGAGATCTGTGTATGATGCACTGGTGACAGTGATCCCTCTAGGCATGTAATGCTTCAAAATGACGCTTTTTTCGTCCCAAAAGAGAGTCAACATAACCTTCCCTGTTGATGGTCATATTCCAAACGTCTTTGGTTTTGGTGATGAGGAATGGCGCCATTCCTTGCTCGCTCTCTTCGTTTCCGGTTGATGGAAGTGAACCCAGGTTTCGTCCCCAGTAACGATTCTTGCAAGGAAGCCATCACCTTCTCGTTCAAAGCGCCGAAGAAGTTCAAGACGTCGTTCTCTCATTTCAGGAGTCAGCTGCCGTGGCAACCCATCTTGCAGACACTTTGTGAAACTGGAGCACATTATGCACGATGTGGTGTGCTGGCCCATGACTAATCTGTAAACATGCTGCAGTGTCATTCAGTGTCACTCGGCGGTTTTCCTTCATTATGGCTTCCACTGCTGCAGTGTTCTGTGGAGTCAAAACTCTTTGCGCCTGACCTGGACGAGGAGCATCTTCCACTGAAGTCACACCATCTCGAACTTCCTACACCATTCGTAGACTTGTTGCTGTGACAAACATGCATCACCGTATTGAACCTTCATTCGTCCATGAATTTCAATAGGTTTCACACGTTCACTACGCAAAAACCGAATAACAGAACGCTGTTCTTTCCTGGTGCAACTCTCAAGTGGGGCGGACATCTTTATACTGATACGGCGACGGTATGTGTGCATCTGCACTATGCTGCCACCTACAGGCTATTCTACATGCTGTTTGTAACACGCTTACCAAGTTACAGGATAACGGTGAGAAATTTCGATTTGTTATTACAAATTTAAGGTTTACATTTGTCTCACCCTCGTATATTGTGAACCATAATGTTCCTATAACATGCTCTAGTGGTATTCCTGAAACTACTTTCACGTCAGAAAACTCTTCTCCACTGAGGAGCTCTGGAATCCAGTCGTTGAGTCGCTCTGATATTTTGTACGTAATTATTTTCTTCATTAGCTGACGAAGAAGAGCTACAGGGTGGCGCACGAAATGTGTTACCATTTTGTTTTTGAATATAAACTTTATTGTCAATACAATCTGAAAGGAACATATACTACAATGAAGAGCCGTCCATGGAGATTTGTTCTAACTCAGCACATGCTCAATATGTCCACCATTTCGTTTCCTAACTTCCTTCAAACGAACACTGAAGTTAGTGATTACACTACGGCACATGTCTTCCGTAATTTCACTGCAAGCTTGAAGAATAAGTCTTCTGAGCTCCATTAAATCACGTGGACGTTTCGGGAAAATTCTTTCCTTTAGGTACTCCCAAAGAAAAAAGTCACACAAATTGAGGTCTGGACTATTGGGGGGCCAATTTTTGTCCGTCATTGACGCGACCTGGAAACCTGAGTGAAATGGCCCGCATGTCGAAATGCTCGTGTAAAAACTTCAACACAGTGTTTGCAGTATGTGGCCTTGCTCCATCTTGCATGAACCACTGCGTGTTGAAGCGCAAGTCAGTAGCAAGAAGCTGTGGAATGAAGCTATTGCGAAGCATGCTCAAATAACGCTCGCTGTTCACAGTTTCTTCAAAGAAAAAGGGTCCAATAAGTCCGTAACTGGAAATTGCTGCCCACGCTGCAATCCTTGGAGCATAAGGTTGTCGTTCATGAAGTACTTGTAGGTTTTCAGTGGCCCAAAAGCGTACATTTTGTTCGTTATCCACACCGTCTAAATGAAAATGCGCCTCGTCTGAAAACCAAACGTTGTTGAGAGTTTCTTCCCTATCCTCCGCCCACTGAGCAAACAGTAGTCTCTGCTGCTTGTGTTCTTCAGTGAGCTTCTGTGCACAGGTCATCTTGTATGGGTACATATGGAGGTCACTTTTAAGAATGCGTTGAACGGAGCGTCTGGATATTCCCAGTTGCACTGCTGCCTTTCTACACGATTCCCCGGGACTTCTCTGTACAACAACTCGTACCACTTGAATATTCTCCGGCGAACAAACAGGATTAGGCCGAGGTCGCTTCACCTCCAATACTGTTCCTTCCTGTACAAATTTATCGGACCACCTGTGGATGGTCTTCTTGCAAGGGACCATCGTGTGTTAAACTCTTGTCGAAAACGCCTCTGAGTCACAATAAGGCTTTTCGTTTCATGAAAAAGTAACACAATTGCCGACCGTTGCTGTGTCGTCAGTCTTCCATTGTCAGCCATTGCTGCTTACTAGTCTTCTAGCGGCAGTATCGTGAATTACACGTCGTTTCGTAACTCATTTGTTTTTCCATGCTCTGCTGGTACTGCTGTAGAGATCCCAGCGGGATATCTAATGTGCTTCGTAAATTGTGAAAGAAGCAATTGGTAACACATTTCGTGCGTCTGTATGTCCAACGCCATCTTGAAGCTAACGAATACGACATGAAGCTCACCATTGATGAGTATCAACCACTTCCTGACCACGTGCCACTGTATTCCTAGTATGAAGTACTGCGGCGAGCAGAGGGGGCCCACAGAGTTTAGGACCGTGGCCGGGTGGATTTGCAGCCGAGCTCAGGTAGTTAGAGAGTTGCGTCCGTTTCGAGCCGCCCACGCCGCTCCATCGACAGCGCTGATCTGCCGGGACTTCCCCGGGCCGGTCCCGCGGGGAAGCCCCCAAAACTTGCGCGGACGGGTGGGCACGTGGAACCCCCTAAACTAATTACCCTGCAGAGCATTTAATACCCCACGCCGGCTGGATTTCGGCGGTAATCCCCCCTCTCATACGAGATACATACCGGGGCTGCCATCGGTTATCGATTAGGACCATGCTGAGTGAAGCCCGGCGTGAATGGGGCTTTCCCGAGACGGGCGCAGTCCACCCATCCCACCACCGTGATGCAGGGGTGTAATCTATAAACAGTTCATACTTTTCCTCTTCTTACGTTCGATATCTCTTCGACAGTTGCGATAGCAGAATTTTGTAATTTCGGAAGTACTGAAACGCATAGCCTGTTCAACACTCCAAAAAAATGAAATTCGCGTGTGGTGCTTTGTTTATTTCACT
Source organism: Schistocerca piceifrons (assembly GCF_021461385.2). Lineage (NCBI taxonomy): Eukaryota > Metazoa > Arthropoda > Insecta > Orthoptera > Acrididae > Schistocerca > Schistocerca piceifrons. The sequence continues at coordinate 55,047,194 of NC_060147.1, forward strand.
GACTAATTTCAAAAGGAAAACGAAAAATGATATTAATGGTACAAATCGCCCAAAGGGAGGGATCAGCTGACAGAACACATCTTCCGGAATCACCGAATCGTCAGTTTGGGAGATAAAATTTGTAGAGGGGGAGAAAAGTTTGATTAAAGTGAGGAGGTGCATGTTAGGGATGACGGTTACAGCTTGAACATCCGGTTTTCGGTTTTACGGTTTTTTTCGTCTCTAGTTTAACCTGAGTTTTAAAACTGCTCAAAATAGCTTGCTGCGCGGTGGGTTGATTTCTGACTATCCTTTAAACAATTAGTATACCTACCTGAAGAGTTTTCAGTTTGTCTGCCCCTTCACTCTGCAATGGTATATATTGGTTTAGCCTACAAAAGCAGCGTTGACGAATAGTAATCTAAACACTTGCCACGCAAAGCCCACATAACTCTAGCCTATGGGGAGTAGCTGAAAGTTAGTTGAATTATCGAGCGTTTGGGATTCTTGCATGACTCTTAAGTTGGTTTATTTTCTTTAAAACCGGCTATCAAGTTCGTATTTAATAACCCAACATCAATTATGCAATGTTATTTAATGACCCACGGCTACTTGCGAGTTAGCACATTCGGTCGTTCAGTAGACTTCTTGTAGAGAAGCAGTCGCCGTAACGTCTTGTTATGTGCATGAAACACGCAGCTGGCTGCTGTGACCGAGAGGTTCATATCTCTATTTGATCCGGAACCACGCGGCTACTACGGTCGCAGGTTCGAATCCTGCCTCGGGCATGGACGTGTGTGGTGTCCTTAGGTTAGTTAGGTTTAAGTAGTTCTAAGTCTAAGGGACTGATGACCTCAGATGTTAAGTGCTATAGTGTTCGGAGCCATTTGAACCATTTTTGAACGAAACACGCACACGGAGTTAAAAGAGACATAGAATGTTCACCGGCGAGTATTCCCTAAAATAAACCATTCACAAGGCTCAAACTTTCACTCAATAGTGTAGTCGCTTTCCGCCCACAACAAGAGAACGAATCAAACGCGCGAATGTCTCCATTTTGGTAGAAATTTGGTCAGCGCGGTTTAAGAAAGGCCTTTAACAGAAGTCGGTTCCCGAGAGACTATCTCGACTCATAGAAATGAGGTCCAAAGCAGCCGATCATATCATCAACGAGCACTTCTATACTTGTGGTATTTCTAAATGTCAGCCAATCAAATTACCACAAGTTATTTAGACTACAAATATCGTAATTCCGAAACTATATAAAATATAATGAAAACAAAATACGATTCCTTTCCACAAAATGCATTACTAATAAATTTAACACTCGACGCCCCTTCCGGCTGCCTCCACAAAATTAGGCTCACTCTATCAGGCTATCTCTCACATACATTTACATAGTTTTATTAAAATCTCACATTCTCACTTTATGTATGTCCTCCATCTACTCTCTGTGTCTCTCCAAAACACTCACGCAACGAAAACCTGCGAAATAATAATTTTCCATAGTACTTTTAATTACGTCAGAAATCGACGGTAATGAAACTAAAGAAAATTGCAGAAAATTACATTATATGAACCTATCCTCTTGTTTGGAGTTTATGTTGATTCTATAGATGAATACATTACAGTTCCTAACTCAGTTTAACAATGCTAGCAGGTTATGATCAGTTTAGGTAACATTTGTATCTCCGAAAGTATTGAAGTTATTGATTTGAAATTTTAACAGTATGGTTACAGCACAGTGATGACACTAAACGAAGAGGCTCAGTGTATTGAACGGTTTATTCAGACCAACTCTTACACTTGCCAATAAGATATGATTACGTATTTCCAAGTAATTTCTGATAGAAACATTCATATTGTGATGTCAGATATCTTGCTGACAACTGGTTTTTCATTAGTGTTATAAAACCCATTGAGTGTAGGCAAGGGAAACAACACCTTTGGAGTGGAGAATATTTACTACAGGTTTACCGCAGGGGTTGATACTGGGTCCACTGAAATTAGCTGCCAAAAATTCAAGACCCTGAAACAGTTCCTTCTGCGAATGATGCAAGTAATGGAGAAACTGCAGGTAAACTGTTCCTGGAAGCAAACTGCCTATTGGCTTCTGTCTGGCCTTAAAGTAAACGGATCATGGCTTCCCGTACTGCAGCGAACGACCGTCGCAGGTAGCAAGAAGAGAACCGCACCAGAAATGTCCGCGGAGAAGCCCTCGGACGTTGGCGCGCCAAGTACATATAGTCTGCGGCCGCGAGCTCGCCTCCAGTTCACCACCGGCAATGGAGGGTGAAGCTTTGACAATGCCAGCCACTCGTGCTGGCGAAACGTCAGAAAAATCATTAGACGAACGTCGGCCGAAGGACCCGAGACAGAAGCCAATAGGCAGTTTGTCAGCAAGTGGCCACGAAAGCCTTAACAATTTTGTGTTCCTGGAAGGTTACTGTCTGTTCATAGACTTTCACTGAACATACTTAAAACACAAACAAATGGCTCTGAGCACTATGGGACTTAACTTCTGAGGTCATCAGTCCCCTAGAACTTAGAACTACTTAAACCTAACTAACATAAGGACATCACACACATCCATGCCCGAGGCAGGATTCGAACCTGCGACTGTAGCGTTAGCGCGGTTCCAGTCTGTAGCGCCTAGAACGGCTCGGCCACTCTGGCCGGCAAAACACAAACATACGACACTAAATTGCACGAGGCCTGACCACAGCTATAGAAATAATGTACATGAGAAAAATCAACAAATAAAACGGAGTATTCTAAATATTTCGATATGTCTGACAAAAACAATCTGGAAGTTACTTTTTATAGTTCTAATAAAAGGTATAAACACTGCAAATGACGCACTATAGCAGATAAAACTTTCACAGCTGTGGAGGATGTGGAAGATTAATATGCATGTACTTCTCAAAGCTTAGCTTCAAAGCTGTATTATTCCACAACGGCTGATCTGTATATAAGGATACTACAGGAATCACTCTCAAGGGGCAGACCAAATGACAACAACCTTACATAGCCACCATATAATTCTCTGCACACCTCACCAAATGCCAGGTATTCTTCTATCAATTAAGAACTCTTAATTGTTATTACTGTTAACCCGTTAAAATATTTCCCACAACTGATTACCACAAATCAATAGAACTAAGAAAAATTTTTCTTTCACACATTCGTTTTTCTCAAACCAAAATGAGTAAGACCTGACTCAGTAAACGAAGGAAATATTTAAAAAAAACTGTAGGGTAATGTTATCTGTTTGCGATGTTGATTTGTAAGGAGAGCAGTGGTTGAATCAGTATACGTGATTTGCTGTCAGACTGGCAGTTTGACTTCGAGGAAAGAGTGTTCAAAGAATATTTGATTTATTCTTCTGTATATGAGGCAGCAGTAGGGTTAAACGCCAGTCTGAGGACAGTACACTTTTTGTAACAACAGAATTGGATTGTGTGGACGTGATATCTGGAAAGTACAAAGCAGAAAGCTGTTCTCCATTGTCAACAAAATGGGAAGAGTTTTAATCTGACTGGGGCTATGGAAAGTGCGAGGTAACACAGGGATCTGATCTGGTTCCGTTGCTTTTCTTATATATGATGTAGGATTCTATGAGAACTGAAAAAGCTGAGAGATAAACCTCATGCAATTAAATCAAAGTTGAGAGAGTTCCCTTTGACATTCCCCTCCTATACTGTGATAAATTATTTATTAGTGTACACTCTCATAGTTTCTCTCGTGATTTATTACTTCTTTAATTCTTTTGTTTATAAATTTTCTATTCAGAATTTTGTAATAATGTGTCGACTGAGGCCCACACGGTCCCACGGAATCATCTAAATAAATAAACAAGAAGGTGAATCACCAGATGTGGGCAAGAAAATTCCAAATGTCCAGGGTCATCTGCTTATCTGGTTCCCGGGTCGCCCGACATTGCATTCCTTAAGACTACAAGGCAGTTGTAGATTTAACCAACAACCTGCCTCCCTTAGATCGTCGCTACGCACAGTTGTCATTGTATTCCGTACTTAATGTTCGTTCCAGCTGCCGCACCTTAATCAAGCAGGTAAACAGGGCACAGTTTAGGCGCCGCGGATTTTATTTTAAGCGCGACTAAAGCCAGACGCGGGGGGAAACAGAAAACTTCATTAAGGGCCGACGCGACACGCGGCGGAGCGAATTTTGTTAATGAACGCCGCCATGGCGCTCTTAGGACCCTCGCCGCCTTTAATGAATGTCTAAGAAACGCCGTAAAGAACCTGGCCCGGCACTGTGCGGCGGCGCTGCCAACATTCAGCAGATGAAAGCGCCAAGCTGCGCTGCCAACATTCCGCCGCAAATGACACCAGACACCTAGGACCTTTTCCATGAAACACCGACTGACTCAAAATGTATCAGTGTTACTCGAGATAATCATGCCATCACTAGGGTGGCGATGATTATGCACTAGAGGACCTTTCGTATCGCTGTATCTGTTTTTAATGGATGTTTAGGAAGGCTGTGAGAGTTGTGAATATTCTTCACCTGGTGCTGTCGTATGGCGCTGCCAACATTCCGCAACTGTAAGTATCAAACAGAGCTGCCAAAATTTCTTCGTGAACTGCACAACCTATGTACGACCAATCGTATGAAACACGATTCGAAATTGCACTAGTAATTATTATTTCAGGTAATGGTGTTCTTTGACGTACGGTAGATTGATAGGGAGATTACCGCACAACCCGAACCGCAGGTTGCTCCAACCCGCCCCTACTCCACAAGGGAAAAACGGACCACCCAATTTATAAACAACCACCTTCCCGCGGGTGGGCAAACGGAGAAGAATGGTGGGACGACCCCAAAGCAAAACGGCTGGTGACCTCACCAAGAAAACAAGTATAATTTAACAGGAGTAAATCAAACAAGATATCACTCAACACTCCCGGGTTCCCGGGTTCGATTCCCGGCGGGGTCAGGGATTTTCTCTGCCTCGTGATGGCTGGGTGTTGTGTGCTGTCCTTAGGTTAGTTAGGTTTAAGTAGTTCTAAGTTCTAGGGGACTTATGACCACAGCAGTTGAGTCCCATAGTGCTCAGAGCCATTTGAACCATTTCACTCAACACTGAACTTCTAATAAACTGCGATTTCTCGAGAAGACCTGGCGCAGCACCCCCAAAACGCTCTCCCGAACCGTCCGCTGCCAGCCGCTTCAACGGACGCAGGAAGGAGCGCCGATCTCCCGTCTCACGGCGTCGCAGCTCACACCAGCCAGACTGATGTCGTGGGCTTACTCCTGTTGCTCTCGTGTCGACCGCGAAGCCACAACCCCTCGCTATACGGCGCGGCCCACTGGACTCACGTCGCGACCTCACACGCGCCGACGCTCAAGACGGACAAGTCATCTTGTGTCTCAGTGCGCGACCGACCGATCGATCCAACTGCCAATGACCATTGCCTGAGCAAATTATAGCAGACTGGCGGCGTAACGCGCAGACTCAGATGCAGGAACTAAGCCGCCGACGTGGCGACCACTCCCTGAGCTCTCTTACTGGCGGAGTGGAAAGACTCTCATTTTGCCGACTTTAAAGGTTGACTCGAACGACAGACAGACACTAACTGCCTAACAAATGCAGACGATAGACAGACTAGTAAGCTGGGGTCGAGAGACTGACCCCCTGGCGAGCTCATAGCGCCCCTTAAATGCACGTGAACAGGCTACCTTTCCCCTTTCCCACCAGAGGGAGACACCAAAGCTGCGATTGCCACAGCGGCGCCACCGCCAGAAACGGAGGGCGACTGCTTCACACGCGCTGCGGCGCGCTCTTGAAAACAGCAATTTTCACCACGGCTCAAAATAACGATAGAAATGCAGTTGGGTAGTTAGCTTAGAATCTTATTCATCTTTGACGTATGTTGAAGACACAACCGGCAGCTACTACGCGCAAGACATTATCGAATGGTGCTACCAACATTCCGCAGCAAAAAGCTCCGAACTGCTCTGGCGAGATTCTATAATGAACTGAGGCTACTCGACACCTGGTGCTGCACAATAGCGCTGCCAACATTTCGCTTCAGAAACCACCAAACAACACTGCCAATTTTTTCGCCACTAACTACACTACCTCTGTTGGACCTATCCCACGGAATACAATGTGATTCAAAATTGTACTACTAACTGTTACGTGAGATAATGGTGCTATGAATGAGGTGCTGATGGAAATGCTCTAGAGAAGCTATCTTACAGACCTATCTATCTTTAATAAATGTTTGAGACATAATGTAAGTAATCTGCACCTGCGGTGCATACAATTTTGTCCCATGGTGCTACCAAGATTCTGTAGTAGAAACCCCCAAACTGCAATGGGAACATTCCACCATGACTTAAACTAGCTGCATAAGGTCTTCCTCACGAAGTGATTCAAAATATACCAGTAGCTGTTATTTGACATAATTATGTAATGACTTTGAAACGAGGAACCTGTAGTAAATTATGTCCTGGATGCTTCTAAATTATTTTACAATGGATACTTTGCTCTTTCACGACCGTCCCCGTCTTTAACGAGTGGCTAATAAACGCAATAAGGAACATGTCCTTTAACTGCATCCAGCACTCACCAACATTGCCCCCAGCATTCTGAAACATAAAGCTCGAAACTGCTACGGTGAGCATGAACCACGAAGTGAAGGACTAAATGAAAATATGCCGCGAATTCATGTTTGAGACAAACGTGTTGCAATGTACCCACAACTGCTTCAGTTTTACACTACGCACAACGGATTTATTGGCAGGAGCTTTGCATAAATGCCCTAACTTGAAAGCTGTGTCAGTTCTGCTTGGCCCAATGATTGACATTCATTCATAGATTTAGTAAAATTACTAAATAAAATTGCTTTTTTTACTGATAATAAAACGAAAGGTTTGTCTATTCTTATAGAAAGAATGTTCCGACTCAAATTTGAATTTTTATAGAACAAATTGGTTTCTACATCTACATGACTACTCTGAAATTCACATTTAAGTGCTTGGCAGAGGGTTCGTCGAACCACAATCATACTATCTCTCTACCACTCCACTCCCGAACAGCGCGCGGGAAAAACGAACACCTAAACATTTCTGTTCGAGCTCTGATTTCTCTTATTTTATTTTGATGATCATTCCTACCTATGTAGGTTGGGCTCAACAAAATATTTTCGCATTCGGAAGAGAAAGTTGGTGACTGAAATTTCGTAAGTAGATCTCGCCGCGACGAAAAACGTCTTTGCTTTAATGACTTTCATCTCAATTCGCGTATCATTTCTGCCACACTCTCTCCCCTACTACGTGATAATACAAAACGAGCTGCCCTTTTTTGCACCCTTTCGATGTCCTCCGTCAATCCCACCTGGTAAGGATCCCACACCGCGCAGCAATATTCTAACAGAGGACGAACGAGTGTAGTGCAAGCTGTCTCTTTAGTGGACTTGTTGCATCTTCTAAGTGTCCTGCCAACGAAACGCAACCTTTGGCTCGCCTTCCCCACAATATTATCTATGTGGTGTTTCCAACTGAAGTTGTTCGTAATTTTAACACCCAGGCACTTAGTTGAATTGACAGCCTTGAGAATTGTACTATTTATCGAGTAATCGAATTCCAACGGATTTCTTTTGGAACTCATGTGGATCACCTCACACTTTTCGTTATTTAGCGTCAACTGCTACCTGCCACACCATACAGCAATCTTTTCTAAATCGCTTTGCAACTGATACTGGTCTTTGAATGACCTTACTAGACGGTAAATTACAGCATCATCTGCGAACAGCCTAAGAGAACTGCTCAGATTGTCACCCAGGTCATTTATATAGATCAGGAACAGCAGAGGTCCCAGGACGCTTCCCTGGGGAACACCTGATATCACTTCAGTTTTACTCGATGACTTGCCGTCTATTACTACGAACTGCGACCTTCCTGACAGGAAATCACGAATCCAGTCGCACAACTGAGACGATACCCCATAGGCCCGAAGCTTGATCAGAAGTCGCTTGTGAGGAACTGTGTCAAAAGCTTTCCGGAAATCTAGAAATACGGAATCAACTTGAGATCCCCTGTCGATAACGGCCATTACTTCGTGCGAAGAAAGAGCTAGCTGCGTTGCACAAGAACGATGTTTTCTGAAACCATGCTGATTACGTATCAATAGATCGTTCCCTTCGAGGTGATTCATAGTGTTTGAATACAGTATATGCTCCAAAACCCTACTGCAAACCGACGTCAATGATATAGATCTGTAGTTAGATGGATTACTCCTACAACCCTTCTTAAACACTGGTGCGACCTGCGCAATTTTCCAATCTGTAGGTACAGATCTATCGGTGAGGGAGCGGTTGTATATGAGTGCTAAACAGGGAGCTATTGTATCAGCGTAATCTGAAAGGAACCTAATCCGTATACAATATGGACCTGAAGACTTGCCTGTATCAAGCGATTTGAGTTGCTTCGCAACCCCTAAGGTATCTAATTCTAAGAAACTCATGCTAGCAGCTGTTCGTGTTTCAAATTCTGGAATATTCCATTCATCTTCCCTGGTGAAGGAATTTCGGAAAACTGCGTTCAATAACTCCGCTTTAGCGGCACAGTCGTCGGTAACAGTACCATCGGCACTGCGCAGCGAAGGTATTGACTGCGTCTTGCCCCTTGTGTACTTTACATACGACCAGAATTTCTTCGGATTTTCTACCACATTTCGGGACAATGTTTCGTTGTGGTTTATTCATTAAGCTTTTCAGATAATTATAAGAACAAAAATCTCACATCTTTAAACAAATATAAAGGTGGCTGATCTTCACACAGATGAAATTTACATCAGATCCCACGATGTAATTTAAACGCATCTGACTTACCTATTAACAATGTAAAATTTAACGCATCTGACTTTGTATCTTTATTTATCGTTAACACATCTTATTTATCGTTAACACATCTGACCTTTTACTAAAACTATGGTCTCCTACAGAATGGTATCTCTTCTTACCACAAGTGCCCACTTTTGTATCGGAAGAAAAGGAATTCCACAACTGTATCCATTAATCAACATTCACACACAATTATTGCGCCAACATACGCACAGGAGAAACGTAACGATCGAGCCGTTAGCAGTCCCGATATTCATCAAGGATCAAGTCGCTAGCAGTTCCGATGTTCACCATACAGTAACTATCTCTACTCCCACCGAAAACCAAAATTATCACATATAAATTCCGCGACTATTTGATCACTCATTTTAATAGCCACTATTGTACTGCGCTTACTCCCGACACAAATTAACCAACTGAAACATGAAAACCCTTCGAAAATTGCACATACAAAATACACACACTCAAGATGAACTACTTACTTTGTTGCAGCCAAACTGCATGGCTACGTTATCCGTTTACTGATCTCTTTCCCCGCTTTTCAATTTTAATTATTCAGAAAATCTCCCCACGTGACACTACCTTCCAACAAAGATGAATAAGGAAGGATTATCCTCACTTGGTTTGCTAAAATTCGACACACGCTTTCACACGAGATACCACGTGCCCTTAACAAAGGATCCACATTACTAAATCTTTCAAGAGTGCAGATATGTAAGAAAATTGAAAATTTATAACAGTACTTCATTTCACACTCCTATTACTACTTACGTCTTATAGGTCCTAGCACTAGTGCATCCACTAGTTATAAAATTCTTGATCAGCCCCACGTGGTGAGTGCCAAATGTAAAACCAAATAAACTGCCACACGCACTTAAATAAGTGATTTTTCCTAATGAGCTTGTTTCCTCAAACAAATTACATTAAATTATTCACCGCGAAATTATTGTTGTTGTTGTGGTCTTCAGTCCTGAGACTGGTTTGATGCAGCTCTCCATGCTACTCTATCCTGTGCAAGCTTCTTCATCTCCCAGTACCTACTGCAACCTACATCCTTCTGAATCTGCTTAGTGTATTCATCTCTTGGTCTCCCTCTACGATTTTTACCCTCCACGCTGCCCTCCAATACTAAATTGGTGATCCCTTCAAGTCTCAGAACATGTCCTACCAACCGATCCCTTCTTCTGGTCAAGTTGTGCCACAAACTTCTCTCCTCCCCAATCCTATCAATACTTCCTCATTAGTTATGTGATCTACCCATCTAATCTTCAGCATTCTTCTGTAGCACCACATTTCGAAAGCTTCTATTCTCTTCTTGTCCAAACTATTTATTGTCCATGTTTCACTTCCATACATGGCTACACTCCATACAAATACTTTCAGAAATGACTTCCTCACACTTAAATCTATACTCGATGTTAACAAATTTCTCTTCTTCAGAAACGCTTTCCTTGCCATTGCCAGTCTACATTTTATATCCTCTCTACTTCGACCATCATCAGTTATTTTGCTCCCCAAATAGCAAACCTCCTTTACTACTTTAAGTGTCTCATTTCCTAATCTAATTCCCTCAGCATCACCCGACTTAATTCGACTACATTCCATTATCCTTGTTTTGCTTTTGTTGATGTTCATCTTATATCCTCCTTTCAAGACACTGTCCATTCCATTCAACTGCTCTTCCAAGTCCTTTGCTGTCTCTGACAGAATTACAATGTCATCGGCGAACCTCAAAGTTTTTATTTCTTCTCCATGGATTTTAATACCTACTCCGAATTTTTCTTTTGTTTCCTTTACTGCTTGTTCAATATACAGATTGAACAACATCGGGGAGAGGCTACAACCCTGCTTCCCTTTCATGTCCCTCGACTCTTATAACTGCCATCTGGTTTCTGTACAAATTGTAAATCGCCTTTCGCTCCCTGTATTTTACCCCTGCCACCTTTAGAATTTGAAAGAGAGTATTGCAGTCAACATTGTCAAAAGCTTTCTCTAAGTCCACAAATGCTAGAAACGTAGGCTTGCCTTTCCTTAATCTTTCTTCTAAGATACACCGTAGGGGCAGTATTGCCTCACGTGTTCCAGTATTTCTACGGAATCCAAACTGATCTTCCCCGAGGTCGGCTTCTACCAGTTTTTCCATTCGTCTGTAAAGAATTCGCGTTAGTGTTTTGCAGCCGTGGCTTATTAAACTGATAGTTCGGTAATTCTCACATCTGTCAACACCTGCTTTCTTTGGGATTGGAATTATTATATTCTTCTTGAAGTCTGAGGGTATTTCGCCTGTTTCATACATCTTGCTCACCATAAAGTTGCAAATTACTATCACAAAGGAAAGCAACAATTTTACCTCACCTACGACTACTGACCTACCTGAGTAAATTTCGTTCCCACAAATTATTAATGTTACTTTACGTCTAGCTGAAAAAAAAAAAAAAAAACAAAACAAAAAAGGTTATTCACCTAATGTGAAACCATTAATCATAAATATAGCACATTTGCAACATTTAAATCGAGCATGGCTCGAGCCATCTCAGAAAAGCGTCCTCTGTCGTCCAAGACTTCAGCAGCAGTCCCGACTCACACCCACGCTTCGTTCTGCTCGACTGACCGCTTGTGGTGGGGGCGGCTTCCAACCAATCGTCAGCCCAATATTTCCCCAGTTTAAAGTTGCCGGTCAAACCTCCCTTCTACACAATGAGAAAAATCCCTCGCTTTTCCTCCCAAAGACTGAAACATAAGTTTTGCAGACTATCCAACCTTCCTATTCCTCCCTACAGCCAAAGGCTGAAGTTTCAGAGCTTCTATAATCGCTGCCTATCGACAAGTTGTTCCCTATCGTACACACACAATCGCTAAATATCGTTCGATCCTTATTCTTTCCCCAATTATTTTCATACATTCATTTCTTTCTCCCTCCTGTAGTGGACACAATAGGATAGGAAACAGTGGGCATTCTTAACGTATCCAATCAATAACAATGGTTTGATACCTCTGGTCATTCTTTTATAAGTTGGTGTTGGTTTGCAGACACCGACAGTATGTCTGTGCTACGTAAATTAAATGATCTTATTACGATAATAAATGAAAAGCACCAGTCTGCTTTTGTTCTACAATATTACTTTTATTGCTAACCGGTTTTCGGCTTACAAGACCATCTTCAGACATAAAAGTAATATTGTAGAACAAAAGCAAACTGGTGCTTTTCATTTATTATTATAATGTTGTTCTACCAAGAACCGACTGAAGATTCTGTTAATATGATCTTATTAAGATCAAAAAATGATGTTATTACGATCAAACTCGTGTTATCAATTGCATTAAATAGGGCTGCATTATGAGAAATATAAGTGAGAATTGCCATTGCCAAAGACAATGGCCCCCTTTCAATGTCATTAATTTGACCATGGTGTAAAAGTATTAGGGAACAGTGATGGGACCCCTCTTATCCCTAATATGCAGGGTACTTCCTAATTATGTGAATTATGTAAAATTGTTGTTCTTTCATTGGAGGTAAATGTCTGGACGAAGTGAAAATGAAATTCAGCACCGATGACAGAAGCATTTGGTTCATTACATGTAGGAAGGTTTATATAAGATACACCAAGCCATTTACTTACTCAATTCATCTATGAAACATTCGTCTGCTTCCTAAGGGAATTATTACCTTCAAATTATTCTCTGCAGAACATGTGCAGTGACCTCATCTAAATTAATGGATGGCTGCGCGCGACGTGGCCGCGCGGTTAGAGGCGTCCTGTCACGGATTGCGCGGCCTTTCCCGCCGGAGGTTTGAGTCCTACCTCGGGCGCTTATATATATATATATATATATATATATATATATATATATATATATATATGTGTGTGTGTGTGTGTGTGTGTGTGTGTGGACCGATAACGTCAGCCGTTTGGTCCCTTAGGAATTCACGCGCATTTGAACATTTTTTTGAATTAATGGATGTCATAGCTTACAACGTTATTCTAACTTTGTTGTAGAAAACTACAACTTGAACATCACACATGGATGTGTATTATAATAAGACAGTAATATAAGTTACCTGTATGACTACTTCACCTCGTTGAGTCTCCAATACATGTTTATTCGCTTAAAAATTTTAATAGGCTATGTAGCTGACCTATCAAGTTACCTATGCAGCAGCCCAGATGTCAAAAGAAGCAGTAAAATAAATTACAAAATGAAGGAGCTGAGACGGAACTTTTCTGTGTGTGTTTCTTCAATTTTTATGTTTCGTCAGTTAGTGGTATTTATGTTACCTAAAATACGTAAATTTTGAATGTATGCAAAACTTGTGTGTTTAATATCATTTAACTGCCATGCCCAGAACACTGATTAGCGATATGAAATCTGAGGAACAAGGTGAGGGCAGTTGAAGGACAGCGTAGAGGTGAGTGATTGGTGGCCATCTGTATGAGAGACACGGTATGTTAAATAAGAATACGATGAAAATTAACCATCTGCGTTGAAGACGATTTAAATTCAGCCGATATTGGTGGATTTAGGAGCATAAAGTAACAGCCACAGAACGTGCTGTTCTCCACTGAACCTTTCGAAAGGTCAATTATACAAATAATGCTGCGTAAAATATACGTTATGACTGGTTCGTGAGAGTCTATTGCTGGACTGACGTGGCTCATGTACCAATTTCATATTTGGGCGTACTGAAAAGTAATGTCTGCGAATTTTTTTATGTTAAAGCTCAGGAGAACATTTTTTAAAAAAACATACGTTATTAACACTCTATATCTTTATCATTCATGTCTCCATATTTACAGCCCTCTGCCGCCAGGGCGTTCGGAAATGTAGCGTATAACATGATGGTGCGTAACGAAACACTGTCGGTGCGTATGAAACGACGTTCTGGCATCGAGTTACGAATTCCAAAACCTTGTCCACACATGGAGCACCCTCTGCTCCACCTTAACAACGCCGGACAACACAAAAGCGCTTCGACGTTCGCAACAATCCGGCGCCTTACTATCATCGATCATCAGCCTCGAGTCCTGATTTGGCCTCATCCGATTTTCATCAGTTTCCAAAACTCAAATAAATCCTGCGAGAACTTCACTTTGATGGTAATGAAGTGGTGCAAGCAGAGGTGAGGTAGGGGCTCCGTCAACAAAGTCAAACACTCTACAGTGACGGTATCAACAACCTGGTCGCCCTTTGGCGAATATGTGTTCGCCGCCAGGATGACTATGTTGAGAAATAAATATGTAGACATGAAGAATGAAGATGTAGAATGTTAACTGAAACCAGGTTGGAAGGTAGTCAGAGACTGCACAGGATAAGGTTATGATTGTGGATGGGGCCTTAAACAGTTACTGTGAGTTGCACAATCAAACACACAATTTTATTTTTCTAAGAACAACTTATTTACACTTTGCTTTAAAGATCACAATTAAGCAATATGGCTGAGGGCCTAGTTAAAGAAAACTTGAGATGCTTTCTGGGCTGAATGCTCAAAACCACCTCCAAAACAAGAATGGCTGAAGGCCTGGCTTAGATATCAAGAGCAATAAAAATAGAAGGTAAATATTTTTCCTTTCCAAAAAAAAAAAAAAAAAATAAAGAAATGCCTACACTACACGTCTAAATGACAACTATAATTAAAACACATTAATAAACAATTTTTCTAAACAAGAAATTTCTTTTAAACTTACAACACAAAGGCCAAAAGCCTAATTAAAGAAATACTAACTTACTGCACGGCTGAAGGTCACAAATAAATTTGAAACAATGTCTGAAGGCCTGAACAACAAGTCAGACAAACAACCTAAAATAAACCCCTTCCTTCTTATAAAAAAATTTTCCTTTAAAGAATACACACGGCTGAAGGCCTTATTAAAAGGGGTTCGCGTAAATCCTCAACTGAAGGCCACGCATAACACATCGAACAACCAACGGCTTAGGGCCTGGATTACAAACTATTTTAGATTGAACAAATTTAAAAATCAAGCTACAAAATTTCAGTTTAACAAGGCTGAAGGCGTTTATGTAAAATTTAGAAAAAACTGAATTAATACACGGCCGAGGGTCTCGCACAATATTTCAAACTAAAATGAAAATCACAATCAGAAACAAACAAAACAAGTGGTTCTCAGAACTATTCCAAGGGTGGGCCTGAGAAGGTAACTCAAACGTAAGGTGAGGTGAGGTGAGACAGACTGCCAAGCGTTGAAGATAAATAATCTGATGGCAACCCAAACTAGTGATGGCCCAACGACCGACCAACAATTTAATCAATTCTCTTCCGTCCGACCAACGGCACAACAGTGGAAAATATCGGCCGAGGACGAGGATACGAACAGCACTAGGTATTCAGAAATTGGTGCTTAAAAACAGCCAAGGGAACAATATCCAGTCTAAGCAAATATGAGCCAAACAACTTAAAAGGCTGTCAAACTACAGGCGGTTCTGGATAGCATCAACACAACGAGGAAAGGCACACTGCCGGTACGCTAACGACCCTGGCAGGTAGCTGGGGCGTTAACGGCCACAGGGCAGAAAATACCGCTGGTGCACTTCACTGCTAAGCAAAAGTCAGTTTAATAATTAATCACAATATAGGAAGACAGCTGCAAGATTTTGCAGACCCCAACACATCAGACATTGCTGCTAGCCCGGACGGCCCAGGAACCAACAACCCGCAAATGAACGAAGCGATGTCGCAACTTCATAACAGGTTAAGGGGCTCCGGAAAGGCTCAAAATCATGAAAAGTTCAATTTTTACTTTTTTGCGTTTTCTGAATCTGCAGACTATTACCTTTTAATAGATATGTAATTTATTCAATTCCGAAGACTACAACTATTTTTAAATTTTTTTTGAAATGTGTTCTACATGGGCGTGACCCACTGTGGCGCTGTTAAACTGCTGTCAAATGGTGTTATTATTAACGTCCGTGTTCATCAGGTACATTTTAGTGATGTGAGATAAAGTATGTGTTGTGGCTAACCTATTTTCAGAGACTTAGCAGCACCTGAACTGTTGAGAAAGTGTATTGACGGGAAAACTCAAAACCCCAATGAAAGTGTGAATAGTGTCATATGGTCGAGAATCCCCAAGACTGTATTTGTTGGAATCGAAACACTTCACTTTGGTGTGTATGATGCTGTTGCGACTTTCAATGATGGCAGCATTGTAAGGTGCAAGGTATTTAGAAATATGGGAATGAAGATAGGTTCTAACATGGTACGAGCGATGCTTGCTTTAGACAAGGAACGCCTTCTGGCTGCAGACAGGGCTGTAAAGAGTCTAGAAATACAAGCAAGAGTAAACAGGAGGAGGAACAAGAGGAAGCTGCAGGAGGAGTTTGCAGAGGATGAAGATAATCCATCCTATGGACCTGGAATGCACTAAAAAGTTAATCCAATGTTTGTCGCTCGATTCCCAAAACTTTTATTTTCTCATACTAATTACATGTTTTCTAAGGATCTTCCAAACAAATTTGTTTCAAACTTTCAGTAAATGTTACACAGTACCTTCTGCATAATTTAACACAGCCTTTTTCCAAAAAACTGTATATTTTTGAATATATAAATAAAAAATGTTGTGAATTTTCATTACAATTGAAAAAAAATCATCTTTAATAACTGAACTAAAATTTTGTAAAATCCCTGTGTTAAGTTGTAGCCCATATTCCAATAAATAATCTGTAAAAAGTTCAACTTCCTACCTCAAATACTTTGTGAGGAAAGATGTAATTTATAAGCGTTATTTTAACATTGCAGGTATAGGGCGTTCCGGAGACCCTTAACTGATCACTCAACATTAGCGTCCAGGTTTGGGGGCAACGAACTTTGTCGCTCTTGCGGCTAGCGCCTCACGATCTGACAGCACGTGCACGCCGCCAGTGCTCCCAGCCTGGCTCCGCGCCTCGGAGACTTCCTCGCTGCTCTGCCCAACCGACTAACGACCACACACCACCACCACCACCACCAACACCTAGAAATACTAGTGGTCACACCAAAGATAATACTACAGTACTAGGATCGAAAAGTGCTGCTGCTGCCACTCAAGGAGGCAAGTCAACAACTTCGTTACACCAGTAACTAAGGAAGAAACAAGACTCCACTCGATGTGTCAAAATGCCAAAGAACAAACGGCATGAACGCGAGCCACACCCGGCTCATTAATAGCGTTTGTTTTATTTCAAGAGATTTAACAGTTTTTCACATAAAAAAATTCGGAGACAATGTGTTTCAGCACGCTCTCGTATTTTGACTTCATTTGGTTTGGGCTCGATCGATGTCAGGTGACGAGTGCTCGCGTTTACAGCAAGGATCCGCAGTGACTGTGGAGATTAGGATGCCAATTAATAACTCTTTCTGTATAATGACAGAAGTTACATGTAATACTTTGTGTTATGTTCTTGGAGTTGGTGAATCCGGGACGGGAACTTCGCCTGTGAACAGCGTAGCTGATATCCTGTAAGGTCCTTGGGGGCGAACACCCTCACAGCTTAGGGAGTAGGAGGTGGGGCAAACGTTCAAATGGTTCAAATGGCTCTGAGCACTATGGGACTCAACTGCTGAGGTCATTAGTCCCCTAGAACTTAGAACTAGTTAAACCTAACTAACCTAAGGACATCACAAACATCCATGCCCGAGGCAGGATTCGAACCTGCGACCGTAGCGGTCTTGCGGTTCCAGACTGCAGCGCCTTTAACCGCACGGCCACTTCGGCCGGCTGGTCAACCGTGTGCGGCAGAGTGGTAAGTCGGTGCGAGCCATGACATTGTCACTGCGTTAATATGGGAACAAGTAGTGGTCTTCTGCAGTGCAGGCCCGTGTCAAACACCGTGCGCAGAAAGGTAGGCTACGAAACACTTGTTCCTCCACCGACACCGCACTGTGTCATCAAATCTGTCTCAGATCACCGCCTATCCTGCTTTACAGAGCGGGGAAACCTCCGATCTCCACGTTGCGTTCAAGTCCACGCCATGACACCTACCCAGCGTCTTATCGTTGATCCATTGTGGATACGGGACAGCGACCGGTCAGATACGAGGGCTATTCGGAAAGTAGTGACGTTTCCGTCTGACGCCCCTAGGCGCGCGCCGGTCGCGTACATTTTAGTATGTGCGTGCTCGGCAGCTCAGTCGGCATCCATCCGTGACAGCGGGAACACCTCCGCGCGTCTGTTTTTTTCGATATTCGAATTTGAAATGTGCGCTACAATCGAAAATCCCGCCAGTTGCGAGGTGCGGTCTGTGATACGGTTTTTGTTGCAAAAAACCTGAAACCTGTAGAAATTTATCATGAACTGTGCGAAGTGTAGCGAAACAACGTAATGAGTGAAAATATCATCCGGAAAATGTTGCATCCGGTTTAAAAACGGCCGAAGCAACGTTCATGATAAAGAGAAGAGTGGACGCCCGAGTATTGTGACTGACGATCTAGTCGCTAAAATTGATGAAACGATTCGTGAAAACCGTCGCTTCATCAATAACGGAGCTTTCTTTTCCACAAGTTTTACGGACTTTGTTGTTTGAAATTGTCTCTAAAGCTAAGCTACCACAAATTTTGTGCACGATGAGTGCCCAAAATGCTTACAGAGCACCATAAAGAGCAGCGAATGGGGGCGACGTTGACATTTCTGCAGGCCTGCCACACATCATTTCCGGATCGAATAGTAACCGGTGACGAGACTTGGGTGAAACACGTCAATTGCGAGACAAAATTACAGTCCCTGGAGTGGGAGCACACAAGGTCCCCCCCAAACACCAAGCAAATGTCTGCAAACCTTGTCAGCAAGGAAGTTGATGGCGACAGTGTTTTGGCATAGGCAGGGTGCGTTTCTTATTGATTTTCTTGAACGTGGGGCAACCATAAATTCTGTCCGGTACTGTCAAACTTTGCACAGCCTTAGAAGAGCAGTTCAAAAAAAAAAAAAACGCCGAGGAAAGCTGACGTCCTAAATTTTATTTTTGCACCACATTGCGCGACCTCACACGGCAAACTGCACTAAAGAACTCCTTAATTCATTCAAATGGTAAATTTTCCCTCATCCGCCCTACAGCCCCGATGTTGCATCAAGCGACTTGCACTTGTTTCCCGAAATGGAGAACTGGCTCGCAACGCAGCGCTTTGATGACGACGCGGAACTCCAGACGGGCGTGACTCACTGGCTGAAGTCTCAGGCGGCATAATTTTACGACGAAGGTCGTTTAAAGCTTGTCCACCGCTATGATAAGTGCCTCAATGTGTTAAGTGACTATGTGGAAAAGTAGTATGTCAGTCGCTCTTTCAGATCTATATAATAAAATGTATTTCTTGACCGGCCGAGCGGTTCTAGGCGCTACAGTCTGGAACCGCGCGACCGCTACGATCGCAGGTTCGAATCCTGCCTCTGACATGGATGTGTGTGATGTCCTTAGATTAGTTAGGTTTAAGTAGTTCTAAGCCAAAGGGACTGATGACTTCAGATGTTAAGTCCCATAGTGCTCAGAGCCATTTGAACCATTCGCTTGATGTTCCATAATGTGCCCTATCAACTGATTCCTTCTTTTTCTAACGTTGTGCCACATATTCCTCGTCTCCCCAATTCTGTTTATTATTTCCTCATTAGTTACGTAATCTCCCCATATAATCTTCAGCGTTCTTCTGTAGCACGACATTGAAAAAACTGCGATTCCCTTCATGTCCAAACTGTTTATCGTCTATGTTCCACTTTCATACATGGCTAAACTCCAGACGAAAACCTTTAGATAATATTTCCTAACATAAAAATCTACATTCGATTTTGACAAATGTCTCTTCTTCGAAAACTTTTATCTTGCCAGTGATACTGTACGTTTTATATCCTCTCTATCTCGGCCATGAGGGCCACTCACTTTGCTGCCTAAATAGCAAAATACATTTACTACTTTGTCTCATTTCCAAACCTAATTCCCTCAGCATCAACTGATTTAAGTCGTCGTGATGGCTGGGTGTTGTGTGCTGTCCTTAGGTTAGTTAGGTTTAAGTCGTTCTAAGTTCTAGGGGACTGATGACCATAGATGTTAAGTCCCATAGTGCTCAGAGCCATTTTTTTTTATTTAAGTCGACTACATACCATTATCCTTGTTTTTGTTTTGTTGATGTTCATCTTAATTCCTCCTTTTAAGACACTGTCCATATCATTCAACTGCTCTCCAAGTCCTTTGCCGTCTCTGACAGAATTACAATGTCATTGCCAAACATCAAAATTTTTATTCTTTTCCCTGGACTTTAATTCGTACTACAAATTTTATTTGGTTTCCTTTACTGCTTGCTCAAAGTATAGACTGAGTAACATTGGTGATAGGTTGGAAAACTTTCTCACTCTCTCCCCAATCACTGCTTCTGTTTCACGCTCTTTGACTCTGATGACTGCCAGATGATTTCCGTATAAAGTCATAAATAGCCCAGCCTTCTTAGCCTTTCGCTCCACTTACATCACTCCTGCAACCCTCAGAATTTCAAAGACAGTGTTCCAGTCAACACTGCCAAAAGCTTAAGTCTACAAATGCTATTAATGAATGTTTGCCTCTCCTTATGGCATCTGCTAAGATAAATCGTAGTCCGAAATCCAAACTGCTCTCCCCACGAGTACAGCTTCTGCCAACTTTTCCATTCTTCTGTGGAGAATACGTGTTAGTATTTTGCAACCTTGACTTATTAAAATGTTATTCGGTAACATTCGTACGTGTCAACATCTGCTTTCTTTGGAAGTGGAATTATTCTTGGAATCTTACGTGATAAGAAATGATCAGTAGTCCACATAGTGCCGCATTCATTTAGCAACTCACTCCGTCTTCAGGCCACGAGTGGCCTACCGGGATCATCCGACCGCCGTGTCATCCTCAGTGGAGGATGCTGATAGGAGGGGCGTGGGGTCAGCACACCGCTCTCCCGGTCGTTATGATGGTATTCTTGACCGAAGCCGCTACTATTCGGTCGAGTAGCTCCTCAATTGGAATCACGAGGCTGAGCGCACCCCGAAAAATGGCAACAGCGCATGGCGGCTGGATGGTCACCCATCCAAGCGCCGACCACGCCCACAGCGCTTAACTTCGGTGATCTCACGGGAACCGGTGTATCCACTGCGGCAAGGCCGTTGCCCTCATTTAGCAACTATCATTAACTATTTATATTTCTCCCTACTCAGTTAGTTCTTTCTTTTCCGCACCACACGCATGGTAGTGCGTCTGAACAAGGCGTACCCTCGTTCCGGAGTTAAACACTGCCTTTTAGAGACCTAAGAGCCCCGTTACACACACACACACACACACACACACACACACACACACACACACACACACACGCACACGCACGCACACGGTGGCCCACGGAGCAGAGAGAAGTGGAGGAGACGAAAGACAACAGGCAGAGTGGGCGAGCAGCCAAGCAACGCGCGCAGCAGGACGCTTAACAGCTACCAACATAACGAACAAAAATTTCCCCGCGCGGGGGCCCGAAACTTTAGCCCGCGCCGTAAAACGGAAGTGTCGTTGTTATTAAGGCGGGGGCGGTACCCACTAATAACTCGGACGCACACGCGTTATGAAATAATTAAAAAATATACGGCGCTTTCGCGGCGCTCCCCTGCGGCCGTTAGGCCCACAAAAGGGCTGCTTAAAAGCGCGCGCAGGGCCGCCCTGTGCCGCTGTCCCTGTTTATCCTTGCCGGGCGCGCGCCCTGTTGATACTGGCCGCTCCACAGCGCTCCCTGTCCGCTGCCAAAGAACGGCTCTTTTTTTATTCCCTCGTCTCAGCCCCGCAGCTTCTGAATAGAGTGTCGCCAGTCGTTTGTAAGAGTGCTTAAAACAGCACGGCTCATGTCGTGCTACTATGTGCTTTGAAGCAGTAGTACTAACATTTGCATCAAGCACTCCGTTTGGTTTCTTTGCAATAATAGCTGGTGAAGTAACTTAATCAAAATGGGTATTAGCCTTATGAAACACTCTTTGCAGCAATTCTTCAGCGTTATGTGTCGGTCTCGTACTTTCACCCACTAGAATTAACGAAGAGATACGAAGTTACGAACATGAGCCGAACGATGCAACATTCTTTCATTTTCTTTCTAGCAAGTTTTTCGGTGCACGATGTTAACTTCGGAGCGTAACTTAGAGCTTCGTTTGCAAGTAACTAATACGTTTTACTGCATCTTTAGACGAAGTGGTATTATTCGCTATACAGTGAGATGAGATAAGTCATGGGATACCGATATACTCATGCAAAAGAATGAGATGGTAATAGTATTGCGTACTGTAACACCCTAAGAAACCCGAAAAACACTAATAAGACTGTCATGATAATTTAAAGTAGGGAACAGTGTTATCCTGACAGGTACGACAACTTTGACAATAATATAACACCTTAAAGTTTTGATGAACACCAATTTCAATAATTATTGAGTATGTCACGATATAAAGGTAGAAAGAAAGTAAGGTTATTTTTAATTAGCTATCAAACATCTCAGTAATAACTGCAAATCAGTACGACGAAAGTTAAGTCCAAAGTAATATGTTGGTCAGAGATAACATTTATTGACAAAGAGAGTTGTAAACGCCGCGAAAAGGAAATTCAATGCGTTTACAGTGCTCGATCATAGAAATGCTGGTCGCTGGCTAGCTTGCTTGCTATCAAGTCGAGAGAGAGCACACCGTTTGTTATAGTACTACAAACAGAACGCTACGAGATTGTTTCTTTTTTTAAAAAAAGTAATATTGTAAGATAGAGATGCGCGGACTTAGTTCTCAGTTATTCTGACTTGACAACTTGAAGTGAAGTGATATTCTGATAGTGTACGACGAGTTAATGAACTCTAATTATTGGAGATATTATTGTTGGACTCACCCTTCATCAAAGTGAACAGTTACACGAAGAATGGACGTAGTATCGATGACTGCAATACCTGATTAGCCTTGAGTAGGAAACATTAATACGACCACACGAAAATTATACAATTGATCTGATCCGTCGGTGTGCATGTGGTGTGATTATTATAAAGTTGCTACTAAGAAGGAACAATAAAATTGTTCTTCAGTAATGGAAATCTTACGTGTTGGCTCCATCATTAATTGAACTGTGTGATAGTTGATGATCAAAATTAATTAACTGTGAATATTTTAATTGAAAGAGTTACTTGATGAACATTGAGAATTGAAAGGACTGTTTTGCCGAAATACGAGGGCAGTTCAATAAATAAAGCAACACTTTTTTTTTCTCGGCCAATTTTGGTTGAAAAACCGGAAATTTCTTGTGGAATATTTTCAAACATTCCCGCTTCGTTTCGTATAGTTTCATTGACTTCCGACAGGTGGCAGCGCTGTACGGAGCTGTTAAAATGGCGTCTGTAACGGATGTGCGTTGCAAACAATGGGCAGTGATCGAGTTTCTTTTGGCGGAAAACCAGGGCATCTCAGATATTCATAGGCGCTTGCAGAATGTCTACGGTGATCTGGCAGTGGACAAAAGCACGGTGAGTCGTTGGGCAAAGCGTGTGTCACATCGCCGCAAGGTCAAGCAAGACTGTCTGATCTCCCGCGTGCGGGCCGGCCGTGCACAGCTGTGACTCCTGCAATGGCGGAGCGTGCGAACACACTCGTTCGAGATGATCGACGGATCACCATCAAACAACTCAGTGCTCAACTTGACATCTCTGTTGGTAGTGCTGTCACAATTGTTCACCAGTTGGGATATTCAAAGGTTTGTTCCCGCTGGGTCCCTCGTCGTCTAACCGAACACCATAAAGAGCAAAGGAGAACCATCTGTGCGGAATTGCTTGCTCGTCATGTGGCTGAGGGTGACAATTTCTTGTCAAAGATTGTTACAGGCGATGAAACATGGGTTCATCACTTCGAACCTGAAACAAAACGGCAATCACCCACTCCCCTACCAAGAAAAAGTTTAAAGCCATACCCTCAGCCGGTAAAGTCATGGTTACAGTCTTCTGGGACGCTGAAGGAGTTATTCTGTTCAATGTCCTTCCCCATGGTCAAACGATCAACTCTGAAGGGCATTGTGCTACTCTTCAGAAATTGAAGAAACGACTTCAGCGTGTTTGTAGGCACAAAAATCTGAACGAACTTCTCCTTCTTCATGACAACGCAAGACCTCACACAAGTCTTCGCACCTGAGAGGAGCTCACAAAACTTCAGTGGACTGTTCTTCCTCATGCACCCCACAGCCCCGATCTCGCACCGTCGGATTTCCACATGTTTGGCCCAATGAAGGACGCAATCCGTGGGAGGCAATACGCGGATGATGAAGAAGTTATTGATGCAGTACGACGTTGGCTCCGACATCGACCAGTGGAATGGTACCGTGCAGGCATACAGGCCCTCATTTCAAGGTGGCGTAAGGCCGTAGCATTGAATGGAGATTACGTTGAAAAATAGTGTTGTGTAGCTAAAAGATTGGGGAATAACCTGGTGTATTTCAATGCTGAATAAAACAACCCCTGTTGCATTACTTATTGAACTGCCCTCGTAATATCACGACGCACGAAAGCAAGATAGCATTATAGATTATCTTTGGATTTGCGTTGTGCCGTAGTGAACAATTCTGCCTAGCAACGTAACAACTACTGATACTTAACCGCAAATGAATTTTTCCTCGCTTCAGTGGTGTGAAACGACGCCGGTGATGAATGATTCACTCAATACTGCAATAACTAACAAACCGGGCATAGCGAAGGATCATAAAACCATAACAGACAATTAGAGACTGTGATGAATGATTCAATCAATACTGCAATAACTAACTAACCGGGCATAGCGAAGCATCATGAAACCATAACAGACAATTAGAGACTGTGCGGACTCGTAAACGGACTTTCATACTTTACGCGAGCAACAAATTTCTTTAGAGATTTTGAGGTGCTGTTCCACGTTACCTGATGGGGACATACAACCATCACTGCGCGTCGCGTCTCCATTCCACGGACCGAGCTGTAGCAGTAGCGGCTCAACATCAACAGCGTCAATAAAAGGGGAGAGGGGACGTCATAGCACCCAAGGTAAAAAAAGGGTAGTGCGTGGACGGAGCTTTCATCTGCACTCAAGACCTTCATATGAAAAGTTTTCCAAATTTACTTTCGCCGCACAACGTGAATTAACAGACTTTCAACGCGGAATGGTAGTTGAAGCTATATGCATGGGACATTTCGTTTCAGAAATCGTTAGGGAATACAATATACACACATCCAAAGTGTCAAGAGAGTGCCAGGAATAGCAGGTTTCAGGCATCGCCTCTCACCATGTGTAACGCCGGAAATGCATATCCTCCTATTTCCATCTATTGTACTATTATTTTTTTCCTTGTTTTGTTACCTCAAGATATGACATTTCTGTCTCTTTATATATTGTAATTGTTTTACTGTTTGTATATATATATATATATTTATGCACTTATGTCGATGTATACTTGGTTTGTTCGTAAATATTATTTGTATTTTTACGCTGGGTCTTGCCTAGGGAAAACTGCTATCGAACGATTACATCGATAGGTCGTGTGGAGAACGAAAGTGTTTAGGATCTTTGGTATAGTGTTAACTCTGTCGCGTGGAGCGCGGGCAGGGCAGAAGGAGTCTGGCGGGAGTAGCGAGTGGAGGAGGTGTTGTGTGACGCTCCCGCGAGTTGCCGCGCTTTCCGGGTTCAGCAGCATGTAATTGCGCTCGACTTGCGATGATAGTTTCTGACATGGTGTCGCGGACGGGAAGCATTAGCTGGCGGACATCAAGAGCCCGTTTCGCCTGGTGACCGTGTCGAGAAGAAGGCGCGCCAGCATCCAGCTTCTGCAACAGCGACGGCCGACAATGAGTGACTGTCGCCACCTCCTCGATCGACGACTTCAAACCTTCAATCAACCAACAAGGAAGACTAAAAGCACGTAAAGTTTCAGAACTGTATGGCAGACCTCAGCTTTTCAAACTGTTCAAATCACAAAATTACAGCAACGTAGCATGAACCTTTGTTGCTCATTGTCCCAATTGCATTGCCAAGCAGGGTCCCTTCCTTTTCCGAAATGAACCTGAGTGTCGTTGAAATTCAAACGCCAGCATTAAAATAATATAATTCAATTTCACTGCTTTAATTTCAAAGTTCAGTTAAAGTATTCATAGCTGGCTACAATATTTAGATTACACGAGCACAAATTAAGAGTGCGAGTTTTGTTAGCATACTTTAGCTTACCTGTGACTGCAGCTCAGCTTGGTACGTACAAAATTTTACTATTGTTAATTGTTCAGAATCATTTAATTCAAGTTCAAAGTTAAATCTCTTATTTCTAAATTGCGTAGAGTCAAGTTGCTTTTGAAATGATTGTTGAGGTAGTCCAAGACTAACCGTATTTTACTGAATTTCGATGTGCTTCAGAAAGAAAGCTCACTATTAACTTCAGTCACTAAATTAACTTTCGATTTTATTAATTCTTTTGCTAAATGAAGTCAGAGTGTAGCGAGATTTATTACTTCTGACAAACTTTCAGTTTTCACACTACACGTGTCAACCTTCAGTTGCCACTCTTCTAGTGCTAATTATATGTGTAATAACCTTTCTTTTTCAGTTACTATATTAATTGTCCTTAGGACTGGCGACCGTAATTTCCCCCAAATCTCAAATATCTAATTACCGCTAGTTAATTGTTAACGTAACGGCCGCACATTTACTTTCTTTATTAACTTTACCCCTTTTCAAAATTAATTTCCACCAGTTTCACTTGCATTTTTCCTTTCATTTAGATGTAACCCTTTCCTCCCTCTTTACCGACAGATTAACTTCGGTGACGATTGCTTTTCCCAAATTTCCATTAGGTACACGCGGTTTAATTTTTCACTGTCATTAAACACGATAAGTGGGGGGGAGGTTACACATGGACAACGCGCTGGCCTTCATTTAACGACCGAGAGCAGCAACGTCTGCGTAGAGCTGTCGGTGCTAGCAGACAAGCAACACCGCGTGAAACAACCACAGAAATCATTGTGGGGGCGTACGACCATCGCGACCGTTAGGTCAGTGCGGCGAACTTTGTCGTTAATGGGCGATGGCAGCAGACGACCGACGCGAGTGCCTTTGCTGACAGCACGACATCGCCTGCAGCGCATTTTGCGGGTTCTTGACCATATCGTTTGGGCCCTAGACGACTGGAAAACCGTGGCCCGCTCAGGTGAATCCCGATTCCAGTTGGTAGCAACTGATGGCAGAGTTCGAGTGTGGTGCAGATTGCACGAAGCCATGGACCTAAGTTGTCGACAAGTCGCTGTGCAGGTTGTTGATGGCTCCATCAGGGAGTGTGCGATGTTTACGTGGAATGGACCGTGTCCTGAGGTCGAACTGAATCGATCATTGACTAGGAATGATTTTTTCGGTTACTTGGAGAACATTTGCAGCCATTCATGGACTTCATGTTCCCATATAAGGATGGAATTTTTATCGACGCTAATGCGCCATTTCACAGATCCACAGTTGTCCGCAACTGGCTGAAGAATACTGTGGACAATTCGAGCAAATGAATTGTCTACACAGATTGCCCAACATGACTGCCGTGGAAAATTTATAGGACGTAACAGAGGTCAGTTCGTGCCCAAAATCCTCCATTTTTACAGTTATGGACGGCTACAAAGGCAGCATGGCTCAATATTTTTCTACGGTCGCAGGTTCGAATCCTGCTTCGGGCATGGATGTGTTTGATGTCCTTAGGTTAGTTAGGTTTAAGCAGTTCTAAGTTATAGGGGACTGATGACCTCAGATGTTAAGTCCCATAGTGCTTACAGCCATTTGAACCATTCCTGAGCTCAGTATTTCTTGCAGGGGAGTTCCAAAGACTTGTTGAGTCCATGCTGCGTCGAGTTGCTACATTATGTCGGACAAAAGAAGGGCCGACCCAATATTAGGAGGAATCCCTTGGCTTTTGTCACCTCAGCGACTTGTAGGCTATGACTATATCCAGCCCAAGTAATAATAATGGGGATCTTGAACTACAACAGCAATACGTTCAGGTTGTGCTGGACTAAGCAATTTCGTGTTGTAACAGACAAAAAAGTCTCTATGGTATTTTTTTATTTAACAAGTGAAGATAGAGAAGTACGGATATCAATGAGATGAAAATAAAACGAAATAGCCATAGAAAAGCTAGACACAATGAAAAAACAATCAGCGATGCAACTGAGAAATACGAGGGTTGTCCAGAAAGTAAGTTCCTCTCGGTCGCGAAATGGAAACCACAGTGAAAACTAGAAATGTATTATTTGCAGCAGTTAGGTACACCTTCCACCTGCTTGTATACATAGTCGCCGCACCAACTTCGAGTTTTGTCGCAGTGTAGTATCAGCTTTACAATGTTCTCGTCATAGAAAGCAGCTGCCTATGCTTTCAGCCAGTTATCTGCACTGGTCTGCAGTTCGTTGTCCGTGGAAAATTTTTGTCTTCATAGCCAGCTGTTCTTGTGAGCAGAGATGAGACTCAGGGGGTGCCAATTACGGAATGTATTGTGGGTGATCAAACACGTCTCATCGAAAACGCTGCAGGAGCGTCTTCATTGCCCCTGCAGTGTGCGGCCGAGAATTGGCATGAAGAAGGAACTGCTCGACAGTTGTGTTACGTGGGCTGCATGACACAGGCGAAATCTTTAACCAGCCCCTCGCACTTGGCGGGAGACGCTATTCCCTACACATATTTACGTGCTCACTGTTCAAAAAAATGGCTCTGAGCACTATGGGACGTAACTGTTGAGGTCATCAGCCCCCTAGAACTTAGAACTACTGAAACCTAACTAACCTAAGGACATCACACACGTCCAAGCCCGAGGCACCTGCGGTCGCGTGGTTCCAGACTGAAGCGCCTAGAACCGCACCGCCACACCGGCCGGCTGCTCACTGTTCACTCAAAACTGAAAAGAGCGATGCGAGACGATCGATGGGATACTAGAGACACTGTCCAACACATCTGTGCAAAGCGTTACCGTCTTTTCCTAGTGGTTTCCCTTTCGCGACCGATCGGAACTTACTTTCTGGACAAACCTCGTATTCAATTTCGAGAAATACATTAGGTGAGAGACTAATTTTTACAGGACAAGAATGATGTGAGCACGAAACCTGCCTTAGAAAATAAGTTTTGTTCCGAAAACATTTAGTGGTGAACAGGAAACGATCATATGAAAAATCTCGTTCAGTAAAGGTCAGCTCTTAAATATATTGAGCTAATATGCTATCGGTCTAATACGACAAAAATGAAAGCGGGTGAAGATTTTTACTACGCTTTTATCAAGACATTAAGCCTTTAGGGCGAAGGTGCTGGATTCACGAGTTTGCAGATGCAGCTACAAAGAACAGCTAGGCGTATCTTTTGACAAACTAGGTGAGCTGATTGACAAGCTCAGCTTTATAAGTATTTTCGATCAAATAAAAATGTACTTTGGAACAAACGCGACTTTTCTAGCATTATAATTTCAAGCGTGATACAACGCTCAAAAAATTTAAACGACCGAAATGCATAGGGTGAAAAAAAATGTTTTAAGATCAGTGAATTTATATTCTTATGACACAGAGATTTATAATGCTACTAAAAAAACCTATCACATTTTTATCGAGAAAAATGTTACAGTACAATCTTCAGAAAACATCATTTCAAGAAACCTTACGTGTCTGACACTATCTGAAGATTCTCTGATGTGTAGGCTGCTCGCCCGGCAGTCCTGCAACCCGTCTTACAAACGTGGTATACTTGCTGCCTAACACTCAGGGGGTTAATTCAGCAGTCAACTTCAATGAAATACGCTGACTAGGTCACCATGCAGAAGTGCAAGCGCCTCTAGAGGTTATGCACCGCACGGACCTTCCACGGGCCATATAATTCCTATATACCCTGTGCACTTTGTGCTGTGCAATGTACTGCCGAGCTCTGGGCCACTCAGTCGCATGTCTGCAGCGCCTCGTTCGGAATCTGCGCTATTATTTGACGCCGTGCCGCTCGCCAGCCACTACCAACCAAGTAAGCAGTCAGTGACTGTAAGCATGATCACCAAGTCTTGGCTTCTGTTTGGGCAGTTCCCGGGATTTACATACCAGCTGTCGACCTTACCTTCGTAGATTGTTCTACGAAGTGAGCCTTGGTTGGACTGCATCTTGTTTTGCGACCAAGTGAATACCAGACTTTCACTGCTTCATCATTAAAGCCTTCATGCTAAGTTTGGACTAGTGCTAATCACAAAATATTGTAGTGAGAAATTTTTCAATGAAGAAAAGGTTATTGTTCATGCATTTATCAGTAAAACTGTTCTGCATTGGCATGTTCTCATAGCACCACAATCGGTGGAAGACATGTCAGTTCCTTTGTGTAGGGGGGCTTGTAAGAAAATTTCGATAGTTCCTTGCCATGTGGTGGGATTGTAGTAAATTTCCTGTTCTCACTCCACCAATGATTAGAATGGGAAGAATGTTCACCTTTGCACAGGCCCGGCCGAACAGCGCGCCACGAACGGGGGTTCCAGGTGGACGCCGCTAGACAGAAATATTCACCTTGTCAGACGTCAAGCAGTTCGCTGACAATGTTGGTTGCGTTAAATAAGATTTACGTTCTGTATGAAGAATACTACTAGGTCTCTGCACGAGTCAAAAAAAAAAAGAAGTGCGGAAGCCACACAGTTCAGTGTCTTACTTTTCGTATGGTTTAAAGACCATGCAGAGTGCTTAATATGTCACGCCCTACTATGAACTGGAAAAATGCGTTATTACAACACCAGCCTGAAGAACAGTATGATGCACTTGCCTTCTGACAGACGACAGAGAAAACTAGTTGAACTGATGGTGGTCATTACAGAAAAAAAATTGTGTTAATGTTAAGCAGATTGGTGGCAAAGACTTTTATGGCTGACACCACCAATTATTTGAATTTATTTAGGGTATTAATGCAAGGGGAGAATCATTTGATAATACAGATGGCGGATAAGACTGATGCTATCAAACAGAAAGTAATCCGGTGGAAAAAAATCAGTTCATGACATGAAAATCTCCTGTACCTCAAGGCAGTAATTTGTGGCCAAGAAATGACTGACTACGCTCCAATAATCGAAACTTCTCATCATCTCAAAGAGATTCCAAGATATTCGAACTGTTTATCCGATCCAGGAATCCAGAAGACTGTTATAAAATATTCCCCAAGAGTAATACCCTCAACTGCACAGACAAGCTACCTAAGTCATCTCAATGTTTGGTTCAAGACGTGTGCGAATTTTTCTTCTGTATGAACTTGACAAAGTCCCACCAACGTTAGAATTTAACATACTTTAATCTGCATAATTCCATTTGTTTGACAGTATTACGAATCATAAGGTCAGATATATTAAATATTCTAAAATCAAAATCTATATAAATGTATAAACATCATAACATATCGTCGAATACCTGTATATAAAGGTTTTTTTAGCTCTACTCACGGTGTTATCGCTGTCTAATGTATTTCTTTAGTACAGTAATAAAAATTATTGCTTTGTCAAAAAAGTAAATAGTAAAAAATTAGCAACACTCTTCCATTTTGTAAGTGTTTGCATGAAAAAACAATAATATGCGAGTTGTAAGCCCGCCCTGATGCAAAACACTTTTGTTATTTGTTTATTTATTCCCCAAACTAGTTTCGGCGACAAATATCGCCATCATCAGTGGGTTCTTTAGGTCTAAAACTAAAACAGCTTAGTTATAAAACACTTTCAAGCATTATTACATGTGTACTGATTTTTTTTTAATATTGTTTTCGGTGAATACTTCGATGATACCTTATTTATTATATATTAAAGCATGATCTTACGATTGGTGTCGCTGTTCGCGGCATAATTTCTGTTTATTTCTGTTGCCTTTTATCTCGGTTCACGTCACGCCATAAAAGTATAAACATATCTGCAAGCCGACCAATGAACGTGATTACACGAGTGACGAAGTAACAGCCTAGTACACACCAAAACTGTATCCACAACACTACTGCAATCCTAATTGTGTAACGCTGACGTACGTAATTTCACGTTTTACTATTTGTTTACTATGAGCCGCTCACACAGTTGCAGATGACACGATGTGCGCCGAGAAAAACAGCAACTGAAAAAACTTGGAAAATATGCAGTAAGCAACGACATCAATCTTAAAATCATACTGTAATATATAACAAACAATGGGGTTACGAATGTATTCACAGAAAATAATGTTTAAAATACAAATACTATGCATGTAGTAATATTGTACTGTGTTTTGCAGCTGTGCTATTTTCTCCATGTTTTATATTTAAAGAATCAGATGATGATGATGATATTTGTGGCTGAAACTAGTTTGCGGAATGAATATATAAATAAATAACAATTGTGGTTTGCATTAAGGAGGACTCACAGTTCCCGTTTAATTGTTTTAAAAAGTAAACACCAGTGATAAAATCCTATTCACGTTATAAAAAGAGTGCTGTAGTTACAGCCTCTTGGAGGTAGTCATACCGTGTTGGAAACACGCCTTCCTAAGTTTCCCACGCGTTCAGCATTTGGCGTACAGCCGTCTCACTGACACCTGCTAGGAATAGTGTACTGGCGGGGGAAGCCGGAGTGCTCCAGGAGTTTTAAGGAACCATTTGCACTCGAGCGCAGACGATATTTAATTTACTTAACTTAGCTTATATGTATCGATTTCTTAGGACAAGAGAAAGCAAAATAAAGGAATTAACACCGCTCTCTTGTCGGAGCCAGTAGGCATCTACACTCTTATGTCATTCGTCGTCCTAGAAGGACGAAATATTTTGTGTGGCTCCACAGCTAGCCATATTGATACTTATTTGTGAATTATCTGTAATTATTTACCTATAGTTTTACGTGAGTGTCATTCATATCGTAATGTATATGTTGTAATGAATATATGTTTTATTTAATCGTATGCTTTTCTCTACTTTAGTAGTTTTAGTCACCCCATTGTCATGATTGAAGCTGAGGTCAGATATCAGACTTTGTCTAGAAAAAAAATATACACTCCTGGAAATTGAAATAAGAACACCGTGAATTCATTGTCCCAGGAAGGGGAAACTTTATTGACACATTCCTGGGGTCAGATACATCACATGATCACACTGACAGAACCACAGGCACATAGACACAGGCAACAGAGCATGCACAATGTCGGCACTAGTACAGTGTATATCCACCTTTCGCAGCAATGCAGGCTGCTATTCTCCCATGGAGACGATCGTAGAGATGCTGGATGTAGTCCTGTGGAACGGCTTGCCATGCCATTTCCACCTGGCGCCTCAGTTGGACCAGCGTTCGTGCTGGACGTGCAGACCGCGTGAGACGACGCTTCATCCAGTCCCAAACATGCTCAATGGGGGACAGATCCGGAGATCTTGCTGGCCAGGGTAGTTGACTTACACCTTCTAGAGCACGTTGGGTGGCACGGGATACATGCGGACGTGCATTGTCCTGTTGGAACAGCAAGTTCCCTTGCCGGTCTAGGAATGGTAGAACGATGGGTTCGATGACGGTTTGGATGTACCGTGCACTATTCAGTGTCCCCTCGACGATCACCAGTGGTGTACGGCCAGTGTAGGAGATCGCTCCCCACACCATGATGCCGGGTGTTGGCCCTGTGTGCCTCGGTCGTATGCAGTCCTGATTGTGGCGCTCACCTGCACGGCGCCAAACACGCATACGACCATCATTGGCACCAAGGCAGAAGCGACTCTCATCGCTGAAGACGACACGTCTCCATTCGTCCCTCCATTCACGCCTGTCGCGACACCACTGGAGGCGGGCTGCACGATGTTGGGACGTGAGCGGAAGACGGCCTAACGGTGTGCGGGACCGTAGCCCAGCTTCATGGAGACGGTTGCGAATGGTCCTCGCCGATACCCCAGGAGCAACAGTGTCCCTAATTTGCTGGGAAGTGGCGGTGCGGTCCCCTACGGCACTGCGTAGGATCCTACGGTCTTGGCGTGCATCCGTGCGTCGCTGCGGTCCGGTCCCAGGTCGACGGGCACGTGCACCTTCCGCCGACCACTGGCGACAACATCGATGTACTGTGGAGACCTCACGCCCCACGTGTTGAGCAATTCGGCGGTACGTCCACCCGGCCTCTCGCATGCCCACTATACGCCCTCGCTCAAAGTCCGTCAACTGCACATACGGTTCACGTCCACGCTGTCGCGGCATGCTACCAGTGCTAAAGACTGCGATGGAGCTCCGTATGCCACGGCAAACTGGCTGACACTGACGGCGGCGGTGCACAAATGCTGCGCAGCTAGCGCCATTCGACGGCCAACACCGCTGTTCCTGGTGTGTCCGCTGTGCCGTGCGTGTGATCATTGCTTGTACAGCCCTCTCGCAGTGTCCGGAGCAAGTATGGTGGGTCTGACACACCGGTGTCAATGTGTTCTTTTTTCCATTTCCAGGAGTGTATAATGAGCCCTGGCTACGTTCCGTAAATCTCAAGCTCAATAAATTCACGGCGTAAATTTTAATCTCTCAATTACCTATCCAAAGAACAAATAATAATAATAATTATTATTATTACAATTTATCATTATTATTATTATTATATTATTATTATTTTATTTTTATTTGTTAAAGAGTGTAAATCTTGGACAGGCCTACTGCAGGGCAAAATATTGGAAACACTCTAATGCATATTACAGGGAGAACCAGAGCATACCTGTGTGAAAAATTCTCGAGTTAAGAAGTAGATGTAAGTGGAAAGATCGTTTTCCCACTATTGCGGAAGGCAGTAGATACTGTAATATTTTACTGGTGAATAAAGATACGATCATAAGATCTTTGGAAATAAATGTGTTACTATTAAGTAGCTCTAGGGTTCTAGAGGGTGACTGCACGACATCTACAAGACATATAGACCAATGACACGTGTCAGCAGACACGGCATCTCACGAAATGACGATCCGTACTGCTCGCTGTAGCGTAGTTTTAGAGTGCATCACTAAGGCGAGGCATGTTAGAATATTAAGAGAAATGACCTGCTCCATGTTGTCACACTGAAGTAATACACAACTGCACTTAACAAGCCAATTAACAGATTTCCAAGCAGGCTGTTGCTGTTGCACCAACAGCAATGACACCAATGAAATATGCGCATATACAGACGTTTGCCGTACCACAAACGGTACCCATGCTGAGGATCAGTAATATGAGCTAAAATTTGGAGAGGTGTTCTGCCAATTGATGTCTGTCTGCCTGTCATTCTTGTAGTTTTCACACAGCCATCTTCTGCCACCCCAGCGGTACTTATGAATAGCCCAGTATGCGACTGAATCGAAGAATTTTTGAGTAATGTAATTTTGTGAGTAATACTAAGTGGTAAAATATGTTACAGAAACGAAAGTAACCACGGGTGCAGCCCAAAGAAATACAGTGGGATAAATAATGTTCCTAGGAATATCAGACAATGAAACATACGGGAATAATAGCAACATCAGAGTGCTCTGTGGTAGCGCTGTTGTCTGGAGGACAGTATCGTGGTATAAAATGCATATTTTAACTATCAGCTGTTATTTTAAACCCAAATTCTTTAAAAGCAAACATCCAAATATTGCTCTGTATACATTTAGTATTTGGATGTTTGCTCTTGAAGTCCTGTGTCACATATTTACATTCATTGCACGCACTACACCTTTTTAAATAATGTCTGATGCAATATAGGGGCTTAAATCATTTTAACCCTTCATCTGTGAAGATGGTAGCCGGCCACGGTGACCGAGCGGTTCTAGGCGCTTCAGTCTGGAACCGCGCGGGCATGGATGTGTGTGATGTCCTTAGGTTAGTTAGGTTTAAGTAGTTCTAAGTTCTAGGGGACTGATGACCTCAGATGTTAAATCCCATAGTACTCAGAACCATTTTTTGTGTGGATGGTACAAAACTGAAACCGGTAAAATTTATGTTTAAAATAACAACAGCTGATGGTTCAAATGCGCATTTCATACATTACTTAACGGCTGTTGGCAGTCATCTTCCAGAAAGTATCGTAATTGGAAGGCCATAATGAAACGAATACCGGCGCGTGTTACAGTTAATAGTGAAGTGCATACTGCGTTCATGGATCATAACGGAGAATTTGACCACGTAGACAGGATGACATAGTAAAAATTCAGAAGATGAAAATGGCTCTGAGCACTATGGGACTTAACTTCTGAGGTCATCGGTCTCCTAGAACTTAGAACTACTTAAACCTAACTAACCTAAGGACATCACACACATCCATGCCCGAGGCAAGATTCGAACCTGCGACCGTAGCAGTCGCGCGGCTCCAGACTGTAGCGCATAAAACCGCT
Organism: Schistocerca piceifrons; assembly: GCF_021461385.2. Classification (NCBI taxonomy): domain Eukaryota; kingdom Metazoa; phylum Arthropoda; class Insecta; order Orthoptera; family Acrididae; genus Schistocerca; species Schistocerca piceifrons. The sequence goes on from NC_060147.1 coordinate 55,083,330, forward strand.
CGGCCTTATCGGCCGGCCTCAGAAGACGAAACACCTAGTCAAACGGCATAATTCATTTTTAAATTATACAGAGAAAGTAAGAACATATGAAGTTAGGAGCTATTCTGTTGTTGAGTTCGACGAGAATACATCTTATCACCACTTCCACTTATTTAGTCCAGTTTTAAGACAGTGGGGAGTAACAGTTGTGAAAAAGATTTTGTGCCCAACACCATCCGATCTTCCCCTAACAGTGGTAGGCAAAGTATTCTCCTCCGCGTACCGTAATCTTGGTTGCAGTGAAGAGACGTAGATATATTTCGCAATACGTCGTTTCGTTACACAGCTTTATAACGCTTACAGGAGAAAACCGCTCTAGTGCGGAGAGCAATTTAAATTCGTAGCGTAGTCAACAGAGCCCCAGAGATTAAACAGATCCACCAGACGGAAATGTAAAATGCTCTGCCCCCGCCTCCTGCTGTACCGACAAGCGTTTATCCAGGTCTTCTGCACTTCCACCTGACGATCCCTGTTAAATATCTCTCTGTTCTTCTTCCTCTTCCTTTCTATTTATCCCTGCCTCACCCCTCTAACTCTCTCTCTCCCTCTATCTCTCTCTCTGACGAAATCTCATTTCTCGAGTAACACCAATTTAAAAACTCTCGGCCGTAGAGCGCCGCTGCACACGGGGATTCCCCGTCCTCCCGGTGAAAACAACAAAGAGATGCTGTAGGGGAGGAGAGGGGGCAGGGACGGCCAATTAGAAGCCGCCGGTGCACAAAGGCCGGGAATGACCAGTCGGTTCTGGCTCCAGGTTGAAGACCTGCAGACGGAAAACAGAGGTGGAGGGGGCATGGGGGGGGCGGGGCGGTGGTAGAAAAGGCTCCGCGGGCCAATCCCGCGCAAGATGTCAGCCGCCCCCCGGGCTCCAGCGCTGCGCCTCGCCTTGTGCTCGGCGGGCCCTAATTAATTAGTTAATTAAATCCGCACCAGCTGGCGCTGCGGTCGGCATTATTGCTCCGTGCGGCGAATTGCACACCCGAGGATTGCACTCGCGGGATCCTGAGGGCGGGATCCGCGATCTCCAGGGCGAAAGGGCTGTCCGCACAAGCCCTTAAGGGCAGGAGGCCACGACCTAAAGGGCAGGAGGGTCGTCCGCAGTGTCGCGACGGTGATTCCTCTGAAGACCAGTTCGCACCGTAGCGAACACATACACGTACGAGCATCAGCGAACGCAGAGTCTCTTCGGTGCGAACGGTAGTGCGAACTGCGAGCGAAACAGCATTCGGTAGTGCTCGGTTCGTATTCACTAGCGCTAGCTCGTGTTCTGCTGTGTATTCGGTTTCTCAGCAGAACATCAAAGGAACGTCGCGGACTCGTGATATTGTGGTACACTACCTGTACATGTAAAAAACTTAAGATTGATTGGTAACCTAAATAAACTAGCATGTTACGAGGTCCCCACCATAGACTAGCCATAGTAGGGACGCAATACGTTGGTCGGCAGCCCCCAACTACTGATCGTTGAAAGTCGGTACTATTCGGAATACTTTCAGATTGCTGCCACCCTCAGTGACCTCAAAGCTGCGTCACTTCTGTTTCCTGACAAAGTGGTTGTGTGTTGCCTATACCTACTTAATAATAGAGTAATTATACTTACGAGGGTAGTCCCAAAAGTATGGTGTCCAATTTTTTTTATAGTTACGTTGACCTGTTGATTTCTACAAAGGTTTACATCAGTTAACAGCTTGAACAGTAGGCTTTTTTCGACATAATCACCATTTCTGTCGATGCATTTTTGTAGACGCTGTTGCCCATGTCATATCAGCTCGCCGCCATGCTGTTCAGAAAGTTATGAAACTCTTCTTTCACCTCATCGTCGGAGCTGAATCGCTGAGATCACAATTAACGCTGACAGGTACTGTGAAATTGTGAAAAACTCAAACGGGCAATTCAGAACCGGAGAAGAGGAATGTTGAGCAAGGGCGTACACATTCTCCATGACAACGTTCGCCCACACATCATTCGGCAAACCGTTGCTCTCCTGCAACAGTTTCAGTGGAACATAATCACCTACCCACCCTACAGTCCTGACTTGGCGCCCAGTGAGTATCACCGGTTCCCAAGGTTAAAAGAACATTTGGCCGGAAAACGATTCAGCTCCGACGACGAGGTGAAAGAAGAGATTCATAACTTTCTGAAGAGCATGGCGGCAAGTTGGTATGACATGGGCATACAAAAACTGCCACAGCGTCTACAAAAATGCATCGACAGAAATGGTGATTATGTCGAAAACTAGCTAAATGTCCAAGCTGTAAACTGATGTAAACCACTGTAGAAGTAAACAGGTCTACGTAACTATAAAAAAAGGAGACTTTACTTTTGGGACTACTCTCGTATATTTAAACGCATTATGCAACATGAGAGACAGCAAAATTTTTGAATGCCTTTTTTCTTCTACTCACTGCACTGTATCACAACAGATTTAATTTAGTTCTATATTCCTTACAACAAATACGTACCACGTTTCAAGATGACGACCTCCCTAATGCCCATTCACGAATCCATGTTACTTCCATTTGAAATTTACAGTATATCATAGCCAGAATGAGATTTTCACTCTGTAGCGGAGTGTGCGCTGATATGAAACTTCCTGGCAGATTAAAACTGTGTGCCCGACCGAGACTCGAACTCGGGACATTTGCCTTTCGCGGGCAAGTGCTCTACCAACTGGCAGAAGTAAAGCTGTGAGTTCCGGGCGTGAGTCGTGCTTCGGTAGCTCAGTTGGTAGAGCACTTGCACGCGAAAGGCAAAGGTCCCGAGTTCGAGTCTCGGTCGGGCACACAGTTTTAATCTGCCAGGAAGTTTTATATCATAGCATTTATCGGTACGAGTCGGTCAGATCAGTTAGTAGTCAGTACTGGAAAACAAACAAAAAATTCCCCCTGTCACATCCTCTAATCCGAAAGTGGCCGCCCTACTTAACCCTCTGATCCTAAGGAAAGCGGCAAATATTACTTAACTAACTACGGAATTCGCCAACGTTGCTGTTTGTTGCAGAGTAGGAAAACTACTCTCTAAGAAAGCTGTTGACGATTCTTGAGAAGCTTGTCACTTGATAGATGCGTATTATTATGAAATAGGCTGACAACTGCGGGCCGCATCGATTCTTGTATCGCGGTGCGGGCAGCATTTTGACGATAATTGATTTACGCTGAGCCGGCAGCTGTGGCTGAGCGGTTCTATGCGCTTCAGTCTGGCACCGCGCTGCTGCTACGGTCGCAGGTTGTATTCTAGACTCGGGCATGGATTTGTGTGATGTCCTTAGATTAGTTAGGCTTAAGTAGTTCTAACTTCTAGGGGACTGATGACCACAGATGTTAAGTCCCATAGTGCTTCGAGCCATTTGAACCATTTTTTTATTTACGCTGCTGTTGTTGGCACGAGTTGCATGAGCGATGGTGTAGTCTCTAGAGGACGTAATGTTGGTGAGAGAAGAATGCAAACATGATAGATGCTTGCGGGATGCGAGAGATCCACACCGCAAAAAGTGAAGAAGAAGAAGAAGAAGAAGAAATTCAGACAGCTGTAGAAGCACCGAAATAGGGCTTGAGAAAGACGGTAAAATCATTCATTGCTTCCATCATGTGGGAATGGAATGAATACACAAAAGCTCTGATTTTTTTAATTGAAAAAGAACAGCACAATTAATTCCACTGAAAGTAAACAAGTACTAGTAGGTACCCAATGGGACGTTTAAAGTTAAAAATATGCTAAAGATCTGGTAATTTTCATTCCTTGGGTTCATGGTAGCTGTAATTAACTAGCTGATGCCTCCTTTTTTTTGACGAGCAATGCTCTTCTAATAAACTTTACAAGATGTACCAGCAGGAATGGTAAATATTCAACGATATGACAGGAATGATATTTCGAAACAGTTCCACTGTTACCTTAACTTTGGAGACATATTGAGCCGTAATTAATCAATACATTATTAAAGAAGTATTGCCACAGTCAAGACAACATATATAACAAATAAACCATACATACAGAAGGTATACAGGGAAGGAATGTCACATACCTAAGGATGTCTCTGTAAGGATTGCTGTTTGTTGCTCAGCAGGAAAATTACACTCTTAGAGAGCTGTTGACGATTCTGGAGAAGCTTGTCAGTTGCTAGATGCGTATTATTACGAAATACGGCTGACAATTGCGGCCCGCATCGATACTTGGATCGGGGTGCGGGCCGCATTTTGACGATAACTGATTTACGCTGAGCCGGCCGCTATGGCAGAGCGATTCTAGGCGCTTCATTCCGGAACCACGTTGCTGCTACGGTCGCAGGTTCGAATCTTGCCTCGGGCATGGATGTGTGTGTTGTTCTTACGTTAGTTCGAGTTGCATGAGCGGTGGTGGAGTCTCTAGAGGACGTAATGTTGATGAGAGAAGAATGTAGACATCATAGATGCTTGCGGGATCTAAGAGATCTACACCATAAATGCTGAAGAAGAAGACATTTAGACAGCTGTCGAAGGACTTGAGAAAGGCAATAAAATGATTGCTTGTTTACATCAGATGGGAATGGAATGAATACACAAAAGCTCTGATTTTTTTTATTAAAAAGGAACAGCACAATTAATTCCATTGAAAGTAAGCAAGTACTAGTAGGTATCTATTGGCAGGATTAAAGTTAAAAATATTTGAGGGCTAAAACTTAAATAGTGGCAACTATTTATTCACAACCGATACAAAAGAGTTACGTGTTTGCACCTGTTACTGTCCTTCAAATTAGTCGCCGGCGTTGTGTAGAACCCGTTGCCAGAGATGTGGAAGGCGTAGTATGCCGTTAGCAGAACCTGTTCTGTTTATGGTGCGAATAGAGCGGTCTGCAGTCTGTCTAATCTCTGGAACAGTTCTGAAGCGAATGCCACCGTCAGTGGCCAGTATTACTGTTCATTTTTGGTACATCACCTGGGACCAGCTTTGCGAAAGAAGCGGCGACACTTTCTGCGCAACCCACCAAACGTTTTGCTCGAGCTGTGGTTGCTCTGTTCGGTCGATGGGACTGGGAAGTACTGTATCATCCACCATACTCCCCGGACTTAAGTCCCTGTGACTTTGATTTGATTCCAAAGATGAAGGAACCAGTTCGTGGCAATCGCTTCATAACTGTTCCAGAGATTCGATAGGCAGCAGACCGCTCCATTCGCACTATCAACAGAACAGGCTCTGCTAACGGTATGCTCCGCCTTCCACATCGCTGGCAACGGGTTCAACACAACGCTGCTGACTATTTTGAAGGACAGTAACAGGTGCAAACATGTAACTATTTTGTATCGGCTGTGAATGAATAGTTGCCACTATTTAAGTTCCAACCCTCGTACTAAAGATCTGGTAATTTTCATTCCTTGGGTTCATGATAGCTGTAGTTAACTTGCTGATGCATCGTTTTTGGGCGAGCAATGCTGTCTCTCCTCTAATAAACTTTACAGGATGTACCAGCAGGAATGGTCAATATTCAGCGATATGACAGGAACGATGTTTCGAAACAGTCTCTACTGTTACCTTAAATTCGGAGACATATTGTAACGTAATTAATCAATATATCATTAATAAAGTATTGCCACAGGGAAGACAACATATATAACAAGTAAACCATACATACAGAAGGTATAAAGGGAGGAACTGTCACATACCCAAGGATGACAAAGGCTCTGCCTTAGGTAAGGCCGGTGGCAAACTTCAGTTTGTTAGATGGATACTTGGTAAATGCAGACAGTCTATAAACGAAACTGATTACAGAACAGTCATGCATAAAATTTTATAATTCTGCTGGAGTGTTCCGACCCCTATGAAATATGTCCAACGGCAAATACCGAACGTAAACAAAGGAGGAGAGTCACGGTGCTCACAGATGTCTAACTCAAGAGAGGGCATCAGTGCAAATCTGAAGAACCTCAGGTGACAGACTCTTGACTATCGACATGAACTATCCCTCGAAGGCTTAGTTAACAAGCTTTCAGGAACTGCAGAATCTAGGAATGTACTACATCCCGTACATATCACTGCAGTAGGGACTGAGAAAAGTAGATTAGTCTAACTACTCTCTCCACCAAGGCATTTAACCTTCCTAGTACCATGGAGTCATTAAGTTTGTTGCAGACACAAATCGCCATCGTTTTCTAAACTTTTATTTCCAAAATATATAACTTCCTCCCACTGGGTCAATTGTATCCAATGCTTTCTTGTTCACTTTTATATTTACAACACATTAAAATTTATTTGTGATTTTTCCACTGATTACCACTGAGGGTCAACATGGCTCCCATTTAAATTGTTTTTTTTTTTCTTGAACGTAAGATTTACGAAAATTGAATAATGAATTTAACGTTGAACATAGAGATAGACAAAGCAACTGCAACAATGAAAATATTTCCTGCATATTTTTGTTCTCATTGTTAGCGTTTCTTGTCTCACGTGGTGTTGTGCTCTTCGTAGTACCACTGGGTTCAATATGAGTCCATAAGCACATACGGGAATTCTACCTCCCTTATTTTCAAAATATATGTCTTTCTTCGTCTGAGTCAACTGTATGCCATGCTGTTTCGTTCAGTTTTGTATTGACAACACATTAAAAATTATTCATGGGTTTTTGCACTGAAAACCAGGGGCTGAATATGACCTCCATTAAATTCGTTTTGTTTCTTGAATGTAATTTCAATGAAAATAGAAGTTCGACTGTTACATTGACCTACTGTATTCTATGTTTTAATGTCAGTTCATTAAAATACTGCCAATATATCGTGTGTAAATAACTTGGGGTCTTTGTGCCGCCCCGCGTCCTCTCCCCTCCCTTCCCCCCACCCTGGTACTGAGAGGAACAAAACAATCCTGGCAGTGGGAGTGTTAAGCAGTCATTCTTGTAATGAAGGGGTTCGTACTCGTCCAGCATAACAGCAATGTGCTGCGGGTGGCCTAAGGCGTAAGTCGCAGGGGCTTCTAAGGCGGTCCACTGCAGTTCCGAGCTTACGCCTTGCCCACAGGTGGCAGCGACGTCGCTAGAAAAGGCAGTTAGTGCGGACCGACTCGCTTCCGCAGGTTCAAGCGCTGGAAAATAGGTCCCACCGTACGCTGGGAATTCAACAGTATTCAGGTCGGCGCGCGGTTACGCTGGTCAGTTCTCCACGATCTCTCCGGGCCTTACTCCGATTGCTGGTGCGATTCCTCAATCAGAAACTCTCCTGGTATACTGTTGCCCGACGCCAGCCTACTCGCCTGGAGTCTCCGTCTCTGATGCCGTGTGGAGACGCCAGCAGTCGCCCGTAAGCTACGCGGAGACTCGGCAACTGCAGCGCGGAGCTCTGGGACTTAGGTATTTTGGCCCGACACAGTGTTTGTGTAATTAGAGATAACCAGTTCCTCGTTAACCACTACCTTGGTTCTAGTAACTGCGATCCATGTTTCACTGGCTGACGGTCCACCGGCCTTACGTATCTCATCCACTTCAAACACATAGGCTTCATTCTGGACAATTTCTTGTGCTGTGTATTTATGCACCGAAGAAGGAGAATTGCAGCTGTATGTTCATTTCTATAAACTTGCTTCTCATTGTCCGTCTGGGCAGCGAGTGGGGTAGCGCAGTGGTTAGCACATTGAACTCGCATTAGGGAAGTCGACGATTCAAATCCGCGTCCGGCCATCCTGATTTAGGTTTTCAGTCATTTCCCTAAATCGCTTAAGGCAAACGAAGGGATGGATTCTTCGAAAGCGACCGGTCACTTTCCGTCCGTTTTGACCTCGTCGTCGGCGGAACATCAAACACCGATCTCCTTCTCCTCTTCCTGATCATCCTCCTCCACCTCCTCCTCCTCCTCCTCTATCTGGGCTTTAGTTTCCCTACATCCTGCCCGGTGTGGGCCAATTCAGTTATTGATTCTTCCCATGCTGGAACAGCAACAAAATTCAATACGAGAAATAACGCAAAGTACCCTCTATCACGCGCCTTTAGAGTGGCTTCCAGAGCATGGAAGTTTAGATGCAGGGTCATTTAATTTCAATTAATTTAACTCCTCGTAACAGGTCATACGGAGACAACAGAAAACACGTGCATTGCAATCTTGCTATCTTCAAGAACGCGTTGGGGGCTGCTTACGATTATATCTAACTCTGTAACTATTTAGTTTTGATCCATTGTCATGGATCCAGCGAGATGCATCTACAGCTACACTCCGCAAGCCACCTTACAGAATGTGGTGGAGGATATCATTGCCAGTTCCCCTCTATCATTTTCCAGTCATGAACGCTATGCGATGAAAACGATTTCTGATAGGCCACCGTGTGACTTTGGATTCCTCTCATTTTATCTTCACGGTCTTTTCGCTAGACATACGTAAGAGAAAGCAACATACCGACTGATTCTGCCAGGATCGTATGCTGTCGGAATTACAACAGGCAAATCAGAGGGTGATGCTCAACGCCACTCCTGTACCATGTAGCTCTGGAGTTTGCTTAGTATCATTATTACACTTCTGCACTTGCTAAATAAAGCTGTGACGAAACGTGCTGTTCTTCTTTGGATTTGCTCTGTTTTCTCTCTCAATCCTATCTGGTACGCACCACGCACTGACGAGCAATATTTGACTATTAATCCAAATTAGATATCCCCTTTGTAGCGTGACTACACTCTCTGAGGAGTCTTCAAATGAATCACAGTTTAACATCTGCTTAACTTGAGGTTAGTTTTATCCGATAGTTTGAGTTTTAAACACACTATACGAATACTCTCAGATAATTAATGGCTATGAATGCTTCCAATGATTTAGGCATCCCTACGATCATACGATTAAGGGCCTTTCCACCTATACGCGTTGCGATTATTTATGTACATCATAAGCTGGTGCAGTTTTCTGATATTGCAACATTTCGGTATTTCACAGAATCACTCATGAAAAGCTTGATGGCATTTCTGACCTTATCCACTAAGTCATTCATATACAGGGTGTAGATTTTAAGTTGACAAATCAGAATAACTCCAAAAATAGGCTTCATACGAAAAAATGTGTAGAATCCAAATGATCATTTTCAAGGGGGACATCTGCTGATGCTATAATTAGCCCGCCATCCGAGCCCCCTGGGGGTGGGGCGAAAGGCAACTTTAAAATTTCAAATGGGACCCCCGATTTTTTATTACAGAATCAGAGTCTACATAAAAAACTACATTCATTTTGTCTTAAACATTTGACTTGATACTTGGTAGTTGGCGCTGTAATTCAAGACAGTCCATGTTCTCATTTCTGGGTGGAAAATGGTTACGGATAGATAAAAAAATACTTGTTTACTTCGTAAATTTTGATTCGCTAGAGCTATAATTCTCCCTCTCTCCCCGTAGGGTGGGGTTTGAGAGAGAGGAATTAGATTTTTACAGATGTTGACCCTAAGCTTATCCGAATCTGTGGAAAAAATTAATATTTGGGTCAACTCTGGGGAGAGGGAAGGTTTTAGTTTTAGTGAATCAAAATTTACGAAGTAAATAAGTATTTCTTATCTATCCGTAACCATTTTCCACGCAGAAATGAGAACATGGATTTTCTTGAATTCCAGCGCCAACTACCAAGAATGAAAACAAATGTTTAAGACAAAATGAATGTAGTTTTTTTATATAGAATCTGATTGTGCAATAAAAAATGGGGTTCCCAGTTGAAATTTTAAAGTTGCCTCTCGCCCCACCCCCAGGGGGCTGGGGTGGTGGGCTAATTTTAGCATCAGCAGATGTCCCCTTCGAAAATAATCAACTTTGGATTCTACACATTTTTTCGTGTGAAGCTTATTTTTCGAGTTATTCTGGTTTGTCAACTTAAAGTCTACACCCTGTATATTGTGAAACGGTGTGTTCCTTTAACACTTCCTTGGGGTATGCACGAAAATACTTTTACGTGTGGAGATTCCTCTTCTAAGAGAATTACATGCTGCCTTATGTTTGATAGTAATTCTTGGCTCCAGTCACACGTGGCTCATATACCGCACACTCTTAGTTTATTGCCGCGCGGGATTAGCCGAACGGTCTAAGGCGCCGCAGTCATGGACTATGCGGCTGATCCCGGCGGAGGTTCGAGTCGTCCCTCGGGCATGGGTGTCTGTGTGTTTGTCCTTAGGATAATTTAGGTGACGTAGTATGTAAGCTTAGGGACTGATGACCTTAGCAGTTAAGTCCCATAAGATTTCACACACATTTGAACATTTTTTTTCTTAGTTTATTCTCGAAGCAGCAGAGCGGAAGTCTTGCGGAAGTCAAGGAAAACTGCATCTACCGGCCGCCGGTGTCTTCTGCCTTTTGCGTCAGGTGGACGAAGGGAGCGACCTAGGTTTCACTCGACTGTCGCTCACCAGCTGTCTTTCTGAACCAACTGTAAACCATCCGTCCCCGACACCCCACCATCGCCTGCTCGCTCTAGCCTCCAATTAATTAATGGAGTCTCTCTCAACGCATTTCACCGCGGCCCTCATAAATCACAGGATCTTTTTTGCCTCCGTCCAAATTATCCGTCGGAAGAACACGGGGGCGCTTTGTCAACGCAGACGCCAGATTTATTATCCTCTCCTGTGTTGCAGCAACGCCAGCAGTATTAACACACTAACTACACTTATATTTAACTCGTACCCTCTTCAGGATGTTCCAGTTTCATACGGAATCTTACAGTAAAAAACATTGAGGACTCCAGACAATACGCAGTTTCGGCATTATGCATGCTGATTTTTCCTGAAATGAAAACGTCTATTTGCTAGTCGGTCGAACCTTCTCGTGTGATAAAATACCGTCACAACTCAATCGCCGATATCTACCACATTAATAATGCGTAAACAAAGGTTGGGACTGCTATGGACAGGTCATATCTGTACCCTGTTGTCGTGCAGCATTTGTTTTCCCAGTGACGCCATCGTAACAGCGTAGGAGCAATGAACGTGACTGTTACGAATGTGCTTCGTGTAAAGTTACAACTTAACGTAATGTGTAAAGTCGTTTCCGCAGGATACTGATTCGGGTGACATCTTGAAGAGCTTACAAAGCTCTACTAGCACCAAAAGTGAAACAAAAAAAATATTCGCCGGAATTGTAAGTGAAAATCGGTTTTAAATTGAAATTAGGAAATAATGAAAGATACGACCGGGAAATATGTTCAGAATTATATAAAAGCCGGCGTCGAAAGGAATCCAAGAAGCATGTAAAGTCCAGTGACGAGATAATGGCAAATGGAGAAACGGCGCAAAGCGATTACGTAGCTGGTCCAACGTGCGTGCAGTGACCAGCGAAAGCCGAAATTTGTGTTTTATCTATTCTGCAGCTATTATACTATTCTGTGTAACCACTGTATTAAAAGAGGTTGATAATTGCCGGCCGGTGTGGTTGTGCGATTCTAGGCGCTTCAGTTTGGAACCGCGTGACCGCTACGGTCGCAGGTTCGAATCCTGCCTCGGGCATGGATGTGTGTGATGTCCTTAGGTTAGTTAGGTTTAAGTAGTTCTAAGTTCTAGGGGACTGATGACCACAGATGTTAAGTCCCATAGTGCTCAGAGCCATTTGAACCATTTTTGAGGTTGATAATTAGATTGCATGTTAATACGAAACACTTGTCACTATTTTATCGCGACGTTGTCACGAAAAATATACGGCGGGAATCTGGACTGTGCACACATAAATTTTACTCAGATTTGGTTAGCGACATATTTATTTTTTGCATAAATAGTCAGTGCTGGTTACAAATTAAGGACGTGTTTTCGTTGTGTATGTACAAGCAAATCTGATTTCCGCAGAGGTATAGGATAACGCAAGTTAATTCTGAGAATATGACCTATCTTACGAAATGTACTGAATGTAGACGATCCTACATGATTAGTATGTGTAGACGTGGAAATGTCTTTTGACGATGTTGACTGGAGTACTTTCTTCGGGATTCTGAAGGTAGCAGGGATAAAATACAGTGAGAGGAAGGTTATTTATAACTTGTACCGAAACCCTATGGTAGTTTTAAGAGTGGACGCACATGAAAGTAGTAGCTGATAAGAGAGTGAGACAGGATTCTAGCGTATCCCCATGTTATTCAACCTGTCCATTGAACAGGTGGCACAGGGAAACCATCGAGATGTACGGAAAGTGAATTAAAGTGCAAAGAAAAGAAAAAAAGAAAGTAAATGTTTGCCGAAGACATTTGAATTCTGACAGGTACGGCGAAGTATAAGGAAGATTAGTTGAACGGAACTGATACTGTCTTAAAATGAGGCTACCAGACGAATATTAACTTAAGTTAAACAACGGTAATGGATTGTTGCCAAATTATTTCCAACGACACTGACGAAATTAAATTAGGAAATGGTAAATTAAGAGTAGCAGACGGATTCTGCGATTTGGGCAGTGAAACAGCTGATCACGCCGGAGGTAGGGGGGTATAAAGTGCAAAGTAGCAATAACAAGAAAAGCGTTTCTGGGAAACAGAAGATATATTTTTAATGTATGGAAGTGTAATATGAACGACAAAATGCTCATGGAAGAAGAGAACATAATCTTCTGGAACGTGATGTTAACAAAAGTTCTGAAGGTTAGTGCAGGGATAGCTATTCGAATTGACGGAAACTAACATTATTGCACAATTTTGCTGTATTGCCAGGAGTGGAGGGGTGGACTGGGTGGCTGTTAGCTGGTGAAGAATTTGTCGTGCAAGAGAAATTAGTTGCCAAGCAACTAACATGATTAAATAATTTATCCCCTGCACACTCGATGTGGGCTTGTTAGCCTGCATGCATAAAGTAACTCCTCCCTGCCTCTGCTGCTTAACACAACAATAAGATATTTTTTTCAAATCATGCAAATAGCCAAAAATTTCATTTGCTGGGATGCGAAACAAATGATGACATTGTCTCAGTCATGGGTAAAGCAGGCAGCAGACTTCGAAGAGAAAGTGCAGTAGTTCCACAAAGGAAACTGCTTAAAAATCTCGTATACTTCCCGTCTTAGGGCATTGCTCAGGTGAGTAGGATCCGTACCGAATAGAACTAACAGGAAGTATTGAACGAAAACATGACCCACGATACTGGCTTACAGCTTTACTGAAGATTATCTCTTATAACCTTCCAGAATGAGATTTTTCACTCTGCAGCGTAGTGTGCGCTGACATGAAACTTCCTGGCAGATTTAAAGTGTGTGGCGAACCGAAACTAGGAGCTTCTGTGAAGAGCTTCGCGGGAGAGATTCTGTGAAGTTTGGAATGTAGGAGACAAGCTACTGGCATAATTAAAGCTGTGAGGACGGGGTGTGAGTCCTGCTTGGGTAGCTTAGTTCGTAGAGAACTTGCCCGTGAAAGGCAAAGGTCCCAAGTTCGAGTCTCAGTCCGGCACACAGTTTTAATCTGGCAGAAAGTTTCTTATAACCTTGCCAAACACTCTGCGTGGATTTTTGTAGGCGCACACAAGGAGGTTACATGTCTTCTCCACTAAAGTGAGCCACACCCATAAAGCGAACAACCTGAGGAGACTCTGGTTATGTGTTAGCCTCTTGCAGAAACCAACGTTCAAAACTGAACCAGGGCGGATAACAACCTATTCTCAAGGTCTGTATTTTGCTAGGATGAAAATTATGAAGCAGTGACATTACAATATTGCACATGGAATTGTTTTACGCAATGGGAGGTTCCCGCACGTACGAAATCTACGTGATGGCCATCGTTGTGGTTTGGTCAATGACAGGGTTTAACAGAGTGAACATCTGCGTTGGCTTTGAGTGCGCTGTGAAATTCCAGAAAAGGTAATCTCACCCAGACGTCATCTCGTTTTCACCTAACTGTGAGTGCCCACCCCAGCTAGAAGTAGTTCATATTGCTTACCAGTGACTCGAGAAAGATAACTTAGGGTTCAGGATAAATATTGGAACACGCGAGATAACACTGACTCTACCACTTATCTTAGGTGATAGGTTAGGGAAAGGTGAACCTACGTTTATAGAATTTGCAGAAAGCTTTTGACGGTGTTGACAGGAATGCTCTCTTTGTAATGCTGAGGGCAGTAGGTGTAAAATACTTGGAGCGAAAGGCTATTAAAAACTTGTGCAGCAGCCAGACGGCAGTTATAGGAGTCGAGGGGCGTGGAAGGGAAGCAGTGGTTAATAACGGAGTGAGGCAGCGTTAGCCTATCCACGATGTTATTCACTATCTACAATGAGTAAATTGTGAAGGAAAGCAAGGAGAAATGTGAAAAGACGATTAAATTCGAGGGAGAAGAAATAGAAACATTGTGGTTTGTTGGCGGCACTATAATTCTGTCAGAGATAGCAAAGGAATTAGAAGTGCAGTTGAACGGAAACGACAGTCTGTTGATGAGAGTTGAAGGCGCACATTAACGAGAGAAAAATAGTGGTAACTGAATGTAGCCGGCCGCGGTGGTCTTGCGGTTCTAGGCGCTGCAGTCCGGAACCGCGGGACTGCTACGGTCGCAGGTTCGAATCCTGCCTCGGGCATGGATGTGTGTGATGTCCTTAGGTTAGTTAGGTTTAAGTAGTTCTAAGTTCTAGGGGACTGATGACCTAAGATGTTAAGTCCCATAGTGCTCAGAGCCATTTGAACCAGTTTTTGAACTGAATGTAGCCGAAATAAAGCAGGCTATGTATAGTGAATTAGGTAAGGAAATGACACACCAAAAGTAGTAGATGAGTTTTGGTATTTGGGCAGTAAAAATATCTTACGTTTCCCTAAGTAGAGAGGATACAAAATGTAGATTGGCAATTACAAGAAAAGCGTTTCTGAAAAAGAGAAATTTGCTAACATCGAATATAGATTTAAGTTTAAGGATGTCTTTTCTGAGAACATTCGTCTCGATTCCAACCTCGTACAGTAGTGACACGTCGACGATGAACAGTTTGGGCGTAAAGAAAATAGAAGCTTCCTAAATGTGGTGATGTAGAACTATGTTGTATATTAAATGGGTAGATTGTGTAAGTAATGAGGAAGTAGTAAAGAGAATCGGGAAGAAAAGAAATTTGTGACATAGCTTCTTTGAAAGAAGGGATTGTTGATAGGACACATTCTGAGACGTCAGGTGATGGTTAGTTTCGTGTAGGCAGTAAAAATTACAGACTGAGACCGAGAGTTGCGTACAGTAAGGGGGTTCAGATGGATGTTGGTAGCAGTAGTTATTCGGAGATGAAGAAGCTTGCAGAGGATAGAGTAGCGTGGAGAGCTGTATCATAGCAGTCTTCAGACTGAAGACCACAACAACAACAACAACAACAACAGTAACAATAACGCTTACTACTGGTCCACGATATTATTGGACTTGGCCTCCTGTGGCCGTTGTTAGAAACAGACGGTGACGTTTCTGTAAACTAGTACAGTGAATGCTTTTAGGACAGTTGTGCACGTACTGTTAAGTGGTTATATGCATGCCATCGTGAAATATCACGAACAATCTCACTTTATACCGACCGGAAACACCCTAGTTCATAGGTGCAATAGTATCGTAGTCGACTAATACCAGCAGTTTTGAGTTCTTGCAAAACTAGACACGTGAGATTATTTCATTTCGTAGAGAGAGCGGTTAAAATGTTCTCTGCTCTAGAGTCTTATTTTCTCTTCGAAAATCTAAATCCGCATCAGTATTGATCAGGTCATTCTCTTAAGAGAAATAGTCGGGACTCGTATTGTTGGTTGTTTCACTTCACGATATTTATATCTTATTGCAATATGTCTGCAATAAAGGGACAGTATTATTCCATTGTTGAAGTTCGCGGAACAGTTTTTTTTCTCCTCTTGTATCTCTGAAAGTATAGACTGAAAAGTCTACATTACTGAGTGACTACCCGGGAACCTTTAACCCAGTATCCGTTTGCTGATGCATGTTGCCTATCTAACGAGTTCCAGGAGCAACAAGTCATTTGATCTGCAATATTTCGCGTTATTATTGACAGAATTTAAAAATTTAAAATGCTGCCATATTCTATTCGTAAAGAAGTATATACTTATGTTGAAAGATGAACAGAATAAAACGAGTATTGTGGTTAGAAACTGTGTGATTGTTTTGAGGTAGCGTAACTGATGGTGAGCAAATATCCGGGCTATAGTCGTCCAGTATTTGAGAATAATAGCACTTATCGACTTGCTACAAACTCTAAATATTATTTCAGATAGTTTCAAACCTTTGCAAAGCTTTTTCATGCCCTCCCACCCCCCCCCCCCTTTCCGATAAAAATGGCCACAAGAAAGAAGTTGATTGGTTATTACATTTTCGCTGTTAATGTAGTAAAACTTAAGCATTATGCATGGCGTTTTAATTTATTGCTACTACCGAACCTACTCATAACACAGCCTGCAGAGAGTATCAGACATTTTAGTCATTTCTAAAATAATCAGACGTTGGCGCTGTTTTATGTATGGGAGGTTCATTTTCTAAAGAACTGCGTGTTAACTGATGAATTCCTAGTTCTAGAAGTAGAAAACTCACTGAACTGTCGCATGAAACTGGAATTTTACGAGGAGTGTAAAGTTTTTCGTGAAAAAAGGAAATGGTTCAAGCTTATTGAAGAATTTAAATGCCTCCAGTGGATGCAATTTGAAAAAGTGGCAAGTATTAAGGTTGATGATGCCATGCTGCGCATAGAATACCTGCAATGCAAGAGTGTTAGTACTGATCTGGAGGAAAAGAGCCCTAAGGGCTGGAGCGTTCCGGAAGAAGAGGAAGAAGAGGAAGCAAGAAGGTTCAAAAATGGTTCAAATGGCTCTGAGCACTATGGGACTTAACAGCTATGGTCATCAGTCCCCTAGAACTTAGAACTACTTAAACCTAACTAACCTAAGGACATCACACAACACCCAGTCATCACGAGGCAGAGAAAATCCCTGACCCCGCCGGGAATCGAACCCGGGAACACGAGCGTGGGAAGCGAGAACGCTACCGCACGACCACGAGCTGCGGACAAAGCAAGAAGGACTTTGTATAATTTTGCAATTTACAGGGTTATGTCAGCGCAGGTATTTCGGCAAAGATACACGTTAAAGCTAGGAAAAAAAACCGTGTTAATTCTCCAGTTCTCCAGCAGGAAAAATTCTGTACGTGCCGCATCTTTCTCTGAAATTTCGAGAACTAGCCGGTTCTACTTTTCCATTGCAAGCTGCTACGCGAACATTGAACAGCTGTATCAGTAATAATATCTCAGTCAACTAAAGAAGGAAACACCTCCTGCTGTAAACCATTAACATAATACCACTGGTGAAGAACAATTTCAGAGACATATGCTGTGTACAGTTATAAAATTTATATGCTACAGGAGACAAACTCATCACTTGTCAGCGAAGTGGCTGCCAATGAGAACAAAACTATATTAGTGTCTGCCGTTCTCGTTAAAAAACCGGCACAGAACTTTACTTTCTTACGCTAACAGGCTAATAATTATTTTAATACTTGTATCTACTGTTGAAAAGTACTTCCTTTTAAAAAGTTGTCCTTTTTCCATCAACAGCTATAAACATTTTCCGTCTGAAAACGCTAGCTAAACGTATTCGAATGACAAATGTGGAACTGTATGTTGACTATCACTAATAATTGGAATGGTCAAACTTAGTGATTTCTGCACTTAGTTCGAACGAATAAATTCTCAGGACGCATATACTCCGTTAAAGGCAGTAGACCATGTCATTGTGTCAACATGGGAATCCGTAGGAGTCCGATGCTGTGGAGCCCCATATTCAACAGCGGTGTGCTCCGAAACACTTCGTGCCTGCACCAACACTGTACCGTGACGTCAGAATCACCACAGACCGTCACCTGTTCTGCTTCACACAGGGCGCCAGCCGCCGACCTCCACATTCTGTGACGTGGCGTGTACATCCAACACCTTGTCGCCTACTCGTGGTCTGACCATCCTTCAACCACCTTGCGTAGATGCTCATGAGAGCAGCACGTGAGCAGCCAACAAACTTTGCCAATTCCTAGATGCTCGTTTCTTGCCATCAAATAGTTCAAATGGCTCTATGCACTATGGGACTTTACATCTGAAGTCATCAGTCCCCTAGACTTAGAACTACGTAAACCTGACTAACCTAAGGACGTCACACGCATCCATGCCCGAGGCAGGATTCGAAACTGCGACAATAGCAGCCGCGTGGTTCCGCACTGAAGTGCTTAGAACCGTTCGGCACAATGGCCGGTTTTCCTGGCATCAGAGCATAACAAGTTGCCCTCCGTCGGGGTCGCGTATCTTAGTTGATTACTCATACTGTGGGTTGAATGGTTCCTCTATTCGTAGCTGCTCCACTTGTACACTTTGCTTAACTGCTCGCTAGAGTTGTAAAACTACCGTAGGCTACCGCACACTACCGTAAATGAGCGTAGACGAAGGTAGTTCTCCTGGTAGCTTTGGTCAGTTAAAGCCTGTACCCGCGTTACCTGTATGTTGGGTGTGTTGCATACTTGTCAGGCGTTACCTAATAACGATCGCTTTCCTTATGTATGCAACTACAGTCCCTGAAAAACGGAACCGGTGAACCGTCTAGAGACTGAGTGAGGATATACGAAGAGCCATGTAAACTACAGAACAATTTTGCTTTACATACTTACCCTCCTGTCTGTTACATAACAATAAACAATATCGATATGAAAACTGAGCAGGGTTTTTTATACTGTATTTTCACCTTCACTAGAGGACGAAAACCTAGCACCCTATCCACAGCAAAGGGCTGAAATTGTTATGATATATTCTTAAGATCGCGGTCTCGGACAGCCTCGAAAATTTTCTTGATATCTTTCTCCATTTCCAAGATAGACAATAATAAATGATAAATAACCATAGCAAATTTTAACAGTATGTTTTCTAAGAATTTATCTAGAAGAGGCATAAATGTTTAATTGAGATTTTATTCGAAAATTGTTGATTTGCAACATGAAACAGAGGGATATTGAGTTAAAAGTAAAGAAAACCGTACTGATATGTCATACAATGTTAGAAAACGCAATTTCCTCAACGAAAAGGTAAAATAAAAGAAAAACAAAAGAAAAGTATATCAAAAATCGCTTCGATACTTCGTCGAACATATATAAAACGTGTTTCTATTATTCATAAAGTGCTTTATCGTATGTCAATAACAACAGGAATTTCTTCCCTTTGATCATGATGAAGCAGATGCTATTGAGTACAAAATAACAACAATAACTGTGATTTTTTTATGTTTGTGGGTAATAATTGTACTTGCATCAAAATGCATTTCTTTCGTTACATGAAAGCGCAAAAGTTATGCGATCAACTAATATTTATTACCTGTAAAATGGAACTTAGGTACTGTAAGGATATAAAATCATGATGGACTAACACTGAATTACATGTGGCTTTACTTATATGCGAAAAAAAGGAAACAAGTTTGTCTGTTACAGAATCATTTCTGTTTCTTTCCCTACCAGTTCTGCAAATACTATCGATAAATCTATTATTTACTAACGTCATTTATGTACCGCAGTTTTGGTAGAACACAACATTGCTGGTCACGTTGCAGCACCGTCACCAAAGGGAATTCAGTAAGCCGGTGAGCAATGGCAATAATATCTTGGCTCCTCAGAGTACGGTAGGCAAGGGATCAACGTATCTGCTTCTTACACGAATGGGTCAGGTTCGATTCCTGGCACTGTCAAGTATTTTTCCTTCGTGGGAGGACTGGAACGAGGCACACTCAGCCTCGCGAGGCCAACTGAGGATCTACGTGCGTGGGAAGCAGCGGTTGCAAGGTCAACAAAGCCACCAATTTCCGGAAGAGCGGTGTGCTGGCCCACGCCCCTCCACAACACGTGTAATGACGCCATTGTTGAGGGTGGCACGGCGGTCGGTCGGTCCCGATTGTCTCATCAGAGCCAGAACGCGGAGTTTTCCTTTACTTTCTCATCAGTATGGTCTGAAGAATCAGTACGCTGTATTTCACTTGCGTTAGTGCTGTAGGTGACTTCCACATGGGATCAACAAAATTATTTCGCATTCGGATGAGAAAGTTGGTGACTGAAATTTCGTAAATAGATCTCGCTGCGACGAAAAATGTCTTTGCTTTAATGACTTCCATCCCAACTCGCGTATCATATCAGCCACACTCTCTCCCCTACCACGTGATAATACAAAACGTACTGCCCTTTTTTGCATTCTTTCGATGTCCTCCGTCAATCCCACCTGGTAAGGATCCCACACCGCACAGCAATATTCTAACAGAGGACGAACGAGTGTAGTGTAAGCTGTCTCTTTAGTGGACTTGTTGCATCTTCTAAGCGTCCTGTCAATGAAACGCAACCTTTGGCTCTCGCCTTCCCCACAATATTATCTACATCTACATCTACATTTATACTCCGCAAGCCACCCAACGGTGTGTGGCGGAGGGCACTTTACGTGCCACTGTCATTATCTCCCTTTCCTGTTCCAGTCGCGTATGGTTCGCGGGAAGAACGACTGTCTGAAAGCTTCCGTGCGCGCTCTAATCTCTCTAATTTTACATTCGTGATCTCCTCGGGAGGTATAAGTAGGGGGAAGCAATGTATTCGATACCTCATCCAGAAACGCACCCTCTCGAAACCTGGCGAGCAAGCTACACCGCGATGCAGAGCGCCTCTCTTACAGGGTCTGCCACTTGAGTTTGTTAAACATCTCCGTAACGCTATCACGGTTACCAAATAACCCTGTGACGAAACGCGCCGCTCTTCTTTGGATCTTCTCTATCTCCTCCGTCAACCCGATCTGGTACGGATCCCACACTGATGAGCAATACTCAAGTATACGTCGAACGAGTGTTTTGTAAGCCACCTCCTTTGTTGATGGACTACATTTTCTAAGGACTCTCCCAATGAATCTCAACCTGGTACCCGCCTTACCAACAATTAATTTTATATGATCATTCCACTTCAAATCGTTCCGCACGCATACTCCCAGATATTTTACAGAAGTAACTGCTACCAGTGTTTGTTCCGCTATCATATAATCATACAATAAAGGATCCTTCTTTCTATGTATTCGCAATACATTACATTTGTCTATGTTAAGGGTCAGTTGCCACTCCCTGCACCAAGTGCCTATCCGCTGCAGATCTTCCTGCATTTCGCTACAGTTTTCTAATGCTGCAACTTCTCCGTATACTACAGCATCATCCGCGAAAAGCCACATGGGACTTCCGACACTATCTACTAGGTCATTTACATATATTGTGAAAAGCAATGGTCCCATAACACTCCCCTGTGGCACGCCAGAGGTTACTTTAACGTCTGTAGACGTCTCTCCATTGATAACAACATGCTGTGTTCTGTTTGCTAAAAACTCTTCAATCCAGCCACACAGCTGGTCTGATATTCCGTAGGCTCTTACTTTGTTTATCAGGCGACAGTGAGGAACTGTATCGAACCCCTTCCGGAAGTCAAGAAAAATAGCATCTACCTGGGAGCCTGAATCTAATATTTTCTGGGTCTCATGAATAAATAAAGCGAGTTGGGTCTCACACGATCGCTGTTTCCGGAATCCATGTTGATTCCTACAGAGTAGATTCTGGGTTTCCAAAAACGACATGAGACTCGAGCAAAAAACATGTTCTAAAATTCTACAACAGATCGACGTCAGAGATATAGGTCTATAGTTTTGCGCATCTGCTCGACGACCCTTCTTGAAGACTGGGACTACCTGTGCTCTTTTCCAATCATTTGGAACCTTCCGTTCCTCTAGAGACTTGCGGTACACGGCTGTTAGAAGGTGGGCAAGTTCTTTCGCGTACTCTGTGTAGAATCGAATTGGTATCCCGTCAGGTCCAGCGGACTTTCCTCTGTTGAGTGATTCCAGTTGCTTTTCTATTACTTGGACACTTATTTCGATGTCAGCCATTTTTTCGTTTGTGCGAGGATTTAGAGAAGGAACTGCAGTGCGGTCTTCCTCTGTGAAACAGCTTTGGAAAAAGGTGTTTAATATTTCAGCTTTACGCGTGTCATCCTCTGTTTCAATGCCATCATCATCCCGGAGTGTCTGTATATGCTGTTTCGAGCCACTTATCTATGTAATCTTTCCAACTGAAGTTAAATTGACAGCCTTGAGAATTGTACTATTTATCGAGTAATCGAATTCCAACGGATTTCTCTTGGAACTCATGTGGATCACCTCATACTTTTCGTTACTTAGCATCAACTGCCACCTGGCACACCATACAGCAATCTTTTCTAAATCGCTTTGCAACTGATACTGGTCTTCTGATGACCTTACTAGACGGTAAATTACAGTATCATCTGCGAACAACCTAAGAGAACTGCTGAGATTGTCACCCAGGTCATTTATATACATCAGGAACAGCAGAGGTCCCAGGACGCTTCCCTGGGGAACACCTGATATAACTTCAGCTTTACTCGATAATTTGCCGTATAGTACCTCACACTGTGACCTTCCTGACAGGAAATCACGAATCCAGTCGCACAACTGAGACGATACCCCATAGGCCCGCAGCTTGATTAGAAGTCGCTTGTGAGGAACGGCTTCAAAAGCTTTCCGGAAATCTAGAAATACGGAATCAACTTGAAGTCCCCTGTCGATAGCGGCCATTACTTCGTGCGAATAAAGAGCTAGCTGCGTTGCACAAGAACGATGCTTTCTGAAACCATGCTGAGTACGTATCAATAGATCGTTCCCTTCGAGGTGATTCGTAATGTTTCAATACAGTATACGCTCCAAAACCCTACTGCAAACTGACGTCAATGATATAGGTCTGTAGTTCGATGGATTACTCCTACTACCCTTCTTAAACACTGGTGCGACCTGCGCAATTTTCCAATCTGTAGGTACAGATCTATCGGTGAGCGAGCGGTTGTATATGAGTGCTAAGTAGGGAGCTATTGTATCAGCGTAATCTGAAAGGAACCTAATCCGTATACAATCTGGACCTGAAGACTTGCCTGTATCAAGCGATTTGAGTTGCTTCGACACCCCTAAGGTATCTAATTCTAAGAAACTCGTGCTAGCAGCTGTTCGTGTTTCAGATTCTGGAATATTCCATTCATCTTCCCTGGTGAAGGAATTTCGGAAAACTGCGTTCAATAACTCCGCTTTAGCGGCACATTCGTCGGTAACAGTACCATCGGCACTGCGCAGCGAAGGTATTGACTGCGTCTTGCCGCTTGTGTACTTTACATACGACCAAAATTTCTTTGGATTTTCTACCAAATTTCGAGACAGTGTTTCGTTGTGGAACCTATTAGAGGGATCTCGCATTGAAGTCCGTGCCGAATTTCGCGCGTCTGTAAATGTTAGCCTATCTACGGGATTTCGCGTTCTTCTGAACTTCGTATGCTTCGGCTGTGAATGCCGCAGTGAAATGTTTCGTAACGTCGCGCTCGTGTGTGTGTGTGTGTGTGTGTGTGTGTGTGTGTTTTCGGTAGTTGAAGAAGCCAAACCGAGGACTTCGCTGTTCCGGATGGAGTTTCATAAGTGGCGGCCGTGAAGCAACAGGAGGCAAACACACACACACACACACACACACACACACACACACACGGCAAACGAGACGCCGTCTGCTCCGGAGTCCAGCCGCAAACGACACACACAGGGAGCCGACACTCAGCAGTGCGGTGTGTCCTCGGCGCAGGGATCGCGTGGGCGAAGAGAGCTGAAGGGGTGTGGGGAGTGGGAGTAAGTGAAGCTGGTGGCAGCAGAGGAGGGAAGGCAGGGGTAGGGTTAGGGTAGGTGGAGAGGAGGAGGGGGCAGGCGGGTGGAACGCGAGGCTTCCGCCGCCGGAGCAATTAGTTAATTAATTAATTAGTCGGCAGGAAGCGTGCCGGCCGGGAGGAAATGGAGCGTGGCTGCGCTGTGTAGCAGCTGTAGGGTTTCTGCCGGCATTTAGAGGCGGCCGCTGGTGTGCAAGTGGCTGGCTGCGTGCTGCGAGCTGCGAGCCCCGGCCAGCCGGTTACGTCGCGGCTGTGTTTGTTGAGAGCGTGGGACGAGCGGCGCTCGGCCAGTCTGGCGTCTAGACGGCGAGCACGTCGTGTCCCGACCTACGTGGCTAGTGTTCAGTCTGCAGAGCAAGTGCACTGGTCGTGCTCTCGGCTCTGGTCTCTACTTGACTATCAGGATGTCGAATACTACAGGCGGGAGATGGATGGAAAAGCTGTGGGCAAGTACAAATGCAGTTACAAAGTAGAGACGAGGATATTTCGAAAAAATAGTTGAAAACCATCAATGAAGCAATTGATATTGTTCCAACCAGTGGACACCAGAAATTAAGATGGATCTAAACGCAATATCTGAAAACACAGCCGTTTCATATGAGGAGTATAGAAGAAGGAAATGGTGGCGAGATGTAGAAGGGGGAGGATGACGATGATGATGATGATGATGATGATGAGGAGGAGGAGGAGGAGGAGGAGGAGGACAAAGATGGGGAGGAGGATGATGAAGACGGGAAGGAACAAGTGGAGGAAAAAAGGCTGCAATTATGATCTGGCACTAATACGAGTATGAGTAGAAGTAGGGAGGAAGATAGAGGAGGAGGAGGAGGAGGAGCAGGAGGAGGAGGAGGAGGAGGAGGTGGACGGGGGGAAGAGGAGGAGGAGGTGGAGGTGGACGGGGGGAAGACGAGGAGGAGGAGGGGGAGGTGGTGGTGGAGGTGGAGGTGGGGAAGAAATGGAGGAGAAGGAGGAGGAGGAGGAGGAGGAGGAGGAGGAGGTGGACAGGGGGAAGAGGAGGAGGATGAGGAGGTGGAGGTGGGGAAGAGGAGGAGGAGGAGGAGGAGGAGGAGGAGGAGGAGGAGGAAGGGGGGAGGAGGAGGAGGAGGAGGAGGAGTAGGGAAGATGGAGGAGGAGGGAAGATGGAGGAGAAGAGGGGCAGAGGAGAAGGATTACCAAGAGTAAGAGATGGCAATATGGAGGAAGGAGAGGGCGAGGAAGAGGAGATGAAAAAAGTTGAAAGAGAGTGAGAGGAAGAAGATAGACGATGAGGAAAGGAGAAGTAAGTAGGGAGGAAGGGTAAAGGGGAAGAGCAAGTGTCAGACATGTGGTAGGGCAATCAGAGAAGGAGTAGAGGGATACAGGAAGGAACAGAGAGATTACAGAAGTAGTAGTACGAGAAAAAGGGGAAAAAGGAAGGTCAACTAGAATAAAAGAAGGATGATTATGGAGCAAAAGAATGTACGGTAAGTAAGAAGAAAGAGTGAAGGAAAAGGAGACATAAGACAATAAGCGTAAGATACACTTAACGATTGCGATATGTAATAACATAGCAAAATCATTATATGGAGAGACATATGACGGTTAGGATATGTGAAGACATACAACAACTAGGGTATACAAAGACAGACGATGATTAGATTATGCAAAGACATAGGACATCTAAGGTACACAAATACGTAGGACAGATGGTTGGTTCTGAGCACTATTCGACTTAACATCTGAGGTCATCAGTCCCGTAGAGCTTAGAGCTACTTAAACCTAACTAACCTAAGGACATCACACACATCCATGCCCGAGGCAGGATTCGAGCCTGCGACCGTAGCGATCGCGCGGTTCCAGACTGTAGCGCCTAGAACCGCACGGCCACACCGGCCGGCTACGTAGGACAATTAGAGTAAATGAAGACATAGGATATATTAGGTTATGGAAAATTATAGGACGATTAGGGTACACAAAGGCAATGGACGATTAGGATATATGAAAACATAGAGAAAGTGAAGGGGTTTGCTAACGAGACTGCTAACACTCATTGAAGTAAGGATTAGTCTAATCAAACTGTCTGTTCTGTTTTCGAGTGCAACACGTATTGGCAAAAACTTTTGACAGATGTGCAGCTAGAAAGATGTGTCTACTATTTATTTTTTTGTGTTACTGAATTTATGTTCTTGTCTTTGGGTTTAATCAAACATACAATAGGCAGCACTTCCTTCGCCGAGCCCTTCAATTAAGTTATCTGAGACAGACGATTGAGCTATGCAAAGCCATAGAATGATTTGGGTTTATGAAGACACACGGCGGTCAGGATGTACAAAGATTTTGAATGATTGCGACATATGTAAATATAGGACGATTACGTTATGTGAAAACGGAGGACGAGTAGATTATCGGAAGACATACGACAATTTGGGCATATGAAACCATAGGTGCTGACTGAAAAGTATGAAGTGGCTCCCAAATCCTCATCAAGCTGTATAGCGAACTGGCACGTGAATTAACTGCGTTGTCAAATTTAATTTACTGCTAATCTTGTGGCCGGTTAAATATTTTCACATGGCTGGAAAAATGAAAAATCTGCGCCGCGCGGTCTAAGGCGCTGCAGTCAAGGACTGTTCGGTTGGTCCCGGCGGAGGTTCGAGTCCTCCCTCGGGCATGGGTGTGTGTGTTTGTCCTTAGGATACTTTAGGTTAAGTAGTGTGTATGCTTGGGGACTGATGACCTTAGCAGTTAAGTCCCATAAGATTTCACACCCATTTGTTTGAAAAAGCTGCACTTTTCTATAGAAAAGGACGTAAAATCGATCTTAGCTACTATCATCACAACCCAAGCGTGTATTCGCGTCTCAACTACGATAATCTGCTTGCAACATAATAATATTCTCAGCGGAATGTACGAGCATTCAGAAAACAGCGATCACGTGAACTTCAGTTCTAAAGAGAACACGTTCCTATGAGTGACTGACTCTACACTTTATCAATAATGAGGATGCTAACTTTTGTTCTGGGTGCAGAGCCATCTACGGACACTGAAAGTGTATCCAGTGCGCCCTAGGGTAGTGCGTTGGCGAGTAATATCCGGTTACGCCTCGGGTAGGCGTAGACCACGTACGATGACTGTAGCTATCTCTTATGTAGGAAAATGGAAATATTTCAAAGTAGCAAATTAGTAGATTTGTGAAGTTGGACGATCACATAGGTTCCATTGTTTGTAAATTAAATGGCAGACTGCGGATTACTGGGGTAATACTGACAAACTTTTGGACCACATCAACAACATCCATGAAATCATTGAGTTCGATATGTAGACGGAGACCGGTGGTGCCTTGTCGTTCCCTGACGTCCACGTCTGCTCAAATGGGAAAAGGTGTCTCAGCCACAGTGTTTACTGGAAGCCCGCCCACATGAACCAGTATCAGCACGCCACCAGCTACCACCATCCACCGCAGGAATGTTCTGTTCCGTGGGACTTGGAGCATAGAGCAGAAGTCGTTTAAAACGCTATAAAGGTGCCGAAGGAACTGAATCTGACGGAAAGTGTGCAACGAAAACGGCTATAACAACCGAAAGATTTCACAATCCGTCTCTCTGACAACACGTGAGCAGAATGCCACCGAGGAGAACACGAAGAAGCTTGCGTATTTTGTCGTTCTGTTGCTCAGTGACAGGAACGATTAATCATCTCCTACATGGGCATGAAACCGATTAGGTCTTTACGTCTCCGGCAAAATATTCGACGACTCATGAGGGCTCAGAAAGACAGAATGGCGTATGGGTGGACAGTTTCGTGTTGAACAGATTGTGTGCACTATTGAGAACCACCGAGTAGAACACAGGAGCTATTCCCGCCAATGATATGAGGAATCAGCCGTAGCAGATTATGTTCTGGGAAAGTGTTAACGAATTGCATTCGACGAGGAATCCGCCACTAAACAGACATGTTGTTTCTGGCTTTGTGTCATAAAGAAGAGATCGAGATAAAAATTTCAGACACCACCATCAATAAAAAGTGCAGCCAGTGCTAAGTACAGCATCAGACCCGCCTGTCGCAAGGTTGAACTGCGCTCGGCAGGAGCGCAGCCTAAACATAAGCATAATTATGTGACACTGGAGTGAACACCAGTGACGTCACAGAAGGAAGTGCGCCCATAGAAAGACGGTGGCAGTAATCCAGTAACAACCACTACTTGACAATGACATAGGAAAACTCGGTCGAAAGTTCGTGAACATTTACCCAAATTTGATAGTATGTATCGCCCTAACAACATGGATTCGTAAACAATTAATAATAATAACAACAACAATAGTGATAGTAGCAGATACAGAATAAGCCTATGGGAGTGCAGAACTGATGTTTTTGTGATGGGGAGCTCTATAGAAGGAAAATTTAGGCAGACTGTACCAACTAAGAGCTTCGGAAATATGGGGGATCTGGCAGAATGAAATTTTCACTCTGAGCTACCCTAGCACGAGGTACTGGCACAACTGAAGCTGTGAGGACGGGGCGCGACTCGTGCTTCAGTAGCTCAGTCGGTAGAGCACTTGCCCACGAAAGGCGAAGGTCCCGAGTTCGAGTCTCGGTCTGGCACAGAATTTTAATCTGCCAGGAAGTTTCGTATCAGCGCACACACTGCTGCAGAGTGAAAATCGTATTCTGGAAACATCCCCCCAGGCTTCAGTAGCTCAGTCGGTAGAGCACTTGCCCACGAAAGGCGAAGGTCCCGAGTTCGAGTCTCGGTCTGGCACAGAATTTTAATCTGCCAGGAAGTTTCGTATCAGCGCACACACTGCTGCAGAGTGAAAATCGTATTCTGGAAACATCCCCCCAGGCTTCAGTAGCTCAGTCGGTAGAGCACTTGCCCACGAAAGGCGAAGGTCCCGAGTTCGAGTCTCGGTCTGGCACAGAATTTTAATCTGCCAGGAAGTTTCGTATCAGCGCACACACTGCTGCAGAGTGAAAATCGTATTCTGGAAACATCCCCCCAGGCTTCAGTAGCTCAGTCGGTAGAGCACTTGCCCACGAAAGGCGAAGGTTCCGAGTTCGAGTCTCGGTCTGGCACAGAATTTTAATCTGCCAGGAAGTTTCGTATCAGCGCACACTCTGCTGCAGAGTGAAAATCGTATTCTGGAAACATCCCCCAAGCTGTGGCTAAGCCATGTCTCCACGATATCCTTTCTTCCTGGTGTAATAGTTCTGCAAGGTTCGCAGGAGAGCTTCTGTGAAGTAGGGAAGGTTGGAAACGAGGTACTGGCAGAATTAAAGCTATGAGAAGGCGTCGCGAATGTGCATGTGTAGCTCAGTCGGTAGAGCACTTGCTCTCAAAAGGCAAAGTTTCCGAGTTCTAGCCTAAGTCCAGCACACAGTTTTAATCTGCCAGGAAGTTTCAAGGAACATCTGGCTGGAATAAACCATACTTCGCTGTAATGGGATAAGGACTGTGTACAGAAACAAAGGCAAACATTTTCTTTATTTTAGTAAGTATGGGATTCATTGTATTTGGGACTGGCTGTTGTTCAGTTCTGTAGTGTAGTGAGGGTGGAAAATGCAGACTGGGATTCTTGCTACTGGACAGTGCTTTCGGAAATTGGCTGTGCGATGTAATGGTAAACAAAGGATTTTCCCCTGATAGGAATTTCTGCTGAGAAGTTCAGTCAGGAGAGTCAACGCCGAGGAGGATGGTGGTTAGTGGTTAGTGTTTAACGTCCCGTCGACAACGAGGTCATTAGAGACGGAGCGCAAGCTCGGGTTAGGGAAGGATTGGGAAGGAAATCGGCCGTGCCCTTTCAAAGGAACCATCCCGGCATTTGCCTGAAACGATTTAGGAAAATCACGGAAAGCCTAAATCAGGATGGCCGGAGACGGGATTGAACCGTCGTCCTCCCGAATGCGAGTCCAGTGTGCTAACCACTGCGCCACCTCGCTCGGTGCCGAGGAGGAATGTGAGGAGCTGTGTATGACGGTACGACTGTAGAGGAGTCACAGTATGTCGAAATCTCTGCTCTTGTTTGCATATAGGGAACATAGCTGCGTCAAATATGATGCTGAAATATTATCCGACAGTCGAACGTTAAAGATACATCGACAGAAACCGTTCATCACTCGTTCCAAGTGCAATGAGCTTTCCTGAGAAGGACCTGGTAAGATAACATTGTTGTACGTATGTACTTTACGGTTCAGGTAAAAAGGGAAGAGCTTTTTATAGTTTTGTTGGACATGGAGGGTTGCTGATGCCTGCTTGTACATTTTAAGGCCGTGTTTAGTGCAGTTTAAATTTTCACCTATTATTAATCCTAGACATTTTGCCAAAGGAGAGATATTCGTGACTGAGCAATTTATGATTAAGAATGGTAAGGACTCCCGATATTTCTGGGTAATCAGCCTAAAGTAATCAACAAGGGACGCTTGGGCTATGGATGAATTGAAATTCGACGTTATATACTGTGCCAATGTCGACAAAGCGCACAGGCCAGCATTGAAATTCGACGTTATATACTGTGCCAATGTCGACAAAGCGCACAGGCCAACATAGAAATTCACGATGCATGTCTCCAAGGTTACTGGTTTTGCACTTAGATGCTACTGAACGTGATCAACATACATATGCTATTTCCAGTAGCACAGAACAGGTAAAATTCATTAATCTTCAGTGAAAATAGTGTAGGACCCAATACTGAAGCTTGGGGCCTACATAATACTGGTACTACCATTCATTAATACATGGCACAGTAACAGCATCCTCCACCATGCACTTCTGATTAATTACAGAGTGTAAACTGTTTATAACTGGATTCACGATACTACTAAAGACAACTACACGTCTATATTACAACCTGCAGCCTTGTCTGTTGGCAAGCGTTACAATGGAAAGAGTAAAGGACCTAAAACCGAACCTTGAGGGATTCCTGAAATTACTTGTTAATATATGCTATAGTAACAAAACCTTCCCCCTTGAAATTCACAGTGATTCCCGGAGTATAATTTGTAGAAGACTACAATCGCGATCCTCAGAAACCAAACACATGCAGGCCCACGTTAGCACCTGCAGCTCAGTGTGTGATGTTGGCAGCAGTGGGCGTCGCCAAGAGTCACATACGCCGCGCCGCACTCTGCCCAGACACGTGTCTGGGTGTGGGGGGAGACAGCACACGGCTCACTGGTCTGTGAAGTTCTGCTGCCGCCGCCTCAACCCACCCCCGCCACACCACCCCAACCCCCGACACCCGGCAAAGTGTTTTTAACGCGCGGCTGCTCCCGCGGCGAGCAGGGCTGCCACCATTCCCACCCGCCCCTATCCGCGGGCTCACGTACGCACGCTCCCGCCGCGGTATCTGACGCGTCAGCGGCGGTGGCGCGACACGCGAAAAAGACCGGCGGGCATTCAGGGCGAGAAGCTGAGCGGAAGTCGTAACCGCCTATCTGCGGGCGCGGACTCCCCGCCTCGGTTCCAAATGAAAGCCGAGACACGCCACTGCCCCCCCCTCCTCCTCTCTCTCTCCTTTTTTGCGTATCTCACCCTTTCCTACACAAGGAGCGAGAGGAGCCAGGGTCGAAAAAACTGTAAAGACTACAAGAGCGCACAGTGGCAACAGCAAAACACCCATTGCGGATAATTATGCAAGTGTTCCTCCCCATAAGGTCATAGCACACAAGCTGATAACAAAAATAACAAGGATTTCACATCTTGGCACAGGTACTATCACCGGCTTTCGACGAAAGAGTGACCTACGAGTCGCAGTCAATACATTCACGAAAATGTGGGGTGAGATCTACTACATTACCTTTAACGCCTCTACAGGGGGAAAAAAAACTCTTGCTAGGGTGATTTTATCAATATTGGCGCCATACTAAGAATGCAGAACTGTTCATATTCCTAACTACACTACTGGCCATTAAAATTGTTACACCAAGAAGAAATGCAAATGATAAACGGGTATTCATTCGATAAATATATTATACTAGAACTGACATGTGATTACAAAATGGTTCAAATGGATATGATCACTATGGGACTAAACATCTGAGGTCATCAGTCCCCTAGAACTTAGAACTACTTAAACCTAACTAACCTAAGGACATCACACACACCAATGCCCAGGGCAGGATTCGAACCAGCGACCGTGGCGGTAGCGCGGTTCCAGACTGTAGCACCTAGAACCGCTCGGCCACACCGGGAGGCATGTGATTACATTTTCATGCAATTTGGGTGCATAGATCCTGAGAAATCAGTAGCCAGAACCACCACCTCCAGCCGTAATAATGGCCTCGATACGCCTGGGCATTGAGTCAGATAGAGCTTGGATGGCGTGTACAGGTACAGCTGCCCATGCACCTTCAACACGATACCACAATTCAACAAGAGTAGTAACTGGCATATTGTGACGAGCCAGTTGCTCGGTCACCATTGACCAGACGTTTTCAGTTGGTGAGAGATCTGGAGAATGTGCTGGCCAGAGCAGCAGCCGAACTTTTTCCGTTCAAATGGTTCAAATGGCTCTGAGCACTATGCGACTTAACTTCTGAGGTCATCAGTCGTCTAGAACTTAGAACTAATTAAACCTAACTAACCTAAGGACAGCACACACATCCATGCCTGAGGCAGGATTCGAACCTGCGACCGTAGCGGTCGCTCGGTTCCAGACAGTAGCGCCTAGAACCGCACGGCCACTCTGGCCGGCGAACTTTTTCTGTATCCAGAAAGGGCCGTACAGGACCCACAACTTGCGGTCGTGCATTATCCTGCTGAAATGTAGGGTTTCGCAGGGATCGAATGAAGGGTAGAGCTACGGTTTGTAACACATCTGAAATGTAACGTCCACTCTTCACAGTGCCGTCAATGCGAACAATAGGTGACCGAGACGTGTAACCAATGGCACCCCATCCCATCACGCCGGATGATACGCCAGTATGGCGATGACGAATACACGCTTCCAATGTGCGTTCTCCGCGATGTCGCCAAACACGGACGCGACGATCATGATGCTGTAAAGAGAACCTGGATTCATCCGAAAATATGACGTTTTGCTATTCGTGCACCCAGGTTCGTCGTCGAGTATACCATCGCAGGCGCTTCTGTCTATGATGCAGCGTCAAGGGTAACCGCAGTCACGGCATCCGAGCTGATAGTCCATACTGATGCAAACGTCGTCGAACTGTTCGTGCAGATGGTTGTTGTCTTGCAAACGTCCCCATCGAGATGTGGCTGCACGATCCGTTACAGCCATGAGGATAAGATGCCTGTCATCTCGATTGCTAGTGATACGAGGCCGTTGGCATCCAGCACGGCGTTCCGTATTACCCTCCTGAACCCACAGATTCCATATTCTGCTAACAGTCACTGGATCTCGATCAACGCGAGCAGCAATGTCGCGATACGATAAACCGCAATCGCGACAGGCTACAATCCGACCTTTATCAAAATCGGAAATGTGACGGTACGCATTTCTCCTCCTTACGCGAGGCATCACAACAACGTTTCGCCAGGCAACGCCAGACAACTGCTGTTTGTGTATGAGAAATCGGTTGGAAACTTTGCTCATGTCAGCACGTTGTAGGTGTCGCCACCGGCGCCAACCTTGTGTGAATGCTCTGAAAAGCTAATCATTTCCATATCGCAGCATCTTCTTCATGTCGGTTAAATTTCGCATCTGTAGCACGTCATCTTCGTGGTGTAGCAAGTTCCTTCGCGTACTCTGTGTAAAATCGATCAGGTATCCCACCAAGTCCAGCGACCTTTCCTCTTTTGAGCGATTTTAATTGTTTCTCTATCCCTCTGTCAACTATTTCCATGTCTAAGATCACGCTGCATGGGAAAAATTGTAAGAAAGCATAAATAATTTGCAGTTCGTGGAGAGAATGCAATTCCAACTCCCCGGTGCGCCGTCACTGTTGTTGACTGTATGACAAAGTAGGATATGCAGAGAGAAAACACGCACACCGACAGACGAGGCCCTGTGGCGAATATGTACAGGCCATTGATGGCGCCCCGCCCGCGACCTGTTTACAGGCGACGGCTGCAAACGAGATTACATTTAAATGCAACGGGATTATTTGCCACTCACGCGCATATCCGGCGAAATGGCAAATTTGAACAAACTGTTTTCGGCCGGAGCACCACGACCGTTCGGAAAGGGATCAGCTGCCCTCTCTGTTGCCGAATCCACCCTCCATCCCCCCCTCTCCCACTCTTTTTCCGCTTTTCAGTGCGCTTTTTTTTATTTTCCTGTGTTTGTTTGTTTGTTTCGGGTACTAGTGACAGTTTCGTCAACATGGCGCCCGCGCGCCGCGGAGTTAATATCGCTGGCCGGCAAACAATGGCCGCGCGCAGTCGACAAGCAGGCTCGCCAACATTACGGCACCAACCGCTGTTTGCTGTGGCAGTGCTAACTAGGCCTCCGTGTGCGTGTGTGTGTGTGTGTGTGTGTGTGTGTGTGTGCGTAAAGTAACGGTCGAGTCTCCATAAATGTAACAGAGCCAAACTGTTCGCTCTGTTGTTCCCGAAAGTTTCCTCTGAAAAGTATACATTTCTGGACTACAGATGAGAAGCAAAGCTATGCAATAAAATTACAGAGAGCTCCGCTGTAACCACTGGAGTGACTAATAGTTGTAATCTTTCGAAAGGGTTAGTCTACACTGCAAAATGGTTCAAATGGCTCTAAGCACTATGGGACTTAACATCTGAGGTCATCAGTCCCCAGACGTAGAACTACTTAAACCTAACTAACCTAAGGACATCACACATCCATGACCGAGGCAGGATTCGAACCTGCGACCGTAGCAGCACAGCGGTTCTCGACTGAAAGGCCGAGAACCGCTCGACCACAGCGGCCGGTCTATCCTGCAAAAGCAAGGACCATTAAGGCTTCATTCGACTTAAAATTTGAGCGAACAATAGCAGCATGAGGAGACTGTATTTGTGCTTTTCTGTCTCAAGTCCGTGACAACCCTCTACATCTCTGCATAACTACTGGAACCTAGATACATTTGTGCCTTTCTGTCGTCATCAAGCTTTGATCTCTCTCTACAACTCACTAATTCTTCAGGCAAGCTATCAACCCAGCCCTTCTTTTAGTCAATTTGTGCAATATATTTGTTTTTCCACCAATTCGATTCAGTTCCTCTCCATTAGTTATTCATTCTAACCATTTAACGTTCAGCATTTTTCTGTAGCACCACTTGCATAAAGCTTCTACCCTCTTCTTGACTGAACTGCTTACCATTCACATTTCACCTTAACACAACGATACACAGAGAGAAATACTTTCAGGACACACTTCTGCTTACTTAAATCTGTATTCAGTCTTAACACATTCCTTTTTTTTTCAGAAATGTTTTTCTTGCTTTTGCCAGTGATACACTCCTGGAAATTGAAATAAGAACACCGTGAATTCATTGTGCCAGGAAGGGGAAACTTTATTGACACATTCCTGGGGTCAGATACATCACATGTTCACACTGACAGAACCACAGGCACATAGACACAGGCAACAGAGCATGCACAATGTCGGCACTAGTACAGTGTATATCCACCTTTCGCAGCAATGCAGGCTGCTATTCTCCCATGGAGACGATCGTAGAGATGCTGGATGTAGTCCTGTGGAACGGCTTGCCATGCCATTTCCGCCTGGCGCCTCAGTTGGACCAGCGTTCGTGCTGGACGTGCAGACCGCGTGAGACGACGCTTCATCCAGTCCCAAACATGCTCAATGGGGGACAGATCCGGAGATCTTGCTGGCCAGGGTAGTTGACTTACACCTTCTAGAGCACGTTGGGTGGCACGGGATACATGCGGACGTGCATTGTCCTGTTGGAACAGCAAGTTCCCTTGCCGGTCTAGGAATGGTAGAACGATGGGTTCGATGACGGTTTGGATGTACCGTGCACTATTCAGTGTCCCCTCGACGATCACCAGTGGTGTACGGCCAGTGTAGGAGATCGCTCCCCACACCATGATGCCGGGTGTTGGCCCTGTGTGCCTCGGTCGTATGCAGTCCTGATTGTGGCGCTCATCTGCACGGCGCCAAACACGCATACGACCATCATTGGCACCAAGGCAGAAGCGATTCTCATCGCTGAAGACGACACGTCTCCATTCGTCCCTCCATTCACGCCTGTCGCGACACCACTGGAGGCGGGCTGCACGATGTTGGCGCGTGAGCGGAAGACGGCCTAACGGTGTGCGGGACCGTAGCCCAGCTTCATGGAGACGGTTGCGAATGGTCCTCGCCGATACCCCAGGAGCAACAGTGTCCCTAATTTGCTGGGAAGTGGCGGTGCGGTCCCCTACGGCACTGCGTAGGATCCTACGGTCTTGGCGTGCATCCGTGCGTCGCTGCGGTCCGGTCCCAGGTCGACGGGCACGTGCACCTTCCGCCGACCACTGGCGACAACATCGATGTACTGTGGAGACCTTATGCCCCACGTGTTGAGCAATTCGGCGGTACGTCCACCCGGCCTCCCGCATGCCCACTATACGCCCTCGCTCAAAGTCCGTCAACTGCACATACGGTTCACGTCCACGCTGTCGCGGCATGCTACCAGTGTTAAAGATGCGATGGAGCTCCGTATGCCACGGCAAACTGGCTGACACTGACGGCGGCGGTGCACAAATGCTGCGCAGCTAGCGCCATTCGACGGCCAACACCGCGGTTCCTGGTGTGTCCGCTGTGCCGTGCGTGTGATCATTGCTTGTACAGCCCTCTCGCAGTGTCCGGAGCAAGTATGGTGGGTCTGACAAACTGGTGTCAATGTGTTCTTTTTTCCATTTCCAGGAGTGTATTTTTTATCCTCTGTACTTCAGCCAAAATTTCCTAATCTAATTCCCTTAGCGTTGTGTTACTTAATTCCACTACAGTCCCTTACCTTTATTCTGCTTGTGCTAATACAAATACTACACGCTCCTTTCAAGACACTGTCCATGCCGTTCAGCTCCTCTTTCGAGCTCTTTATTGCACAGTTTTGCTTCTCATCGAGTTTCAAATATATTGAATCTTACGAGGATATGTCTCATTCTCGAAAACTTACCACTTGCATATGAGGACTGGTGCTGTCCAGAGCAATCGCAGGTCACGAGAACTTACCTGAAATGAAAAGAAAACAACAATTAATTAAACTAATTCCTCACCAACCATGTGCTTTAACAAACACCCGAGCAATTAATTTCGGACAGTGAACACTATATAAGTATATAAGAAGGGTAAAGGAATGGACCCGCAAAATTACAGACCAATATTCCTTCTGTTTGCTGTAGAATCCTTCAGCATATTCTCAGTTCGAGAACAATAATCTTTCTTGAGTATGAGAAGCCAATATGCACGAACCAGCGTGGTTTTAGAAAGCATCACTCGTGTACAACTCAGCTTGCCCTTTCCTCACATGATGTACTGAGAAGTATGGATGAAGCGCAACAGGCAAATTCCCTATTTCTAGATTTCCGGAAAGCGTTTGAGACGGTGCCCCACTGCAGACTGTTAACGAAGGTACGAGCATATGGAATACGTTCACAGATACGCACGTGGCTCGATGACTTCTTAAATAATAGAACCCAGTATGTTGTCGTCGACGGCGAGTGTCCGTAAGTTGACAAGCAAGAATAACTCTAAAAATAAGCTTCACACGAAAAAAAGTGTATGATACAATGTTGATTATTTTCGAGGGGGACACCTGTTGATGCTAAAATTAGTCCGCCGCACCAGCCCCCTGGAGGTGGGGCGGGAGGCAACTTTAAAATTTCAAACGGGAACCCCCATTTTTTATTGCAGCATCAGATTCTACATAAAAAACTACGTACATTTTGTCTTAAACATTTGTTTTGATTCTCGGTAGTTGGCACTGTAATTCAAGAAAATCCATATTATTTTTCCGTGGAAAATGTTTACCGATAAATAAAAAATGCTTATTTACTTCGTAAATTTTGAGTCGCTAAAACTAAAATTCCACCTCTCTGCCCATAGAGTGGGGTTTGAGACAGTTTTACAAATGTTGACCCAAATACTGTAGGCTATTAATTTTTTCCGCAGATTCGGACAAGTTTTGTTTGTTTCGTGGTCATTAGCCCACCCAACTTTTAATTATCAAAGATGTCAGCTGAGTAATTAGCTAACTAACTAACCAAACATCCTAATTACTAACGAGTGAACTGATTTTTTATTTATCTGTAACCATTTTCCACTAAAAAATTAGAACATGGATTTTCTTGAAACTTCCTGGCAGATTAAAACTGTGTGCCCGACCGAGACTCGAACTCAGGACCTTTGCCTTTCGCGGGCAAGTGCTCTACCAACTGAGCTACCCAAGCACGACTCACGCCCGGTACTCACAGCTTTACTTGTGCCAGTACCTCGCCTCCTACCTTCCAAACTTTACAGAAGCTCCCTATTCTGAGCAGCCCTCTAAGGTTGTTCGTAGACAATACTCCCGTTTAGATCTAGTAATGTCGTCAGGTGGTCAAAACCAATCGCAAAATGATTTGGACGAAATATCGGAATGGTGTCAAAAGTTGCAATTGTCACGCTAAATAACGAAAACTTTGAGGTCGTCCACATAAATACTAAAAAAGAGTCGGTTAAATTTCGGTTAACGATAAACCACACAAACCCAAAGGCTGTCAGTTCAATTGGCTATGATGCGGCGCAGATGAATAGCGAAATTCTGCGTGATCCGTTGAAGGTTCGGATCATCGATGCTGCCGGCGACGTCCTGAACGGCTGTTTTCAGCTCAGCAATGGTTTTGGGGTTATCGCTGTACACCTTGTCTGTAATACAGCCCCACAAAAAGGAGTCGCATGTGTTGAGATCCGGAGAATATGGTACCCAATTGAGTCCCGTGGCAGAGCCAGAATGCGATCCCCAAAATGCTTCTCCAGGACATCAAACACTCT
Organism: Schistocerca piceifrons; assembly: GCF_021461385.2. Taxonomy (NCBI): domain Eukaryota; kingdom Metazoa; phylum Arthropoda; class Insecta; order Orthoptera; family Acrididae; genus Schistocerca; species Schistocerca piceifrons. Next base: position 55,121,867 of record NC_060147.1, read on the forward strand.
CCTGCTTCGACGAGGGGAGCTGTGTCTTGCATGAACCATATCTTGTCGAAATCGGGTCACTTTGGATAACGGCGATGTAATCATCTTACACAATCGACACGTACCGTTCGGTAGTCACCGTATCACCAAGGAATATCGCACCGATTATTCCATGACCGGACATTGCACACCACCCAGTCACCTGTTAAGGGTGAAGAGACTTCTCGATGGCGGAATGCGGATTGTCAGTCCCCCAAATGCGTCAGTTTTATGCTGTACCGCGAAATTTTCTCTTGGAAACGGCAGACAACAAGGCGCGTACTAATTCCCATCATGCCCTGCGGGCAACCGGGCTGGTTTAACGTTCCAACGCAACGCATTCAGAAGTTGTGACGATTTTATTTCATACAGGATGAGATTTTCACTCTGCAGCGGAGTGTGCGCTGATATGAAACTTCCTGGCGGATTAAAACTGTGTGCCCGACCGAGACTTGAACTCGGGACCTTTGCCTTTCGCGGGCAAGTGCTCTACCATGTGAGCTACCGAAGCACGACTCACGCCCGGTACTCACAGTTTTACATCTGCCACTATCTCGTCTCCTACCTTCCAAACTTTACAGAAGCTCTCCTGCGAACCTTGCAGAACTAGCACTCCTGAAAGAAAGGATATAGCGGAGACATGGCTTAGCCACAGCCTGGGGGATGTTTCCAGAATGAGATTTTCACTCTGCAGCGTTTTCGCTGATATGAAACTTCCTGGCGGATTAAAACTGTGTGCCCGACCGAGACTCGAACTCGGGACCTTTGCCTTTCGCGGGCAAGTGCTCTACCATCTGAGCTACCGAAGCACGACTCACGCCCGGTACTCACAGCTTTGCTTCTGCCAGTATCTCGTCTCTTCCAAACTTTACAGAAGCTCTCGTGCGAACCTTATTTCATACAGTTCAGTAACTGTCACCACGTAATCGTCTAGGCGTACGGTTACCAACAACTTAATGCGGAATGTTCACATACAAAATGATGTGAGGACAGCGAACCGTAGACTGTTTTATTGGGAGAACACTTAAGAAATGGAACAGGACTGCTAAAGACACTGACTATACTACGCTCTTCCGCCCTCACTATAGTACTGTTGTGCGGTGTAGTTTCCACATCAGACACGATTGACGGGGGACATAGAAAAAGTTCGAAGGAGGGCAGCTCGTTTTGCATCATTTCTAAATAGGGGAGAGAGTGTCACTGATATGCTTGGTGAGCTGGTGTGGCAGTCATTAAAACAAAGGCGTTTTCCGATGTGGCGAGACACTTTGGCGAAATATCAATCATGAATTTTCACTTTCAAATGCGAAAATATTCTCTTGACGCCCATCTGGGTAGGGAATAATGGTCATCGTAATGAAATAATAGCAATCAGAGCTCACGAGGAAATATTTAATTGGCCGTTTTTCTTGCGCGCTGTTCGAGAGTGCAACGGTGGAGAAATGGTGCGAAATCGCTTCGATGAACCCTCTGTCAGGCAGTCAAGAGTGAACTGCAGAGCACTCATGTAGATGTATATGGATATGAAGTGGTAGTGACTGCAAACTCTAACAGGCGCTGAACTTCTGGAACTTCAAGGGTCAGGTACTTCCTGTTCCCTGCATTTTGATGTCGACATTAATTTTTCCCCAAACAGAAGTATCCGGTGACTTCGGTTGCATTACGAGAGTTATTTGATAGCTCTCGTACATTTGCATGATAAAATGTAACATTTTTATTGCGACTTCGCGGTTAATAAGATTGATTATTCGAAGGATCGTATCAAGAATCTCAACAATGCTCAGTGAATTGGTCAGTGAGTCGACTGCGACTAATAATGGAGAAAACCGAGTTTCGTGCTATTGTTAAACATTTTCGTCTGGAGGGTTGGACTGCTGTACAAATCAAAACAGAATTGGATGAAGTTCAGGTCGACTCTACACCATCATTAAAGACCATTTACTTTCGATTAATGGTTTTAAATGCAGTCGGACAAGCACGGAAGCGAAACGCGTTCGGGCCATCCGTTTGAGGTCACCACAAACAAAACCATTGACAAAATCCATGACATGGTAATGCAACATGGCCGAACAAGACTTCGTAAGATTTCTAAGACTGTAGGCATCTTAACTGAGTGAGTGCGTAATATTCTGCATGGAGAATTGGCTATGAAGAAGCTGTGTGCGAGGTGGGTGCCGCGACTGGTCAGAGTCGACCGAAAGCGCATCCAGCACAGCATCTCAACACAACATCTGACGATGTTTAATCGCAATCCGCAAGGCTTTTTGTGCTGATTTGCGACGTCTATGGATCCTCGATCCATCATTACACACCAGAATCAAAACGGCGGTCGAAACAAAGGACAGAGGCTGGTGAAAGTGCGTCGAAGAAAGCAAATACTATTTTGTCACCCGATAAGGTGATGGTCAATGTCGTTTGGGAGTCTCAAGAAATAATCCTCATAAATCACTTGGAAAAGGGTAGGAACATAAATGAACCTAGGTACGCAACGTTGGTGGATCGTTTGAAACTTGCATTGGGTGAAAAAGAAACAAGATTGTCGCACTAAAGACTGCTGTTTCACAAGGATAATGCACCATCCCATACACCAGCGACGTGGTAAATGAATAAATTCCTCGTCCACCCTATTCACCAGACTTAGCCCCATGCGATTTCCTGTTCCGTAACTTTAAGCTTTGGCTTGTTGGGAAGATACACTACTGGCCATTAAAACTGCTACACCTCGAAGATGACGTGCTACAGACGCGAAATTTAACCGAAGGGAAGAAGATGCTGTGATATGCAAATGACTAGGTTTTCAGAGCATTCACACAAGGTTGGCGCCGATGGCAACACCTACAACGTGTTGACATGAGGAAAGTTTCCAACCGATTTCTCATACACAAAAAGCAGTTGACCGGAGTTGCCTGGTGAAACGTTGTCTAAGGAGGAGAAATGCGCACCATCACGTTTCCAACGTTGATAAAGATCGGATTGTAGCCTATCGCGATTGGTGTTTATCGTATCGCGACATTGCTGCTCGTGTTGGTCGAGATTCAATGACTGTTAGCAGAATATGGAATCGGTGTGTTCAGGAGGGTAATACGGAACGCCGTGCTGGATCCCAACGGCCTCGTATCATCAGCAGTCGAGATAACAGGCATCTTATCCGCATGGCTGTAACGGATCTAGCAGCCACATCTCGATCCCTGAGTCAACAGATGGGGACGTTTGCAAGACAACAACCATCTGCACGAACTGTTCGACGACGTTTGCAGCAGCATGGACTACCAGCTCGGAGGCCATGGCTGTGGTTACCCTTGACGCTGCATCACAGACAGGAACGCCTGCGATGGTGTACTCAACGGCGAACCTGTGTGCACGAATGGCAAAACGTCATTTTTTCGGATGAATCCAGGTTCTGTTTACAGCATCATGATGGTCGCTTCCGTGTTTGGTGACATCGCGGTAAACGCCCGTTGGAACCGTGTATTTGTCATCACCATACTGGCGTATCACCCGGTGTGATGGTATGGGGTGCCGTTGCTTACACGTCTCGGTCACCTCTTGCTTGCATTGACGGCACTTTGAACAGTGGACGTTACATTTCAGATGTGTTACGACCCGCAGCTCTACCCGTCATTGGATCTCTGCGAAATCCTACATTTCAGCAGGATAATGCACGACCGAATGTTGCAGGTCCTGCACGGGCCTTTCTGGATACAGGAAATGTTCGACTGCTGCCCTGGTCAGCACATTCTCCAGATCTCTCACCAACAGAAAATGTCTGGTCAATGGTGGCCATGCAACTGGCTCGTCACTGTGTGATCGCAGACCGAGCGCCACCACAAAGCAGGTCTCGAGATACTGAGTAGCACTCGCCCCAGTTGTACGGACGACATTGCTAGCGACTACACGGACGAAGCATCGCTCATTAGCCGAGCAGATAGTTAGAATGCATCGCTCATTAGCCGAGCAGATAGTTAGAATAGCCTTCAGCTAAGTCAATGGCTACGACCTAGCAAGGCGCCATTAGCCTTACATAGTTTGATAGTTATCGTAGGAAATGTCTCATCAAGAAAGTTGTAAACCAATGCGGAATTAAAAGTTAAGTATTCGAGGGGCTGCATACTTTTCTTATTAACATTCACTACTTATCCTGTTCCAGAATTCACGCCCGTCTGCGTTAGATAGCGCGCATTTCGGCCTCCTCTATCTACAAGGTGTTGGCACATTTGCCAACACATCACTAATATATATTTGTCCACTGAATACCCGTGTATCATCTGAATTTCTTCCTGGTGTAGCAATTTTACTGGCCAGTAGTGTATTTTCGTCAAATGAGGAAGTGACAGTTGCAACCACCGAGTATTTCGCGGGCTTTGACTGCATTATTTTTTCTGTTTAACGAAAAAGCTGGAGGATCGCTGCACAAAGTGTGAATCCCTCAAAGATGACTATGCCAAGAAGGAAGGTGAGTCGTTTACGAAATGAACATTTCATTTTCCTTGCCTTTTTACCAGTTATCAAACCGCCCTCGTAATATTTGATGACCAGTAAACACTGCGGCTGTAGAGGTGTTTGTCTACTGCTGCAGGCCGCAGCACACATCTTTTGGAGACGGGCTTCACGGCGGTCTGGCGCAGGAGCCCAGGACAGTCTCGGTTCATCCGGAAGCCGCCAATAAGGCGGGCCGCTGGATTCTCCAGCGCTCGTAACAGCCAAGCCGCGGCCTTCTGGAGGGCGGACGGCGGTTAAAGATAATACGTCGGTCGCTGAGCAGCCCGTAATGGGGGCTGCGCGCTGGATGGAGGGTGGCGGCCGGTCGATTGTGCGATCCAGGGCGCTGCGGGGCCAGCGGCAACAGTGGAAGCGCGACGGGGGCGGCCTGGGGGAGGGTGGGGGTGGGGGTTAATATAATCTTTTACGAGCGCCAACGAGATGGTGGCCGCGCCGCCACGCTGCTCTGGCCCGGCAATGACCCGCTGTCTTCCAGTGGGCGTCTCGTCATTCTGTGCAACGACGATGCTCTGAAGAGCACTAACCGTCCAAAAATGGGGAAAAAATTGGAATTCAGTTTTTAAAAATGATGAATTTCAGAACGAAACTTTCACAGAGTGTTTCGACCAGAAGGACACGGTAGTTGGTATACACTGCCGACAAAAAATGCGACGGCCTCAAGGACTGTGTTCAGTGGCACCAGGGTATAATAGCCTCTAAGACAGAAAAACGATTCACCACGAAGGAATTATCTGAACGGGGAGGAAATGATGCTCCAAATTTTCTCAACAGTGCTCCTACAAAAGAACGTCACCTTACCTCCAGTGATTCCCATTTGAGTTTCCAAGACATCGCCGTAATACGAAGGGCGTTTGAAAAGTCCGTGCAAAAATAGAAAACTACTTACGTGTTTGGGGTAAATCTTTTTTATTTTTCGACATAGCCTCCTTTTAGACTTATACACTCGTCCAACGCTGTTCTAATTTGTTGATCGCTTCCGAATAATAGGAACTGTCCAAGTCTGCAAACTAGCGATTAGTTGCTGCAATCACTTCCTCGTTTGCATAAAATCTTTGTCCCGCCAGCCATTTATTCCAATATTAGTCCAAGGGAGACAAGTCTGGAGAATAGGGAGGATGTGAAAGGAGCGACCACAACAGGTGAGGTGTGTGCTGGTTCATTGTCGTGATGGAAAACGACTTTCTTGCAGTCCAATCGCCGGCGTTTTTCTTGCAGCTCGGTTTTCAAACAGTCCAGTAACGATGAATGATATGCATCAGTAATAGTTTTACCCTTTTCCAGATAGTCGATGAGGATTATCGCTTGCGAATCCCAAATGACAGTCGCCATTTCCGTTCCGGCAGAAGGAATGGACTTCGCCTTTTTTGGAGCAGATTCTCCCTTGGTAACCCTTTGTTTAGATTCTTGTTAAGTCTCAGGAGTATAGTAATTTATCCATGTTTCATCCACAGTGACGAAACGACACTTGAAGTCCTGTGCATTCCTGAACAGCTGCAAACCATCCTTGCAACGCTTCACACGATTCCGTTTTTGGTCAAGCGTGAGTAGTCGTGGAACCACCCCATGCGGATAGCTTTCTCATGTCCAAACGTTTACGCAAAATACTATGCAACCGTTCATTGGAGATGCCCACAGCACTAGCAATCTCACCCACCTTAACTCTTCCGTCATCCATCACCGCCCGCATCTCGTGGTCGTGCGGTAGCGTTCTCGCTTCCCACGCCCGGGTTCCCGGGTTCGATTCCCGGCGGAGTCAGGGATTTTCTCTGCCTCGTGATGGCTGGGTGTTGTGTGCTGTCCTTAGGTTAGTTAGGTTTAACTAGTTCTAAGTTCTAGGCGACTAATGACCTCAGCAGTTGAGTCGCATAGTGCTCAGACCCATAGCCATCCATCACCATATCATGGATTTCATCAATGATTTCTGGAGTCGTAACCTCCACAGGGCGTCCAGAACGTTCAGCATCACTTGTGCCCACATGGCCACTCCGAAAATTTTGAAACCACTTATAAACTGTTCTAATCGAAGGTTCAGAGTCACCGTAATGTTTATCAAGCTTCTCTTTAGTCTCCTGAGGCGTTTTGCCTTTCATAAAGTAATGTTTTAATCACCACACGAAATTCTTCTTCGTCCATTTTTTGACAATCACTCGACTTCCTTGATTCACACGAATGATAAACACAAAGAAATAGACCAATATGGCTGAAACTTGGTTTGAGTTCTTTCCAAAGATGCTGCTAACTGAACATGACCTCGATACACGCCGGTGGTTCCATCTCTCAGACTTTGCACGGACTTTTCAAACGCCCCTCGTACTTGCGCATTGTTCGAACCTACTGGTAACAAATCTAGGACCTTGCCTCTGACCTGCTCCGATGTCTTCCTTTAATCCGACCTGGTGCGCACCATAAACACTCCTTTACACATGAACCTCAATTTCCTAAAATTCTTGGAATAAAGAGTAGTCTACCATTCGCCTTCCCTACTACGGTCCTTACATACTCATTCCATTTCATTTTGCTTTGCACTCGTCTGCATTAACCTACCTCTTTTCTACATGTAGAGCTAGCTGAAATTCATCATACCAACTAGAAATACTCTGTAAGTCATCTTGTATCCTCGTACAGCCATTAAACGACGCCACTTTCCCATATATCACAACATCATCAGCAAACAGTTGCAGACTATTACTTACACTACCCGCTAGACAATTTGTGTATATATAGAGAGTAAGGGCGGTCCTATCACACTTCTCTTTGGCTCTCCCGACAAAACCTTGTCTCTAATGAAAACGCTCGCCGTCGACGACAACATACTGGGTTCTGTTACTTGACAAGTCTTCGAGCCACTCACATATGTGGGAACCTATTCCGTACGCTTTGTTAACAATTGGCAGTGTGGCACAATGTCTAATGCTTTACGAAAATCCAGGAGTATGGAACCCACCTGTTGACCTTCATTCATGATTCGCAGACACTTCCTGCAAACTTACTACTTTCTTTTATAATCTTGATTTTAATAAAAATAGCCAGGTACTGTTAATGGGAACACAGGAAGAAGTTGTGATCTAATTGACCATAGATTTATTCATCCTTAACATCACAGAAGACTTAACAACGCCCTCAGGAGGTAAACAGACAAAGCGAAGGAAAAGTACTTAGAAGAAATGTGTGACGAAATAGAAGAACTACAAAGAAGAGGAAGGTACGATCTCATGTACCAGAAAACGAAGGAACTGGGAGAAGGAGAGAACAAAAGCGTAAGGACTTTCGGAATAGAAGATTCTGGAGGACAAGTGGTTATTGAACAAGTGGAAGTGCTGAAAACATGGGAAGAAAATATAAAGAAACTATATGATACAGAACATTGCCCAGATGACATCGACATAGAGCCAGAGGAAGCTATTGACGAAGATGGGAAAGGGCCTAGTATACTGACAAGAGGCGATAAAGGACATGAAGAGTAGGAAACCTACAAGGAATGACGCCATACCGGCGGATTTGCTTAAAGAAATTGGAAATGAAAGTTTGAAAGTTCTGACACAACTCATTAACAAAATCTATGAAACTGGAGAATGGCCTGAAGGTTATTATAGAACAATTAGTCTGATATCTCATGTGGCAAAGATCATTGCAAGAATACTAAATAGACGGCTGGAAAACAAAATTGAAGAAGTGATGGGAGAAGACCAGTTTGGCTTCAGGAAAGGAAAAGGGACCAGAGACGCCATTGGCATGAGTTTTGGCAGTTAACGAAGAAGTTTGCGCTTGTTTTATAGACTGGCAGAAGACCTTCGACAGAGTCAATTGGAATATATTGATAAACATACTTAAGGAAATAGGAATCAACTGGAGAGATCGGAGACTTATAAGGAACTTGTACCTGGGACAAAGGGTAAAGGTACGAGTGAACTATGGAGAAACGAACAGTGTGGAAATAGGAAGGGGAGCGAGACAGGGATGTTGTCTGTCGCCAAGTCTCTTCAACCTGTATGGAGAAATGCTGGCGAGAGAAGTGCTGGAAGGATGCGGAAACTTCAAAGCAGGAGGACATCTACAACAGCATCGAATATGCAGACGACCTGGTAGTGTTCGCCAAAAATCAGAGACAGCTGCAACACATGATGAACAATTTGGTGGAAACGGGAAGAAAATACGGCATGGAAATCAGCATCGAAAAATCAAAAGTGATGCGCATATGAAAACGTGAGAACCAATTGAAGATAACTGTTGACAACCGGGAAGTTTTATCACAAAGGATGCCCACTGCACCAACGAAATCCGAGCAAGAATCGTCATGGCCAAAGCTGCTTTCAACAAGAAGAGGACTCTGCTGACCAGTAAGTTGAGTTTGGCATTGAGGAAAAACTGATAAAATGCTAAATTTGGAGCATTGCACTGTATGGAGCAGAGACATGGACCATGAGAAAGAAGGAGAAAAAATACTTAGAGAGCTTTGAAATGTGGTGCTGGAGGAGAATGAAAAAGATCAAGTGGACAGATCGCATAAAAATGACGATGTACTGTGAAGAGTAAGAGAGAAGGGAAGTATTCTGCGTACAATTCTTCAGAGAAAGGCCAACTGGATTGGAGATAGACACGAGGGACTCATACATGATGTCATCGAAGGGAAACGCAGAGGAAACACAGGACGAGGAAGAAGAAGAATTCAACATCTGGACGACATGAAAGATGGAAGGAGATACAACAGACTGAAGGAAGAAGCTGAAGACAGGGAACAGTGGAATCAGAAATTCTCCGTACCAAGACATGGACCTGCCACTAGGCAGAATACTACATAATAATAATAATAATAATAATAATAATATCACAAGACATAGAAATGACTAAAGAAGCGTCACACGAACATTTTCATTTGACAAACGCTTTCACTAATATGGGGTCTATGGTGGACAAAGTGATCACTGGGATCATCGACACACCACACTAACGAGAACACTAATCGCCTTACCTGACTTTATACACGTGAATCCGGGGTATGGAACAAAAACTTCCCCACAAGCATCTATACTATTCCAAATAGAAAAATATGGTTCGAAAGAACAGGGTGCTGAGAAACATATAGTGGAGATCTACGCCGTAAGAGAGAATACTTCACCCTTCTCCTGGTCAGGGCGGCACACCACGATGCGTTCGGCGACTGAAGCCATGGACAGCAGCAATCTGTTATTAATGGCGCTCGCCCGAAAAACACAAGCACGGGGTCTAGCGTTAAGCAAATTTGGAACGCAGGTACTTTGCTATGAGCCTCTGAAACCACGGTGGGTTCCAGAGTGCAGGTGGACCAGTTTGCTGGTCTGCCACACCAATTTGACTCAGTCCCACGACTATGCGTGACGGAATATGTCAAATGTTTAGACGGCCAACTCAAGAAAAATAAGTACACCCACGCATCACTCGTTGTGTGCGTGATGCTCGAAGCGGTACCTTTGACGGTTCGGAAGGTGACTGGCACAGCCTCCAAGTGGCACACTACCACAGGATACAAGTCTCACCGTTTAGGTAGAGACTTGCAGTTCTTTACTAGCGAAGCGCAAGTACAAGAGTAACCCCTTCTTTCTCTCTCCACTTTCCTCGCCAGCTCGGTAGCAATGTCATTTCAAGCATGTGTGTCACCTCTCTACCTGAATTATTCCGTGAAGTGTTGAATTTTCAAATGTTAACCGAGTTTTGAGTCACGCTGTACATATTCGGAGATTGTAACCTGCACAAAGAAATGGGGTCTCGATTTCTATACAGAGCTACTGTACACCATACATAAGCTGCTTGTCAGTGGTGGTGGCGTCATTCCTATGTATTGGCTAATTACACTGACGGGAAAAAAGTCACAACTCGAAGGAGGAGATGTGCGACAAAAACGAAAGTTGGTAGGCGTGTTTCTACATCTCAGGGATGTTGTCTATTCAGATCTCGCACTACGTCTACATCTACGTGATTACTCTGCTATTCACAATAAAGTACCTGGCAGAGGGTTCAATGAACGACCTACAAGCTGTGTTCCACTCTCGAACTGTGCGCGGGAAGAACGAGAACTTATTTTTTTCTGTGCGACTCCTGATTTATTTTATCGTGATGATCACTTCTCCCTATGTAGGTGAGTGCCAACAGAATGTTTACGCAGTCGGAGGTTAAAACTGTTGATTGAAATTTCATGAGAAGATCCCCCACTCCAATTCACGTATCATGTCTGTGGCAGTATCTCCCCTACTTCGCGATAATACAAAGCGAGCTGCCCTTCTATCTACTTTTTGGATGTCATCCGTCAGTCCCACCTGATGCAGATCCCACACCGCACAGCAATACTCAAGAATAGGGCGGACATCCGTGGCGTAAGCAGTCCCTTTCCTGTTGCACCTTCTAAGCGTTCTGCCAATGAATCTCAGTCTTTCGTTTTCTCTACTCACAACATTGTCTATATGATCGTTCCAATTTATGGCATTTTTAATTGTAATTCCTAAGTATTTAGTTGAATTTACAGCCTGCAGATTTGTGCGACTTATCGCGTAATCGAAATTTAGCTGATTTCTTTTAGTACTCATGGCAATAACTTCACACTTTTCTTTATTCAGGGTCAGTTGCCACTTTTCGCACCGTACAGATATCTTATCTAATTCGCTTTGCAAGTCGTTTTGATCATTTGATGATGAATAGCGATAGTAGCGCCACAGTCAGTACGCAAATCAAGTTTGCTTAAAATACAAACTGTAACCGTCATGAACGCTAGTTGCCTTTGAGACTGGACGTGGTGCGTTGATATTAATTAGTCAAGAATGCCTTGAAGGCGACAAAGACACCATTATCAGCAGCTCACTCAATTTCAATGAGATCGTGTAGTAGGGCTACGAGAAGCTACATGTTCCCTCTGCCATACTGCGGAACGACTTGGCAGTAATATGGTCACTGCACATGACTGCTGTCAGAGGTCGACACGACAACGTACTGTCGCAAGAAGACGGGAATCCGGACGGTCACGTGGAACTACTGAGAAGGAATATTTTTGGAAATTTGTTGTAAGTTCCTATGGGACCAAACTGGTGAGGTCATCAGTCCCTAGGCATACACACTACTACACTACTTAATCTAACTTACGTTACAGACAACACACACCCGTGCCATAGGGAGGATTCGAACCTCCGACGGGGCAGCCGCGCGAACCATGGCAAGAAGCCCCAGACCGCGCGGCTACACTGGGCGCCACTGAGAAGGAAGACCATTGTGTTCGGCGTATGGCTGTGGCGTATCGTACTGCACTTTCAGCAGCAGTTAACACCACAATGACACAGCTGTTGGAAATCGGTTACTTCAAGGACAGCTCCAAACCAGACCCGCTGTAGCGTTCATTCCACCCACTTCAGTTGTGTCAAGTGAGAGCTCATTGGAGGCAGTGTGGAAGTCTATTGTGTTTTCTGATGAAAGCTGGTTCTCCCTCGTTTCCAGTGATGGCCATGTGTATGCTAGGAGGAGGCGAGTTGAGGGCCTACAACCAACCTGTCAGTGTGCTAGATAAAGTGGACCTACGTTGTAAGATGCCGTGGTCTCCTGACCTCCATTGCTTACATATTCTGCCCTGACAATCATACTCCGCACATCATGATGCTTCATTTGAACCCAAACTCGATAAGATAAAGTCAATGTTGTATGAATTCATGTCAACAATATGGGAATAACAAGTAGATCACAAGTGCACACCGAGATTGAAACACTTGAGGCTGGCGTACACACACACATTCAAGACACGACGGTCACAAAAGCTTTTAGTTCAGGAGAGGCAAACTGCACGCCAGGATGCCAGTCCCTTCAGAGGACAAGTCAATCTATCTACGTCGGCTGGCGACCGCCTGTAGAGCAGACAGCGTTTGCCCGAGTGAAAGGGAGAATGACCCCGTGTTCGGCTTAAAAGGAAATTCCGCTACATTGTGTGGGAGCACCCAGCCTACGCATTCTTTACAAACATAGCACGCAGTTTCAGAGGTTTTCACAGGGAGACAGCAAGCGCCAAACGCCGATGCTACAGATTTCTGGATTGGTCGCCTTAAACGAAAGGTCATTCTCCCGTTTTAGAAGAGCAATGCTCATTGGCAGATGATATTCCTAACGCCTTGAGCTGAAGGAGTAATGGAAGAGACCAAAAGATATAACCCTTCATGTCTGGTGTGGAGACGGGCCGTTCCGTTGTCGCCCATGAAGCGAGAACACGTTACGAGAGCGTGTGCGCTCATACGTGTACTCAAAGAGTGAGGAACAAGTCTCTCCTCAGTACTTCACTTGGAGAGCACCTCTCTCAAGAGCGAATTGGAGTGTAACTCTATATTGAGTCTTCGCAATTAAGCGTTGTTCATTGTGTTGGCCGACACACTTATTGTGCGGTGTGAATGGACAGAGTTATAGTTAAACCCCTGCGAACGAATTTTGAGTGGCATCATGGTGGACTGGTTATCTGATCGGTGTACCACGCCAATAGTTAGACTAGGGGCGAATAGGAATCCTTGACTTCATCAAGGCGTAGGGAGAGTTCGATTGGCGAAGGTCAATCCAGATAGAACGAGAGTTATCTTATTTGTCAGCAGCGAGCAGCGCAGACAGCAGTCATCGCAGCTTACGGTATTGTGCACTACAGCTCTTGCGAGCACCATATTTCCTCCACAACAGTACACTTCACTGCATTTCACACACGACAGCCTCGACCATACCTATCAATATTCTAACGGATAATTATTCAAGTTGAGTAGGCGCAGCTCTCAGCCATTCTGCAAGTCAATAACAATCTTAAACTTTGTATAGAAATTTCATTAGCGAATCCTGTCCTTAAGAGGTAACTTCACATTCCGAAAAGAACCCGCAAATAACTTGTTCAATTCATAATTAAAAGTGCCATTGTGATTTCTCAGAATTTTTGCAAAATAAATAATAATTTTCGTTAGTTTCATGTTTTTCTTACACTAACTAGCACTACCCCAGTACCCACGTATCCCACTAGTTACATAAGAAATTTTGTGAATTTTTGTGTCATTTCCTTACAGCGGACGACTCCAGAAGATATTTATTGCTGAAAGTTTTTCAGGCATTTCTCTTTAGAACGTTAGGAACATCTGTCTGACTTCTGTAGTAGTGTGGGGGTGGAAATTGCATCTTTCAGGAGCCAAACGGTAAAGGGTACATCTCAGATTAATCCGTTGCGCTAAATGACAGAATGTCACCCACATGTCGCTCACAACATGTGTAGTTAGGGTCCAGGGTGCGATTTCGTATGGCAGCAGGAGCATTGTCGTGGTTAAAAATGGTTCAAATGGTTCTGAGCACTATGCGACTTAACTTCTGAGGTCATCAGTCGCCTAGAACTTAGAACTAATTAAACCTAACTAACCTAAGGACATCACACACATCCATGCCCGAGGCAGGATTCGAACCTGCAACCGTAGCAGTTGCACGGTTCCAGACTGTAGCGCCTATAACCGCACGGCCACTCCGGCCGGCTATCGTGGTTATCCCACGTTCTTCAATCTGGTGATTCGACCTCTTGTGCTGCAATTCATGAACAGCATTTCAGAGGGTGCTTTCCAACAGAATAACCCTTCGCCCACACACTACTGTTGTAACTCAACATGCCCAACGGAGTGTCGTTATGTTGCCACGTCCTGGTCCATCACCAGCTGAGCACATATGGGAGACCATCGGACATCTCCAGCGTCATACGTAAACAGCATTAACCGTTCCAGTATTGGCTGACCTGATGCAACAGACACAGATATCCATCCCACAAAGTGACACCCGGCACCTGTACAATACAGTGCATGCACATTTGCCTGGTTGCAGTGAACATCCTGGGGGTTGCATCGGCTATTATATGTGTGGACCTCCAATGTCAATCAGTTAAAGAAGTTACTTGTTGTTGTGGTCTTCAGTCCTGAGACTGGTTTGATGCAGCTCTCCATCCTACTCGATCCTGTGAAAGCTTCTTTATGTCCCAGTACCTACTGCAACCTACACCCTTCTGAATCTGCTTAGTGTATTCATCTCTTGGTCTCCCTCTATGATTTTTACCCTCCACGCTGCCCTCCAGTACTAAATTGGCGATCCCTTGATGCCTCAGAACATGTCCTACCAACCGATCCCTTCTCCCCAATTCTATTCAATACCTCCTCATTAGTTATGTGATCTACCCATCTCATCTTCAGCATTCTTCTGTAGCACCACATTTCGAAAGCTTCTATTCTCTTCTTGTCTGAACTATTTACCGTCCATGTTTCACTTCCATACATGGCTACACTCCATACAAATACTTTCAGAAACGACTTCCTGACACTTAAATCTATACTCGATGTTAACAAATTTCTCTTCTTCAGAAACGCTTTCCTTGCCATTGCCAGTCTACATTTTATATCCTCTCTACTTCGACCACCATCAGTTATTTTGCTCCCTAGATAGCAAAACTCCTTTACTACTTTAAGTGTCTCATTTCCTAATTTAATTCACGCTGCATCGCCCCATTTAATTCGACTACATTCCATTATCCTCGTTTTGCTTTTGTTGATGTTCATCTTATACCCTCCTTTCATGACACTGTCCATTCCGTTCAACTGCTCTTCCTAGTCCTTTGCTGTCTCTGACAGAATTACAATGTCATCGGCGAACCTCAAAGTTTTTATTTCTTCTCCATGGATTTTAATACCTACTCTGAACTTTTCTTTTGTTTCCTTTACTGCTTGATCAATATACAGATTGAAGAGCATCGGGGAGAGGCTACAACCGTGTCTCACTCCGTTCCCAACCACTACTTCCCTTTCATGTCCCTCAACTGTTATAACTACCATCTGGTTTCTGTACAAATTGTAAATAGCCTTTCGCTCGCTGTATTTTACCTCTGCCACCTTCATAATTTGAAAGAGAGTATTCCAGCCGACATTGTCAAAAGCTGTGTCTAAATCTACAAATGCTAGAAACGTAGGTTTGCCTTTCCTTAATCTTTCTTCTAAGATTCCTATACTTATACAAATGTATTCCCTAAATCTCATTACTCCACATTAATTATTTTTTGGTGTTCAGACACCTTTTTTCCGTCAGTGTCTTCCCTTTTGGAAGATTTCATACACTTAAAAAAATTACGGAAGACTGTCCGTTCCGGAACAAGTTAGTGTGTTTATACTATTCTTTAACGTGTTGCCTAATTAATTTACGTGTGAGTTACCACCTCACAGAGCTGCGAGCGTAATCACTGGTTTGCAGCAACCTGTCCCCATACCGGGAACAGTGCGGGAGTTGAACGGCCCTGACCGTTTCCGAGAAATGCCGTTAACAGGAGCCGGCGTGGTGGTGGCCCTTGTCGCATTAAGGGCCCGCCGCCAACTTGGCGACGACGTGCGGAACCTAAGGGCAGCGGAGAGGGGGAGGGGGGGAGGGGGGGAGGGAGGGAGGCAGGCAGCTGGGCGCACGTAACTCCTGGCGCCCGGTCCCAAGTTGAGGCCCGTTGAAACAGACCCCTGCTCCCCCCACACCCTCCTTATTCTCCCGCCTCCAACGCACGGCCAAGTGCGGGCTGTTTCTGCCCGAGACGGCGTCATTCCGAGCTGCTCACAGTGGCGAAAGTGGGAATTATGCAAAGTGCGACGGAGCGCCGCTCTCTGCTCTGACTACCTCCCCTCCCTCACCACACACACAAAGATCCCTCCCACACTCCCACATATGCGTGTGCGTGGCGTTTGGGGTTGTGGGCGTGCGTGCCTGGCAGCCTAACCGCTCTAAGTGCCGTAATTGCCACATTCCGTACGCGTTCATACATTCCAACTCTTGTCTCTGTCAGTTGGGTGTCGAACGCCACGTGGCCCATGCCGGGTTATATGGCATTATGTGATGACGTAGGATTTCCCGGCGTAATAAGTCTTGAAAGTCTCTTCGGGTTTGCTGCCGGATCCTAAAATCAACTTGACTCGATATTTCGGCTATCCAACTGGTCGCCATCTTCAGGGAAATGCTGTTTCTGCTGATGAGTCCCGCTGAGAACTGACGCCAGGCTGCAAATCGGCGTCCTATATAGGCCACCGTTCAGTACACGGCGCATGCGCGGCTCATCACGGTTGCTGCCCGCCAAGACAGGGAGATGGCGCCGCCCGTAGTGGAACACTGCTGGCAACGATATATCGCACTCAGGGCCGTACCGAAGAACGTTCAATTTTGATGCGAGATAATACATGATTCCACGTCTTGCTAAGAGGAAACCCATTGTCTCTGTTAATTAAATTATCAGCCAATCTAATTTCAAAAATGGCTCTGAGCAGTATGGGACTTAACTTCTCAGGTCATCAGTCCCCTAGAACTTAGAACTACTTAAACCTAACTAACCAAAGGACGTCACACACATCCATACCCGAGGCAGGATTCGAACCTGGGACCGGTTCCAGACTGTAGCGCCTAGAACCGCTCGGCCACTGCGGCCGGCTAACCTAATTTCAATCGCCTCTTTATAGACACTGTTCCAAAAACCGGAAATGTTGGCAACTACCACAGTTTCATCAAATTTCATACTGTCTCCCTCATTTAAGCAGTGTTCTGCTACTGCCGATTGAAAATGATGGGATGCTTCCATTTTTAGACGTTATGGTTTATAAAATACCAGATGGTACTTTGGGACACAGAGTTCACCGAGAGCAGACGCACACAGATTGGTATCTGCATCCACCAAACCAACGCACTGAGGCCCTTAGGACTTTCGTACGGAGAGCATATGCCATCTCCGACGCGGACAGCTTAACCTAAGAACTTGACCATTTGTTGCCTGTTTTTAACGAAAATGGATACTCAGAGAAGCAGATTGATCGTGCTATGGGGTTTGGACCATCTCCGGAGGTGTATGAAGAGGAACATAGATCGGTGGCCTTTCTTCCTTATGCTGGAGGCTTATCGTTTAAGATTGGACGAATTTTAAGGAATTTTAGCATTAAGAGTGTGTTCCGTCCACCTTCTAAGATTAGGGCACTACTCTGTGTATGATGATTTGGGGCTTAGGAAACCCGGCGTGTACAAAATTCCGTGTCAATGTGGGAAAGCTTACGTTAGCCGTTCGATTCGCACAGTGCATGACAGGTGTGTGAAACATCGCCGTCATACGAGGCTACAACAGCCGGGAAAATCGGCAGTAGCAGAACACTGCTTAAATGAGGGACACAGTATGACATTTGATGATACTTTGGTGGTTGCCAACATTTCCGGTTTTTGGAACAGTGTCTATAAAGAGGCGATTGAAATTAGGTTCGCGGATAATTTAATCAACAGAGATAATGGGTTTCCTCTTAGCAAGACGTGGAATCCTGTATTATCTCGCATCAAAATTGAACGTTCTTCGGTACGGCCCTGAGTGCGATATATCGTTGCCAGCAGTGTTCCACTACGGGCGGCGCCACCTCCCTGTCTTGGAGGGCAGCAACCGGTGCATACGCCGTGTACTGGATGGTGGCCTATATAGGACGTCGATTTGCAGCCTGGCGTCAGATCTCAGCGGGACTCGTCAGCAGAAGCAGCCTTCTCCTGAAGATGGCGACCAGTTGGATCGCCGAAATATCGAGTCAAGTTGATTTTAAGATCCGGCAGCAAACCCGAAGAGACTTTCAAGACTATATGGCATTATGATAACACTGGAGAGGTTTCACAGACATCACCGTACAAAGTTCCTTATCTGTTCTGACGCGCTTAGTCCGCTACAAGCACTTCACCAAATGTATCCAGTAGACCAGTTGATTCAGCACATCAATGACTCCTTACATCGTCTCCAATGCCGTGGCAAGAAAGGTGATCTTTTGCTGGGTACCTGGTCACATCGGATTAAAGGGAAACGACATGGCCGACAAATAGGCCGTGGGATCATGTCGGGGTGGTGTTGTCTGTCAGTGTTACGTCTCTCTGCCTTGCGTCATTTCGTTATCTGACAGATGGGTCATGCGTCAGTGGCAGACAGAATGGTTGAAGGTGACAGAAGACAAACTGCAGTCGGTCAAATTGACCACACAGGCATGATGGACTTCAAGTCAGCTTCAAACTAGAAATCTGTGGTGAGTTTCTGTGGTACCAAAATAATCTGCTGCATCTTCCCTACCAGAAAAATCCTCAATCCAGTTACTAATTTCACTAGATACCCGATTTGATCATATTACTGATAATAAGCGTTGGTGTAGTGCTGAGTCAGATGCTTTTTGGAAATCGAGAAGTTCTGCATGTACCCGACTGCTCTGGTCCGAGTCTTTCACTATATCCGGTAAGAAACGTGTGAGTCGGGTTTCATGTGATCGATGTTTCAAGAATCCAGGTTGGTTACCATGGAGGAGGTCATTCTGTTCGAGATACCTCATTATGTATGGGCTCAGAATACATTATGTGATCAGAAGTACCCGGACACCTGGCTGAAAATGACTTACAAGTTCGTGGCACCCTCAGTCGGTAATGCTGGAATTCAATATGGTGTTGCCCCACCCTTAGCCTTGATGACAGCTTCCACTCTCGCAGGCATACGTTCAATCCAGTGCTGGAACGTTTCTTGGGGAATGACAGCCCATTGTTCGCGGAGTGTTGCACTGAGGAGAGGTATCGATGTCAGTCGGCCAGGTCTGGCAGGAAATCGGCGTTCCGAAACTTCCCAGACCTGTTCTATAGGATTCAGGTCAGGACCCTGTGCAGGCCAGTCCATTACAGGGATGTTATTGTCGTGTAACCACTCCGCCATAGGCCGTGCATTATGAAAAGGTGCTCGATCGTGTTGAAAGATGCAATCGCCGTCTCAGAATTTCTCTTCAGTAGTGGGAAGCAAGAAGGTGCTTAAAACATCAGTGTAGGCCTGCGCTGTGATAGTGCCACGCAAAGCAACAAGGGATACAACCCCTCTACATAAAAACACGACCACACCATAACACCCCGTCCCCCGAATTTTACTGTTGGCATTACACACGCTGACAGATGACGTTCACAGGGCATTCGCCATACCCACACCATGCCATCGTATCGCCACACTGTGTACCGTGATTCGTCACTCCACACAACGTTTTAACTCCAATGTTTACGCTCCTTCCACTAAGCTAGGCTTCGTTTGGCATTTACCGTCGTGATGTGTAGCTTGTGAGCAGCCACTCGAGCATGAAATCCAAGTTTTCTCACCTCCGGTCTAACTGCCATAGTAGCTGCAGTGGACCCTGATATAGCTTCGAATTCCTGTATGATGGTCTGGCTCTGAGCACTATGGGACTTAACAGCTGTGGTCATCAGTCCCCTAGAACTTAGAACTATTTAAACCTAACTAACCTAAGGACATCACACACATCCATGCCCGAGGCAGGATTCGAACCTGCGACCGTAGCAATCGCGCGGCTCCGGACTGCGTGCCTAGAACCGCGAGACCACCGCGGCCGGCTATGATGGTCTGGATAGATGTCTACCTATAACACATTACGACCCTCTTCAATTGTCGGTGGTCTCTGTCAGTCAGCAGACGAGGTCGGCCTGTACGCTTTTGTGCTGTACGTGTCCCTTCACGCTTCCACTTCACTAGCACATCGGAAACTGTGGACCTAGGGGTGTTTAGCAGAATGGGAATATCGGGCACAGGCGTATGACCCAAGTAACACCCAAACACCTGACCACGTTCGAAGTCCGCGAGTTTCGCGGAGCTCCCCTTTCTGCTCTAAAAAAAATGGTTCAAATGGCTCTGAGCACTATGGGACTCAACTGCTGTGGTCATAAGTCCCCTAGAACTTAGAACTACTTAAACCTAACTAACCTAAGGACAGCACACAACACCCAGCCATCACGAGGCAGAGAAAATCCCTGACCCCGCCGGGAATCGAACCCGGGAACCCGGGCGTGGGAAGCGAGAACGCTACCGCACGACCACGAGATGCGGGCTTTTCTGCTCTCTCACGATGTCTAATGACTACTGAGGTCGCTGATATAGAGTACCTGGCAGTAGGTGGCAGCACAATGCACCTAATATGAGAAACGTATGTTTTTCGGGGCGTCCGAATACTTTTGATCACATAGTGTATGTTCTGAGGTCCTACAACAAATCGATGTCAAGGATACTGGACGATAGTTGTCTAGATAACTTGTACTATCTTTCTTGTAAATGAGGATGACCTGTGCTTTCTTCTAACTACTAGGCACGGGTTTTTGTTCGTGAGATGTACGATTGATTACAGATTGTACAAAAGGTTCGAACGTTTGACTGCCGTATGGACTCCCACATGGAGGACATGGAAATTGGCATCCGTCGCGTATGGAAGCAATTGGAAGAGAATGGCAACTTGCTCTGAATGTAAGCCATTTCAGATGAGCAGGAA
The DNA here is from genome assembly GCF_021461385.2 of Schistocerca piceifrons. Lineage (NCBI taxonomy): Eukaryota > Metazoa > Arthropoda > Insecta > Orthoptera > Acrididae > Schistocerca > Schistocerca piceifrons. The sequence goes on from NC_060147.1 coordinate 55,142,716, forward strand.
AAACATTCCTGTAATGTTCTAGTGCAGCATTATTAGGGTGCAGCTTGACACAGTCATTTAGATTAAATTCCTAAGCATAACATTGCAAAAATAAGTGAAATGGAACGAGCAGGTCAGGGTGGTAGTAGGGAATGCGAGTTCTCGATTTCGTTTTATTGGGAGAATTTTGGGAAAGCTTAGCTCATCTATAGAGGAGAGGACGGGTGAAATACTGGTGTGATCAATTCTTGAGTGATATTCGACTGCTCCCAACCAGATCGGATTAAAGAGAGACATCGAAGAAATTCAGAGGCAGACTCGCTGATTTGTTACCAGTGGATTCAATCAGCGTGGAAGTGTTACGGAGATGCTTCGTGAACTCAAAGGGGAGTCCCTGGAGGGAAGATGGTGCTATTTCTGCAAGATACTATAGCACAGCACAAATTTATAGCACTATCATTTGAAACCGACTGCACACTGCTGCTAGTGTACATTTCGCGTCAGAACCACGAAGATAAATAGCGAGAAGTTAGGACTCGCGCAAAGGCGTTTAGATAGTCGTTTTACTCTTGCTCTGTTTGCGAGTGGAACGGGAGAGTAATGGCTAGTAGTGGTGTGAGGAACCCTCCGCCATGTACCACACAGTCTTCTGCGAAATACGTACGTAAATGGCTTAACTATAATGTTCAGAACAGGTGTAGCACCATTCCGTTCTCGTGACACGGAGAGTTATTCAGTAGGCCTTGGAGTGGACGTCAGGTATGAAGAGATGCAGGTAGTACGCTGTAATGTTTACTTCGTCCTCAGCTGGTATTACCATAGGTCGCATAGTAGCCCATGTGAATATCCCTCCTCAGAACAGAATACTGATCTATCGGCCTGCAGCCACAGCGCTCTACCTGTTTCCAGCAGTCGTTCGCTGTATGCCAGAATAGCCAGACCAGGCCATAAACTTGTTGGAAGATGAAACATGATCGTCACCATCAGCCGACAAGTTTCGGTCGAATCTCAATGACCCTACATCTACATCTACATCTACACGGTTACCCTACAATTCACACTTAAGTGGCTGACAGAGGATTCATCGAACCATTTTCATACTACTTCTCTACCATTCCACTCTCGAACGGCGAGTGGGAGAAAAGAAGACCTATAAATATTTCCGTTCGAGCTCTGATTTCTCTTATATTATTATGATGATCATTTCTCCCTACGTAGGTGGGAGTCGACAAAATATTTTCGCATTCGGAAAAGAAAGTTCCTGACTGAAATTTTGTAAATACATCTCGCCGCAAAGAAAACCGCCTTCGTTTCGGTGACTGCCATTCTGACTTGTGTATCATATCAGTGACACTCTCACCCCTGTTTCGCGATAACACGAAACGAGCTGCCCTTCTTTGCACTTTTTCGATGGCCTCCGTCAATCCTACCTGGTAAGTATCTCCCACCGCGCAGAGGACGGACAAATGTAACGTAGGCTGTTTCTTTAGTGGGTTTGTCGCATCTTCTAAGTGTTCTGCCAACAAAGTACACCCCACAATATTATCTATGTGGTGTTTCCAATTTAAGCTGCTCGTAATTGTAATGCCTAGGTATTTAGTCGAACTGAAAGCCCTTAGATTTGTGCGATTTATCGTATACCCAAAATTTATCGGATTTCCTTTAGTATCCATGTGGATGACCTCGCACTTTTCTTTGTTTAGTGCCAATTACCACTTTTCGCACCATACAGATATTCTCTCTAGATCATTTTGTAATTGAAATTGATCGTCTGATAATTTTACAAGATGGTAAATTACAGCGTCATCTGCAAACAATTCAAGGGAGCTGCTCAGATTATCACCTAGATCATTTATGCAAATCCGGAACAGCAGAGGGCCTATGACACTACCTTGCGGAACGCCTGATATCACTTCTGTTCTACTCGATGATTTACTGTGACCTCTCTGAGAGAAAATCACGAATCCAGTCACACAGCTGAGACGATACTCCATATGTGCGCAACTGGATTAATAGTCGCTTGTGAGGAACGGTATCAAAAGCCTTCTGGAAATCTAGGACTATGGAACCGATCTGAGATCCCCTGTCGGCAGCACTCATTACTTCGTGGTAATAAAGAGTTGCACAAGAATGATATTTTCTGAATCCATGTTGGTTATGTATCAGTAAGTCATTTTCTTCAAGGTGATTCACAATGTTCGAGTACAGTATATGCTCCAAAATCCTACTGCAAATTGAGGTCAGTGATATGGGTCTGTAATTCAATGGATTACTCCTATTTCCTTTGTTGAATATTGGTGTGACCCGTTGCCCATTCCAATCCCAAGTGATGACGTCATTGGGTCAATGTGAGAACCTGTGCTTGTCTATGTCGGACAATGTGCACTGAACGGAGTGATCCGAAATACCTGCGCTTGTAGTAAACTCTACTCTCCCGTCAGGTCAGCCACAGACCGCCACCTATCCTAATTCACGAAGTGGGCGAGCCTCCGACATCCCTGCTCTGTGATACGGCGCGGAAGTCGAACACCACCTATCCTCTCATGACTTAACAGCCCACGAACCACCTTCCATAGACGCTCACGACACTGACACCCGAGCATCCGGCCAGCTTCGCCGTTTCCGAGATGCTACCTCCCAGCAAACCGCCCCCTAACAAACAGTCTTTGACAAAATCGCTAGTGCCAGCGGATTTCCTCGTTTCCTGGAAGTATCGTCCCAACAACAGTTCCCTATTCCTCTCTGGTCTACTTCACACATTTCTTTACCGTGTCACGTGCCCGCAACTTCACGAGGAGACGTTTGGCCTCCCACTGGGTTGGGCTTAGAATGATGTCGTCCTCAGTATACTTCTTTCATGGCGTATACACAGGATGTACTGTGGAACGTACAGAGTTGCTACTATCGTTTAAGCCATACAACACAGAATCCTGCCCCTAGCAAATCGCTACAGCGCGGAAGTGCCGCAACAAATATGTATGAAAAGGTCGTGCGCAGAATTGCAGTTTGCGGGGGTCTTGGTGCTCAGTTCTTATTTGAGCTAGGAACATGGCGTAGAAAGCGGACCAGAGGCAATTTTTATTGCCATTCGAACACTTGTCTTACTGTAGCTGCCACGCGGGGTGACCGCGTGGTCAGGGGCGCTTTGTCACAGTCCTCGCGGCTTCCCCCCGTCGGAGGTTCGAGTCCTCCCTCGGGCAGTGAGTGTGTGTGTGTGTTTTGTCCTTAGTGTAAGTTAGTCTAAGCTAGATTAAGTAGTGCGTAAGCTTAGGGACCGATGACCTCAGCAGTTTGGTCCCATAAGACCTTACCACAAATTTCCAGAAAATTTCTTACTGTAGCTACGTTTCCGTAGGTTAAACAAGGTTTGAACCACGAACCGGAGCTGACGCCCAGGCAAATTGTGCGAATCGATTAGTCCCTTTTGCAAAAAATTGAAATTGGGCTGTAACTAATGACCAGCTGATGGCACTATTTCTATGTGCACAGTAGTGCACCGTTCATAGTTTACGCCCAAAAAACGTTACCCTTAAATGGCTCCGGATTGGAATAAGAGTGTTCGTTCAAGTGACTTATGGTAAGGTTGAACCGTTAGTAAAATATCTTGCTTTGTTTGTATCTTACGTAAAAAAACACGTTTCTTTTGGGCGTTTTTTGAAGGGCGCAACTTCTGTACTTTAAACTCGTAAGTATCGGTTCAAACGTCGCATGAAGGTAGGTTGGTGAAACGAAATCTTTATTGGTTGTCGAGATACGATGGTTTAAACCTGAGCGAAATGTAGCATGTAAAATTAGTTCATATGTGAATTGAATGCGTGGAAACTGTTTAGAGTCAATCAGGTAACGAAAAAACGTATTCTTACAAAAAAATTTAAATCTCGCTTTCTAAAATGAAAAGTGCTCCTACCGTAGCACAAAAAAAAAAGCCGAGAATGTCCAGGGCAGAGTTAGGGAAGAAAAAGAAGAGAACTAGTTTTTCAACTTATCTGCAGCTTCAATCACATTTAAATCAAAACTTGTTGCCAAATTCGCACTGTTTTACAATTTAACCATATATATATATCATATTACTTTAGTTGACCCGATGCATTATATTACATGACATGGGAACCAATACTAACAAGTACTAAAGCGCTAATAGGGCAAGATGTTTTGATTTAAATGATTCCGAAGCTGCCAGCTACATCGGTAAGTTAGGTCCGTTCTTTTATATCCTTAACACTGCCCAGGACATATTCGCCGCTTTTTTTTGTGCTACCATAATATCATTTTTTCGTTCTAGTTTTAATGTTAATTTCAGAGCTACAGCATTACTACATGTTTCCCCTTTGTTTCAATTTTCATAACGAGCATCTAAGGAAAAGCTTGATTTTTATGTGGTACCCTGTTCTATGGGCTCTACAAAATGATTCGAATGGCTCTAAGCACTATGGGACTTAACATCTGAGGTCATCAGTCCCATAGAACTTAGAACTACTTAAACCTAACTAACCGATGGACACCACACACATCCATGCCCCAGGCAGGATTCGAACCTGCGACCGTAGCGGTCGCGCGGTTCCAGACTGAAGCGCCTAGAACCGCTCGGCCACTGCGGCCGGCTATGGGCTCTACAAACGTCTCTTTCACATAGACGTGACATACAGCAAACTGCTCCTGTTTACAGGTTTACACGGAGGAGGCGCACATCATGTTTAACTTTATTGCAAATACAGTAAACGATCGCAGTTATCATTTTAAACTATACTATCTCATCTTCGTTATTGCCTACGAATGACTGTAGGTCATATCAAAAGTTATACAACTATTTGAGTAAAATTCGTTTTAATAAACAGGGTGTCCGTATATCCAGATCGCCCCCAAATAACTACTCTCTACGGAGGAAGAAAAAGAAAGGACGCACCGTGAAGGAATTATCCGAAGTGGATGGAGATTAGTAGATGTGACGCGCGTGTACAGGGAAAGGAACGATTATAGTTTGGGTGAAAACTAGTTGATTTGATCAAGAGAAAGAGATTCACAAATTGAGCGAGTTAATAATTGGCTGGTTATTCGGCTTGGCATTGATTAACACAGTTGTTTGACATCCTCCTGAGGAATATCGTGCCAAATTGTGTCTAACCGGTGCGTTAGATCGACAAAACCCAGATCTGGTTGGAGAGCTCTACCCGTGCCTATCCATAACGCTCCAAATTTTCACAAGTGGGGAGCGATGCGGTAATCTCGCTGGCAAAGATACGGTTTGGCAAACACTAAGCCAAGCAGTACAAACTCGCGCCCTTTAGTGGCGGGCATTATCTTGCTCAAATATAAGCTCACGATGGTGTGTCATTATGGCAAACAAAACGGTATGTGTAATATCGTCGACGTACCGATGTGCTATAAAGATGCCACGGATGACAACCAATAGACAATCACTCCTGGCTGTCAGGACGTATGGCGGGTTACATTCGTCCTCTGGAGCGTCCCCAAACACCTTTTCACTGGTTTTCGGAACTCAGTTCGAAATTGAACTTATCACTGGAGACAATTCTCCTCCAGTCAATGAGATTCCAGGTCAAATACGTGTATGGAGATGCCCCGGACAATGGTTGGATACCATCCTGATCGTGGCCCGCCACACTCCCCCACAACCATGGGTGATGGTCTGGGGTGGGATTCCTTCTCATAGCAGGACCCCCATAGTTGACACCCGGGGCATCCTTACAACACAGCGTTACGTTGACGATATTCTGCAGCCCGTTTGTTGCCCTTCATGACAGGCCATCCTGGTTTTACATTTGAGCAAAATAACGGCCGCCCGCACACGGCTTGTCTTCGTGCTTGTTCAACAAGGTCGCTGTATCTTTTCACAAGCTGCGATATTGTTACGAATGAAACAGTGACCCGCATATAGAATAAATTTTCTTTAATTTACATGTATGGTCACAAACTTTTTGTTCACAGATTACCGGTTTCGGTCTATAATGACCATCTTCAGATCTGTGTTTTATAAAAACAATGTCCTAATGTACTGCCTTGTATAACATTTGACGATGCCACTTTGGCTGCAGTACATTAGGACATTATTTTTTTAAAACACAAATCTGAAGATGGTCAATATAGACCGAAACCGATAATCTGTGAACAAAACGTTTGTGTCCATAGCCGTATCTTTTTCCAGTCTGCTGCCGCCAGAGTGTGCTAGTGTAGAAAGTGGCAACTACACCACAACATAAAAATTGGCGTGTCCTTCCCTTAACTGTTGAACGGGCACTTGGCACAAACATCCGTCAGTACCCACGCAGCAGAGCTTCAGTATATGCCCGTTACAAACAGTTTGAAGAGAAGGGCTGCATTTGCAGAGGCAGAAGTCCCGGTCGCACTCCTGCGTCGGAATAAAACTCTGATCTCGTTCGAGCTGCATTCTAGCTAAGCCCACAGAAATTAACACGCGGAACAGCTCGTGAGCTCCAGATCCCACAAACAACACTCTCTGAAATAGTGTACAGACGCTTGCACATGATACGGTAGGCCTATAGGTTGCAGTGAGTCCCCGCACTCACTTTAAGAGATTAGGCTGTATTATCTGACATCTGACCTCTGACCGAGAGAGGTGACGCAGCGGTAAGCACACTGGACTCGCATTTGGGAGGACGACGGTTCAAACCCGCGTCCGGTCACCCGGTTTAGGTCTCCTGTGATTTCCCAAATACCTGGAAGGTTCCCTTGAAAAGGCACGGCCGATTTTCTTCGCTATCCTTCCCTAATCGAAGCTTGTGCTCCGTCTCTAATGTACTCTTCGTCGACGGGACGTTAATCACTAATCTTCTCCTCCTCTGACCCTTCCGAAACGTTGGCAGGGTTGTGCCATGACAACAGCACACCAAAGACAGCACTTTTTACTGACGACGCAACGTTTCGCACTAGTGGTAAAGTTCATCAGCTCAATTTTCTTCTTTGGAGAACAAAATACTCCATTTGTGCATGGAAAGTGAACGAGATCGCCAAAGGTCAATATAATGGAATGGTAATTAAATCAAGACCCTAAGTTATGACAACAAGCGTTGGCATACATCAACGGGGACAGTTGAAAATGTGTGCCCCGACCGGGACTGGAACCCGGCATCTCCTGCTTACATGGCAGACGTTGTATCCATCCTTTTTATCTCATTTTGTCCGTTATAGTCTGTCCTATTTGTTCAGGGCGGACGTCCTATGACGTCCGTTTAAGTTCTTCGTTGATCCATTCATTCTTTTTTTTTTTATTGCATACGGCAACTAACCCTCTGTCCGAACATGCTGACCTACCGTGTCGGCACCGAGCTACAGAGGACAGTGCGACTGCAGGGATTTATCCCTGGCACGCTGCCCGTGAGACCCACATTCCCAACTAAATGTCCACACACTACATTCGTAGTGCCCCTGCCCATTACACTCATTACTCGCGACAGAAAATCGTGCCGAGTCCCGTAAGAGTTCAGGCATTGCGTGTGCACTGTAGAAGATGAATGGCCGGTTAGTCTTAACTGTATATGAAGATGGTATCTGTTCTTTCGGACATAAAGGTCAATGTGTTCTCGAAGGGGAAGATGTAGGGTCCCTTCTCTCTCATGGAGGAACCTACCACAGGTATTTCCTATTTCAGCATGCTTTCTTTGTGGTCTCTACCTCAGTTTCAAGGAGACGCCACGGATTTCATTTTTAGCCAGAGGGTGGGGTCGTCTTTTCCACTTGGCAGTGCGGGACGGCCCAGACGTGCAACTGCTGATGTCTACCTATTGTGCTGTCGCCAACCGCGGTTATTTTCATGTGGTTGCGTGAAAGATGAAGCGTTTGTCTCACCCCTGCCAAAATCTTTGCCACGGCTACAGCAGCTATGTAGAATCCATCACCACGCCGTGTTGCACAAATTTGGAAAGAGTATTAATATTATTTACTACATAACTCAAACCTGTAAAAAAAAAACATCAGGCATGAAGCGAATAACCGGTAGCGCTTCGTTTCCACGAATTTTGGAAAGTGTGAAGTAGTTGTGTGCTCACCCTGTATATAATACAGCGAACAGTTACTTCAAACCTTGCTACATTACCACCTGATTAACGCTGTATTAGTGTAACGTTGTTGCATTAATTTGTTATGAAAGCGGTGCTGATACACAATAAAAGCGGGTTAAAAGCTGTTAGGTGTCTGGGGAAGTTAACTATGCATTACTGCGCAACTGTTTCACCAGGTATCCAGTCTAGCTTACCAAATTCTCAACCAAACTAACCTTAATTATAATCTTTTAATAGTCATACGACAACCGGTGATTTATATACACTCCTGGAAATGGAAAAAAGAACACATTGACACCGGTGTGTCAGACCCACCATACTTGCTCCGGACACTGCGAGAGGGCTGTACAAGCAATGATCACACGCACGGCACAGCGGACACACCAGGAACCGTGGTGTTGGCCGTCGAATGGCGCTAGCTGCGCAGCATTTGTGCACCGCCGCCGTCAGTGTCAGCCAGTTTGCCGTGGCATACGGAGCTCCATCGCAGTCTTTAACACTGGTAGCATGCAGCGACAGCGTGGACGTGAACCGTATGTGCAGTTGACGGACTTTGAGCGAGGGCGTATAGTGGGCATGCGGGAGGCCGGGTGGACGTACCGCCGAATTGCTCAACACGTGGGGCGTGAGGTCTCCACAGTACATCGATGTTGTTGCCAGTGGTCGGCGGAAGGTGCACGTGCCCGTCGACCTGGGACCGGACCGCAGCGACGCACGGATGCACGCCAAGACCGTAGGATCCTACGCAGTGCCGTAGGGGACCGCACCGCCACTTCCCAGCAAATTAGGGACACTGTTGCTCCTGGGGTATCGGCGAGGACCATTCGCAACCGTCTCCATGAAGCTGGCCTACGGTCCCGCACACCGTTAGGCCGTCTTCCGCTCACGCCCCAACATCGTGCAGCCCGCCTCCAGTGGCGTCGCGACAGGCGTGAATGGAGGGACGAATGGAGACGTGTCGTCTTCAGCGATGAGAGTCGCTTCTGCCTTGGTGCCAATGATGGTCGTATGCGTGTTTGGCGCCGTGCAGGTGAGCGCCACAATCAGGACTGCATACGACCGAGGCACACAGGGCCAACACCCGGCATCATGGTGTGGGGAGCGATCTCCTACACTGGCCGTACACCACTGGTGATCGTCGAGGGGACACTGAATAGTTCACGGTACATCCAAACCGTCATCGAACCCATCGTTCTACCATTCCTAGACCGGCAAGGGAACTTGCTGTTTCAACAGGACAATGCACGTCCGCATGTATCCCGTGCCACCCAACGTGCTCTAGAAGGTGTAAGTCAACTACCCTGGCCAGCAAGATCTCCGGATCTGTCCCCCATTGAGCATGTTTGGGACTGGATGAAGCGTCGTCTCACGCGGTCTGCACGTCCAGCACGAACGCTGGTCCAACTGAGGTGGAAATGGCATGGCAAGCCGTTCCACAGGACTACATCCAGCATCTCTACGATCGTCTCCATGGGAGAATAGCAGCCTGCATTGCTGCGAAAGGTGGATATACACTGTATTAGTGCCGACATTGTGCACGCTCTGTTGCCTTTGTCTATGTGCCTGTGGTTCTGTCAGTGTGATCATGTGATGTATCTGACCCCAGGAATGTGTCAATAAAGTTTCCCCTTCCTGGGACAATGAATTCACGGTGTTCTTATTTCAATTTCCAGGAGTGTATATAAGAGAATTTATATAAAAAGAAATAAATCAGTTTATATTTGGAAATTTATTTTAACATTGATCATTGAAATTTCAGCATATTAAACTTGATTCATAACTAAACTGGTGCCTTATTTAGGATTGTGAAAACGTGAGATTGTAATCTTACGGAACACATGAAATATGGAGCCAAGATTGGGAGACTGCATACAACACTGCATTCATAAAATAACACACGAAGGCTGTGTAGAATCCATCACCATGCCGTGTTGCACAAGAAAGAGTATGAATATTATTTACTACATACCTCAGACCTGTAAAAAAAACATCAGAATTACTAAGGCATGAAGCGAATAATCGGTAGCGCTTCGTTTCCATGAATTTTGGAAAATGTGAAGTAGTTGTGTGCTCACCCTGTATATAATACAGCGAACATTTACTTCAAACCTCGCTACATTACCACCTGATTAACGCTGTATTAGTCACGTATCATCAGTACATTAGTGATAAGAACGGCGAGACGAATTCAAAAAGCTTTGCCGGCCGCTGTTGGCGAGCGTTTCTAGGAGCTTCAGTCCAAAACCGCGCTGCTGCTGCTGCGGTCGCAGGTTCGAATCCTGCCTGGGGCATGGACGTGTGTGATGCCTGACAAAACTACGAAGTCACTGGCGAACCTCAAAGATTTTATTTCTTTTCCCTGATCTTTAATTTTCTTTCCAAATATTTCCCTGGTTTTCTTTGCTGCCTGCCCGACATACACATTAAATAACATGGGGGAAAGGCTACAACTCTTCTTTACTCCCTTCTCAGTTACTGTTTCCTTTTCATGTCAGCATAAAGCTTTTAGGTCAAAATGGCTCTAAGCACTATGGGACTTAACATCTGTGGTCATCAGTCCCCTAGAACTTAGAACTACTTAAACCTAACTAACCTAAGTACATCACACACATCCATGCCCGAGGCAGAATTCGAACCTGCGACCGTAGAAGCAGCGCGGTTCCGGACTGAAGCGCCTAGAGCCGCTCGGCCACAACGGCCGGCTGTCGATCATGTCAAGGTCAATGACGAATCTCTTGAACTATGTGATATACAAGGCTATAATTTTGCAGGTACATTAAGTGATTTATATTGATAGTGCATCCAAAGATTGGTGCGAATAAAGTTAATGGTAAAGAAGTAACAAATAAAATGTCATGGGTGATGCTGAGGCTTGATGAGTGAACAGCGAAATGCAGTTAGCAATAAATTTTTTCCTGCTTTCATCATTTTCTGGGAGGAGCACTACCGAGAAAAGGTTTCGTTAGTTTTTGAAATTATGTGCATAGTTTGTTGGAGATTACAAAGCGCTGTCCTTCTCAAATACTGAATGGACTACGTATTTGCTGTCAGTTTTGCTTCCTCATCAAAAACCGACAGGTTATACATGTAATACGTGTCTCACTATGTTAAAGTTTTAACACAAAATTATGCCTCTCAATGAGTAGATTATTACAGCATATTAAATTTTTAAGCCTGGTCAGTAGTGGCGCGAAATTTTGAAAAACCGAATTTTTGTTGCCCCTACGCTGCAACTGGTACCGAATTTCGGGTGCCAGCAAAGTGTTTTAGTAATACAGATGGCAGCAGCGGTCGCACACTGCGTGGGCGTACAGAAGTGTTGTTATTTACTGTAGACACTGCGGCCATTTGCCCATATTAAGCGTCCACGAGAAAGTGTATCGAATTCCGGTTCATTAATTCCGATACTTGCATTCGGCATAAATATTTGTATTTGAACCCGTCGGGGGACGTAAAATATTTACGTGCAAAGTAAAGAGATGGCACGCTAGAGATAATTGTGTTTACTCAAACATTCGCGTTCCGTAACGAGATAGGCGGGCGCTTGGTCGGTCTGCAACGAACCGGTTTGAAGTGTAACTGATAACGAACGGACGGACACCACAAACAGGCGTGTTGCGCTTTAATACACAGGGGGAGGGAGGGGGGGGGCGGTTCCATTTCATGTGTCAGCACGGCAAGTCTTCGCGTCCACCGCGGTATGCGACGAGCGGTTGATTCTGTCATCTGGCGTGCAAAACGGGATCGAAGCGAATTGCGTCAGGAAAAAAACGAACAAGGCCACGGGGACATGGAGCTGCCTGTAAGTTGGTGACATCCAGTGGCTTCCATAAATAAATAAATAAATAAATAAGGAAGACTGTAAAATTGAGCAACGTAGGTGTCCTGATGAGCCACTAGATAGTGCAGAGCACATCCTACACATCTCTTTTATTAATTCATTCACCCTGTCTACATTAGGCTCTTCACGTCCTTTAACATTTATACAGTGACGCTTTGTATTTTACAACATTCATGATCACATACTGGGTTGGGCAAAAATACGGTAAAAGGGCGAGAAATGCCTACTTGAACATACACTGAAGAGCCAAAAAAAAAAAAAACTGGTACACCAGCCTAATATCGTGTAGGGCCGCCGCGAGATCGCAGAAGCGCCGTAAAACTACGTGCCATGGACTCGACTAATGTCTGAAGTAGTGCTGGAGGGAAATGACATTACGGATCCTGCAGGGCTGTCCATAAATCCGAGTACGAGGGGGTGGAGATCTCTTCTGAACAGTACATTGCTAGGCAGTCCAGATGTCCTCAATAATGATCATGTTTGGGGAGTTTGGCGGCCAGCGGAAGTGTTTAATCTCAGAAGATGGTTCAAAATGGATCAGAGCACTATGGCGCTTAACATCTGAGGTCATCATTCCCGTAGACTTAGAACTACTTAAACCTAACTAACCTAGGGACATCAAGCACGTCCGTGCCCGAGGCAGGATTCGAACCTGCGATCGTAGTGGTCGCGCGGTTCCAGACTGAAGGGTCTAGAACCGCTCGGCCACACCGGCCGGCTATCTCAGAAGCGTGTTCCTGGTGCCACTCAGTCGTCCAGGGTGGCCGAGCGGTTCTAGGCGCTACAGTCTGGAACCGTGCGACCGCCACGGTCGCAGGTTCCAATCCTGCCTCGGGCATGGATGTGTGTGATGTCCTTAGGTTAGTTAGGTTTAACTAGTCATAAGTTCTAGGGGACTGATGACCTCAGATGTGAAGTCCCATAGTGCTCAGAGCCATTTGAACCATATACACTCCTGGAAATGGAAAAAAGAACACATTGACACCGGTGTGTCAGACCCACTATACTTGCTCCGGACACTCCGAGAGGGCTGTACAAGCAATGATCACACGCGCGGCACAGAGGACACACCAGGAACCGCGGTGTTGGCCGTCGAATGGCGCTAGCTGCGCAGCATTTGTGCACCGCCGCCATCAGTGTCAGCCAGTTTGCCGTGGCATACGGAGCTCCATCGCAGTCTTTAACACTGGTAGCATGCCGCGACAGCGTGGACGTGAACCGTATGTGCAGTTGGCGGACTTTGAGCGAGGGCGTATAGTGGGCATGCGGGAGGCCGGGTGGACGTACCGCCGAATTGCTCAACACGTGGGGCGTGAGGTCTCCACAGTACATCGATGTTGTCGCCAGTGGTCGGCGGAAGGTGCACGTGCCGGTCGACCTGGGACCGGACCGCAGCGACGCACGGATGCACGCCAAGACCGTAGGATCCTACGTAGTGCCGTAGGGGACCGCACCGCCACTTCCCAGCAAATTAGGGACACTGTTGCTCCTGGGGTATCGGCGAGGACCATTCGCAACCGTCTCCATGAAGCTGGGCTACGGTCCCGCACACCGTTAGGCCGTCTTCCGCTCACGCCCCAACATCGTGCAGCCCGCCTCCAGTGGTGTCGCGACAGGCGTGAATGGAGGGACGAATGGAGACGTGTCGTCTTCAGCGATGAGAGTCGCTTCTGCCTTGGTGCCAATGATGGTCGTATGCGTGTTTGGCGCCGTGCAGGTGAGCGCCACAATCAGGACTGCATACGACCGAGGCACACAGGGCCAACACTCGGCATCATGGTGTGGGGAGCGATCTCCTACACTGGCCATACACCACTGGTGATCGTCGAGGGGACACTGAATAGTGCACGGTACATCCAAACCGTCATCGAAGCCATCGTTCTACCATTCCTAGACCGGCAAGGGAACTTGCTGTTCCAACAGGACAATGCACGTCCGCATGTATCCCGTGCCACCCAACGTGCTCTAGAAGGTGTAAGTCAACTACCCTGGCCAGCAAGATCTCCGGATCTGTCCCCCATTGAGCATGTTTGGGACTGGATGAAGCGTCGTCTCACGCGGTCTGCACCTCCAGCACGAACGCTGGTCCAACTGAGGCGCCAGGTGAAAATGGCATGGCAAGCCGTTCCACAGGACTACATCCAGCATCTCTACGATCGTCTCCATGGGAGAATAGCAGCCTGCATTGCTGCGAAAGGTGGATATACACTGTACTAGTGCCGACATTGTGCATGCTCTGTTGCCTGTGTCTATGTGCCTGTGGTTCTGTCACTGTGATCATGTGATGTATCTGACTCCAGGAATGTGTCAATAAAGTTTCCCCTTCCTGGGACAATGAATTCACGGTGTTCTTATTTCAATTTCCAGGAGTGTATATATATATATATATATATATATATATATATATATATATATATATATATATATATATTTTTTTTTTTTTTTTGAGCCACTCTGTGGCAATTCTGGACGTTTGGGGTGTCGCATTGCCCGGCTGGAATTGCCTAAGTCCGTCGGAATGCACAATGGTCGTGAATGGATGCAGGTGATAAGAAGGGATCCTTACGTACATGTCACCTGTCAGAGTCGTATCTAGACGTGTGATGGGTGTCATATCACTCCAACTGCAGACGCCCTAAACCATTATAGAGCCTCCACCAGCTTGTACAGTCACCTGCTGACATACAGGGTCCACGGATTAGTAAGGATATCTCCCTACCCGTACACGTCCATCCGCTCGATACAATTTGAAACAAGACTCTTCCGACAAGGTAGCATGTTTCCAGCCATCAATAGTCCAATGCCGGTGTATACGGTCCCATGCGATGCGTAAAGCCTTGTCTCGTACAGTCATCAAAGGTACACGAGTGGGCCTTAGGCTCCGAAAGCACATATCGATGATGTTTCGTTGAATGATTCATATGCTGACAGCTGTTGATGGCCCACCATTGAGATCTGTACCAATTTGGTAGGGGTTGGACTTCTGTCCCGTTGATCGATTATCTTCAGTCGTCGTTGGTCTCGTTCTTGCAGGATCTTTTTCCGGTAGCAGCAATGTCGGAGATATGATGTTTTACCGGATTCCTGATATTCGCGGTACACTCGTGAAATGGTCGTACGGAAAAATCGCCACTTCATCACCACGTCAGAGATGCTGTGTCTCATCGCTTGGGCGCCGACTATAACAGCGCGCTCAAACTCACTTAAGTCTTGATGACCTTCCGTTACAGCACCAGTAACCGATCTAACAACTGCGCCAGACGCTTGTTGTCTTTTACAGGCGTTGCCGACCGCAGGGGCGTGTTTGGCTGTTTACATACCCGTGTACTTGAATACACATGCCTACGCTTCAGTGTTAATGCAGACGCTAGCCAAAACTACGGGTTGGTCTGCTGTATTTGACCACAAACGCCACCTGTGCAATGTCCTCAATAAATTACAAGTGGCCAGTCATAGTCAGAGCAGCGTTATGTATAGTTGCGAGCCTAGCTGGTTGGTTTGAAAGGAGGGGGGGGGGGGAGGGACAAAACTGTTATGTAATCTGTCCATAGTTACGATTAAAAATATTCGGCAAGGGTTGTGAGGAAAAAATCCAGACATACAATACACAGCTGGAAGAAAGAAGAAAACCACAACAATAACAGAAGGACAACAAACACCAAACACTAAAACGGACAATAGGGGACAAGAGAACCACAGAGAGACGCAAGAAACATGCAGAAGAGATCAAAACAAGAGAGCAGATTACCATGGCTGGCTGACCATGAGAATAGAAAGGAGAAGCCAGCCATTCTGCAACACATTAAAACCTCCACCCTAAAAGCACTAGGGCTGGAGGACAAGGAAAGCATGCGCTGAAACTTAGATCAAATGATGAAATTAAATGACCGTACGGCACTGTTGGCCGGGAGGCCCCGTTCAGGGCAGTTCGGCCGCCGTATTGGAAGTTCTTTTAGTTGACGACACATCGGCGACTTGCCCGTCAATTATGATGAAAATGATGATAGACACACAACACCCAGTCTCCTGCCGGGAATCGAACCCGGGCCCCCTGCGTGGTAGGCGATAACGCACCGCTACGCTACAGAGGCGGACAGATCAAATGAAAAAAAACCAGCTTCACGAATAAAACGTAAAACTAAAGCTTCTGTTGATGCATTGTCGCCCAACACCGAAGGCAGGGTGCTGGGAAAGTTAAAAGTCCGCCGCAGAGCGGCTAAAAGTGGACAGTCCAGCAGGACGGATTGGAAGACTTCCACACATTCGTCGTCTCCTTAATGACACAGAGTCTGTTGTGCATGCTGTTATGCCATTCCGTCTCCCAAAGCTGAAAAACACTGCGGCGTAAGACAGAACGCAGGTCAGTTTCGGAGATCCCCATCTCCAGAAGCGGTTTCCGCGTCGCCTGTTTGGCCGGCCTGTCGGTAAGTTCGTTGCCTGGTATTCCGACATGTCCTGAGGTCCACACAAACAGCACTGAACAACAGGACCGTTCCAAGGCAGAGATGGACTCCTGAATGGCCGCTACCAAAGGATGGTGAGGATAGCACTGGTCGATAGCTTGTAGGCTGCTCAAGGAATCAGTACACAGGAGTGACTCGCCTGGGCATGAGCAGATGTGCTCAAGAGCACGAAATATTTCCGCCAGCTCTACAGTGAAAACACTGCAGCCATCTGGCAAGGAGTGCTGTTCCATATGTCCTCCATGAACGTAGACAAAGCCTACGTGACCATCAGCCATCGAGCCGTCGGTGTAAACCACTTCATGGCCCAGGTACATGTCGAGGATCGAGAGGAAGTGATAGCGGAGAACCGCAGGGTTAACAGATTACTTAGGTCCCTGCGAAAGGTCCAGAAAAATCTGCGGCCTAGGTGTACACCATGGAGGTGTACGTGAGTGGACCTCGAGGAGAGGTGGTAACGGGAAGGACTCCAATTCAGACAGAAGGGACCAAACGCGAACTGACCTGGGCCGCCGATGCTGGAGATGAACCGCCATGGTTGGGAAAAGGAGACGGTAATTCGGATGCGCATGAGAACTACGAATGTGTGCAACTTAACTGTCGATCAGTTGTGCACGACTGACCTGCAATGGTGAGACTCCGGTCTCCGCTGGGACGCTGGTCACCGGACGCACCCCAAAAATCTCCTGTCGATGGTCGAACGCCACAGTAGTACACTGGGTCGAGTAAATGCAATGCTGAGGGCGCCGCGGAACCGTGAACCAGACTCCCATAGTCAAGGTGGAATTGAACAAGGGCTCTGTAGAGCTGCAGCAGCGTAGAGCGATCTACACCCCAGTTGGTGTTGCTCTGACAGCGGAGGGCATTGAGGTGCTGCCAGCACTTCCGCTTAAGCTGACGAAGGTGAGGTAGCCAAGTCAATTGAGCGTCGAAAACCAATACTAAAAATCGATATGTCTCCGGTGCAGTGAGTGGATCGTCATGAAGGTAAAGTTCTGGTTCTGGATGAACGGTGCGATGCCGACAGAAATATATCACACACGACTTCGCGGCTGAAAACTGGAAGCTGTGGGCTAGAGACCATGACTGCGCCTTGTGAATGGCTCCCTGTAGGCTCCGCTCATCAACACCAGTGCTGGAGGAGCAGTACAAAATCCAGAAGTCATCCGCATACAGAGAAGGTGAGACCGACGGCCCTACAGCTGCTGCTAGACCGTTAATAGCCACTAAAAATAGAGAGAGACTTAATACGGAGTCCTACAGAACGCCATTCTCTTGAATACGGGGAGAACTATGGGAGGCACCAACTTGGACACGGAAAGTACAGAACCACAGGAAGTTTTGGATAAAAATCGGGAGCATGCCCCAGAGACTCTACTCATACATTGTGGCAAGGATATGATGTCGCCAGGTCGTGTCGTATGCTTTAAGTAAGTCAAAAAAGAGGACAACAAGATTTTGGCGTCTGGAGAACGCTGTTCGAATAGCAGACTCGAGGGACACAAGATTATCAGTGGTAAAGCGATTCTGGCGGAAGCCGCCCTGACATACAGCCAGTAGGCCACATGACTCTAGGACCCAACCCAAATGGGCGACACACCATACGTTCCATCAGATTACAAAGAAAGTTGGTGAGGCTGATGGGCTGGTAGCCGCCCTGACATATAGCCAGTAGGCCACATGACTCTAGGACCCAACCCAAATGGGCGACACACCATACGTTCCATCAGATTACAAAGGAAGTTCGTGAGGCTGATGGGCTGGTAGCTATCCACATCAAGCGGGTTTTGAACGGGTTTGAGCACCGGAATAATGGTGCTCTCCCGCCATGGCGGTGGAAAGACGCAATCGCACCAGATCCAGTTGAAGATGACGAGGAGATCTCGCTTGTAGTCAGACGAGAGATGTTTAATCATCTAACTGTGGATCCGACCCGGCCCAGGAGCTGTGTCAGGGCAATGTGCAAGGGCGTTGAGGAGCTCCCACTCTGTAAATGGGGCGTTTTACGGTTCACTGTGGCGTGTAATGAACGAGAGGGGTTTACATTCCATCCGCCATTTGAAGGTGCGAAAGGCTCGGGGGTAGTTCTCTGACGCAGAGCCTCAGGCATAATGCCCAGCAAAGTGCTCGGCAATCGCGTTTGCGTCGGTAGATAACACGCCATTGATGTTAATGCCAGGGACACTCGTTCGGGTCTGGTACCCAAAAAGACATCTTATCTTCGTCCAGACTTGGGAAGGTGACGTATGGCACCCAATGGTCGTCATGTACCTCTCCCAACACTCCTGTTTACATCGTTTTATAAGGTGGCGAACACAGGCACGGAACCGCTTAAAGGCTATTGGGTGCTCTATGGAAGGGTGCCGCTTATGTCGCTTTAGAGCTTGCCGACGCTCTTTAATTGCCTCAGAGACTTCCGGCGACCACCAAGGGACTGTGTTTCGCCAGGGGCACCCTAAAAAACGAGGGATCGCGTTTTCCGTCGCAGAAACGATCATTGTAGTGACCTGCTGAACGACAACATCGAGAGCACCATGTGGGGGAGATTCTGTGGTGACAGCAGAGGTGAAGGCTTCCCAGTCTGCCTTGTTAGAACCCCATCTGGGTGGGTGTCCGTGGGCATGATGCCAGGGGAGTGACAGGAAGATGGGGAAGTGGTCACAACCACACAGGTCGTCATGTGCTCTCCAGTGGATAGATGGGAGAAGGCCAGGACTGCAAACTGACTGATTAATGACCGGATATGTGCCACGTGCCACACTGAAATGTTTCGGGGGCACCTCTATATAAGAGGCAGAGGTCGAGTTGTGAAAGTAAATTTTCGACCTCCCAACCTTGGCCCATAAGCATGGCGCCACACCACAAGGATTTATGCGCATTAAAATCTCCCAATAGTAGGAAAGGTTTAGGGAGTTGGTCAGTTAGTGCAGCCAACACGTTCAGGGGTACTGCACCATCTGGAGTAAGATGTACACTGCAGACAATTATTTCCTGCGTCGTTCTCATCCTGACGGCCACAGATTGAAGAGATGTTTGAAGGGGCACAGGTTAACTACATACTGAGTTCAAGACATGACGCAAACTCCACCCGACACACTGTTATAGTCGCTACGGTTCCTGTAATATACCTTATAGCCGGACAGGGCAGGGGTCCGCATTGGTGGGAACCAGATTTCCTGGAGGGCAATGCAGGAAGCAGGTGTAAAGCTTAACAGTGTCCGTAGATAAGCCAGGTGGTGGAAAAAAGAGCTGTAATTCCACTAGAGGATTGATTACTCAGTGCTATTCAGTGATCTACAGTACAATACGATGGAGCGGCACCGGTAAAGTTTCGCAAAATTCACTGACCCGCACCGTATGTATGGGAGAAGTACGTTGCAATGCTCTCGCTGCTGAAAGGCTGCACAGGGAACGATTTCCTAACAGGCGTCATCCAGCTCAGTTCAGTGTTGATGTCTGCAATCATTTCAATGCTGTATTTCTTCGCCGCTAGATAGGAAGGGGAGGTGCTATTCCATGACCTGAATCCCCTTGGTTATTTCCCATGGGGTAATGTAAGGTTACTTGTGTGAGACCCCAGCCGATACGGAGCTGCAATTAGTAGCCAGACTTGAGAATTGTAGCTGCCTGTGACAACCGCCAGGGTAGCCGAGAGCGGTGACGCGCTGCATCTTGGACTCGGGTAGGAGCGCTGACCCTGGATCGAATCTGACAGGCGGAATGGCGACGAGGGCCAGTGTGCCGGCCAGCATGGATGTGGTTTTTAGGTGGTTTTCCACATCCAGCTAGGTGAATACTGAACTGGTCCCCACTTTCCGCCTCATTTAAGCGACTCACAGATATCTGAACACATTTGCACTAATCCATGGACTACACTAGATGCAGACAGATGGGGTACATTAATTCTGTACGAGGGTGTTTGGGGTGGCGGCAGGAAGGGCATCCGGCAACCCCTTAAAATTAACATGCGAAATCCGATTAACCATGGCTGATCCCACGTAACCGTGGGGCAAGACCCAAGTGATAGATAGAATTGTAGCTGCCTGTGATGTGATTCGAAACACACCAGGGATACTTGTGAGGGTGCATTTGAATCTTGTTCGCCGATGTCTTGTTGCATTAAGGTTGATGGGTGCTTTCATTATGTCAGTGAAGGTATTTGCAGTTAACTGTAACGAATGTAAATGAAAAAGTACACAGTAATTCCTATTATCTCCTTAAGCTGGCGTCTATGACTCCAGATTCCCTGCCTCAAATTGTTCAGTGGGGCATCCTCTATGACGTCCTAAATTTTTGCACGCTCTTGAAGAAACATCCTGTATACATTTGTGATTATCAGTCAGAGTTATCCTGCAGTCTGTCAGTTACCAATCCAAGCGGGAGACTGATCTACGAATTTACTTACAAGACTACATGGATCTGCTAGCTGCGGCCCTGCTACTTGCGGCAAGTCAGATGCTGTCGCCTGGGGACCCACTTTGGCTACTGGCAGACTCCCACTCTGGAGGCCATTAGTCCAAGCCTAGCACTGTGCAGACGTTCACCTGCCACCGCCAATGCAGACAAACACCTTGCTACCTGTCGCTGCTCGTGTGGGCAGACACTGTTTCGTCAATGGCGTGATTCTGCGCACTTCCTGTGCAGTTAGTCAGTCTCTGTTATGTGAGACGATGACGCTAGTGGCAGCCGTCAGCGTCCGAGCAGAATCCTTATCATCATCATCATCATCATCATCATCATTCTCTCCCCCTCCCCCTTTTCACCGCCGAACGCCCGACTCTGCAAGCTGTTGGCCCGCCTCTCTTCGCGTGCAGTACACAGCTTACGTTCCGCGGGCGTCGACTTCTACTACAGTCAACACTGGTCACTGATCCACTGTTGCCCCACCTAGGCTGGTGGACCACTGGCCACCCCAGCCTGCATAACGTATTTATCAGATTCAACGACCAGGGGCCACTGAGCCGAAGTAGATGGGTCTTAATCGAAAAGTTTACATTACATATAAATTAGTACTTGTTAGGACAGAGTTTCGTATTGAAATCATAAGGGTTCAAAACTAATCATTGACAATCACCTCGCAAAAGACTCGTTGGTGAAGCCATGTTTACTGGAGAACGTATTTGCCTCTGTCACATTTTAAGTTCACCTGCAACATGTGGTGTCACCTGGAGGCCTATCTAATGTATGACGCGATTTTTTCAACCGTCATCTGTTACCCAAGGATTTCTACTAGTCCTCGTCTTTTTACTTACTTGATCCTCTGCTGCCTTCGCTACTTCATCCCTCAAAGCTACCCATTCTTCTTCTACTGTATTTCTTTTCTCCATTCCTGTCAATTGTCCCCTTATGCTCTACCTGAAACTCTGTACAACCTCTGGTTTAGTCAGTTTATGCAGGTTCCATCTCCTTAAATTCCTACCTTTCTGCAGTTTCTTCAGCTTTAATCTACAGTTCATAACCAACAGATTGGGGTCAGAGCCCACATCTGCCCCTGGAAATGTCTTACAATTTAAAACCTGGTTCCTAAATCTCTGTCTTACCATTATATAATCTATCTGATACTTTCTAGTATTTCCAGGATTCTTCCATGTGTACAACCTTCTTTCATGATTCTACATGTATGGAAGTGAAACATGGACGATAAATAGTTTGGAGAAGAAGAGAATAGAAGCTTTCGAAATGTGGTGCTACAGAAGAATGCTGAAGATTACATGGGTAGATCAAATAACTAATCAGGAGGTGTTGAATAGAATTGGGGAGAAGAGGAGTTTGTGGCACAACTTGACTAGAAGAAGGGATCGGCTGGTACGACATGTTCTGAGGCATCAAGGGTTCACAAACTTAGCACTGAAGGGCAGCGCGGAGGGCAAAAATCGTAGAGGGAGACCAAGAGATGAATACACTAAGCACATTCAGAAGGATGTAGGCGGCAGTACGTACTCGGTGGTGAAGAAGCTCGCACAGGATAGAGTAACGTGGATAGGTGCATCAAACCAGTCTCAGGACTGAAGACAACAACAACAACAACAACAACAACATGAAGGTGATGCAAAATATGAAAGTACCATCTGTAATATTATAAGTCATTTTGTCGATTCTGATAAAACAGGGTGTTTCAAAATGAATATACGGGTTTTAAGGCTTTGTAGCACATATTACATTCACCTTACATTATTATAAATAATACACCAAATGATCGACGCAAGGTGGCGCAGTGGCCAGCACACTGGACTCGCATTCGGGAGGACGACGGTTCAATCCCGCGTCCAGCCATTCTGATTTAGGTTTTCCATGATTTCCCTAAATCGCTGCAGGCAAATGCTGGGATGGTTCCTTTGAAAGGGCACGGCTGACATCCTTCCTCGTCCTTCCCTAATACGATGAGACCAATGACCTCGCTGTCTGGTCTCCTCCCACATAACAGCCCCATCACCAAATGAAAGAGAAACTCAAACAGTTTTCTTACAATTATTCAATGTGAACACCGATTACCCATCGAGTTTTTCCGGAACCTTGATCAATGTGTCAGGAGTAACTGTTGCAATAATACTGTTTCTAAAGTCGGACAGATCATCTGGTACCGGAGCCACATACACATGATAGCTTCAGATCGTGTTTGAACGTGGAGGTCATGCATGAAATGCTGTGTCAAACGGCACCTTACGCCCAATCCACCGGTCGGATACAACGTCGTGTAACCAGTCTCATACAGAGTTACGCCTGTGAGGCGGCGCACCATCTTGCTCCCAAATTAAGGTGCGTTGTTCAGCTTCTTCCCATTGAGGCATAGGGCGATGGCTGTAGCACATAAAGATAAGAAACAACAGTTACAGTTGAGTCACCGAAAAAGAAAGGCCCGTAAACTTTCCGCAGGGATATTTCTTGGGGCTAAGCGTAAAAGACTCGCACTCGTTAAGAAAATTTTCAGTCACTCTTTGTTATTCCATACTTTTCCCATTGCACACAGGTATTCAAACGCAACTGAGTTTCTCTTTCATTTCGTGTATTATTTACAATTATTGAAAGTTGAACGTAATAAATGCTACATCGCCTTAAAACCGGTATGTTCATTTTGAAACACCCTGTGTTTTGGGACAAATATTGTAAATACGAGGGCAGTTCATCAAGTAATGTAACAAATTTTTTTTCTCGGCCAATTTTGGTTGAAAAAAACCGGAAATTTCTTGTGGAATAATTTCAAACATTCCTGCTTCGTCTCGTATAGTTTCATTGACTTCCGACAGGTGGCAGCGCTGTACGGAGCTGTTAAAATGGCGTCTGTAGCGGATGTGCGTTGCAAACAACGGGCAGTGATCGAGTTTCTTTTGGCGGAAAACCAGGGCATCTCAGATATTCATAGGCGCTTGCAGAATGTCTACGGTGATCTGGCAGTGGACAAAAGCACGGTGACTCGTTGGGCAAAGCGCGTGTCATCATCGCCGCAAGGTCAAGCAAGACTGTCTGATCTCCCGCGTGCGGGCCGGCCGTGCACAGCTGTGACTCCTGCAATGGCGGAGCGTGCGAACACACTCGTTCGAGATGATCGACGGATCACCATCAAACAACTCAGTGCTCAACTTGACATCTCTATTGGTAGTGCTGTCACAATTGTTCACCAGTTGGGATATTCAAAGGTTTGTTCCCGCTGGGTCCCTCGTTGTCTCTAAAGAGCAAAGGAGAACCATCTGTGCGGAATTGCTTGCTCGTCATGTGGCTGAGGGTGACAATTTCTTGTCAAAGATTGTTACAGGCGATGAAACATGGGTTCATCACTTCGAACCTGAAACAAAACGGCAATCAATGGAGTGGCGCCACACCCACTCCCCTACCAAGAAAAAGTTTAAAGCCATACCCTCAGCCGGTAAAGTCACGGTTACAGTCTTCTGGGACGCTGAAGGGGTTATTCTGTTCGATGTCCTTCCCCATGGTCAAACGATCAACTCTGAAGTGTATTGTGCTACTCTTCAGAAATTGAAGAAACGACTTCAGCGTGTTCGTAGGCACAAAAATCTGAACGAACTTCTCCTTCTTCATGACAACGCAAGACCTCACACAAGTCTTCGCACCCGAGAGGAGCTCACAAAACTTCAGTGGACTGTTCTTCCTCATGCACCCTACAGCCCCGATCTCGCACCGTCGGATTTCCATATGTTTGGCCCAATGAAAGACGCAATCCGTGGGAGGCACTACGCGGATGATGAAGAAGTTATTGATGCAGTACGACGTTGGCTCCGACATCGACCAGTGGAATGGTACCGTGCAGGCATACAGGCCCTCATTTCAAGGTGGCGTAAGGCCGTAGCATTGAATGGAGATTACGTTGAAAAATAGTGTTGTGTAGCTAAAAGATTGGGGAATAACCTGGTGTATTTCAATTCTGAATAAAACAACCCCTGTTTCAGAAAAAAAATGTGTTGCATTACTTATTGAACTGCCCTCGTATTTTTCATTGGAGAGTACCGTATTTCAATTCGTTCCATGAAAGCGTAGAGCCCCAAGTGTAACATATATACACAAGAGCTATGTTGCTCGCCCCTGTTTCTTCTCTCTTTTTCGCCAGTTGGTTCATTCTCGCCTGTGGGTCCATGTATGTGTATCTCGCTGTTTGCATTTTAAGGCTACAATATATTGTTAATTCAAAGAATCGTATGTTTGTTTTCAAAAATACGTCTCCCTCCGCGTTAAATGTATTTAAAGATGATAATAATAATAATATTGCCGTCGATTGCCCATCTGGTTTCGACTGTTTCGGTGGCGCCATTACGTGTACTAAGAAATATTTCAGTGTTTGCGTGCTTCACTCGCAAAGGAAAATAGTTCTAAGTGCTTTTATGAATGTTTAAAGTCAGTTTTTCAGTATTGAAGTTAGTTAATATTTTTGATTACGAAATTTATTCAGAGATTTAACAGCGCAAGGCTTAGGTGAGGCTTCACCAAAGATTTAAAATATTTTCAGCTAATTCGGAGAATTAAAAGTTAACTGAATTCCTAAAGAGATACAGTTAAAGAAATTCTTTGTAATTACCTTAAAATATGCGGGTGTTTGTGTCATTCTTTCTTTGTGTGTAACATTAGATTAATTTGCTGGGAAAAGTAATCATTTCTTGGTCTATATTATCGCTGGGTTAGTTTCAGGTTACGTTAAGTTGTCGTTCACTGAAAGAGAGCGTAACATTTCCATTAATGATAAATAACTTCTTCAATTTTATCCATATTTTGCAGCTTCAAATCTGACTGTACTCAATACACTCGAGGTATGAATTAAAAAACGCCTTCAGTCACGATTTTTCGTGTTTTATTCAGTACACGATGCATTTCGGACCCTGTGGCGCCATCGTTAAGTGTAATTCTTCTTAATACATGATTTATTTGTTCCCTTGAAATAGATGAAATCCATAGTCCTGTCAAAAAAAGGTGTGATGTTAGGTTATGAATTTCTTAAGTCAGAAGCGGAAAATTACGAAATTCATAACCTAACATCAAGCTTTTTCGAGCACTATGGGACCTAACATCTGAGGTCATCAGTCCCCAGAACTTAGAACTACTTAAACCTAACTAACCTAAGAACATCAAACACATCCATGCCCGAGGCAGGATTCGAACCTGCGACCGTAGCGGTCGCGCGGTTCCAGACTGTACATCTCATTCAAAAGAACAAACAAAGCATGTATTAAGATGAATTACACCTGAAGATGGACCCACAGGCTCCGAAATGCATCGTGTACTGAATAAAACACGAAACATCGTGACTGAAGGCGTTTTTTAATTCATACCTCGAGTGAAATAACTTTTTGCCTGCCTATCGAGATGAAGTCACACTACGTGTATTTAAGACGCATTTACTCGGACTCAAAATATACGTGGCGTTCCAAAAACAATATTCATAATTTAAACTCCTACGTTACACTATCATCACTGTAGGTTGTGATTGAAGCCTGCGCTCTTCTTTCAAACCACACGTAGCGGTCTGTATTTATTTTTACGGAATAATTCAATTAATTCAGTACCACAACAATTACACAAAAGTGGTACAATCAGTTATGCAGTGTTAAGCGTGATATATTCTGTGTATTGCGTAACTAAAAATAAAATTGTTAATGTAACATTTTTCCTCCTAGCTACATTTGTCACATAATTTGTTTACCTGCGTACGCTCTAGACATGCTAGAATAAATCTGATGGTTGTGTTCTATCATCACAGATTGAGCACTGTATGTTTCCTCATATTTAAAAGGAAAATAAGTAGTGCGGAGTTTAAGCTGCTAGTGTCAAGAAAAGCATTCCTGAAGGCGCTCCCTGCGGGACACACGGTGGCGAATAGAGTCGGACTTTGCGCATGGGATTATCCCAGCCACAACAACAAAGAGCCACGGGGCGTCGCAAATGTGCGGACTTTTTCCCCCCCGCCTCTCAGGGATTAGCGGACGGGCTTCTGTCAGAACGGAAAATTGTTTCTCCAGATTTTGGAGTTGTAGAGCGCGCGGACGGACCACGGATTATCCTCTCCGAGACGGAAGCCATTAGTGGAGCTGTGGAAGCTTTTAGCGGCAACGATGATCCGAGGAGAAATGCAGCCACGAGGTGACAGTCCTTGCAGGTGTGTGGTCAACGGCGGTCCCAAGACGTAGCGCCCGCATGGAAGAGATAAAACAGAACTAAATGTTGATGGTGCTGATTGCAGTCCGCTTCATTACCTTTCATTACAGTTTGATTCTATTCATCATTCACATATATACTCATAGTTCGGTTGCTCTCTCTCTCTCTCTCTCTCTCTCTCTCTCTCTCTCTCCCTCTCCCTCTCTCCCTGTCTTTCTTCCTCCATACTCTGTATGGACTGCGTCGGATATCGACCCCTCCATAGTAAAATCTCGTAATGTATCTCTAGCTGACGCTCCCTCCTCCTGCTAAAATGAGCACTTGCTCTACCGCTCACTGTCCTAAACGTGAACCTGACATTTACATACAGATTCCACAGTCCCTTACCAGTGTGGCGGGGAATACTTCAGGCACAGCCATCGTCCTCCGTAATGTCTGTAGTTTTTTTTTTTTAATAACAAATTCACCACAAATATAACAGAAACTGTCAGCGGAGTTTTTGCAACCGCGATTGGGCATTGTGCTGAGCACATGTACAGGAAACGGGGAAGTGAGGTTAGATCGACAGTAAAAAAGAAAAAAAAATAACCACCGTCTGTTAACACAAAAAATAGAATCGACCATTTTTGCCAGTAAATGTGTTTCAGCAGTGCTACCACCTTCACCTACATTCATTACACCTCCTTTTTAAATTATTTTAACTTTATAAAATCTGTTAAATTCTTTAAAAATCGCTTAATTTAATAAATTTAACCGCAAAATGTGAAGAAATGGTGGGTAATATAGTTTTTTAAGTATATTTGGATATCTCACCCTAAAGAACATGGGAATAAGGCTTTTCAGCAAGAAAGATTTTCCATCGTTGGCTCGTGTTGTCTATCACACCGTATCACCTATACAATGAAGTGTTCTAGAGAATGTGTCTCTACGCAAGCATTTTGGTTTTCTTCGGACCACCGATATGAGTTGCGAGTGATTTGATTCCGCCAAGAGCGAAGGCGGCTCCATCAATAAACACATCTATTGGGATTACTTGACTAGAAGTAGTTAACCGACGACAAAATTCCACTTGTCTATATTCATCTCCTTCTCAAAAGTGTTGTGTCCGCTGGCATAGAGGCCACGCATACGTAATTTTCACCACATTTTTGAATGAGGATTGCGGATACGTGTGGAAATTCTGTATGTGCTTGTTC
This sequence comes from Schistocerca piceifrons, assembly GCF_021461385.2. Taxonomy (NCBI): domain Eukaryota; kingdom Metazoa; phylum Arthropoda; class Insecta; order Orthoptera; family Acrididae; genus Schistocerca; species Schistocerca piceifrons. Next base: position 55,170,827 of record NC_060147.1, read on the forward strand.
TAGGACTACTTTCTACTTACTGAACAATATCTTATGCTTCGTCCACAGGCTGTTCATTTTCACAGTCAAATGAGATTTGACTGTTAGGCACCGCGTCAGTCTCACGCAGTTTAGTGACGACAGGACAACCAGTCTTTAATCTGGTACTCTGCTGCTAGGAAATCGTATACTGTTGTCATTACGAGCAGTATGGGGGATTCCATTCACAAATCCCATATCCACATATTCAAAATTTCTAAATATGTGTTTCATGCTTAAGCAATATAGCAGAACTGGCAAAAAAATCACATTCAAAATCTATATATGAAGTTAGTATCCGTTCTCGAAAGAACAGATACCATAGATGACCATCCAGCTTCTCTAGAATGAAATGATAATTGAATCGGCACCCTCGCTGCAAACAGGCGTCGATATATATATCATTGGGGACATGTTGAAAATGTGTGCCCCGGGGAGCGTCCAACGGCTAAGTTCCTGCAGGCGCACTATCCTCTGTGCCCTCGGTGGCTCAGATGGATCGCCGGCACGGTAGCTCAGTTCAGAGAGTTAGCTGTCTTCTGTAATAAAAAAACTGAGCGGAAAGATCAACAAACGAACTTTACCGGGTGTCATGGGACGTCCTCAACGGAGAAGAAAAAAAAAAAAAAAAAAAAAGGATAGAGCGCCTGCCATGTAAGCAGGATATCCCGTGTTCGAGCCCCGGTCGGGGCACATTTTTTCAACATTATCTATATCTATGATGTATATCAACGCGTGTTCGCAGCGAGGGTGTCGATTTAATTATCATTACATTCACAATGACTGTTGAAAATTCAGTTATCAAGCACAAACTGAACTTCAAAATAAAAATGACAAATGATATTCCCGGTGATTCAGAAGTAAATGCACACACATCATGCGTGTAATGTATGCATCAAAACAAGACTAAAACATTAAATGAAATTTTGTCTACAATTGCTTTATTTTAGAGTTAGCAGTAAAGTAGAGATCACAAGTACAACACAGATAACTCAAACTTAATCCTTCTCAGAAAGCAACGACACGAAGGGACCCGAAATTCGTAACAGACACGTATTGACACGCCCGGGTTCCCGGGTTCGATTCCCGGCGGGGTCAGGGATTTTCTCTGCCTCGTGATGGCTGGGTGTTGTGTGATGTCCTTAGATTAGTTAGGTTTAAGTAGTTCTAAGTTCTAGGGGACTGATGACCATAGACGTTAAGTCCCATAGTGCTCAGAGCCATTTTTTTGACACGTATTGAAAGTTTCCTCCAGGACATGTTCAAAATGGCGGCTATGTAGACAACAGTGATGTGCTCGATATCTGGGCGCTCTAGGAGTGTTGCAAGTTCTGTTCATCGGACCACACCGATGTGAAGTGAACAACAGCATTTCTTTCCAGAATCAACCGAGCTGTGTAGAGGGGAGTACAAACCGACATCAGACAATATGCAGGCGAACACGACACACCAAAAGCCTGTACTGGCCCATGGTGTAATGCCTACCACAAATAACATTATGCATAGTAATTCGGAAATAAAGCAGTTCCGGACAAAAATTTATATAACATTTGACTCTTACTTTCTTCTACACATTACACCAAATGGCTGGCTCTGAGCACTATGGGACTTAACATCTATGGTCATCAGTCCCCTAGAACTTAGAACTACTTAAACTTAACTAACCTAAGGACATCACACAACACCCAGTCATCACGAGGAAGAGAAAATCCCTGACCCCGCCGGGAATCGAACCCGGGAACCCGGGCGCGGGAAGCGAGAACGCTACCGCACGACCACGAGCTGCGGACCATAACACCAACCAAGCGTGTACAGTTACTATTGAATCACATTGTAACAACCTAGAGTCCACGCCAAACGAAAACTTATCTCTGTGACGAGCTGTACCAGCATAAAAAACAATAATAAAAAAATAAAATGCAAGTGTGAGTAGTATCCGCGCTCGGAGGATCCAGAAGAATTTAATTGTGTATATAGATGGTTCATCTATACGTCTTCGTGACAGTTTGGGAGTATCAAAGTATGTAACATGAATGACCAAATTTTTTGACTAGATGGCATTCAGTATTTGACCAAAATTTCAACTTTATACCTTTGCTTGTTCCCGAGAAAAAGGGGTCCTAACAGACGGTCAGACGCTTTGAGAACATATTATTATTATTATTATTATTATTATTATTATTATTATTATTATTATTATTATTATTATTATTATTATTTATTTTATGGCCTTCATTGGACCACTGTAGTCAAAAATACAAAGTTCTAAACAAGTTGTTACACATGGATACAATTTGGTTCGACAATAACTTAATATATTTAGGTAATATAATTATTAGAGGCTATTCTTATATGAAAGGTGTTTTGCTCTTCTGTCTGCCCAATATTTCTTCATTCTTTCAGATATTTTCTTTCTTTCTTCATCTGAGACCACTCTTCCTGTACTCCTTTTATTGATTTTCATTTGTAGTCTGGTTTGCGGGTCTTGCAGTATTCTGGTTTCCTCTGTCTTGTTTTTTAGGTCATCTGCTGTAATTTGAAGTTCTTTTATATCATCCTTAATTTCTGTGATCCATTTAATGTCGCTCTTGCTATTCCACAATTTTTGTATTATTTTTTTACTAATTCTGTTTTCTGGGGTTCTCATCAGATGTCCAAAGAATGAGATGCGTTTCTTCATGATTGTAGAAACTTTACACTTTTTTCTCTTTTACGAAACTTCCTCCTGGAACACACCGTTGTAATATCCTTATGGTGTTTCGTCCACCGATTACGTAGCTTAGATCGCAGAAGTAGGGAGTATGTGTGTTCCGCAATAGCGCAGCCTGCGCGATTTGAGTATTGGAATCGATCTCGTGTCCCATGGACAACAGAAGGTGGCTGGTTGGACTGAACCCGTGCAACTATGACATGCAGCTCAGCAACTGTGCCTGGAGAACCATTATGCTGTCACGCGTTTTTACCTATCCAAGCGTTGAATCGTCTTTCATTTTAACTAGCACTAACTTATTTCTTATCAGTATCTGTCAGGTCCTGAAATTATTCACAGACTGATACACCACACGCATAACTTAAAAGTGGCAGTGGTTTCTTCTTCTTGATAATCAGCACGCTGAGTTGTTTTGAGCAACGCACGACGAATTTCTTTGCCGCGTGAGAAGTAGAGCCTTTCATCGTACCTCCTGAGATCGCACATCGTATTAGCGGTCACGCACAGGGCAGGTGGCATAAGTTGCCCGAGAGTATGTAGTTTCTATGCAGTCTGGTAGAGATCACTAGCTGACGGACGCTGTTTGTGCTACAGTCAAAATACTGTCTATTTTTTCTTGCAGTTCTCTTTGATTTTGTACTTGTTTATTAATTGCTATAGTAGGCCTAAGTATTCGAAGTTATGAGAGTGAATGAAGGTTTGAATGTGAAATAATGTTTTCTGTAAGGTTATTATACTATACATTGAAGTAACTGGTCTCGTGAGGAATGTTCGAGAATGACGTGTGTGTTACGGTACTCATTCATACCGGAAAATTTATTATAACCTTTTGCGTCAGTTTATGCTGTTGGGGGAAATGAGATTATGATTTCGGTGAAGTAGTTTTGTAAAGAATTAGTTAAATTTATATCTTTTGGTTTTCAATATTTATTTATCTTAATTTACTGTTCTGAATCAGTAACAAAATTTGATTGGTTCTGTATACATCTTAGGTATTGAGCGAGTCTGATGCTGCTTTCCGACTGGCTATGATGTTTGTCTGCCAATCAGATAATAGCATATTCGCGGCTATTTTGGGAACTGGAAACTTATTTTGTGTAGAGAGATGAGTGGAGTCGGGGATTGGCTCTCATAGTGACCAGAACTATTGATATGTGCTCCGATGAAAATTATTAATGTTGTGATGTTTCGGTACCAAAGTGTTTGAGAAATACCGTAAAGCCTGAAAAGAGCTCCATTAAATGCACAGTGTGAAGTCCAGAACATTTGGTGACATTTTAAACAACAATATTCCGGGTGACGTGCTGCTTATCCGCAAACGTGAACGTTTTGTTACGTGAGACTGATTATAGCAACATTTGAGCGAGCTATTCTAAAAGAAACAACCTGTTTGTAAACTTTCTATGAAGGATAATTAATAATTACCATAAACTGGCTATGATTATGAATTATGTGTGCGTGTGGACTTTTTAGTAAGGCTTGATAGTTACTGGTGTATGCAAGCTTACCGTGGTAGAGTGAAATTTTACGCTCGTAAATACTTTCATGTAACTATTATTAACCTTCCACAGACAAAATAATTTTTAGTGCGACTTGTGATTACGAGGTGTACGACTGTTTTTTCCTTTTTTCCTATAGCTTTTTCCGGCTGAGTGCTGCATTTCAGTAACCTCAAGCAGGCGTGCGTGCGACAAGAGATTCAGCACCACGTGAGTGGAATATTATTCGCAGCAGCACCCCATAGCGCCGTCGCGCGTGGCAAACTTTCCATTGTGACATTTTGCACCCAGTGATCTCGCATATTTATTGTACTCACAGTTTACCCGTCTTTGACGAGTTACTTACTGATCTGAATCCTTTGTATTCCAAAGATTGACGAAATCTTCCAAGTGTTCCACAAATACTTCGTCACAAGTTCCATAGATCACTTGAACGGATTTTTGTCGAAATAATGTGGAAGGAGCCAGGTTACACGATATGTACAAAATATTAGTTAAAACATTAATGAACACTAGTATTTTCCATATTCATGCAGGTGCATATCGAAAGTGGGTTTTTGTTTACTGGATGCCAGGTTTTAAAATAAAAATGTGTCTCTGAAATAGAAGAAGTAGTCCATAAGAAATGACTTGCCCATAAAACTGATTTTTGGTTACATGTAACATCTTCCTATCGCCACCCCCATAGGTAAGAGTTGCCTATAATGAGGACTGTCACAAACAGTCAAACGAACGCTATAAATGTAGTTTCGACGCAGATGCAGTCCATTTTCACACCTGCCTTTTATTTTTATTTTACTAAGTCATACCAGAGAATTTCACAAAATGGCTCTGAGCACTATGGGACTTAACATCTATGGTCATCAGTCCCCTAGAACTTAAAACTACTTAAACCTAACTAACCTAAGGACATCACACACATCCATGCCCGAGGCAGGATTCGAACCTGCGACCGTAGCAGTCGCGCGGTTCCGGACTGAGCGCCTAGAACCGCTAGACCACCGCGGCCGGCAGAATTTCACAAAGAAAGCTACACATTGATTACACAGGTTTGCAAAAAAATATTTTTTGAAAGTTGTTTGAAATTTGATAACTGACTTATGTACTTTACAGCGCTGATTTAAAAAATGCAATTAATTTTTTTGTATCACGTCAGGTTTTCTGACAAAAATGGGAGAATTTGTGGGTATAATAACACAATTTAAGCAATTTATTACATTTTTTCCAAGGTTAAAAATTTTATTTTATTTCTAAATCATGTTGTAAACTACATTTCCACTACACTTCCATTTCTCTTTTAGCTCATAAGTCATTATAATAACGCTTTCGCTTACTGTCGAAGCTTCCCAGCTATGGACACGTTGAGGATCATCTCTTTTTAACATCCAGCAGAAGTCCGCTATCATGTTGACGTTCCATCTTCCTTGATATCTTCTTACCGTTTCTTTGATGTCTTGGTGGAATCTTTCGCCCTGCTCTTCACTTACATCACCAATGGCTCGTGATCATCTATATGACCCAAAGGATCGGGAGGAGAGGGTATTGGTACTTCATGTCCATGAGGAACAGGGCGAATGGCTCATTGAATGTGAAGGTAAGAAATATGTCTCTTGTTTTTCAAATTGAAACCTCGTACGTTGAAAGAACAAAAATAGCATTCATCACTATGATTTTTTGCCTCTCTCCAAACCATTGGTATTCCATAGCGTAAGGACTGTTTTTTACGTTAAAACCATTGTCCCAGTTCTTCAACACACACTGACATACTTTGTGTGGGGCCCAAAGCTTATCTTGATCGCCTAACTTTATACCAAAATAGGCGCAATATACTTTTTCAAGAAAATGGGAAATGTTTCTTTGTTGGTTTTCAACGGTATAGTTACCACAAATGTAGCAGAAACAATCTGGCGAGTTTATACATCCTCTGGTAGCCATTGTCCATAAAACAATTTCACAACACAAGGAAACACCCACTACTTTAAAGCACCAGTAACAACAACACGTGAACAGCACAGAGTGAAGAGGTACTGTGAACTGGAGGATAACAGCAGAAGCTCACTGGTTGGTGATGGCGGGGGAAGGGGCAGCGCGACAGACAGGGACTGACATGAAAATACTGCTGGTTTCTCCTAAGTACTCTTTATTTTGCGTATATCTAATACAAAAACGGCTAAGTAAAAGTTTATGAAGATCCTAAAAACCAAAATTCAAACTCACAAGAGTGCTGAAATATCTAAAGAAGCTAAAACTAGACAAGCAGTTTGTGAAATTTTTTCACCATTTTTCCTGAAATCAGCCTTGAAAACACTATAAAAATCACTTAATAAATCTGAAACAATTTTTATGTCGCAGACCCGTGTTATGTCTTCCGGGTTATCAGCCGAGTCAAGGCGTCGTTCTACGATAACGTTTCGACAAGTTTTCCACTTCTTATCTCCGGGCTGTAGATGACGGGTAGAAAACATGTGGAGATGTTGCCGCAGAACGACGCCTTGACTCGGCTGATAACCCGAGAATATGCGGTCGTCGAAATTCGACGAGAAAGTTTGCAAAAATGGCTCTGAGCACTATGGGACTCAACTGCTGAGGTCATTAGTCCCCTAGAACTTAGAACTAGTTAAACCTAACTAACCTAAGGACATCACAAACATCCATGCCCGAGGCAGGATTCGAACCTGCGACCGTAGCGGTCTTGCGGTTCCAGACTGCAGCGCCTTTAACCGCACGGCCACTTCGGCCGGCGAAAGTTTGCATTCGCGTGAAGTTACATATTATTATGGCAGGGCAAGTAACATCTATTCTGTGCTGCACTACGCTTCAAAGTGGCAGACAAACGTGACACTATTTTTTCCAATACAGTCATCCAGCCTTTGTCAACAACGGTCGGAATATTCTACCGATCGTTCAGTTCCTTGGTCACGCAGCCATTCGAGGACCGCTGGGTGAGCGCTCACATCGTTAGAGAATCATCCTCAAGAGGCTGGACATAGTCGTATGAGGCCGATGTCGATGGCCTTCTTTCCTCGGTCAACCATCATCCACGTTTGTGTCTCCTTGGTTGGCTACAGCTTGACGCAACATTGCATTTGGTCCATATAGCAACAGAATTTCGCTGTGAATGTGTGTGCAATTCAAACATGCCCTACAGAATCGTACTGGCACATGTTCTACATCTTTGGAATAAGTTTCCGGTAGCCGCGTCATTTCATTTGCACTCTATGACGAATCTGTTGTCCGTATCGCAGCATTACAGTGTCTGCAGGAAACCCGGAGCACGTACTCTCTTCCGATAATGCGGCATTCTTCTTGTGCAATGGTCTTAGCGTGGGATGACACGTCTAACGTACTTCCTGGAATCCCTATGTATGTTCGTAGAGAGCTGCATAAAACCTCCCTTCTACCTCAACTAAAAAGAACAAGAAGCCGTATATCTGCTGAGTTTGGTTGACAATGATCCAGGCGTTACAGAGTTATGCTTATGTGTCACCAACTTCTCAGATCCACTTCCACACATGGGATATTGTAGGGTGGTCAGCAACGTAATTAACCCCATAGTAATATTGAATCTGCCATTAATTCATGTGGCCAACGACCTTTCCGCTGTGGTAACACCGGTTCCCATCAGATCACCGAAGTTAAGTGCTGTCGAGCTGGACTAGCATTTTGATGGGTGACCATCTGGTCTGCCGAGCGCTATTGACAAGACAGCTGCACTCGGCCTTTGTGAGGCCAGTAGAGGAGCTACTTGACTGAGAAGTAGTGGCTTCAGTCTCGTAAACTCACATGCCCCTCCATGTCCGCATCCAGTGACGCCTGTCGGCTGAAAGTGACACAGAGCCTGGTTGGTACAGCTGGGCCTCCATGGCCTGTTCGGACATAGTTTAGATTTTTGTTACATCATGTGGGTATCACACACACACACACACACACACACACACACACACACACACAGGCTTTATGCCAGCTGTTGGCGTTGCGGACTCATGACGCACTTGGATGTTTGGTTTGTAGGGCACTCAACTGTGCGGTCATCAGTGCCTGTACAAAGTCCCAATTTTCACATGGTCCAATTTTTACACGGTCCAATTTTCACACGCTCCAATTTTCACACGCTCCAATTTTCACACGCTCCAATTTTCACACGCTCCAATTTTCACACGCTCCAATTTTCACACGGTCCAATTTTCACACGGTCCAATTTTCACACGGTCCAATTGTCACACAGTCCAATTTTCACACAGTTACGAATGATGATGATGATGATGAAATGATGAGGACAACACAAACACACAATCCCCGGGTAGAGAAAAACCCCAACCCGGCTGGGAATCGAACTGGCGACCCTTTGATCCAGAGGCAGCAACGCTAGCCACTAGACCACGAGCTGCGGACGACGCTCTTGGATCAGAAACGAATGGGAAATCATAGAACACAATCTGCAAAATCTGCCTACATAACGGCTTTGACAATGGGCTTGGGAAGGAGCATCTCAGAAAGAGCAATCCTGGTAGCTTTTCGTGTGCCATAGTTACATTCGTGTACATCCACAGGAAGTAGTTGAACAGTGGTCAAACCAGGAGCAGGCGACAAGGTGTTGGACGAAATAGTCACACCCTTGATAAGTCTGTAAAGCAAGATAGATGACAATCTGTGCCAGATCTGAAGACAGATTACAATGCTAGTGAAAGTACAAGTGATTCTGAGCACACAGTTCACTCACTGCATGATGTTCAACATGGGGCTTTGCTTCAGAAGATCTTCGGTCGGTGACGTCAGTATATGCTATTTGAGTTGTTCACCTAGGCTTCTATGGGACCTGACGTAATAATCAATGACACCACGGTATTTCTGGGCTACGAGAACATTATTGCTGACCACCTGCATCCCTTTATGCTTGATTCGTCCCAGATGGCGGCGGCATCTCTCAGCAAGGTATTTGTCCATGTCACAGGACCAGAATCCTGCTGCAGTGCTTCGAGGGGCATGGTAGTGGACTTATGTTCATCTTTTTGGCCACGAAATATACCTGATCTGAACCTGATAGAACAATCTGGGGCGGTGTAGGGCGGCAGATCCGCACACACAAACCACTGGTACATCTGGCGGACTCATCGACCTCTCGGATGTGGAGTTGGAGTTATTGGACGCTGGGCCACAGCTCAGCATTACGCGGCTGTCAGGAGCTGGAGTCCAGACTCCGCGCCTTTCATCACACTCCCGCGAGCACTTGCGGGGCTGCCCTCCTCTTTCAGCGCGAGAGAAGCCAGACTGGGAAACGCCCGATATTGTGAATGAGTGCGCGGCGAAAGCCTAATTGTGAGAGGCGAGCACCTCTTCCAGCCCCACCATCCACCCACCGCCAATGCGTCTTTCCTAATTTGGAGCGGAGGGCCAATAACCTAATAAATCCGCTCTCTCTGCCATCTCGTTCCTCCCAGAACAGCCAACAGCTGGAAGCTGAAGGCGAGAAGAAAGCTTTCTGACAGCCGTGATCCATCAATTAGGCGGCGCTCTGCTAAGCCCCCGGGGCAATATTTTGATTTCTTAACGCAACACTCGCTGCTCTCCGCACCTGCTGATCTCTCCACACTCTCTCTTTCACTAATCACCATTTTCTTTAAGAAATGCAGCCGAACATTTATCCCTTGCGTTGGTGGGTTCAGTGGCCTGTTAATCTATTGCCTAATGTCTGACAAACAGTCAACACATGAGACTTTTATATCCTTCGAGTGGCATAACTTTGAGGGGCAGAATGGTAAGTGAAAATACTAGAAGTCCAAGACATGTACGAGACATGGTACATTATGATTAACAATGCCAAACTCAATAGCACAAGAATGTTATTCGGATGTCGGAGAATAGGACGCCACGTGCTCTAATGTTAACCTCAAAGAAGGAGAGCTGTATGAACAACCCTTCGTCAACGAAATAGAAAGTTTACAGTGATCCTCAATGGCGGGTATCCAGTATCATTAACAGATGATAAAGATCAATTACGATAAATATGCTGATGATAAATCCATTTAAAAGTGGACATTAAAATTCAAGTTAGAATAAAGCATGGTCATTTATAATGAAAAATCATCTTATCCAACATATATCTACCTGTCATCCACAGAAGTAGAGGTAACTTCAGATGTTCCCCATGGAAGAAAGTGGGACCCTTGTTGTTCATATATGATGCTGGTATCTGTACATATATTACTGGTGATCTTGCAGCTCTCGAAGAATGAATTTATAATGAAATCCAGACCTTAAGCTGATTAGAGGCGTTGATAAATATCATCGGGGACAGCTGAAAAATGTGTGCCCCGACCGGGACTCGAACTCCGGATAGAGCGTCTGCCATCTAAGCAGGAGTTCCCGGGTTCGAGTACCGGTAGCGGCACACATTTTTCAACTACCCCGTTGATATTTATCAACGCCTGTAATCAGCTAAAGGTCTGGATTTCATTATAATTTCATCCTTATTGTTCATGTTACATATTAACACTGCTAGACAACATTAGTACTAACCTAAGGCTTTTTTGCAGATGATGTAGTTATCTATAATTAAGAGCTGTCTGAGAAACCGATGCAGAAATATTCAGTTAGAACTTCATAAGGTTTCAAATTGGTGTGGAAAGGTTGGGAACGTGCTTTAAATGTACGCAAGTGTGCAATTATGCAATTCACAAAACGAAATACAACGTAGTAGCCTGTGACTAGAATATCAAGCATTCTCAGTTATTGCTATAAACAAGCGAAAGAAGAATTCGGCGAGCGCTACGGCTGCCAACTGATTCGGACGAATGAGACGAAGAAGACGGACTTTGATTTACTGAGGATCAAAAATAAATTTGAGGAATCTCCGGGTCCACACATATTTCCGAAAGATACACAGAGCGTCGTGTATATCGTAGAATTATATATTGGGAAAGATCTATTATAAGATATTAGCAACGAGGTATTACAGTCAAAACTGCAATAGAAGGAAACTGGATTAAAAAAAATGCCAAATTTGTCGACGTTATGGGACGCGAACTTAGAAAATGATTCGGGTTTGCTATCGTTATGAGAACTGAAAAAAACGCAATGATCGATGATTATTGGTAAACGAATCCGTTGATAGACACACCGATATTTCGCAAAACGATGTCCCCCAACCGATTCATACAAATATTATCATTTTTCCGAGAACAATAATAAACCAGATAGTGCTGACTGGCTTTTCGAAGTGCAATTCGTAATTGATTATTTTTCCAAAACGTTTAAAGAAACGTTTAATCTAAGTCAGAACATCTCAACTGATGAAGGAATGATACCGTGGGGTGGAAAGTTAAATTTTGAAGTTTACAGTCCGTCGAAAATTACGAAATACGGCATACTCATTCGGATGCTGTGTGATTCGAGTACGGGATACATTTCTTCATTCAAGATATATACCGGCGCTGGAAAGCCTTTAGAAAAAACAGTGATGGAGCTACTGACACCTTCTTATAACTATTATCCATGTAGAGGTGATGCAAGTTTCCATAACAGTGTAGAACTTGCAGAGAAGTTACTTGGGAAAAAAAATCGAGTTTGTGGAACGATACGGCAAAATAGAGGATTTCCGAAAAAATTAAAGCGCGCAAAGGCCAGCGCTTGTCATCAACGGAAAAGTGACAACCGGCCGGCGACAAGCCAAGTAATCCGAATTAGCGCAGCCGGCGCCAAGCGAATAAATTTGTATGAGACGTGTGGACGACAAACACCAAACGCTTACTCCCAGACCTTCAGATTTTAGATTCTCAGATCGGTATAAAACGTTGTACGTTGATGAGCTATCATCGATAACACCGATTTAGTTCGTGCTGTGTGCTTTCGACCAGTAGAACACGCGTAAACAATAATCGAAAGTAACACCAGAAGTATGCATGGCAGCAAAAGTGTAACTGTGAATTGTTATATTATGGATGTCGCTTGGGTGAGATGGTAGAGCTTGAGGTTATCATACCGAAGGTCCCGCGTCCAAACCCCACTGATGACAATTTTTTAACTGTTTGGGTGTGAAACTGTTCTAAGTGAGAACATTTTCCTGACATGTAAAAGGATTTTTCAGAGTTTGTAGCAATGTACTTTTGGCAGTCAGCTTGCGCTTCATGAGCTGAAAGCAGCAAATCTACAGAGTGCGTTTGTGTAGATGCAACACTACACCTATCTACAGGGTGTTACAAAAAGGTACGGCCAAACTTTCAGGAATCATTCCTCACCCACAAAGAAAGAAAATATGTTATGTGGACATGTGTCCGGCAACGCTTACTTTCCATGTTAGAGCTCATTTTATTACTTCTCTTCAAATCACATTAATCACGGAATGGAAACACACGGCAACAGAACGTACCAGCCTGACTTCAAACACTTTGTTACAGGAAATGTTCAAAATGTCCTCCGTTAGCGAGGATACATGCATCCACCCTCCGTCGCATGGAATCCCTGATACACTGATGCAGCCCTGGAGAATGGCGTATTGTATCACAGCCGTCCACAATACGAGCACGAAGAGTCTCTACATTTGGTACCGGGCTTGCGTAGACAAGAGATTTCAAACGCCCCCATAAATGAAAGCAAGAGGGTTGAGGTCAGGAGAGCGTGGAGCCCATGGAATTGGTCCGCCTCTACCAATCCATCGGTCACCGAATCTGTTGTTGAGAAGCGTACGAACACTTCGACTGAAATGTGCAGGAGCTCCATCGTGCATGAACCACATGTTGTGTCGTACTTGTAAAGGCACATGTTCTAGCAGCACAGGTGGAGTATCCCGTATGAAATCGTGATAACGTGCTCCAATGAGCGTAGGTGGAAGAACATGGGGCCCAATCAAGACATCACCAACAATGCCTGCCCAAACGTTCATTCTGGGTTGATGACGTGATTGCACAATTGCGTGCGGATTCTCGTCAGCCCACACATGTTGATTGTGAAAATTTACAATTTGATCACGTTGGAATGAAGCCTCATCCGTAAAGAGAACATTAACACTGAAATGAGGATTGACACATTGTTGGATGAACCATTCGCAGAAGTGTACCCGTGGAGGCCAATCAGCTGCTGATAGTGCCTGCACACGCTGTACATGATACGGAAGCAACTGGTTCTCCCGTAGCACTTTCCATACAGTGACGTGGTCAACGTTACCTTGTACAGCAGCAACGTCTCTGACGCTGACATTAGGGTTATCGTCAACTGCACGAAGAATTTCCTCGTCCATTGCAGGTGTCCTCGTCGTTCTAGGTCTTCCCCAGTCGCGAGTCATAGGCTGGAATGTTCCGTGCTCCCTAAGACGCCGATCAATTGCTTCGAACGTCTTCCTGTCAGGACACCTTCGTTCTGGAAATCTGTCTCGATACAAACGTACCGCGCCACGGCTATTGCCCCGTGCTAATCCATACATCAAATGGGCATCTGCCAACTCCGCATTTGTAAACATTGCACTGACTGCAAAACCACGTTCGTGATCAACACTAACCTGTTGATGCTACGTACTGATGTGCTTGATGCTAGTACTGTAGAGCAATGAGTCGCATGTCAACAAAAGCACCGAAGTCAACATTACCTTCCTCCAATTGGGCCAACTGGCGGTGAATCGAGGAAGTACAGTACATACTGACGAAACTAAAATGAGCTCTAACATGGAAATTAAGCGTTTCCGGACACATGTTCACATAACATCTTTTATTTATTTGTGTGTGAGGAATGTTTCCTGAAAGTTTGGCCGTACCTTTTTGTAACACCCTGTATACACATGTACTCAGTAGGTTTGCTACTTTCAACTGACGAAGTGGAAGCAGAGTGCTAAAAGAACAGAGCTACGGGCTCCAAAAAGTACTTTCACAGATCAGGTAAATGTTCTCCCATACAACAGTTCGACGTGTAAACAACTAAAAAAACCGTAATCAGTGAGGTCTAAACGCGGGACCTACAATGTGGCTACCTTATGCTCTGCCAGCTCGCCCACGGTTATTCACAGATACGTTCTAGCTGTCCTGGTAATTTGCTAGAATGATTGCCTATCGAAGTCGCGGGGACCAAACGATACATATCGCACGTGCGATAGTAAATCGATCATGCGAGTCTCGTGGCGGGCGTTATGAGTATGTTGAAGTTGGTCACCACAGCAACGACAAAGGAGAAGCGTTACAAAAATACTTGTAATTTCAAAGCAGACGACTTACCTTATTCGTCGTCGGTGTTATCGTCATGTGAAAGTCTATGTGATGTATACGCTACAGGGACAATTCCTTTTTTCCCATAGCAAGGGCAAACTCTGCCAGTATCACGAAAGAATATCGGCACTGTGTCGCAAGCGTTAATTTTTTCCCTGAAAACGCAAGTTGTGGAAGTATAGGTTCTGGAACAAGTATAGTTCGTCTCTTTGTCCTGGACGCCCTTCTCTTTTTATGGAAGACTTCACAGATTTCCACAGCCGCTCAATATTCTGCGTGTGGATACTGGGGTATCCGAGGACACGAACTCCAAAGAAAGGTTCACGAATTCGTGGTCGATCCCTTCAGCTTTGAGAGTCTTGTACGACTGAAACCCGTCTGTAATGATTTTAGTATCAGGCAGTATGAAGTGTTTTGTGAGAGCCGGCTGCGGTGGCCCAGCGGTTCTAGTCTCTTCAGTCTGGAACCGCGCGACTGCGACGGTCGCATTTTCGAATCCTGCCTCGGGCATGGATGTGTCTGATGTCCTTAGGTTAGTTAGGTTTAAGTAGTTCTAAGTTCTAGGGGACTAATGACCTCAGATGTTAAGTCCCATAGTGCTCAGAGCACTATGAACCATTTTTTTTGTTTTATGAGACCCACTAATGTGACCTTGTCTCTGGACAATACTCTCACAACGAAACACTTCCGGGATTCTCTTTTTATTCCACGGAATACCCAAATATGATCGATTTCACATTTTGAAGGTCGTCCTCTCTGGTTCTTCCGTCTAGCTATACGAGATTCGTCTACTTCTACAACTTCATTCGCTCCACCAATTGGTACACTGTCATCTGTCACTAGGACGTAACAGACTTGTTGGCAAAACCCGAAGTAGTCACACACGATATTTGCAGATAACTCAGTTTCTGAAGCTGTTGCTTGCAACGTGTAGTCTCGAATCCAGCACGATAGAAGAATCACGCTCGTCTGAATTTATAACTTGCTCCTGCTAATGCAAAGCCCTATACATCCGCACTGCTCGGCGGTCGCAGAGCGACTGGCGCTCAAACCGGAAGTGCCGCAGGACCCCTGCAGCGCTCCTTATCAGCGCGATTGCGCAACCGGAAGTGAATTTTTCTGCAACACGGGTCTAGTAATACTAGGACCCGTGTTGGCGCCCCGCTGCGCCAGAGACTAAGTCCGAATCAAGGTCACGCGCAGTGAGACGCGCAGCTGCACCAGAGACTAAGTCCGAATTAAAGGTCATGCGCATTATGACGCGTACAGCAACGAATAAAGTATGTAACAAACATGAACCCACCCACCGTCCCCACTTCTAAACTCAGTAGACCACCCAAACAGTAAGTATATTATTTGACTGCCTACTTTAATCACCCTAACAAGGAGACCTCACTTACCGTGAGGCCATTCTCTAGGATTGCCTTCGGCTGTGTGTCTGAGCTGGACTTTGAGGTTTTTATTATATTGAGATCTTACCAAATAACCACCACAACCAATAACTATACTGATAAGAATATAAATTTTATCAAGGACAACTCTAAAATTGAGCGCAAAAACAAGTAACTTTAATTAATTAAAAAAAAATTCACGTGCGGTCTGGCGCGACCAATAACCACCACAATCAATAACTGTAATGATAAGAATTTGAATTTTATCAAGGAAAACTCTAAAATAAAGCACCTGATACTGGTTCGTTTTCCGCACTGCCCGCAATGAAACTGCAACGGTATTTCAGCATCGAAACTCCTTTTACGAAGATTTACAGACTTTGCAGCACCACAGTCAACATAGTCCCTCGTTTCCTCGTCCGTCACAACTCCATATTTGCGGCAAAAAGTCAAACAATTCTCTACGCTGGATATTCATGGAATTAAGAGTTTTCCATGTCAGAGAATCCGCCAAAAAAAACGTCAGGAACACCAGACATCACACTCGCTATCGACAGGAACCCTGTGGGTTTTACCAATCAAGTCACAAATAATTCGCGCGGGAATGTAATGTAGAGCAACTAAAGGAACGACGGAAACAGATAAAAATGACTATCACAAACAATTGATCATAGCGCCCGCCACGAGACTCGCATGATCGATTTACTATCCCACGGTCGAAATGTATCCTTTGGACGCCGCGACTTCGATAGGCAATCATCCTTGGATATTACCGTTCTGCTGTGTTACTTTTAATTACCGTTTACGCATGTTCTCCTAGACGACAGCACCAACTAAATCGGAGTTGACACTTTATCGACATACAACATTTTGTACCGATTTGAGATAGTGGCATCCGGAGGTCTCGATGTTAATTCCGACATAATGCAGTCACCACTACACAGACTACGACCGGAACGTGTAACGTATTGACATCGCACAGGTGCCGTTCGTGGTCAGATACAACAGTGCAACCTGTTGGCTTGGCTCGTACCCGCGTTTAGTTTCAAGCACGAATCCATCGCGGTGTTTCCATACTTTTGAACAAGCCCTGTACGTACTCCGTGTGACATACGATGAACGTAAAGGGCTATGCCAATAACACAAAGGAGATACAGCATAACGTAACCCTTACCTTAATCCGCTTCATTACACCCTTCGTTGAAGTTTTTGACCGCCAGAAGACTGCATATTCCTCCGACTGGAAGAGCACACGTTCAAGACGACTCGTTTCTGGCGACGACGATGCTCAGGCTGCTGCTAGGTAACGGTACGGCTCGTTTTGTCGACAATGCATTATTGAAAACAGCATCCTGCTGAGAAAACTGTGTGTGTGATACGTTAACTGCAGTATCGGCTCTGAACACACCGGCAGCATGAAGGGACAAGAATCTTGTTATCAGCATAATGGAGTACGGGGTTGAGCTACAACGTTGTGGATCTTGGGTGAAATGTTTGTAGGTGCCAGAGCACAAAGGCGTCCAACAAATTTTTTTGCCGTAGGGCTGGGTAGTGACTCGCCCGTCCATCCCATTAGCGTGCTAGATTTGCGATAAATAGCTTACAGCGAGACTCGAACTCGGGACCTTTGCCTTTCGCGGGCAAGTGCTCTACTATCTGAGCTACCGAAGCACGACTCACGCCCGGTACTCAGAGCTTTACTTCTGCCAGTATCTCGTAGTAGCTCAGATGGTAAAGCACTTGCCCGCGAAAGGCAAAGGTCCCGAGTTCGAGTCTCGGTCGGGCACACAGTTTTAATCTGCCAGCAAGTTTCATATCAGCGCATACTCCGCTGCAGAGTGAAAATCTTATTCTGGGTACAACGATATCTCTAATGCTGAGATGACAAGATCTTTATTAGTTCGTTTGGCAATTAATACAGGACGACTTTTAGACGCAGTGTACGTCAAGGCAAGACTCTCGCGAAAATGAGTAAGTTATTTGTTGACTGGTTATTAAAGAACTAAGTATGAAAAGGTACTTAAGGAGTAACTTAGAGAAAACAAGGACATATAAAAAAACTATATTATACTAAGAATAGACGACACGGAGTAACGGATACAACTCAGCACTGTTGGTGGCCGGTGCGCAACTAATTTATCCGCGGAAAATAAAATACTTGCAGCATGACACAGGAGTAACACACTCGTAAACCGCACTGCACTGCGCTGCATTGCTAATTTTGGGCGCTACGAATTTATTCGTGCACCTCCTCACTAAATGTGTAACGCACAATGGGCACTTGGATATGCACGAGGCCGGCCGTTGTGGCCGAACGGTTC
Source organism: Schistocerca piceifrons (assembly GCF_021461385.2). NCBI lineage: Eukaryota > Metazoa > Arthropoda > Insecta > Orthoptera > Acrididae > Schistocerca > Schistocerca piceifrons. The sequence goes on from NC_060147.1 coordinate 55,188,953, forward strand.
TAGGCGCTTCATTCCGGAACCGGGCTGCTGCTACGGTCGCAGGTTCGAATCCTGCATCGGGCATGGATGTATGTGATGTCCTTAGGTTAGTTAGGTTTGAGTAGTTCTAAGTCTAGGGGACTGATGACCTCAGATGTTAAGTCCTATAGCGCTCAGAGCCATTTGAACCATTTTTGATATGCCCGATTGCAATGCATGCGACCTCGTCCCCGAAACTTAAAAGGTGCCCATCAAACCTTGTGGAGAGAAAGTGGGAACACTCGCCATGTGTAACAGTCCGCTACTGAAGAATACAGGGTGTGCCAGGTGGAATGGTCAGCATTCAGTGATGTGACAGTGTAACAACAACGACGGTGTACTATTGTACATACACTACTGGCCATTAAAATTGCTACACCAAGAAGAAATGCAGATAATAATCGGGTATTCTTTGGACAAATGTATTATACTAGAACTGACATGTGATTACATTTTCACGCAATTTGGGCGCATAGATCCTGAGGAATCAGTACCCAGAACAACCACCTCTGGCCGTAATAACGGCCTTCATACGCCTGGGCATTGAGTGAAACAGAGTTTGGATGGCGTGTACAGGTACAGCTGCCCACGCAGCTTCAACGCTATACCACAGTTCATCAAGAGTAGTGACTGGCGTATTGTGACGAGCCAATTGCTCGGCCACCATTGACCAGACGTTTTCAATTGGTGAGAGATCTGGAGAATGTGCTGGCCAGGGCAGCAATCGAACATTTTCTGTATCCAGAAAGGCCCGTACAGGACCTGCAACATGCGGTCGTGCATTATCCTGCCGAAACGTAGGGTTTCGTAGGGATTGAATGAAGGTAGAGCCACGGGTCGTAACACATCTGAAATGTAACGTCCACTGTTAAAATTGCCGTCTACGCGAGCAAGAGGTTACCGAGACGTGTAACCAATGGCACCCCATACCATCACGCAGGGTGATACGCCAGTATGGCGATGGCGTATACACGTTTCCAATGAGCGTTCACCACGATGTCTCCAAACACGGATGCAACCATCATGATGCTGTAAACAGAGCCTGGATTCATCTGAAGAAATGACGTTTTGCCATTCGTGCACCCAAGTTCGTCGTTGAGTACACCATCGTAGGCGCTCCTGTCTGTGATGCAGCGTCAAGGGTAAACGATGCCATGGTCTCCGAGCTGATAGTCCATGCTACTGCAAACGTCGTCGAACTGTTCGTGCAGATGGTTGTTGTCTTGCAAACGTCCCCATCTGTTGACCCAGGTATCGAGACGTGGCTGCACGATCCGTTACAGCCATGCGGATAAGATGCCTGTTATCTCGACTGCTAGTGATACGATAGCCCGTTGGGATCCAGCACGGCGTTCCGTATTACCCTCCTGATCCCACCAATTCCATATTCTGCTAACAGTCATTGTATCTCGACTAACGCGAGCAGCAATGTCGCGTTACGATAAACCGCAATCGCGATAGGCTACAATCCGACCTTTATCAAAGTCGGAAACGTGATGGTACGCATTTCTCCTTCTTACACGAGGCATCACAACAACGTTTCACCAGGCAGCGCCGGTCAACTGCTATTTGTGTATGAGGAATCGGTTGGAAACTTTCCTCATGTCAGCATGTTGTAGGTGTCACCACCGGCGCCAACCTTGTGTGAATGCTCTGAAAAGCTAATCATTTGCATATCACAGTATCTTCTTGCTGTCGGTTAAATTTCGCGTCTGTAGCACGTCATCTTCGTGGTGTAGCAATTTTAATGGCCAGTAGTGTATAAGTAAATTTTTTTCCATCTGATTTTTCGATAAATTAGTGTAATTGATGTTCTGATTTCATTTCTTTTTTGTTTCATGTCATTGTGTTAAGAAAACTGTAAACAAGTTTCAATGTGAATATTAATGTTTATGTCAAATGTCAAGCAATATCGTAAAAGAATTGAAATGTAACAAATGTTGAGACTGTTGTAAGATGTTTAAAATTGTAACTGTGCGTCTGGTCCATACGTAGGCAATGTGTTAGGATATGTAGAATGCAAAACCTCGGGTGAATACCCCGTCTGTAAGGGAGCGGTAAAAGGTGGATGGCAGGAGAGCGCGGGAAAATGCACGCGGGCGCTGCACGGCATAACGGGCTCAGCAGCAGTAGTTGGAGTTTGGCACTGGTCTGAGCAACACCTTCTGGAGCGAGGAGGCTCTCCTGGAAGACGTAGTTTCACTGAGCCTCGTGAATGCCGTTCCAAATCCCACACAGCATGGCAAAATTCCATAGGCACTAAATGGAAAAGTATTGCGACGCGAAGAAGAATTAAAGTGCCGATACGTCAAGAGCCATAGCTGTGGTTGTATGTGTGCTCTGTGCCTCGCCATCTCGCCAATCGCCGCATCGATACAATCAGGTTGAAACTTTTAGTACTGTATTCGTATGGACCATAGAGTGAACTGTTCAATAATAACCTAAATTTTACCAGAACTTTCCCCTCATTTAATTATCCTCACAACTAAGCTAGACAGGGTCCTTTCCAAATGTTGTGCAATCCGAGTGTCCCGAAATGAAAAATTAAATTTTGTGTTAATAATAATTACTTGCAGACCTAGTTATGTTAGAATGGTGTTTAAAGAACTGATTTGTTATTGAACCAGTAAATGAATAACGAAGGTCTAACGAAGTTGAAAAATAACTTTAATATTGCTATAGTAATGGAGTTTAATTATTTCAAGACCGATATAAAGGTATTTAAATGAGAAGTAAATAAGATAAAAAGAGTAGTAACTCATATACCGGAAATCTTGAACGCATGATAATTTCAGTAATCAATTGTTTTAATATAGTGATCATAACAGTTTCAGGGTCCCCCCCCCCCCCCCTCACCCCTTTACCCAATTGAATTCTGAAGTGTTCTAAATTGGTTTGACCAGTAAAAGTTAAAGTCAATATAAATGTCAAAATTTATCAGTGTTTTATCTTTATCAAAATTGACATTTTGTGTGTGGCTCGAAAGTGCTATTTCTAGGGTAACCTATGCCCGATTTTAATCAGATCAATAGACAGTACGAAGTTTTGTAGTATACATTATAGTGTAGTGTTACGTATTCATGGTTTTTCCATTCAGTACAGAACGTGAAACTATCAGTTCAATAGATTTTCTGGTTCTAAAATTCTACTATATTATGCAGTGCTACTACTTGTTGTTTTGCATGAATATACGTCAACTTGTACAGGGAAGAAACTCAGTTAATGCCTAATTAGGCTGGCGACCGTATTATTATCAAATTGGTAGCAACTTCAGTGTTGCTTTTGGTACATACTGACGTGTAATTGCATTCTGAACTTACTTGACGGATCATTGTTATTACAGAGTGGGTGTAAGTCTGATCTGCCACCATTCAGGTACACGCGGTCAATATCTATACGAAAATCCTGTCTCGTAAGGTGAATCCCGCTCACTTACCATAGTACAGGCTTTAATGAGTATTGTGTGCCCCACGCGCACGTAACAACAGGAACGATCATTCGAAGCAAAAAGGTGCAGTAAACATGGACTCTAAAGCGAATACGTTAAAATCTACGATAACTACTTTATCTTTTTCCTGAGAAACAGATCTGGCCTACGGAACAAATACTAATAGTTGTTGAGGTACATACACTGCTGGCCACCGTAAATGCAACACCAAGAAAGACAAGAGGTAGCGCAACAAAATTTATTTTGTAGATAACATGTTGACCAAGTATCAAATGATTACGTCTACAGACGTCTGTGACATGTGGTTCCTGCCAGAATCAGTTGCCAGAGTAGCCGCCATTGTTGGAGATCACCGCTGCCACACGTCTCGGCATTGAGTCAAAGAGACGTTGGATGTGTTCCTGGGGTACAGCAGCCCAAGCAGCTTGCACACGTTGCCAAAGATCATCTGGTGTGGCAGCTGGGGATGTAATCTGGGTCATTCGTTGAGCAACCATGGACCACATGTTTTCTATCGGCGAAAGATCCGGAGAGTGAGCAGGCCAGGGAAGCATTTCAATCTGGTTATTGACGAAGAACCTTTGGACAATGCGTGCCACGTGTGGTCGCGCATTATCCTGTTGAAATATGGCTGTGGCCGAGCCCTGAAGGTAAGGAAGGACAACTGGCTCCAGCACCTCGGATATGTAGCGCCGGCTATTTAAAGTACCGGCAATGCGTACTAGAGGCGTGCGAGAGTAATATCCAATACCGCCCCATACCATAATACCCGGTGCAAGACCAGTGTGGCGGTGCATAACGCAGCTGTCCAGCATCCTCTCTGCACGGTGTCTCCACACTCGAATACGACCATCGTGGTGCTGCAGACAGAAGCGGATAATTGATCAAACGATATTCGCTGTTGTCTACGAGGCATAACTGATCGTCTTGTGAAACAACCACAAGGTAAACACACGTGCCGAACGTACACTCGTCGAAATCGCCAAGCCTTAAATGGCGCTATGAGGTGGCGCCACAGGCGCGCGTGATGTGCGTCTGCGCTGAAATTCTAATCAGTTGCATATCTCATCGCTGCAAACCCATGGTGTAAATTTCACTTGATTCGGATGCTTCCCTCAGGGTGTTGCATTTACGGTGGCCAGCAGTGTACTTTAGAGCCCATGTTTCGTAGGCCCTTTTGGTTCGAATGATCGTTCTTGTCACATCACTGATTGCTGATTATTCCCCCTGGTACACCCTGTATACAGCAGTGACGGACTTCCTGACATCGCGTTTGGTCCCACTCTTCTCTCAATACGTTTGATGTGCTCCTCCTGAGACACGTTGTTTGACATGCAACCTGGTCTCCCGCAGCAGGAGTATTATTAATATAGACCTGCATTCCGTGTAGTGTCCACGCTTTTTGTGAGAAATAAATGCCGCCGAGCCCCCCCCCCCCTCTCCCCTTCCTCCACCGAGTATGTCTGCGCAGTGAGTCGTCAATGCCTCATAAGGCGCGCTGTGAAGGACACTGCAGTCGCTTCTTGTGACGTAATGGCTAAGACAGAGTGGGGAATCACTTTCGTTATTTTCAGTTTGCAGAACTATGAAAGAAAGTTAATTTTATTTTTAATAATGAACAGCCTCAGTTGCACCGTTTACCTAGAATGTACCTAGGTTTCAGTCGCGATAACCCAACTTTCTTCAGAATAAAAGTATCTACTGTTTGTCCATAGTGGACATCGTCAAGCTAAAACTACAGTTCCAGTACAGCACTCGTGGCTGCCGCATCGCGGTTCGCGAAGTGGGGCCGAGACAGTGCCAGATGAGTTTTACAGTTTCACGATAATTTATGGATTTGTAGTTTTAGCTTGACGATAATGGACAAAGAGTAGATACTTTTATTCTGAAGAAGACTGGGTTATCCTTACTGAAACCTAGGTAAATTCTAGGTAAACGATACAACTGAGGCTGTTCATTATTAAAAATAAAATTAATATTTATATAGTTGCTGACAGGGCCGCGAAATGTTGAAGATATTTATGAAGGAATCTGTAAACACCATCCGGTGATCCACCTTCGCTCACGCTTCTAACCTCCATTACCACCTTTCCACCCTGTTACACCCCCAGACCACAATTCATCTCTTAATACGGCTCTCCTACGATCAGACAAGGCACATACACCAATTTTTCTTCTTAATCTACGTAATTTGAAGAGTTTAATTCTGTAGCGTTAAACAATATTTTTAACGGTTTGCAATTTCTTCATGCCTTGGAATGCGAAACCAATTAGTCTTAGGAGAAAAAGAATAGGATCATTTTATGCCGGCCGCGGTGGTCTAGCGGTTCTAGGCGCTCAGTCCGGAACCGCGGGACTGCTACGGTCGCAGGTTCGAATCCTGCCTCGGGCATGGATGTTTCTGATGTCCTTAGGTTAGTTAGGTTTAAGTAGTTCTAAGTTCTCGGGGACTGATGACCACAGATGTTAAGTCCCATAGTGCTCAGAGCCATTTGATCATTTTTGTGGGTAATTCAATATACTGTAATTTTGTACAGGGAAACATTTTCGCTGGGAGGCCCGGCTTTCGAGTTATTCGAGAAAAGCGGAAAAAGTGACCCTTAAACTTCTCTCTCTCGCTCGGTAGACCCGATGGTTACCCATCAAAGTGCTAGCCCAGCCCGACAGCGCTTAACTTCGTTGATCTGACGGCAGCCGGTGTTACCACTGCGGCAAGGCCGGTGGCAGCTGAGTACACAATGCTGAAAAATATGTTCGCAAATCGTGTTTTGTTAAGCGCAGGAATGGGACCCCATCCTAAGCACGAAGGACATATCCCTGCCATAACACCACCTCCTCCATACTTCCTTGTTGGCTCTCCATGTCATGGCAGGTAAGTTCTCCAGGCATTCCTCAAACCCAGACCCTTCCATTTCTTTACACCACTCGAACGTTGCTTAGTATCAGACACAGGAATGTATGGGTTATGCAGGGCTGCTCGATCATTATTTTCTACATACAAGTTTTGTGTTAGGTGGTCTGCTGGTAACACTTTGGAAACCAGAAAAGACTCCTGTCGGTGCTTTCATACGATCTTTTCCATTTACTCTGCACAATTCTCGACTGGCCCTGTCAATCAGTACATTATGTCTGCCGGGTCTTGGTTTAGCTGCGATCGTACCTTCGCATCATCAATACCACTTTGATAGCTTTAGACGGGTGGAAATGTCCCTGATGGATGTCCTGTTACTCAGGTGGCACCACCGAGCGAGGTGGCGCAGTGGTTGGCACACAGCACTCGCATTCGGGAGAATGACGGTTCAAACCCTCGTCTGGCCATCTTGATTTAGGTTTTCAGTGTTTCCCTTAAACTGCTTTAGACAAAATTCCAGGATGGCTCCTTTGAGAGATCACAGCCGACTTCCCATCCTTCCCTGATCCGATGGGGCCGATGATCTCAGTGTTTGGTCCCCGCCCCCCAATCACTGGACTCGCATTTGGGAAGACGACGGTTCAATCCCGCGTCTGACCATCCTGATTTAGGTTTTCTGTGATTTCCCGAAATCGCTTCAGGCAAATGCCGGGATTGTTTCTTTGATAGGGCACGGCCGACTTCCTTCCCCATTCTTCCCTAACCTGATGAGACCAATGACCTCACAGTTTGGTCTCCTCCCCCAAATCAACCCAACCCAACCGCCCCCGCATCAATCCACCAGTTAGCACGCAATGACTAAGTCACAATTGAAGCTGCTGAGCTCTAGTCATGGACCCTACTGCTGTTACTGCTTGTGTACTCACTGCACCGTAATACTTACCACATCTTTTTATACTCACAGGTCCACCTCTTGTGACATCTAGATGTCAAGTCTGCAATAGGTAGGGGTGTCTGGACACATTTCATTAGATAGTGCAGTATCGAGTCAGGTGCATCCGAGATCACACAGTGTGATCTCACCATCTTTCAGATCCACTTGTTCGACGAACTGAGAGGCGAACGACATGAACCAACACAACAACACCCCAACGCCAAGTATCGCCCTCTCCCACGCGTCTGCCCCAGGAAGTGCGTTCTTGGTCGCGCTTCCGCTCGGCTGGAGCTTTCAGCTGGGGACGCGTCCGGCGCTTGCTGGGACCTCTCGGGCCGTCCCTTTAAGCCCTTAAGAGGCGGTCCGCGGCAGGGGGCTGGGGGCGGCCGGGGGTGTGGGTTAAAACCACATCAGCCGTGGCCGGACCCCGAGCCGGGAGCGGGAGGCGGCGTAATCCCTGTCCTCCCTGCCGGACGGGGCACAAGACGCGTCGCTCCCCCCCCCCCTCCGATCCCCCCAACGCCCCCCTCCCCCCCCAGCACCTCCTTCTTTCTCTTTCCGTACGACAAAGCGCGCCTCCCAACGCCTGTATCGAGCGAGGGCGATCTGGCTGTGCCCCGCTGTCCGACAGACCCAGTGGTCCACCCCCTCCCCCCCCGCTCTCCGCAACCCCAGTGACGCTAAGTTCATCACGCCACCCCGTGCACCCTCACACCACTCCCAAGATCGGCAGATACATGGGTTCTCTCAGTCAGCCGGCATCGACATGACGGCAGCGGTCCGTATGGTCCCAGTTCAGAAATTAATTGTTCTAGACTGTTTGCATCCTAATGAGACTTTCTAGAAAATGGAACTACATACTTTTATATAATAAACTCCAGAGTGCGCTATGGTAGTTTAATGATGTATTAATTTTGATTAAGCCATTTCGGCTAGCTAGCCATCTTTAGACAATCTGTGAAAGTTTCATATTTTTTTATTTGATTATAATGTTGGTTAACAGTATTTTTGGATACAGATTTGGTACTTACGTTCATGTATTCTTAGTGGTCGCTTTTTCTCTATACTGTATTACAAAGTGATGTAGGTTTAGGACACTTACGCCACAAGCTGTTTTGTTTTTAATACTGTTTCCTTGTAATTTTTATAATCTGACGTTTTACCACAACATTTGAAAGAATGCCAGTTGTCAGAGTTGACCAAAAAATGCTGATGGTTATAGTTACTACAGTGTGACGCTGTTATCATTTCGGGTGTACGTATAATTTTACTAGTCTGCGGTTAGTTGTTTGTTTTTATCTGTTAGACCGAACAACAGTATATGGCAGAGACTTCACTAAAAAGGAAAAAAGTCAATAAACAGGAACCCAGGCATACATAGAATCGTATGTCAGGATTGAAATATATAGGATAGACAGGGCGCAACTTCAGAATGCGATATCGACAGCATATAACAACTAGCGAAAATAATCCATCCACATTCTTCAACCACTCGCAAACAGAACGACAGGAAGACGACTGTCTGTATGCCTCTATATGAGCCCTAATTTCTCGTACCGTATTTTCAGAGAACCACTTAATAATTATTTCGACAGAATCATGTATGAACTTTTCTATTGCTTTATGTCTAACGGTATTTATTATAACACTGGCATTGTCTGCAAAAAGTACCAATTTTGCTGGTCGAAAGTTGAGTCAATCACACATACAAGTGATAGGAGTGGACCAAAAATTGAACCCTGTCGGAGTCCCTTCTGATTCTCTCTCCTGTCCTGAACTTGAAGAGAAGATTGCGGAAAGGAAACAGGAAGTAGATGAAGATAAGATGGAATGTTTGATATCACGAGAAGAATTTGACAGAGTACTGTATGAGAGACATCAAGAAATTTTCACTTTGTTATTGTAGGGTAGCGGTGGAGGTGCGGGGCTGGATTGTGGAGGGAGCCAAAAAGAAGAACGCAGTAAACAGACTGGAATGGTATATAGGTTGCGATAGTTATTCGGAGGAGAAAACTCTTTTACAAGACAAACCAGGTATGGAGAGATGTATCAAACCAGTCTTTAGAACGAAGACAACAATAAAAACTTCTAGAGAATTACTGCCCAAATCGTCAGTACAAACACTAATTTCGCTAATTAAGTATAAATTCAATTACTAATCATTTCAGCGATAGTCTACGTTAAGTCCACTGTTGCACTGTTATTCCTAGTCGTGACAGAGTTGCTAGTGTGTGTGATATGATCGCTACATTTGCATTTCAAAAGTCGTATATATTCTAACGCAACTAAAGTGTCCCTACATCTAAGCTGTATGTTGTTACATGTATAATATTGTCATAAATGCTGTACAATGATACCTCAATCGCGGTTGTCGGTGTCTGCGTTCACTCGCAATCGGTTTGAAGTCCAATTCATGAGCCACTCTTCATATAAAGTTGACGCTGCAACCATAGTATAGCAGGTAGGAAGTTAGGGTGAGAACATAGTGTGCATAATATCTTCAGTTATCATATGTCTTACCTTTGGCGTCCCTGTCATGTTTCCTTACACAGTGTAAATACAAATGTTAGAAATAATACAAAAGTCAGTTCATTTACTTAAAGAGGGGAGAGTTCTTCAAGGACAGAAGAGATCTTATTTCATGGGCTGAATAACACTTAGGCGGTTTTTTGTTCTGCTGATTTTTTATTTGTATGAACTACTTTTCGGCTTATTAGGCCATCTTCAGACAACTACTGGCTACTGTTTACAAGGAGCTTGAGTTCTTACGAACCAAACATTCTGGACTAAGATAGAACGCACTTATATATGATCTTTATTTGTGGTATTGTCTTTGGGATTGTCAAACGGGTCGTTTGACTTTTTGTTCTGTAAACTGTTCTTTAACATAATAAATCACATTTTATGGTTTGTTAGTGTCATGCATGGCAAAAAACAGAATTAGTCAAAATACACATCATTACAGAATTACAATTTTTTTGGTATTTCTTCTGAACAGTTGCACTGGACACTAATTGTTGGTTCTACAACAGCGATGTTTTCTTTGGGGGTTTCATTTTGTTACTAGGAAAAAAAAATTTTTTACAGTGTATTAATGAATAGCAAATATTACCTTGTTACAGTTGTGTGACAGTTAGGAATGTAAACACTTAAGGGATATTACATTATATTGACGTGTGAATTTGTTTATTATTGGGACACTTTGTGGTTAGTAGCAGGTTTACTGTATTGTGTAAAGTTTGACTGGTGATGCGCCCAGTTGCAGTTGGTCATTTAGGACCAGCTGTGGATTTAGGGCTAAGTGTTTGTTAATTTCTAGTGCTTCTAGTAGGCTGAGATTTCTGCCTTTGTTGGCTACATGTAACACTTCTGTGTGTGTTAGATATTTGTGTCCTCCTTTGAGCATATGTTCAGCAAAGGTGGAGTCTGATTTATTTAATCTCCAGCTACGTTCATGTTCAGTCAGCCTTTTTGCTATGGCCCGGCCTGTTTGACCAATGTACAGTTTATTGCAGTCAGTGCATGTTACTTTATAGACCCCACTGTTGCTCAGTTTCTCTGTTTTGTCCTTGCTGTTGAATAGGATTTTAGCTGTAGTGCTTATTACATAAAATGTAGTTTTATAGTTTTGAGATTTCAGTGTTTTGGCTAGTTTTGTCTGACAGCTAACCTAGATACGGAATAGTCTCCAGTTGCTTTTTGGTGTGATTGTTATTGCAGAGAGGGTATAAATGTAGGGCAAGATTTTCCTCCTTTGTTTCTTGTGCAGGATTTTGTCAACTAATTCGGGGCTATAGCCATTGTTATATGCAATATATTTAATGTTGTCTACTTTTGTTTGGAAATTCTGTTTTGACACTGGTATGGATGTGAGGCAATGTATCATGGAATGGAAGGCTGCATGTTAGTGTGCTATTGGGTGTTGTGAACATGGGGGTATTTATGTGCCTGTAAATTTTGAAAGTATGTGTATTTGTGGTGATATCTATGCTGAGGTCTAGAAGTTAATGGATTTTTCACCTAGCTCTATGGTGAATTGTATGTTTTTGTGATGTGAATTCAGATGTTCTAGCAATGTGTTCAGTTCACTGTTGGTACCTGTCCACATACACAGTACATCATCTACATGACTGTACCAGTAAGTAATATTATTACTGAGGGGTTCATCTTCTAGGAACTGTTTTCCAAAACTGTCCATGAATATTTCAGCTAAAAGGAGGGCTGAGAGGGGACCCCACTGCCAATCCTTTTAGATGCTTGTGAAGGGTACCTTCAGATTGGAAATAATTCTATTTCAGACATGTTTGGATGGAAAACTTTGTCTACTACTTGTACTGGGTTGACACCTGCTCTGTATAATAGTTCTGTCAGAAATCAAGGCATTCTTGTGTAGAAGTGTTTGTTTATAAGCTGATGACGTCAAAGGACACTAGTTTTGGACTACTTGGTATTGGAAAGTATTTAATTTTGTTGGCAAGATCCACCGAGTCTACAATTCCAAACTTAGATTTGAATTTTGTTTTGGTTTTGATATAGGAACGTAATTCTTTGGCAATTTTATAGTTTGATGCAGTCTAGGTTGGGGTAAGTGGTCTTAGAGGATGGTCTTTTTTATGTAGTTTAGGGAGTCCACACAGTTCAGAGGCTATTGGATTCGTGTTAATCAAATATTTAGCTTCGTAATCGTTATTATACTTTTGCAGGATTTGGTTAAGTTTTTAATTTCTTCATTACAGGTTTTTGTTGGGTCTTTGTTAAGGACACAGTATGTATATCTACTTTTGTGCACGAGGACCAAGGTATTACTTTTATCTGCTCTCGTGATAATTGTTTTATTTTGTGTGATTTACTTCTTTAGGTTATTTAGTGTGTTGTGGTCACTAGATTGAGTTGTTGTAGTGTTACACTCGAGCCATTTTTGTATTTCACGCCTTGATATGTGTTTGATTGCAATGTCGTTATTTATACTGTATTCTATATCAACTTTTAATACATCTAACTGCTTAGTGGAAGGTTTATGATGAGAAGCACATTAACCTTTTGCTAACACTTCGATTCGTTTGTGGTAAGGACTGTTTCTGATAAATTTACCGCTCATTAAAAAAATCTCATAGGTTGTTTATTTTACGTTTCTGGCGCAAGAGCATATTATGGATTACGTTTTACACTTGTTCTATTATTTCATTATCAAGAACGTCGAACTCACACGTATGTGAACGCTTGTAATTCTCATGTGTATCACTTTTAGATGTGTACTCATGTTGTCCTTGATGCTTCATATAGCCATCAAAGGCAGAAAACTCAGCCTACTAGAAGCACTTGAAATTAATAAACACTCAGCCCTAAATTCCCAGCTGGTTCTAAATGACCAATTGCAACTGAGCACATCACCACTCCTAAACTTTACACAATACAGTAAACCTGCTACTAACCACAAAGTGTCCCAATAGTAAACAAATTCACACCCCAATATAATGTAATATCCTTTGTGTGTTTACATTCCTAACTGTCACACAGGCGTAACAATGTAATATATGGTATTTATTAACACACTAATGTCAAAAAAAGTTTCTAATAACAAAATGTAACCCCCAAAGAAAACATCGCTGTTGTACAACCAACAATTAGTGTCTAATTCAACTGTTCACAACAAATACCAAAAAAAAAATGTAATTTTGTGATACTGTGTAGGCCCTATTCTAAATAATTCTAATTTCATGCATGGTACTGACAAAGCATAAAATGTGATTCATTATGTCAAAGAACAGTTTGCAGAACAAAACGTCAAACGACCCATTTGATAATCCCAAAGGCAATACCACAACTAAAGATCATATCTAAGTGCGTTGTATCTTAGTCAAGAATGTTTGGTTCGTAACAACTCGAGCGCATTGTAAACAATAGCCAGTAGTTATCTGAAGGTGGCCTAAGAATCCGAAAACTAGTTCATACATATAAAAAGAATCAGCAGAACAAAACATTGAGTAAGTGTTATTCAACACTCAATATGGAATTGTTCTACCAAGAAGCGATGGAAGAATCCGTAAATAAGATCTTATGTAGCCGTCTCGCCACATTGATACGATGAAATCCGTGTACTTCTTTTATTTGTTGATCACAGTTAATAATTTTTGAATGTAAAAGTACTAGTGCTGTTCGCAAGAGAAGTGGAGCACATTGACCACCGCTCGCTGATCCTGATAATGCCTTCCAAATCCAACAGTTGATGGTCTACATCTGATGAACCTCATCCATACTGACTGGAAGTTTCTTACCTGTTAAAGTTTTCAAGGACCTAATTACCCCCGACTGTCAAATGTATTCGGTCTCATAAACTGACATACGGCTGGGAGAGCGGTGTGCCGACCACGTGCCCCTCCATATCCGCATCTAGTGACGCTTGTGAGCTGAAGATGACATGGCGGCCGGTCGGTACCACTGAGCCTCCATGGCTTGTTTGGGCAGGGTTTAGTTTTAGTCAGAAGAATGAAAGGTCTCTGTTGGATTCCTTTCATGTTAATTTCTTAAATCTGTTGTCATTTACGGCATAAATTCCTCTTCTAAATTTACTGTGGCGTTTCTGACTATCTCGGAGGAGACTGAGTAGTGGAACGTGTTACTTTTACACATAAACAAGAACGATCTGTCACACTACTACACTTTAAAACACAGTTTATATGTAATTCATGTCACACAGTCTCATACGGAACCTACATCCGCTTTCTTTTATATACTGTATATGATAAGATACTGTCATCCCCCTTCCCTTCTGTGTGAGAGGACGAATGAGCAAATGTATTTCTAGTTGCATGCTTGAGGGTAGCAGACAAGCCTGTCTGCTAGAGAACAGTAGGACCAACGTCAGAACAGGTAGCTACGCTTTCTAAAAGCAGAGAGGTTTCTATTCTTAGTATGGTCTTGTCCGTCCCTTGTCATGTTGGCATAGGAAGCTGCCTCTCTGGCCACTTCCGTTTGTATTTGTGAGCCACCCTCACGAAGGGACCAGTGCAGTCTGTCCGTGGCGAGCGTCTGAAGTGGTGAGATCTCCGGCTAAGCGCATCTCTGCTAAGTCTGACAATGGATTTCTAAGTTCAGCCTAACTGAAAATTTAATCACCTTTATTTCAGGTTTAGCTCTAAAATATCTAATGTTATCTTAAATTGCAACGCAGTGTAATTCGAGTGTGAAGTTCAGAATATATTCCGGTAGTTGCTTTCTCACTACTTTGTGAGTAAAGTGGAACCACGTGTTGATCAGTAACTCTAACTAGCATCATCAATCTTAAATGCGAATGTGCGTGAGATTATAACGTCTCGTCTTGACAATATTTTTCAATATAGCAACTTTTCTGTATGTTCAACCCACGTGGGGTGTACTTTGTGAGACCAGTACCACGTGCTTATACAGTTGTTTGACCCATCAGGTTAATAGTAAGACGATAGTAACCAGTTCTAGGTTTTTCTTTTGTAAATTGCTTTTCGATCTAATTTATTTTAATTATCAAAATTATTGTGGAGTTACACTCTTTGTGTAAACCAAGTTGACCACGTGAAGCTTGTGGTGTAATCATCAAAGTAGCCCTCAGCTATTCTTTTCGGGAAGATTTCACAGAGAGTTAGTATGTATTTAGTACACCAGTGTGTGGTAATTACATGACGGACAGGATTGCCTACGAACGTAACTTCTTTGGGTGAAAATTGAATCGGTTGGTTGTGGTTAATTTCCTCTTGCATATGTTTCAACGTTCTTCGTGTGTTATTTTATGAATGCTGTGTTGTATGCAGTCTCTCAATCTTCGCTCCATATTTGATGTGTTCCGTATGATTACAATCTCACATTTCCACAACCCTAAATAAGGCACCAGTTTAGTTATGAATCAAGTTTAATATGCTGAAATTTCAATGATCAATGTTAAAATAAATTTCCAAATATAAACTGGTTTATTTCTTTTTATTTAAATTCTCTTTTATATATATATATATATATATATATATATATATATATATATATATATATCACCGGTTGTCGTATGACTATTAAAAGATTATAATTAATGTTAGTCTGGTTGGGAATTTGGTAAGCTAGACTGGATACCTGGTGAAACAGTTGCGCAGTAATGCAAGGTTGACTTCCCCAGACAGCTCACAGCTTTTAACCCGCTTTTATTGTCTATCAGCACCGCTTTCATAGCAAATTAAACCAACAACGTTACAATTAATGTCATAATATTGTGTGGGACTCTGAAAAACTGCATCGTTGGTCCATTTTCTATTGAAGGCTCTCTAAACAGAAACATTTCCTACATGTGTGGTGATGTATTTAACAGAAGTAAGACAAACCCTGTCGCATGAACATGGTATCTATTTCTTGCACAGTCTACTCGACGAGAGTAATTAAGACATGCACCATCTATACCTGAAGCAGCGTCTGTACTGCCCTTTTTCTTTTTATTTCTTCTTTCTGCGCTCTAGTTTCAAGCCTGTGAAGGTTGGCGAACCTGGGAGGCGGCGGCGGTAGCGGTGCTGCTCAACAAATCAGTTTAGAGCTACGGGCCAGAGGCGGGCGCTTGCTGCCAGGGCTGCCAACCCGCGGGCGGGGATTCACTTTACGAGGTATTAAAAACTTCTGCCGCCGCTTTTCACGGCCGGCCTTTTATATTAGGCGGCTCGGCGGCGCCCGTAAAGTCTCGCACAAGTAGTCCGTAAAAACCTTACCACCTCCCCACCGCCAGCAGGCTGCCTTGCTACTTCGCAGCAGAAGGGGAAAGCCTCGTTGCCAGGGATTCTCGGAACAGGGGAGGGAGAGAGAGAGAGAGAGAGAGAGAGAGAGAGAGAGAGAGAAAGGAATACGTGGAAACTGCTGCCTGCAATTTAACTTCCACGCCCAGTACTGTCTCATCCAATACCGCACGGGAACGTGTATATTGCATTCCACAGGCGATACCGCAAAACGAAAGGCGATATCTTGGAATTGTTCCCGAAGTGCAGGCGAACAATACTTTTTCACAGTGACCTCTTTAGTGAATTGCGTTACCGAAGTTTCGGTACTCCTTTCTTATGATTGAGCAGTTAGACGAAGTTCTGCGCTTCTGGAAGATATTTTCATTCACTTTTGTTAAGCCGAGCTATCGAGTTGTTTGAAGCATGCACACACAGTGACGTCTACACACCTTGAAGTGCACGGCAGAGGATAGTTTGCACTGTACGATTTTGCAGAGATTCCTCGTGTTACATTCACGTATCGAGCTCGGGTAGAGTGATTGCTTAAACGCCACTGTACACACTGCAGTTAATCTAGTCTCTTCTTTGCGACCAATGTGGGACTGATAGATGGGAAGATTGTAGTGTATTCCCAGATGTTTCACTTAAAGTCGATTCCTGAAACTTTGTGACTAGGTATTGACACCACGGTTTACGACTGTCTCCAAACGTTTTCTATCTCTTCGGTTCTCTACACGGGTCAAACGAACTCGTGACCGTACATGCTGTAAGTAGGTTGTTTAGGTTTTTATGTTGGTAATGCCATGTAGCGCTCTGTATGAAAATCACTGACTGTGCTGTGTGCAGTCTGTGGCTGGTTTGCATTGTTAGAATTTGCTATTGTAGTGTTGGGCAGTTGGCTGTTAACAGCGCGTAGGGTTGCGCAGTTGGAGGTGAGCCGCCAGCAGTGGTGGATGTGGGGAGAGAGATGGCGGAGTTTTGAGAGCAGATGATCTGGACGTATGTCCATCAGAGATAGTAAATTTGTAAGACTGGATGTCATGAACTTATATATATAATGACTTTTGAACACTATTAAGGTAAATACATTGTTTGTTCTCTATTAAAATCTTTCATTTGCTAACTATGCCTATCAGCAGTTAGTGCCTTCAGTAGTTCGAATCTTTTATTTAGCTGGCAGTAGTGGCGCTCGCTGTATTGCAGTAGTTCGAGTAACAAAGATTTTTGTGAGGTAAGTGATTCACGAAAGGTATAGGTTATTGTTAGTCAGAGCCGTTCTTTTGTAGGGATTTTTGAAAGTCAGATTGCGTTGCGCTAAAATATTGTGTGTCAGTTTAAGCACAGTCATTTATAATTTTTCTAAGGGTACGTTTCAATGCTGACCCCCTTTCTGCACCTTAATATCCCCTGATAGCATATTTGGCATAGGTCCAAGAAATTCCCTTGATCGACTGACTGCATTCTGGGCAATGTTTCGCCATCAATACTTGGTAGCACGCTTAACGATGTCACAAACGTCGACTAGTTGGAATGCTGTCGACCATAGCAGTCTGAGGAATGTAAGCAGTGATAAATGGAATTTTCGACCTTTGCCAGTGTGAATTATTTTATTCATTGCACTCCACATTTCAGAAGGCCAGCTTACGCTTTCAGATGTGGTATGGTGAATAATTAAATCATTCCTCCGAATGCTTCAGCGGGGGACAATTATTGGAACGTAGTTAAGAAACGCACGGCGGCACTCAATGCGCGTAAGAGCAGGTTGTATTTTGACCATTCCATATGACCTACTGAAAGTATCACGACAGGCAACAAAGCTAGAGAAATAACTGATTAAAGATGGTGTGTTACAGCACTCGTTCTTTTCCCTTGAAATTTTGTCGCGAGGTTCCAAAAGGTTCAAATGGCTCTGAGCACTAAACTTCTGAGGTCATCAGTCGACTATACCTTAGAACTAGTTAAACCTAACTAACCGAAGGACATCACACACATCCATGCCCGAGGCAGGATTCGAACCTGCGACCGTAGCGGTCCCGCGGCTCCAGACTGCAGCGCCTAGAACCGCACGGCCACTTCGGCCGGCAAACGTGGTTCAAAATGGCTCTAAGCACTATGGGACTTAGCATCAGAGGTCATCAGTCCCCTAGAACTTAGAACTACTTAAACCTAACTAACCTAAGGACGTCACACACTTCCATGCCCAAGGCAGGATTCGAACCTGCGACCGTAGCGGTCCAGCGGCTCCAGACTGCAGCTCCTACAACCGCAAGCCACTTCGGCCGGCAAACGTGGTTCAAAATGGCTCTAAGCACTATGGGACTTAGCATCAGAGGTCATCAGTCCCCTAGACTTAGAACTACTTAAACCTAACTAACCTAAGGACATCACATACATCCATGCCCGAGGCAGGATTCGAACCTGCGACCGTAGCGGTCGCTCGGCTCCAGCGCCTAGAACCGCACGGCCACTCCGGCCGGCTGTCGCGAGGTTCAAAACAATGTCACTGGCAACTTAATTAAGCATTCATGAGAATAGTTTAATAATTCATCGTAACACATCTGATGAAGGTCTTCCGAAACATGTAATGTTATGATTGAATGGGTTCATCTTGCCACAGTGGACATAGCTTTTTTCCAATGCGAAGGTGTATGTATATTAGCGTTCTGGAATTTTGCTGCAAACAGAGGTTTTAAATTCCCTGCTCAGCGCTTACTAACTGCTGTTTTGCATTGAAAATGATACGGCGTGCACCTCTCGAAACATCGGCTGCATTTCCGTAAATTATTTGGACTTCCTGTGTGTTTCTGCTAAGGATAACAAACCTCTGCGATCCCTTGACACTGTTTGAGGAGGTGGTACATTGGTAATTCTGGACTAGCTATCGGGGGACGTAGCTTCGTCTTATCGTCCGGTGATCCAGATTTAAATTTCCGTCATTTTCATAAACTGTTTATCGCAAATGCTGAGACGGCGCTTTTGAAAGGGCATAGCCGATGCCTAACACTAACACTCGCCACGTACTTGTCTGGAGTGTACCGTTGCGTGGAAGTGAAACGTGGCAGATCAACAGTTCAGACAAGAAAAGAATACAAACTTTTGAAAGCAAACCGATCGCACTGGGGACAATAAAGTTATGGCGCAACCTGACTAAAAGAAGGAGTTGATAGCTGGAACACATGCAGAGATATCAAGGAATAATCGGTTTGGTAATGGATGGAAGTGTGTAGGGCATACAGACTGTAAAGGGAGTGGCTGACTAGAATAAGCAGGTTTTAGTGGACATGGATTTCAATAATTACAGAGGGATGAGGAGGTTTACACAACATAGACTAGCTTGCAGAGCTATGCCAAATAAATCTTCGAACTGACGCAAGATCCTTCGTGGTATTAAATCTCCACAAATGTTACTTAGTTCGACCACATATCCGTCCATGGCGGTATAGGTGACATATAGTACAACCTCCATTCATTCTCACCCGAGACTGTGAATATTACGTTAACCCTTTTCTGGATTACCTTAATAAATCTGTGCGTCGCACTTCCATCTACTTTTTGTATGTCCATCCTTGTGGCAGGAGGTCTGCGTGATTGCGTCTGTTCACTATTGTGAGAAAATGAAACAAAGCATCACCTTTACAACCGACAGTTGATGGTTGGAGAGTCGACATTACAGTTACAGGTAGTCTGCGTAAGCCAGTTGTTGGGCATTGATGGATCGTACAGATGGAACATGATAACCCCTTCAGCATCAGATAATGCCTGAAGATGGTGCACTGAAGCGCCGAAACCAGTAGCCACACAATAAATGACAACATAACGACGGCTGTAGGTGTTCCATTTTGTTACAAATTGTTTCTGTTTGTTCTCTGTAGATATCTCCTTCATTTAGTCCGCTAAAACATCTCTTGTAGCACATAGCATCTGCTTGGAGATGGATGCAGACAACCTATGTGGCTATAGTCTGGGAATGCAGGCAGCTAGTTAGTTTTAAATAAATGCGACGATGCCATTACAGTGCTTTTATTAACGAACTCTGTAAAACAGTGCCGGCCGGTGTGGCCTAGCGGTTCTAGGCGCTTCAGTCTGGAACCGCACGACCGCTACGGTCGCAGGTTCGAATCCTGCCTCGGGCATGGATGTGTGTGTTGTCCTTAGGTTAGTTAGGTTTACGTAGTTCTAAGTTCTAGGGAACTGATGACCTCAGAAGTTGAGTCCCATAGTGCTCAGAGCCATTTGAACCATTTGTAAAACAGTCTGCAACTAAGCAGCTCAACCAAGGTAAGAAAGAACAAGAAAAACACACATTACTGTGCAATAAAACCATCTTTGCCACAACAGAATAACTATATAAATAACCCCTACCCCAAAGTTGCATATGATCCACCTCTAAAATTAAATTCCTCTCCCCATGTTCCACAGTGTTCACTCTACCTCCCTGTCAATAGCGCTCTCTCTCTCTCTCTCTCTCTCTCTCTCTCTCTCTCTCCCCAGTTACACAAACAGCTACACACACACACGCACGTACGCACCCGTACGCAGACGCACACACGACATCAAATGCGTCCGTCACATCCCACACAAACATGCCACGAAACACGTGAACACTACACAGCGGTAACAAAACGTAATGGCGCGGAAAATCCCTGCTTGACGATCAGATCTTAGAAAATGCTCGTGCAACGACAACAGCGAAATAAATAAGCGTCTTGAAACTTCATAGCAGATTAAAACTGTGTGCCGGACCGAGACTCGAACTCAGGACCTTTGCCTTTCGCGGACAAGTGCTCTACCGGCAGACGTAAAGCTGTGAGGACGGGACCTGAGTCGTGCTTGGGTAGCTCAGATGGTTGAGCACCTGTCCGCGAAAGGTAAAGGTCCCGGGTTCAAGTCTCAGTCCGGCACATAGTTTTAATCTGCCAGGAAGTTTCATATCAGCGCACACTCCGCTGCAGAGTGAAAATCTCATTCTGAAATAAGCGTCTTACCTCGACAATAACAAATAAAAAAAAACCGTAACGTAAAAAGAACTAGGTAACTACGATAAACAACCCCATATCAAGCGATTTTCGGTCGGACGTCCATAACAAACAAAAATAAAAAAACGTTTTGCTGTTTGGAGGCGACTAGCTATAATTTCTGTAACCAATAGCTTAATGTGAGGTGTATACACAAATTTACACCACTTTGTTTCGAAATTTTCTATAAAACTAGGACATTTAGACATATCGTAAATGAACATAGAACGGCTCAAGTCACTGATACATGTACCAACTCTGCACTACAAGTAAGTGCCAAACATACTGGTATAGTCATGCGGATTCAAATAGAGATATGTAAACAGGCAGAATACGGCACTGCAGTCGGCAACGCATATATAAGACAACAAATGCCTGACACAGTTGTAAGATCGGATTATAAAGATCTGAGCGTGGCGTTATAGTAGGCGCACGAGCGATAACGCACAGCATCTCCGAGGTAGCGATGAAATGCGGTTTTCCCGTACGACCATTTCACGAGTGTCTCGGAACAACAGGAATCCGGATAAACCTCAGATCTCCAACACTGCTGCGACCGGAAAAAGATCCTGCAAGAACGGGACCAACGACGACAGAAGAGAATCCTTCAACATGACAGAACTGCAACTCTTCCACAAACTGCTCCAGATTTCAATTCTGGGCCATCAAAAAGCATCAACGTGCGAAACATTCAACGAAACATGATAGATATGGGCTTCCGGAACCGAAGGCCTACTCGTGTACCCTTGATGACTGCACGACACGAAGCTTTACGCTTCGCCCAGGCCGTCAACACGGACACTGGACTGTTGAAGACTGGAAACATGTTGCCTGGTCGTTCGAATCTCGTTTCAGACAGTATCGAGTGGATCGACGTGTACCGATATGGAGACAATCTCATGAATTCATGGACCCTACTAGTCAGCATGGGACTTTTCAGGCTGATGGACGCTCTGTAATGGTGTAGGACGTGTGCAGTCGGAGTTATATGGGACCCTTGACACCTCTAGACACAACTCTGACAGGTGACACGTACGTAAACATCCTGTCTGATCACCCGTATCTCCATCGTGCATTCGACGGACTTCGCAATTCCAGCAGGACAATGCGACACCCCACGCGTCCGGAATTTCTACAGAGTGGCTCCAGGAGCACTCTTCTGAGTTTAAACACTTCCCCTGGCCACCAAACTCCCGAGATACGAACATTATTGAGCATATCTGGGATGCCTTGGAGCGTGCTGTTCAGGAGAGATCTCCACTCCCTCGCACTATTACGGATTTATGGACAGCCGTGCAGGATTCATGGCGTCAATTCCCTCCAGGACTACTTCAGACGTTAGTCTGAGTTCATGCCACGTCGTGTTGCAACACTTCTGCGTACTCGCGTATACCCTACACGATATTAAGCAGGTGTACCATTTTAATTAGCTCTTCAGTGTATATGCAAATTAATGTAAAGTAGTTGACCATAATCACTCTGTTTATAAATGTAAATATTTCATCCGAAATATTTTCTACAAACCATTTCTTTAGAGGTGCAGAAAGAAAATAAACAAATAAATCCACTGAACATAGCACAAAAAGTACTGAAACATATCTGGATGAAAACAAAACCACAAAACGGTGGCTTGCATAAGGCGGAATTCCTCTCCAGTTTTTCTTAGCAAGTACGGAAATGAGAAGAACTGCAACATTCACAAGATAGTTGGAATCAATTCATCACCCAAGTTGATAAAAGTCGAGAGCATGGTTCAGATGACTAGAATAGAGAAGAGACTCTGATTACAATCTGTCGCCGCTGACCAGACTTGGACGCAGCAGAAATCTAGTGAGTACTTCGTACAATTTCGTAGCTATTCTTGTGTGATCGGTGCCAGGAATATTTTCGTCTCTCTTCAGATTTAACGTGTTTCAGTCCTATTTGGTGCTGTTGTATACTGTAATGCTGCTTATTACTTCTGCTAGCCGCAGCGTCCCAACAAAATTTAGAAAATAAAATGGTGTCCAAAATGCGTGTAACATCACATAGCTTGGAGAGCTGCGTCAAATCAATCTCCTGACTGAAGTCCACCCCCCTTAGCTGAGTAGTCAGCGCGGCCAAATGCCACGCCAAGGGGCCCGGGTTCGATTCCCGGCTGGGGCAGGAGACTTTCTCCGTTGAGGTGCTGGGTGTTGTGTTGTCCTCATCATCATTTCATCCCCATCTCCGACGCGTAAGTCGCCCAATGCGGCGTCGAATGCAGTAAGTACTTGCCCTCGGCGGCCGAACTTCCCCGAATGGGGGCTCCCAGCCCACAATGCCGTACGCTCATTTCCACTTCTGGCTGAAGACAACAACAACAATAGCCGCAAGCAGCAGCGGCAGCAGCCCCGACCTTCTGAAGATGTACGGGGAATCTTCGCAGTAATTTCGATTGTGACAACACACTTCGTTCAGACCGTAAGTTGTATATGTTGATATCCAATAAGGGTGCCGACGGCAATGTTGAAAATTCAGTATCATCACCATAAATGGGTTTGTTGACGTACACTACACAACAAGAGGAGGGAAAGTGGGTCTAGTGTACAAATCAAGCCCTCTAAGCTTCAGTGGATGTGACGCTATACTCGTATGTTGCGCAGTTGGCGTCACCAACAGGCTTCCTTGTCTGTTTCAGGAACATTATAGGTGTAATTTGTGTGTTCTTTTTCCATTATTTCGCTTAGAACTTAGAGATGACGACTTGTATAGTGTTATTTACGATAGTTATGTAGCTCTAGTGGAGATGGCGAGTGTATTTTAGGCCACGATACTATCGTTTTGCTTTAAACAGTGAAGTTACCAATGGCACTTTTTTAAAGTGAAAGTTATGGTTAAAAATTAAACCATAGCGTAGCACTACTTCTAGGCTGAAATGTGACTGACTGGAAGTTGTCAAAGCTAAAGAATATGCAATTTATACTCATACTCATAAATTAAGGATAATTGCAGAATGTGTTGCCACACAACGTGGCACTACACAAAACTGGCGCTAATAGCATAGGCACGTAGGGAACACACACGACACAGATCTGTAAGTCCATGGTATTGGTGATAAGTTGAGACAATCGTCCCGAAACACACGTGCTACAAAACGCCAATGTTTTCTGCCCATGTGCCCCGACATCAATATGGGATATGATCACCAAGCACACGTACACAGGCCGCACAACGGGTTGGCATACTTTGGATCAGGTGGTCGAGCAGCTGCTGGGGTACAACCTCCCATTCTTGCATAAGTGCCTGTCGGAATTTCTGAAGTTTCATCGGAGTTTGAATACGTGCAGCGATACGTCGCCCGAGAGCGTCCCAGACGTGAACGATAGGGTTTAGGTTGTAAGTAGGCTGTTTAGGTTTTCTTATTGGTAACGCCACGTAGCGCTCTGTACGAAAATCACTGGCTGTGCTGTGTGCAGTCTGTGGCTAGTTTGCATTGTTGTCTGCCATTGTAGTGTTGGGCAGCTGGATATTAACAGCGCATAGCGTTCGGCAGTTGGAGGTGAGCCGCCAGCAGTGGTGGATGTGGGGAGAGAAATGGCGGAGTTTTGAAATTTGTAAGACTGGATGTCATGAACTGCTATGTATATTATGATTTTTCAACATTATTAAGGTAAATACATTGTTTGTTCTCTATTAAAATCTTTCATTTGCTAACTATGCCTATCAGTAGTTAGTGCCTTCCGTAGTTTGAATCATTTATTTAGCTGGCAGTAGTGGCGCTCGCTGTATTGCAGCAGTTCGAGTAACGAAGATTTTTGTGAGGTAAGTGATTTGTGAAAGGTATAGGTTAGTGTTAGTCAGGGCCATTCTTTTGTAGGGATTATTGAAAGTCAGATTGCGTTGCGCTAAAAATTATGTGTGTCAGTTTAAGCACAGTCATGTATAATTTTTCTAAGGGGACGTGTCAAGGTGTGCAGAACAGGCAGGCCACTCCATTCACCAGATATCTTCTGTTTCAAGGTACTCCTTCACGATGGCAGCTCGGTGGAGCCGACCGTTATCATCCATCAGAAGGAAGGTGGGACTCACTGCACCCCTGAAAAGGCGGACATACTGGTGCAAAATGATGTCCCGATACACCTGACCTGTTACAGTTCCTCTGTCAAAGACATGTAGGGGTGTACGTGCACCAATCATAATCCCATCCCACACCTTCAAACCACGACCTCCATACAGGTCCCTTTCAATGACATTGAGGGGTTGGTATATGGTTCCTGGTTCACGCCAGATAAAAACCCGGCGAGAGTCACTGTTCAGACTATACCTGGACTCGTCCGTGAACATAACCTGGGACCACTGTTCCAATGGCCATGTACTGTGTTATTGACACCAGGCTTTATGGGCTCTTCTGTGACTAGGGGTCAGTGGAATGAATCTTGCAGTTCTCCGGGTGAATAAACCATGTCTGTTCAGTCATCTGTAGACTGTGTGTCTGGGGACAACTGTTCCAGTGGCTGCGGTAAGTCCCCGAGCAAGGCTACCTGCAGTACTCCGTGGCCGTCTACGGGCACTGATGGTGAGATATCGGTCTTCGTGTGGTGTTGTACACTGTGGACGTTCCGTACTGTAGCGCCTGGACATGTTTCCTGTATGCTGGAATCGTTGCCATAATCTTGAGATCACACTTTGTGGCACAAGGAGAGCCCGTGCTACGACCAGCTGTGTTTGACCAGCCTCCAGTCGCTCTAGTATTCTACCCCTCATAACGTCATTCTTTGAGCCATTTTCAACACACAGTCACAAGTAGCACATGTAAAAACGTCGCCCCTAGGTGATTTAAATCCGCAAACCGCCCACCAGAGCGTTGTTTCACCATGTATCAGCATTATTCTAATTTATGAGCATGAGTGTACATAAACATTCCATACCTTCATTTACGTCCGTGACAAAAAATTCGTATATACCCACCGTAGTCAGCCATTTCAAGTTTTTAGACTGCCTGAAGATGCTAATAATAAGAGCAAGCCTTTATTCTCGCAAAGGTCCCTTTACTTAGTCAGTTTGTGCTCTGCTAATACTTTAATGTTGTTAGTGACGTCATACGTTGCTGACTGCTATATGAACAATGTAAGTTGTCCAATTCGCATGGGAGACTGGGAACTTAAGCACGTGATGGACTTCTAGTTTATGGTCTGCTGACAGCGGTGCAGAAGTGTAGTGGAATGATACTCATCCTCTTTCTGGAAAGACAGGTAGCCAGGTAGCACACTGGGGTCAACAGTACATTGAAATCGCCTACTGCAATGCTACGCCTCGTTGGCAACGCGCGGAAGCGTTCCATACCTGCCCGAATTCATAAGACGTCCACAGGTTCCTTGGGCACCAGAAGAGGCTTAGTCCCCACCATGTTAATGATGTCAGCAGTCTGCACTCTCGCATCGGAAGTATTTGGACACCGGTCTGTGGTCGTTAATATGGAATGTGTTCACCGTTCGCATTTATGTATGACTGAAGTCTGCTAAGGACTCATTCAGTGAGGCGCCTTAAAGTCTGCGGAGGAATGGGAGCCCATTCTCCAAAATGGTTCAAATGGTTCTAAGCACTATGAGACTTAACATCTGAGGCCATCTGTCCCCTAGACATAGAACTACTTAAACCTAACTAACCTAAGGACATCACTCACATCCATGCCCGAGGCAGGATTCGAACCTGCGATCGTAGCGGCTGCGCGTTTCCAGACTGAAACGCCTAGAACAGCTCGGCCACATCGGGCGGCCGCAACTTACTCGATATATTAAGTGTGAACTGCCGGGCTGCAACCAGACGCCTGCCTCTGTCAATGTTACCTCCCAGCCACGAGTCTACGCAGCGATTCCATGACCTACTAACGTGTCTCTCCGCTCTCAGAAAAATGTCTCCTGGGGGCGAGAATTAACAACTGTCGCTTCAATGACAATCAAGGATTCACATCGACATGCTGAAACGCCAGCAAAGCCTGCCAAAACTTCTCTACTCTCCCTTACAGAATGCCCAATAACTGCCGAGATGTTCGAACACTGTAGCTGTTGTACACATAAGTTCAGATATTTATGCTACAGCCCCTATGCCTATGATCCTTTTGGCTGGCTGACATCATCCGCACAGTTAGATTCCAGAATTTTCCCACAGTGGTCGCGGCAGAATATCCTGTCGCATATTTGCAACCGCCCACAGGGGATGCAGATTTGTGGCACCAGAAATGCGGAGGGAAATCGTGACCGCCCTGCTGTAACTTCCAAAAATCGTGCCTCCTTGCGGACACTGGAAATCGGGCAGCATGTTGCCACAACATTTCTGAGAACCAGGAGCCCAGAACGGGAGAGCTTAAGACGTCCCATACACATAGCGCTACGAACACCGGTCCTTCACTGTACCCTCACAGGCCTGCCTCAGCGAAGGGGAACTCACGAATCTCACACCTCAAGCAGTAACGAAGCATATTATTACGAGTTGTCGTCGGGAGAAGAGCAGATTTTGGTTCTGACTCTGGCTACTGGCCTGTCCGTGCCGTGTACTTGACTGACGCGTGCAATACGTTATACAGGGTGAGTCACCTAACGTTTCCGCTGGATATATTTCGTAAACCACATCAAATACTGACGAATCGATTCCACAGACCGAACGTGAGGAGAGGGGCTAGTGTAATTGGTTAATACAAACCACAAAACAAAATGCACGGAAGTATGTTTTTTAACACAAACCTACGTTTTTTTAAATGGAACCCCGTTAGTTTTGTTAACACATCTGAACACATAAACAAATACGTAATCAGTGCCGTTTGTTGCATTGTAAAATGTTAATTAAATCCGGAGATATTGTAACCTACAGTTGACGCTTGAGTACCACTCCTCCGCTGTTCGATCGTGTGCATCGGAGAGCACCGAATTACGTAGGGATCCAAAGGGAACGGTGATGGACCTTAGGTACAGAAGAGACTGGAAAAGCACATTATGTCCACAGGCTAACACCTTTTTATTGGTCTTTTTCACTGACGCACATGTACATTACCATGAGGGGTGAGGTACACGTACACACGTGGTTTCCGTTTTCAAATACGGAGTGGAATAGAGTGTGTCCCGACATGTCAGGCCAATAGATGTTCAATGTGGTGGCCATCATTTGCTGCACACAATTGCAATCTCTGGCGTAATGAATGTCGTACACGCCGCAGTACATCTGGTGTAATGTCGCCGCAGGCTGCCACAATACGTTGTTTCATATCCTCTGGGGTTGTAGGCACATCACGGTACACATTCTCCTTTAACGTACCCCACAGAAAGAAGTCCAGAGGTGTTAAATCAGGAGAACGGGCTGGCCAATTTATGCTTCCTCCACGTCGACCGTGGCCCGTGTTTGTTACAACACGCAACTAAACGTCGGAGGTTTCAAACGTCAACTTTAGGTTACAATATCTCCGGATTCAGTTTACATTTTACAATGCAACAAACGGCACTGATTACGTATTTGTTTATATGTTCAGATGTGCCAACAAAACTAACGTGGTTCCATTTAAAAAAAACGTAGGTTTGTGTTAAAAAACATAGTTCCGTGCATTTTTGTTTGGTTTGTTTTAAACAATTACACTGGCTCCTCTCCTCACGTTCGGTCTGTGGAATCGGTTCGTCAGTATTTGACGTGGCTTACGAAATATATCCAGCGGTAACGTTAGGTGACTCACCCTGTATATAGTCTCTATGAATCTGAAGAAGTACCATTAAATATCAGTCGATATTTTTCATACGTAGTATACCAACTGCTATGGATAACACAACCGTACTGTTAAAATTTCGAATCAATATTTTCAATACTTTCAGAGATATAAATTTTTGTCCGAGACACAAAAACCGTTTTGGCATTTTGAAACTGAGGTAGGGACTGTAGTGTATTCATCTATAGTATCAACTGAAAGTACAGCGAAGAAGACAGGTTGATATAATCTAATTTTCTGGAATTTTCTTTCGTTTCACTATCATAGACTTTTGACATAATTAAAAGTAGTCTTGAAAGTTATTATTTCATCTTGTTTTGGTTGAGTGTTTTGGAGAATCTGAGAGCATGAATGGAAAACATACATAATTTTGACCGTTGTAAGTGGTTTATTTCAGGAGATATAAGCGTGTGAACATACCACATCGTAAATAAAAAAACTCCGTGTGGCGTGTTTCATGCAGATTACGGGGCGTTATGGCGAGCACGTCTTCACAAGAAATCTACTGAATGACCGAATTTGTTAACTCGTAAGTGGTTGTGACTCACGAGGGATCCTTCTGGGAGGTGCATCGAGTTATGAGCTCCCACTTCGCCTGCTTATAGTGTGGGTAGGTACCTATCACACCCTGAAATTGTAGGTGCCAATGCGGCCTCGTTTTTGGAATATTGCCTGATAAAGTTTGGGCAACTCCTTATATACAGAAAAGTTTCACTATTGTGGGAAGTGGGCAAGTAGCCGAGTGGCAAGCGAGCGAGACCCCTGTGCAGGCGAGACCCCTCTATGCTATTTTTGTTTTCGCGACGCTAGATCCATCGCAAAAAGAAGTATTCCATAACGTCAAAGCAGTGGCGTTTCCTGCGGACTTGAGAAAATACAGATGCGATTGTGACGAAAATGAATGTGCATTCGTACAATGTTCGTGGTGTTGAAAGTACAAATGTTTTGATTGTTTTTATAAAACGTATCATCCGTCGGAATGTACTCGTCAAAATACAGGAAATATCGATTAACTTTCCATTAAATGAAACATATTTTTTATCCGTCATTCGTTGGTTTTTTGTTTTAATATTCCCTACCTCAACGGAACAAAATTAAAAATACAACGAAAACAAATTGAACAGTAATAAAATATTTCCAGGAATTACATTGCGGTTAATTTCCTGTTAAAACAAAAAAACTCAAAAGATTGAAACAAAATGTGATATTCAATTTGTAATTTTGATTTATAGAGGCTTGTAATTCTTTTTAATCAATTCCTTGCGGAATGTTCATGATTAACTATAAATTAAAACGGGCATTTGAAAAAAAAGGGAACAAAAGTAGCGTAAAACGGGTCTCGAACCAGGATTGCCTGGGCGGGAGTCTAGCTCGCTTGTTACTCGGATACTCGCTCACTTCCAACAACAGTGAAACTTTTCTGTATACAGGGTGTTACAAAAAGTTACGGCCAAACTTTCAGGCAACATTCCTCACACACAAAAAAAGAAAATATGTTATGTGGACATGTATCCGGAAACGCTTACTTTCCATTTTAGAGCTCATTTTATTACTTCTCTTCAAATTACATTAATCATGGAATGGAAACACACAGCAACAGAACGTACCAGCGTGACTTCAAACACTTTGTTACAGGAAATGTTCAAAATGTCCTCCGTTAGCGAGGATACATACATCCACCCTCCGTCGCATGGAATCCCTGATGCGCTGATGCAGCCCTGGAGAATGGCGTATTGTATCACAGCCGTCCACAATACGAACACGAAGAGTCTCTACATTTGGTACCGGGGTTGCGTAGACAAGAGCTTTCAAACGCCCCCTTAAATGAAAGTCAAGAGGGTTGAGGTCAGGAGAGCGTGGAGGCCACGGAATTGGTCCGCCTCTACCAATCCATCGGTCACCGAATCTGTTGTTGGGAAGCGTACGAACACTTCGAATGAAATGTGCAGGAGCTCCATCGTGCATGAACCACATGTTGTGTCGTACTTGTAAAGGCACATGTTCTAGCAGCACAGGTGGAGTATCCCGTATGAAATCATCATAACGTGCTCCATTGAGCGTAGGTGGAAGAAACTAAAATGAGCTCTAACATGGAAATTAAGCGTTTCCGGACACATGTCCACATAACATCTTTTCTTTCTTCTTCTTCTTCTTCTTCTTTCGTTTCACCCTCTTTGGGGTACGCTGGATCAATCATTTCTTTGTGCGTTGTTCTTTTCTTAGGGTCCAGTATTTCTTCATTCTTTCTGATCTTCTTCTCCTCTCTTCTTCCGAGATGAAGCATTTGGACCTTTGTCTGGATTTGTCTTGGAACCTTATGTTTTCATCTTTAGCAATTAATTTAAGCCGGCCGCGGTGGCCGTGCGGTTCTAGGCGCTTCAGTCCGGAACCGCAGGACTGTTACGGTCGCAGGTTCGAATCCTGCCTCGGGCATGGATGTGTGTGATGTCCTTAGGTTAGTTAGATTTAAGTAGTTCTAAGTTCTAGGGGACTGATGACCTAAGATGTTAAGTCCCATAGTGCTCAGAGCCATTTGAACCATTTTTTAATTAATTTATCAGTTCGATCAATAAGTGAATTTTCTGAAATATTTAATTCCACTAGGTCTTTCCCAGTTTCTTTAAACCAGTTGGCCTTCGTTTTTCGGTTACGGAAGAAGTCAAAGATTTCTTTAGTTAATCTGTGGGAATTCATTCGGAGAAGATAACTATAAAAATTAATTCTCCTTTTTCGCATAGAATCTGAAAGTTTTTCAATTTTCTTGTAGAGAGTTTCATTTTTGATGTATATAATCTTATTGTCTTGAAATTTTGGCCCAATGATTTTTCTTAAAATATTTCTTTCCTTTGCCTCAAGTTTCTCCATTTGGCCTTTGAAATTCATGTTAAGTGTTTCTGTTGCATACAGTGCTTGTGACTTATTCACTGTCTTGTAATGTGTAATTTTGGACCCCCATGATAGGGACTTTCTGTTGTATGTATTTTTTGTTAGCTGGAAGGCCAATTCAAGTCTATTTTTTCTGGATTCCGTTGCTTTGCGTTCCCCAGCATTCCAACTAATCCATTCTCCGGGATATTTGAATTCTTTTACTATTTCAATTTTCTGTTCTTGAACTTTGAGGTATTTACGTGAGTGCTTGATGTTTGTCAATATCTTAGTTTTTTCAGAGGAGATGTGAAGACCAATTTTAGCTGCTTGTTTCTTTAGTTCAAGGATTTACTCCCGTGCTTCTTCCATTGTTTCAGCAAACAGTGCCATATAATCTGCAAAAGCAATGCAATTTACTTTAAGGTTCTTCTTTTTGCAACCCAGTCTTATACCACTCTTAATATTTGTGTTCCATTCTCTGCCTACTTTCTCAAGCGCACAATTGAACAGCAACGGTGAGATCTCATCGCCCTGTCGCACTCCCGTTGTTATTTCAAAGGGTTCCGATAGTTCGCCCATAAATTTAACTTTCGAAAATGTATTTGTAAGGGTCGCTTTTATAATATTAGTTGTTTTCTTATTGTGTGTGAGGAATGTTTCCTGAATGTTTGGCCGTACCTTTTTGTAACACCCTGTATAAAGAGCTGCCCAAACTTTAACAGGCAATATTTCAAAAACGTGGCCGCATTGGCACTTACAATTTTTGGGTGTGATAGGTACCTACCCTTCACTATAAGCAGGCCAAGTGGGAGCCCATGACTCGATGCACCTCCCAGAAGGTCAACTCGTCAGTGACTCTTAGGACGTTTAAAATATCGTCTCCGACTGAATGTCTTCTGCCTGCTTTTGGGTGTGAACTTGTATATGAGACAGAGACTAACATTACATAATTTATGAAGGGATATTAAATACGGACTTGATAGCCATATTCCTTGTTTTAAAGACAATAAACAGACTGAAAGGAAATTTTACACATTTTTGACTCGAGTCAAGGCAAGAATTCCAAACACTCAATGCTTCAACTGAACTTTCAACTACTGCCCATGGAATGGCGTCATGTGGCCTTTCCGTGGTTGGTATTTAGTCAAATTTTCGTCAACACTGCTTTTGTTGGTGAAACCAGTAGCTACCGTCGCAGGGTGGAGGGGCAGACAAACTGAAGCCCATCCCGCCGGCCGAGGTGGTCGAGCGGTTCTAGGCGCTTCAGTTCGGAACCGCGTGACTGCTACGGTCGCAGGTTCGAATCCTACCTCGGGCATGGATGTGTGTGATGTCCTTAGGTTAGTTAGATTTAAGTAGTTCTAAGTTCTAGGGGACAGATGACCTCAGATGGTAAGTCCCATAGCGCTCAGGGCCATTTGAACCATTTTGAAGCCCCTCCAGGTCGATGGACAGATTGTTTAAAACATAGTGAGGGACAAACACGACCCGCCGCAAAGCCACTAACGATGTAATCCCTACGGCGCAGTTAAGTAAATCTGCCAATTTTATTCCTTATCACAAAGCGTCATATGTGACGGTACTGTCACATGTTCTTTCGTGTTTCCATTTGACAGTCACTTCAGCTGAAGTCGACTTGGGCACGATCTGAAGTGTTGCAATATGTCTGAGGATTTTATAATTGCGTAGGCTTCCGCGGTCAGAGTCAGTCCACATGAAAGTTTTCTGGGTTTGGTACCGCGTCATAATGTAAAAACTACTGCTGCTATGGAAAAGCTAACGTTTCGGCCACGATTGCAGCGGCCTTCTTCTGGGTCTATAGCAGCAGTAGTTTTTACATTGTGACGCGGTACCAAACCCAGAAAACTTTTATGTCGTCTGACGATTTTGTTACTTAGGTGAAATACAGTTACCAGTTAACGTTAGAAATCAACCAGCTCTCCAGATCGACCAATTCTGCTGTTAATACTTCTTTATTGATAACGTAATACTCTTCATCTCCTATGAGATAGACGGATCCACTCCTGTCACATCTCCCACTCAGTTTCGCATTACATAGTGTGTTCGGACACTTTTTGCCAGAT
This sequence comes from Schistocerca piceifrons, assembly GCF_021461385.2. Classification (NCBI taxonomy): domain Eukaryota; kingdom Metazoa; phylum Arthropoda; class Insecta; order Orthoptera; family Acrididae; genus Schistocerca; species Schistocerca piceifrons. The sequence goes on from NC_060147.1 coordinate 55,222,599, forward strand.
AGCGCGTCAGCGTGGTATCGTGTTGTTTATTAATCCCGAAACGCTTCGTTGAGACAGTAGTTGGACATGCAGCATAAGTACGTCAGGTACGAATGTATTGCACTTTCTCATACTGTACGAACTGCGACTTCGCTACGGTCGCAGGTTAGAATCCTGCCTCGGGCATGGATGTGTGTGATGTCCTTAGATAAGTTAGGTTTAAGTAGTTCTAAGTTCTAGGGGACTCATGACCTCTAGATGTTAAGTCCCATAGTGCTCAGAGCAATTTGAACCATTTTGAACTGCGACTTAGTATGTATAAAATTCTCAAGTTTTTTTTAAGGCCACCGACTTATCAAGATGGTCGGATTGGGCAGGCGACTCCAGAAGCGTGTCCGTCGTCCAGCTGTTCGTTTCGGCCGCGTGCGGCTCTTCTTCAGCCCCTTGCGGCGCACAGGGTCACGCGACCTTCCGGCTCCACGGTCGCAAAAGGGAGGCTCCGATAAAATATTCACGCCGTCGCCGCGATCGACTGCGCCGCTCCGGGTCGATAGCGACAGTCGACGGCAGGCAGACGCTGCCGGAGATGGTCGCTCTGTACAGTACTCGCAGCGAATTCGAGGGGCCGACTGACCGCCCGCACACCGGCTGTAGCTGGAAATCACGCTGTGCGGTGTGGGCAACCAGAGGACCAAGACTGCGAAGTATTTACCGACAGCTCGGTTACAACCACTCACTTGAGTCCAAAATATTTTAAAGGAATCCCATTCATCGCTGAAGAAACTCTAGAATAGTACGAAATTATGTATGGGGGACCTCGACATTATACAATGATTGACTGAAACAAGGGAAGGCAACACAGTTTCGAGAGATGCAGTAAGTAAATCGGGAGAAGCTCACATACACTAAGAAACAAATTTAAAAAAAAAAGACGCACAAAGAAAGATTTCTCTGAATGGATCAGAAACCTGGTTGAATTAATGCACATGTACAGACAAACAACTTACTACAAGCTGTAGAAAGTAACGCATTGTGCGGGCGGGCATTATCGTGCTGAAATGTAAGCTCAGTATGGCTTGCTATGAACGGCAACTAACCTGGGGTGTAGAACATCGCCGACGTACCGCTGTTTTGTAAGGGTGCCATGTATGACAACCAAAGGAGTTCTGCTATGAAATGAAAGGACACCCCAAACAACCACACTTGGCTGCCCGGCCCTATGGCGGGCGACAGTCGGGTTCGAATCTCACCGCTCTCCGGGACGTCTCCACTCACATCATCGCTGGTCATGGGGGCTCAGTTTGGAGCGGGACTCATCAATGAGGACAACTCTACACCACTCAGAGAGACTCCAGGCCAAAGACGTGTCTCAGTGTAGGCAGATACAGAGGGCCCAGTAGAAAACATTTTGATACATACCAGATGCTGCATGTCAGCAGCAGGATGTAGATGAAGATGAAATGGGAGATAAGATACTGCGTGAAGAGTTTTACAGAGCACTGAAAGACCTGAGTCGAAACAAGGCCCCGGGAGTAGACAACATTCCATTAGAACTACTGATGGCCTTGGGAGAGCCAGTCATGACAAAACTCTACCATCTGGTGAGCAAGATGTATGAGACAGGCGAAATACCCACAGATTTCAAGAAGAATATAATAATTCCAATCCCAAAGAAAGCAGGTGTTGACAGCTATCAGTTTAATAAGTCACAGCTGCAAAATACTAACGCGAATTCTTTACAGACGAATGGAAAAACTGGTACAAGCAAACCTCGGGGAAGATCAATTTGGATTCCGTACAAATGTTGGAACACTTGAGGCAGTACTAATTTTACGACTTATCTTAGAAGAAAGATTAAGAAAAGGCAAACCTACGTTTCTAGCATTTGTAGACTTAGAGAAAGCTTTTGACAACGTTAACTGGAATACTCTCTTTCAAATTCCGAAGGGGGCAGGGGTAAAATACAGGGAGCGAAAAGCTATTTACAATTTGTACAGAAACCAGATGGCAGTTATAAGAGTCGAGGGGCATGAAAGGGAAGCAGTGGTTGGGAAAGGAGTGAGACAGGGTTGTAGCCTCTCCCCGATGGTATTCAATCTGTATATTGAGCAAGCAGTAAAGGAAACAAAAGAAAAATTCGGAGTAGGTATTAAAATTCATGAAGAAGAAATAAAAACTTTGAGGTTCGCCGATGACATTGTAATTCTGTCAGAGACAGCAAAGGACTTGGAAGAGCAGTTGAACGGAATGGACAGTGTCTTGAAAGGAGGATATAAGATGAACATCAACAAAAGCAAAACGAGGATAATGGAATGTAGTCAAATTAAATCGGGTGATGCTGAGGGGATTAGATTAGGAAATGAGACACTTAAAGTAGTAAAGGAGTTTAGCTATTTAGGGAGCAAAATAACTGATGATGCTCGAAGTAGAGAGGATATAAAATGTAGACTGGCAATGGCAAGGAAATCGTTTCTGAAGAAGAGAAATTTGTTAACATCGAGTATAGATTTAAGTGTCAGGAAGTCGTTTCTGAAAGTATTTGTATGGAGTGTAGCCATGTATGGAAGTGAAACATGGACGATAACCAGTTTGGACAAGAAGAGAATAGAAGCTTTCGAAATGTGGTGCTACAGAAGAATGCTGAACATAAGGTGGGTAGATCACGTAACTAATAAGGAGGTATTGAATATGATTGGGGAGAAGGGAAGTTTGTGGCACATCTTGACTAGAAGAAGGGATCGGTTGGTAGCACATGTTTTGAGGCATCAAGGGATCACAAATTTAGCATTGGGGGGCAGCGTGGAGGGTAAAAATCGTAGAGGGAGACCAAGAGATGACTATACTAAGCAGATTCAGAAGGATGTAGGTTGCAGTAGGTACTGGGAGATGAAGAAGCTTGCACAGGATAGAGTAGCATGGAGAGCTGCATCAAACCAGTCTGTGGACTGAAGACCACAACAACAACAACAACATACCAGATTCTGAATCTAACCGATTAAAGGAGCAAAATACAAAAATTCACGAAATGATGCCATCAAAAGTGAAAAAATTACGTCTGTAAATTGAGACTGACAGAAAGAACAAAACAACAGAGCAGGAAAGTGTAGAAGAAAAACACAAAGGTCTAGAAGCGCCCATGACCACGAGAAAGAACGTTCATGAATATAGGAAAATTAACGAGACATGTAGATAAATGGGGTCACGTGTATGGTTATCAAGAGCTCAGATACCAAGCAATTAATCACCAACTGAAAGTTGAAAGGTGGAAGGGTTATATAGAATTGCTGTACAATGGTAATGAACATAACGTGCAGGCTGTTGTGGCCGAGCAGTTCTAGGCGCTTCAGTCCGGAACCGCGCTGCTGCTACGGTCGCAGGTTCGAATCCTGCCTCGGGCATTGGTGTTTGTGATGTCCTTAGGTTAGTAAGGTTTAAATAGTTTTAAGTCTAGGGGCTTGATGACCTCAGATGTTAAATCACATAGTGCTCAGAACCATTTGAAGATATGTTATTGATAGGGAGCAAAAAATGGTTCAAATGGTTCTGAGCACTATGGGACTTAACATCTGAGGTCATCAGTCCCCTAGAACGTGGAACCACGTAAACCTAACTACCCTTAGGACATCACACACATCCGTGCCCTAGGCAGGATTCGAACCTCCGACCGTAGCAGTCGCGCGGTTCCCGACTGAAGCGCCTAGCACAGCTCGGCCACAGCGGCCGGCTGACGAAATGGAGACCCACAGAGATTACAATATCAAACTCTGGCAGGTGGTGATGACGCTGTCTTATCTTCGTGTCCTGCACAGTGATCACTCAACATCTGACATTGTTCGCTACTCTTAGATACCCTACCAGGCGTTGAAACGACACTATCTGTCAAGAGAATTCCAACGCTAATCCTTTACATACCCGCCGATGGTGTGTACGTCTCCTAAGCTAGATTGACATCCGACCGTGTCTTGGGGGTGCTGCACACGTTTCATCAGACAGTCTAGTTCGCTCAGTTATGTCGTGGAGACGTTACAAAGTCACGGAAGTGAAGCGGGCGTGCAGAGTTTCTCTGACTCCGAGATCTGTATAGGGGTTATCTACTCCAGTGGATTCAGGACGCTCCCCTTTAGTGACAGCGCAGTACTGGGATGCCCCTGCCGGGCTACACCATTATCAGATCCGGAGGAAGTTGGAGAGCCGGCGTTAAGAGTTGTGAAAAATGTCGCGCAGACCAAGTTTCAACACATGCCGCCTTTTACAGGCCCCCGCCGTGCGATAACGCGCAGTTTATATATATATCAGGATGGAGGGGGAGGGGGAGGGGGAACTGGCCGCACAAGGCGCTCCCAAAGCGGCCGGAAGAAATACGAGCGGCGCGCCGCCGAGCGACTTCCGTCGCAATAAAGGCACGCGTCGCGGCGCGCGCGCTCCCGACGATGCTCGTAAACTGCCGGCCGAAACAGCTTTCGCGCAGTTCGCCAGACTCGCGGAATCGATATGACGAGCGTCTCGGTTCATTCCTCGTCCGCCTTCCGCTCAAACTGCGTCACTGAGGAAGACATCTCTCGGCCGATCACATTATTAGCTTGACAGGAGCTTCAGTTGTTGTTGTTGTGGTCTTCAGTCCTGAGACTGGTTTGATGCAGCTCTCCATACTACTCTATCCTGTGCAAGCTTCTTCATCCCCCAGTACATACTGCAACCTACATCCTTCTGAATCTGCTTAGTGTATTCATCTCTTGGTCTCCCTCTACGATTTTTACCCTCCACGCTGCTCTCCAATACTAAATTGGTGATCCCTTGATGCCTCAGAACATGTCCTACCAACCGGTCCCTCCTTCTAGTCGTGCCACAAACTCCTTTTCTCCTCAATTCTATTTAATACCTCCTCATTAGTTATGTGATCTACCCATCCAATCTTCAGCATTTTTCTGTAGCACCACATTTCCAAAGCTATTCTCTCCCTGTCCAAACTATTTATCGTCCATGTTTCACTTCCATACATGGCTACACTCCATACAAATACTTTCAGAAGCGACTTCCTGACCCTTAAATCTATAATCGATGTTAACAAATTTCTCTTCTTCAGAAACGCTTTCCTTGCCATTGCCAGTCTACATTTTATATTCTCTCTACTTCGACCATCGTCAGTTATTTTGCTCCCCAAATAGCAAAACTCCTTTACTACTTTAAGCGTCTAATTTCCTAATCTAACTGCCGCAGCATCACCCGATTTAATTCGACTACATTCCATTATCCTTGTTTTGCTTTTGTTGATGTTCATTTTATATCCTCCTTTCAAGACACTGTCCATTCCGTTCAGTGCAATGTGACAAAAAGCGACGAGCAGATTTATTGGGTAAAATACTGGGTGTTTCTAAATGAATGTAGAAGTTTTAAGGCTTTGTAGCATTTGTTACATTCAGCTTGCAATTATAAATAATAGATAAAAGGAAAGAGCAACTCAAACAGTTTCGTTTCTATATTTGTACCCCATGGGGAATAGTGCGGGGTGACCCAGCTGACGGAAGAACGTGTTGAAGAGTTTTACCCAGACATGTTTCAGCACTTCTTGTGCGATCTTCCGGAGGTTGGTTTATTTCCTTTCTTACATGAAACTATTGACCTTTGTGTTGATAGCTGTAAATCTGCTACGCAATTTACAACTTGTCATGGCTTTGATGTTGTGTTGTTTGTCTCCTTTGGTTGTGGCGCTGTAACATGCTGATTTCTATCACTTCTGTCGTTTCACAGGAATTTTTGCAACATAGCTACAACAAATAAAGGCTGTGATCATCTGCGAAAATGGACTCGATGAGCAACCTGAGCTATCAGTAATCGGAATCTAACCTGCATAACACGTCATTTAAGCCCACAACAGATCGTTACATGAAAAACTGAAAACTAACATTTGGATAAGCTATCTGACTGCGTATTTGAATATGAAAAACTACACGAACAAATGAACCTGTAACAATGAATACGTGCGTATTTAAATAAGAGTTTACAAATGATACAGAATCTGGCTTTTGCAACGGAATTTACTGGATTAGAGTACGTGGCATGTTGTGGCGTGTCAGTGTGTCTGTTTTGGCCCTAAGCTTTTCCCTCACCTCTTTAGATGACTGCTTTTTCCAAGTGGTTTACAGCAATTCCCAGCAGCATACAGCCGAAACGGCTAAAGCTTATTGTTACTAAGAATGAATTTAACAAAAAGGAGATTGGTTGGATTCTGTTAACTACTAAATAACTTGTGTAAAGGGACTTCATAAATTAAGTCTATTTAAAAACTTCAGGAATCATAATGCCCAATAATAGTTTGACAAATATCAATAATTTCCAAATGCCTGACAATAGCTTAAGCACCAATAAAGGCTGAGTGCCAGATTAACAAATTATTTGAATTTCAAAGTTACGTTACATTCAATAATCACAACATATTTATGAATTAGATGTGGAGAATAATTATTATTATTTGGAGGATAAGGAGGCTTCATAACTGACAAGCAAAACATGGGATTATTGCAAACTAGGATTAACACTCACGAGCCTAACCCTGTAATTGCGAATTTCACCTTGAATTTAATCTTCAAGCGTAGTTAAGCCATCTGAATCTCACTAGGCTATATAAATGAAATCAGGCCTTGATTCTACATCTACATCTACATCTACATCCATACTCCGCAAGCCACCTGACGATGTGTGGCGGAGGGTACCCTGAGTACCTCTATCGATTCTCCCCTCTATTCCTGTCTCGTATTGCTCGTGGAAAGAAGGATTGTCGGTATGCCTCTGTGTGGGCTCTAATCTCTCTGATTTTATTCTCATGGTCTCTTCGCGAGATATACGCAGGAGGGAGCAATATACTGCTGGACTCCTCGGTGAAGGTATGTTCTCGAAACTTTAACAAAAGCCCGTACCGAGCTACTGAGCGTCTCTCCTGCAGAGTCTTCCACTGGAATTTATCTATCATCTCCGTAACACTTTCGCGATTACTAAATGATCCTGTAATGAAGCGCGCTGCTCTCCGTTGGATCTTCTCTATCTCTTCTATCAACCCTATCTGGTACGGATCCCACACTGCTCAGCAGTAATCAAGCAGTGGGCGAACAAGCGTACTGAACCTACTTCCTTTGTTTTCGGATTGCATTTCCTTAGGATTCTTCCAATTAATCTCAGTCTGGCATCTGCTTTACCGACGATCAACTTTATATGATCATTCGATTTAAAATCACTCCTAATGCGTACTCCCAGATGATTTATGGAATTAACTGCTTCCAGTTGCTGACCTGCTATTTTGTAGCTAAATGATAAGGGATCTATCTTTCTATGTATTCGCAGCACATTACACTTGTCTACATTGAGATTCAATTGCCATTCCCTGCACCATGCGTCAATTCGCTGCAGATCCTCCTGCATTTCAGTACAATTTTCCATTGTTGCAACCTCTCTATACACCACAGCATCATCTGCAAAAAGCTTCAGTGAACTTCCGATGTCATCCACCAGGTCATTTATGTATATTGTGAATAGCAACGGTCCTATGACACTCCCCTGCGGCACACCTGAAATCACACTTCGGAAGACTTCTCTCCATTGAGAATGACATGCTGCGTTATGTTATCCAGGAACTCCTCAATCCAATCACACAATTGGTCTGATAGTCCATATGCTCTTACTTTGTTCATTAAACGACTGTGGGGAACTGTATCGAACGCCTTGCGGAAGTCAAGAAACACGGCATCTACCTGTGAACCCGTGTCTATGGACTTCTGAGTCTCGTGGGCGAATAGCGCGAGCTGAGTTTCACACGACCGTCTTTTTCGAAACCCATGATTGTGGTAAGATCTGTAACCACTGACGTGAGGGCAGCGATAGACGTCCCCTGTGTCAGATCTCTCAACCCACACTACTACTTCCACTCTCGCAGACAGACATCGTGTCCCAACAATGCTTAGAATTGCGCTCCCATGTCTCGCCCTCAGATTGTTACTATCGATATCTGAGTGCTTAATTATTTCCATAGAGAATCGAAGAATCTTACACAACGCAAAGAATAGCCTTAAGTTCGGTATATTGCTTTCTATACTCAATGTAATATTTCATCAATGTAATGGAGAGTTCTGACGCACTGCTTACATTATCTGGGATATTTCTGTCTTGCACAGTGTTTTCGTCGCCATTACGTGTTGTCGTCTGGGTAAAAGAAAACTCCAAAGCTGCCTTGAAGATGGCGGAATTTCTCATTCAATAATAAATACTACAACACCACAATATGATTTTGTCCTTCAAGTGTAGCCCCAACAAATCTGTTCGGAAGACTAGTCGCGCATTAGCAATTCCGGTGGCGTGTGTGTGGAGACTTTTAAAGTTCAAATGGTTCAAATGGCTCTGAGTACTATGCGACTTAACTTCTGAGGTCTTCAGTCGCCTAGAACTTAGAACTAATGAAACCTAACTAACCTAAGGACACCACACACATCCATGACCGAGGCAGGAATCGAACCTGCGCCCGTAGCGGTCGCGTGGTTCCAGACTGTAGCACCTAGAACCGCTCGGCCAGACTTTTGAGGAGACGCTTACAGCTACGTCCTTGTCATTTGCAGTTGTTACAAGGCATACGGCTTACAGAGTGTGGTTTACATATCAACTTGTGAGTTAAAGAACACTGCGCTCTCATTTAACTATATGGCCGGAAGTGTCAGCCGTCAGGAATTGTGAAACGAACCCCTTCGTCCGAGACCAAATGCCAGAAAGGGCACAGATTCACCACGAGATGGGGTAACTCACTGGCGTCTGTTGTCTATTGAGACCTAAGTCCTGTAGTGTGCGAGTGAGACAGACGAGAACCTACGTCATAGGGAAACCCAGTAGGATCTGTTTGTGGCTGAGGAGACGTAGCAATGTTGAGTACGGCGGACGTAAGATCGGCCTTAAAAGGAAACATTTATGAAAACTATTTAATTCTGTAGTAATGCAGGGAATCAAGCCTCAGAAATTTTAATCTCCCATCCTCCATAAATTTTCATGCTTATCCCAATAAAACTTGAATATTGATCATATCTATAATAGTTTAGGATTTACTGTTAAGGTTAAATTCACAGGTTTTGTAACAAAGACGTGAATCCTAAAATCTGAACGCTTTGGTCGATCTTAACGATCGATTTTACATATACAAGCGCATCATTAAAATGACAAACGTTGTAAATATCAATTCTGTAACTTTATTTGTTTAAAAGATATAATAAACTTAAATTACCTGTATTTTCAGTGGAGCATCAGATCATCATTTCCTCCACACAAAACTCACTGAACGATGACAGCATGATTCCTTATTGAATCATTAGGTAACAGAAGATTTGCTGTACAGTTTAGTAAACGTGGCCAAAATCACGTCGGACACCTTTTCACATGAATCACGTGAACCACCTCTGTATGAATGACAGCACCACCAACGTACTGCCCTTATATAACTTGTGTACGCGATGCAACTTCCATATGTTTATTTGCATATCGCTGTCCCATCACTTCAGCTCAATGTAAGTATTTGTTAAACACTAAATTGTGACTAAATGGCTCTGTGTTAAGGGGCTCCGGAACGCCTTATACTTGCAATGTTAAAATAACGCTTATAAATTACATCTTTCCTCACAAAGTATTTGAGGTAGGAAGTTGAAATTTTTACAGATTATTTATTGGAATATGGGCTACAACTTAACACAGGGATTTTACAAAATTTTAGTTCAGTTATTAAAGATGATTTTTTTTCAATTGTAATGAAAATTCACAACATTTTTTTGCAATTTTTTATTTATATGTTCAAAAATATACAGTTTTTTCGAAAAAGGCTGTGTTAAATTATGCAGAAGGTATTGTGTAACATTTACTGAAAGTTTGAAACAAATATGTGTGGAAGATCCTTAGAAAACATGTAATTAGTATGAGAAAATAAAAGTTTTGGGAATCGAGCGACAAAGATTGGATTAACTTTTTAGTGCATTCCAGGTCCATAGGATGGATTATCTTCATCCTCTGCAAACTCCTCCTCCAGCTTCCTCTTGTTCCTCCTCCTGTTTACTCTTGCTTGTATTTCTAGAGTCTTTATAGCCCTGGCCGGCCGAAGTGGCCGTGCGGTTAAAGGCGCTGCAGTCTGGAACCGCAAGACCGCTACGGTCGCAGGTTCGAATCCTGCCCCGGGCATGGATGTTTGTGATGTCCTTAGGTTAGTCAGGCTTAACTAGTTCTAAGTTCTAGGGGACTAATGACCTCAGCAGTTGAGTCCCATAGTGCTCAGAGCCATTTGAACCTTTATAGCCCTGTCTGCAGCCCGAAGGCGTTCCTTGTCTAAAGCAAGCATCGCTCGTTGTTGTGTTTGTAGATTTTGCTACCATTTTCTTCAGTTGCAGTTACTGCAACACTGCTCCAAAAGGTGGTCATGTATGAACACTTATCACATTTCAGTTGTATTTCACTAGCAAGTTCTACGTGCTTTATTATGGAGAGTTCCAGACCAACTTCACTACAATGAATACATCTTACACAGTTTGAAAAAATTCCTTTGAGAACCGACATACCAAATATTTCATTCACATCCGATTCGCCCATAAAACAATCGTAGTTTTCACTCATTGAACCAAGCTTCTTCTGTGAAGTATTTTCTTTCCCACTTTGACTGATATGGGCAGGTGTACTTGAGAGGTTAGGTTCACTCACTCGGTTATCGTCTTTATTGTTTACAGTAATAACACATACCTTTGGCTTTCCAACATTTCTCCTTTTCTTAAAAGCCTTCAGAGGATTTCTAATAACTTTACTTTTACTCATTATTATACTTCAACAAAACAGAGACTCAAGAAACAGAATTAATTACGAATATTTTCGAGATAACGACAGAGTAAATAAATATGAAAAATCGACAATCACACCAGCGATATATATTGAACCATCACAGGTTAGCCACAACACATACTTTATCTCACATCACTAAAATGTACCTGATGAACACGGACGTTAATAATAATACCATTTGACAGCAGTTTAACAGCGCCACAGTGGGTCACGCCCATGTAGAATACATTTCAAAAAAAAATTAAAAATAGTTGTAGTGTTCGGAATTCAATAAATTATATATCTATTAAAAGGTAATAGTCTGCAGATTCAGAAAACGCAAAAAAGTAAAAACTGAACTTTTCATGATTTTGAGCCTTTCCGGAGCCCCTTAATTTAATAACTGCAATTTGTAGTGTAGCGGTAGCGTTACCGCCTACCACGCAGAGGGCACGGGTTTAATTCCCAGCAGGGGACTGGGTGTTGCGTGTCCGTCATCATTTTCATCATCATTGACTCGCAAGTCGTCGATGTGGCGTCAACTAAAAATGACTTGCAATACGGCGGCCGAACTCTCCCAAATGGGATCTCTACATCTACATTTACATTTATACTCCGCAAGCCACCAAACGGTGTGTGGCGGAGGGCACTTTACGTGCCACTGTCATCACCTCCCTTTCCTGTTCCAGTCGCGTATGGTTCGCGGGAAGAACGACTGTCTGAAAGCCTCCGTGCGCGCTCTAATCTCTCTAATTTTACATTCGTGATCTCCTCGGGAGGTATAAGTAGGGGGAAGCAATATATTCGATACCTCATCCAGAAACGCACCCTCTCGAAACCTGGCGAGCAAGCTACACCGCGATGCAGAGCGCCTCTCTTGCCGAGTCTGCCACTTGAGTTTGTTAAACATCTCCGTAACGCTATCACGGTTAGCAAATAACCCTGGGACGAAGCGCGCCGCTCTTCTTTGGATCTTCTCTATCTCCTCCGTCAATCCGATCTGGTACGGATCCCACACTGATGAGCAATACTCAAGTATAGGTCGAACGAGTGTTTTGTAAGCCACCTCCTTTGTTGATGGACTACATTTTCTAAGGACTCTCCCAATGAATCTCAACCTGGTACCCGCCTCACCAACAATTAATTTTATATGATCATTCCACTTCAAATCGTTCCATAAGCATACTCCCAGATATTTTACAGAAGTAACTGCTACCAGTGTTTGTTCCGCTATCATATAATCATACAATAAAGGATCCTTCTTTCTATGTATTCGCAATACATTACATTTGTCTATGTTAAGGGACAGTTGCCACTCCCTGCACCAAGTGCCTATCCGCTGCAGATCTTCCTGCATTTCGCTACAATTTTCTAATGCTGCCACTTCTCTGTATACTACAGCATCATCCGCGAAAAACCGCATGGGACTTCCGACACTATCTACTAGGTCATTTATATATATTGTGGAAAGCAATGGTCCCATAACACTCCCCTGTGGCACGCCAGAGGTTACTTTAACGTCTGTAGACGTCTCTCCATTGAGAACAACATGCTGTGTTCTGTTTGCTAAAAACTCTTCAATCCAGCCACACAGCTGGTCTGATATTCCGTAGGCTCTTACTTTGTTTATCAGGCGACAGTGTGGAACTGTATCGAACGCCTTCCGGAAGTCAAGAAAAATAGCATCTACCTGGGAGCCTGTATCTAATATTTTCTGGGTCTCGTGAACAAATAAAGCGAGTTGGGTCTCACACGATCGCTCTTTCCGGAATCCATGTCGATTCCTCCAGAGTAGATTCTGGGTTTCCAGAAATGACATGATACACGAGCAAAAAACATGTTCTAAAATTCTACAACAGATCGACGTCAGAGATATAGGTCTATAGTTTAGCGCATCTACTCGACGACCCTTCTTGAAGACTGGGACTACCTGTGCTCTTTTCCAATCATTTGGAACCTACCGTTCCTCTAGAGACTTGCGGTACACGGCTGTTAGAAGGGGGGCAGGTTCTTTCGCGTACTCTCCCGGCCAACAATGCCATACGATCATTTCATTTAACTGAAACTTAATTGTTTATTATTGCTTAGATTATTTAATTGAGCAGACACGAGAAGAGAGGATAAATGTTCGTATTTTTTGTACTCAGAAACTTACCCTTCCAGATCCATGCTACCTGTCACTTGCGTTACTGCGTTTTAAGATGTCGAGATCCGTTTCTAAGTCACCAGGTGGCAGTCGTTTTGAACGAGGCTACAAAAACAACACTGGGGCAATATTTGTATTCCAGACGAAGGACCGTCATAGCAATGAATAAATGAAAATGAATATGCCATCTTCGTATAAGAACTACAACGAGACACAGGGAGACAGCGTGGAAGATGTGACAGGTGTTCGCAGACGTCCGTCCCAGAAACGCCCCTGTGGCGAGCAGCCGCAGTGCTCTGTAGATGCACTCGCAGGCCGAATCGTAATAAACATACACGAGCCGGGAAACTCATTAACATGGCCGCGGCTTCGAGTGCCCTGGCACGGGTTCATTAATCATTAATCTAGCCCGTGTTCCGACGCCGCTAATTAAATTTCAACATATTACGAGGGCTTCAAATTAAATTCTTTCCGCCCGCTTCACAATTAGAGGCAGGAGGGGTGGTGCTGGTGGCTGAGGGGGTGGGGGTGGAGGTGGGGGGGGGGGGGGAAAGGTTTGAATACCTATAGAGAGCCCTCCATAACGCGCGGAAGCACAGAGTATTTCATTCGCAGTATTTTTTTTTTGTACTTTCCTCTTGATACGTCTGAAACATCCATTAAAATATTAGCCTTTCTTCTTTATAATCGTGAGCTCTTAAGCGTTACGTAATCAAAACCCTTTCATATCCGGATAAATAAGGTACTTACTGGTGAGGATCCAGCGATGTAAAATATTCTTTCCATGTTTGCATCTAAATCTCTCTCTACACTCCGCAAACCACTTCCCGTTGCTTGGAGGACGGTACTTATAGCAGCAATATCGTATCGCAAGTTTCCTGTTCTATCCACGAATGGTCCTTTGGAGGAAGGAATATAGGTATTTCCTCAAGTCAGGTATTTTCTTATGCCAAAATCGTGTCACAGTGGAGTTTAGCCGTCCTCGATGGGAATTCCTCATTCAAAAGTTGGTATCAGTGACCTTCGTTGACTTTTTTCGTACTAGTAGCCTGTGCCCAGACTTCAGTTCACTTGTTCAGTAGGACACAGCTACTGAAATAAATAAAAAAACAATCAAGAAAATCGCGTATAAAAATTCGAGGGCTTAGGAAGCCCGTTAGGCAACGTACAAAACATATTTAAACTACTGAAAATGTTGAAATGTGTGTGAAATCTTATGAGACTTAACTGTTAAGGTCATCAGTCCCTACGCTTACACACTACTTAACCTAAATTATCCTAAGGACAAACACACACACCCATGCCCGAGGGAGGACTCGAACCTCCGCCGGAACCACCAGCACAGTCCATGACTGCAGCGCCCTAGACCGCTCGGCTAATCCTGCGCGGCTTAAACTACTGAAATAGCCCAGGGTATAAATCTCGTAATATTCAAGTTTTTAGTTAGAAACTCGCTAGTAGTAACATTTTAAAAATTTTATTCTAGTTACATATTTCTTAACAAACAAATGTTAGTTACCAGTGTGCTTCCGGGTATTCTACCGAGTTTTTGGTTGCATTTTATGGACAATATTTCGACTACCAACCCAGCCCTTTTGCTGTTAAGCGTACTCGCAGCCCGGACTCCTGCCAGACTGTGAGGTGTTTACTACTGAATTCGAAAGAGTGGACCAGCAACATTTCCTCGATATGTTAGTCAAGAGAAGAACGGACGCGTCCCTGCCCCACCGTGTGTAAGGAGCAGTGAAATGAAAACGAGAGACTTGGGACAAACTTAAGTAAATTCTTTGTTATTTCAAAGGTAATCGCCATAACTGTTAATCCTTTTATCCCACTGTGGTGTAAGATGGCCAGTGCCTTGATGGAAAAATATTTGCTGTTGGCCACAAAACCGTGATTCTACCAAGGTGAGCACCTCTTAGTCCGAAGCCAATCGGCCACGAATGTCTTTCTTCAGGGCTCCAAAAATATGGAAATAGCATGGCGTGAGATCACTACTGAATGGAGGATGTGATAGGCCTTACCACCGAAACTTCTGCAATCTTGTAGAAACCATCTTTCAACGTGTGAGGGGGCGGCTTAGGTGCACACGAAGAAGGGATGGATTTCGATAATTTAGGGCGGAAATCTAGCGCGAGAAGTGTCTTCATACGTCTGGGATACTGGTCTGCTTTAGAATCGACCCACAGACACGCACTCAGACAAGGAATCCATAGCGACAGAAATTAGCAAGGCCTGTCGCCCCAAACTACGATAAATTTAGAAGGCGGTGGGATATTCTTTTGACACTATTAGTGCTTGGTGGACTCACGGGCTGAATTCTCACCATAAATTAACTAAGTCCACCCCTCCTTCGTGTGTACCTGAGGGTTCACTCACACACTTTAAGGTTCCTACGACTGCGCTGCAGAAGTTTCGCTGGGAAGCCCTTGCACATCATCCCTTCAGTCCTAATATTTTCCCTATGTGAGTTCCGTATTTTTGGACCGCTAAGGAAAAAAAATTCTGGCCATCGATTTGCTGCAGTTGAAGTGGTGCTGTCCTGGGTACAGTCACGGTTCCGCAGGAAACCGCAAACGTTTTCCTACGAAGGTACTGACGTTCTTGCCTCACAGTGAGATGAATCTGTTATGGAGGTTACTGAGCAATGGCGGACTGGCGCCAGCAACTGTTACGCTCGTTGTATCGTTGCGATCGATTCTGGAGGTTATACGTGATCTTTGGATATTCCAAAGAAACACATAGAGAGACGTGGGACGTCTCCGGAGAGAGACTGCAACCGGGTGTGTTCTATCAGCGTGATATCCCGCTCAGTTGTATTGCTCGGCAAGACTGTGTTTTGGGGCAGCTCGGAGATCCAAGTTTCGTGATTTCTACGAAGTGCATTCAAGTTCTAAGGCCTCCGATTTTTTTTCTAATTAACTACTCACCCGAAATCGATGAAACTAGCGTTACTTCTCGATGTAATCGCCCTGCAGACGTACACATTTTTCACAACTCTGACGCCATGATTCCATGGCAGCGGCGAAGGCTTCTTTAGGAGTCTGTTTTGACCACTGGAAAATCGCTGAGGCAATAGCAGCATGGCTGGTGAATGTGCGGCCACAGAGAGTGTCTTTCATTGTTGGAAAAAGCCAAAAGTCACTAAGAGCCAGGTCATGTGAGTAGGGAGCATGAGGAATCACTTAAAAGCTGTTATCACAAAGAAACTGTTGCGTAACGTAAGCTCGATGTGCGGGTGCGTTGTCTTGGTGAAACAGGACACACACAGCCCTTCCCGGACGTTGTTGTTGCAGTGCAGGAAGGAATTTGTTCTTCAAAACATTTTCGTAGGATGCACCTGTTACCGTAGTGCCCTTTCGAACGCAATGGGTAAGGATTTCGCCCTCGCTGTCCCAGAACATGGACACCATCATTTTTTCAGCACTGGCGGTTACCCGAAATTTTTTTGGTGGCGGTGAATCTGTGTGCTTCCATTGAGCTGACTGGCGCTTTGTTTCTGGATTGAAAAAATGGCATCCACGTCTCCTCCATTGTCACAACCGACGAAAAGAAAGTCCCATTTATGCTGTCGTTGTGCGTCAACATTGCTTGGCAACATGCCACACTGGCAACCGTGTGGTCGTCCGTCAGTATTCGTGGCACCCACCTGGATGACACTTTTCGCATTTTCAGGTCGTCATTCAGGATTGTGTGCACAGAACCCACAGAAATGCCAACTCTGGAGGCGATCTGTTCAACAGTCATTCGGCGATCCCCCAAAACAATTCTCTCCATCTTCTCGATCGTGTCGTCAGACCAGCTTGTGCGAGCCCGAGGTTGTTTCGGTTTGTTGTCACACGATGTTCTGCCTTCATTAAACTGTCGCACCCACGAACGCACTTTCGACACATCCATAAGTCCATCACCACATGTCTCCTTCAACTGTCGATGAATTCCAATTGGTTTCACACCAAGCAAATTCAGAAAACGAATGACTGCACGCTGTTCAAGTAAGGTAAACGTCGTCATTTTAAGTATTTAAAACAGTTCTCATTCTCGCCACTGGCGGTAAAATTCCATCTGCCGTACGGTGCTGCCATCTCTGGGACATATTGACAATGAACGCGGCCTCATTTTAAAACAATGCACATGTTTCTATCTCTTTCCAGTCCGGAGAAAAAAAATCGGAGGCCTTAGAACTTGAATGCACCTTGTATCAAGGGAAAGGTTCCTGAAGTAAAGTCGTTAAGTTGCTGGAGCCGCTGAGTTGTGCTGTGTGCAAACATTAAGTAAGTTGGCTGTTAGTGTATGTGGCTGAGCGACGTGTTAAGAGGCGTTTCACTCGCTGGATGATTGTGGAACTTACGCAGCCGTTAATCGAAAAGTATGTGGATGAGCTCCGTGCGAGATGGTTAAATGTTGGCTTCGCAGTGAAGTCAGTTCTGGTTGTTCTATAATTGATTATTAAGGGTATTAAGTGATTGAAAACTGCACCTAAGTGATATTACTATTATCGGTGAACAGTCCTTAAATGGTTTCAATTTAAATGTCAGTGGTTGCTGTGGATGGAACATTTTGTAGGCTGATGCAGGTATGTCTGGTGCAAGGATTCTGCCCCGTATTTTTGTATGTGTGTCAGAGAGTTGCAATTGTCCTGTGTTTGTCAAGAGCTGCAGTAGGTGCCAACGCCATGGCGGGGAGTCAGCTGTAACCTGCAGCCTAGGTCCTGCTGTGTTTACGTAACCCTGCCACGGCTGGATTGCTTCGGGTGAAGACCCCATACCAAAAGTTTTATATATCTTTCCTTTCCGTCAGCGCGGGTAAAACGCATTCTGTAATTTGCTTCTGATTTTCTGATGTTTAACAACTTTTTTGGGGGGTGAGGGGGGGGGGAGGAGGTTATATAAAGATATAAATGCAACTAGGTAGACGTTAGCAAATTGAGCAGGTGTTAAGTAATTAATTCTATTTAAGTTAGAGTGTGTAGTCACGTCAAGTGTAATCTGGGTTTGTTTCATGGCAAACTTTCTTGCTTCTGTTACATATCCATGTTCTAGTGAATTGTGGTTAGCCACGTGAGATTTAAGTGTTGTTTGGACTGTGTTGGGCCGTGTAGTATGCAAATGCAATGTGGCTGGCCCACTCTGATAGAAACTGTACTGTCAGTTGTAAGCTTCTGTTAAGCCACGGCAATACTGTGTTTGCTAGTTGTTTCTTAACTGATTTTATATGCATTTTGTGGTTATACTTGTTGGGTTCTGATAACTGTCTTGTTTCAATAAGAACTTATACTAAGTAAATGCTGAATTGTACTGAAGATTGTGGGGAATTATCTGAAGCAACCTTATGTTAATAAATTAAGTAAGTATGAATGAAAGTATGACTACCAGCCATCTCGTTTCACGTCCTGATAATAGTTCTGAGATGGATTGTACAAGTTCGTATTAAAAGGCCCACGTACCAGTTACCTTTCAAATAATAAATAGTTTACTCTTTCTTTCCATGTGTCGTTTTCATTTGATTTCCCCTTATATCTACGTCCACTGACCTATACCTCCTAGATTCGAGCCGTTACCCCGAGTCACAACGAAAATCGGTGATAAAAGACTCTGTTCCATTCACCTCGAACACTTACAGATAAGGAGAGACACGTCGGAGAATTACAACATCTTCGAAGAGTATTGCGACGGAAGAGGTGTGTTGGGAATGCAAGAGGACGGTTGAGGTTATCTTCAATCAGGAAGATTCTCAACAATTAGTAATAAAATGATATTCATTAAACAGGGAGAAATACTCAACTTAAATGATGCTTCCTCTTCTACATCTACATCTACATCCATACTCCGCAAGCCACCTGACGGTGTGTGGCGGAGGGTACCCTGAGTACCTCTATCGGTTCTCCCTTCTATTCCAGTCTCGTATTGTTCGTGGAAAGAAGGATTGTCTGTATGCTTCTGTGTGGGCTCTAATCTCTCTGATTTTATCCTCATGGTCTCTTCGCGAGATATACGTAGGAGGGAGCAATATACTGCTGGACTCTTCGGTGAAGGTATGTTCTCGAAACTTTAACAAAAGCCCGTACCGAGCTACTGAGCGTCTCTCCTGTAGAGTCTTCCACTGGAGTTTATCTATCATCTCCGTAACGATTTCGCGATTACTAAATGATCCTGTAACGAAGCGCGCTGCTCTCCGTTGGATCTTCTCTATTTCTTGTATCAACCCTATCTGGTACGGATCCCACACCGCTGAGCAGTATTCAAGCAGTGAGCGAACGAGTGTCCTGTAACCTACTTCCTTTGTTTTCGGATTGCATTTCCTTAGGATTCTTCCAATGAATCTCAGTCTGGCATCTGCTTTACCGAAGATCAACTTTATATGATCATTCCATTTTAAATCACTCCTAATGCGTACTCCCAGATAATTTATGGAATTAACTGCTTCCAGTTGCTGACCTGCTATTTTGTAGCTAAATGATAAGGGATCTATCTTTCTATGTACTCGCAGCACATTACACTTGTCTACATTGAGATTCAATTGCCATTCCCTGCACCATGCGTCAATTCGCTGCAGATCTTCCTGCATTCCAGTACAATTTTCCATTGTTACAACCTCTCGATACACCACAGCATCATCTGCAAAAAGCCTCAGTGAATTTCCGATGTCATCCACCAGGTCATGTATGTATATTGTGAACAGCAACGGTCCCATGACACTCCCCTGTGGCACACCTGAAATCACTCTTACTTCGGAAGACTTCTCTCCATTGAGAATGACATGCTGCGTTCTGTTATCTAGGAACTTCTCAATCCAATCACACAACTGGTCTGATAGTCCATATGCTCTTACTTTGTTCATTAAACGACTGTGGGGAACTGTATCGAACGCCTTGCGGAAGTCAAGAAACACGGCGTCACGGCCTCTTGTGTAATGTCCAGCAAAATCAGACGTTTGATATTATTACGAGTCGTCCAAAGTATCGAAAACGTGTCACTGTGCCTTTGAGTGATGCCTACGTAGAGTCCAGAGCTGGCCTGCGATGCCTACAGAGCCTGAGTCTTGAAGGCGAAGAACGACCTCCGCAGCTTGCAGACTCGGCGGTAACTGGAGAGTAGACACGACTCGGCCCGCTGAAGAGAACTGTTCGCCGTAGGCCAGTGTGTAACGTAGAAAATTATTAAGAGTTGTCACCTTGCATTGAAAACGTCGCTTGCTGTGGAGCCGGGAGGAGAGATTTTTGTTTTAAAGCTGGCACCGCTGACTCTGCCTACCGGGCCGGGCGAGCCGTCTACTTGATTAACGCTGCGTTCTGTACGCTACACACACTCTCTATGAATGTGAAGGACTATTAAATATTAGTCGATCTTTTTCATCCTTAGTGTATCAAATTCTACGTGTAAAGAAGTGTACCGTTAAAATTTCAAATGAATAACTTCAGTATTTTCGGAGATATAAATTTTTACCTGAAACAGCACAACATCCCTGCTGGTATTGTGAAAGTGAGTTAGATACTGTAATGTGTTCATCCATAGTATCAATTTAAATACAACCAAGAGGATAGGTTCACGTAATCTAATTTTCTGGAATTTTGTTTAGTTTCATTACCACAGATTTCAGACATCATTAAAATCATGTACTTTGGAAAATTTTTCTCTCATTGCGTTTTGGTTGTGTGAATCTTTTGAAGTCCACAGCTCGTGGTCGTGCGGTAGCGTTCTCGCTTCCCGCGCCCGGGTTCCCGGGTTCGATTCCCGGCGGGGTCAGGGATTTTCTCTGCCTCGTGATGACTGGGTGTTGTGTGGTGTCCTTAGGTTAGTTAGGTTTAAGTAGTTCTAAGTTCTAGGGGACTGATGACCATAGATGTTAAGTCCCATAGTGCTCAGAGCCATTTCAACCAATCTTTTGAAGAGGCTCAAAGAGTTTCTTTTTTTTGTGGTTTTATGGCGCACAACTACAGTGGTCAGTAGCGTCCAGACTAAATTATGAATGCACTGCGAGGCACGAGGTTAAAAGAGCAACTAGAAAGGACAACACTATAAAAGGCAAATTAACAGGTAAGGGATTAAAAGAAAACAGCATAATCAAATGTCCTTAGACAGGTTTGTCAAGTGGATAAAACGAACAACGCGAGCAGCTGCTCCTGGGTCATCCGCTAAAATTTCATCCGGAGTACATGGCAGGCCAAGATCAACGCGCAGTGTATTAAAATTCGGACAGTAAGTTAAAATGTGGCATACCGTCTGCAATTGCCCACACGGGCAGAACGGCGCCGGTGCAGCCGTCAGCAGATGGCGGTGGCTGAACCGGCAGTGTCCAATCCGTAACCGGGCCAAAACGACCTCCTCCCGCCGAGAAGGGCGTGAAGAGGTCGTCCGAGCCATGGGAAGAGGTTTCGAGGCCCGAAGCTTGTTGTCCGTAAGTGCAGCCCAATCGGCATGCCACAGCGATAAAATGCGCTGACAAATGACCCTGCTAAAATCAGATGAAGGCACACGACAAGAAGCTGTCCGAGGCTAAAGGACCGCAGCCTTGGCCGCGGCATCTGCAGCTTCGTTCCCAGGGATACCGACACGGCCAGGAACCCACATAAAGGTAACCGGAGAACCGTCGTCCGCCAGCTGCCGAAGGGAGCGTTGGATCCGGTGCACGAATGGGTGAACCGGATACGGATCACTGAGGCTCTGGATGGCGCTCAGGGAATCAGAGCAGATGACATAAGCAGAATGTCGGAGGCGGCGGATGTAAAGAACAGCCTGGTAGAGGGCAAATAGCTCAGCTGTGAAGACCAAAAATGGCCATGGAACCGGTATTTGAAACTGTGTGTCCCGACAATATAAGAACACCCGACACCATCATTGGTCTTAGAGCCATCTGTATAAATTAAGATCGTATTAATGAACTTCGAAGGCTCAAAGAGTGAATGGAGGATATACATACATGAGAATGTGATATTTTATGAAAACTATTTAAATGTAAGCGTGAGAATGTTGTGGTGTAATAGGGGAATTTGTGACGCATGTCCGAATGATCTTGATTTTGTTCAGGGCAGCCATAAGGGGCGTTGGGTATTAAATTTATTAGTAATTTATTTTGTGAAAGGAATCGTATTTTGTTTTCATTAAATTTTATTTAGTTTCAGACTTACGAGATTCCTCTTCTAAATTACTTATGGTAATCTGATTGGCTGACGTTAGAAATACGGCGAGTGTAGAAATGCTCGAGACGATCTGATTGGTTGATTAACATCTTATAAAATAATAATTCAGCATTTCCCGCGTGTCTGAGTAGGGCTTTGTGCCTCAAATCTCTGAGTAGATATAGTCACTCGGGTGCCGTCTTCTGAAACATCTATGTGAAATTGTGCTGATCAAATTTGTACCAACGTGAACAAATCCACGCGTTGGATCGGTTCTCGTGTAGTTGACGAAAAGCAAGTAAAGTGCTGAGTACTTTGAGAATGTTTGACCTTTGTGAGTGATTTAATTTAGGAGATTTCGCGTGTGAACATTTCAAGTCTTACATAAACTCCTTGTGGCGTGTTTCGTGCAGACTACGAGACATTATGGCGAGCACTTCTGTACAAGTACTGAACGACTGATTGTGTTAACTTGTAGGTAGTCGTGGGTCAGTGACTGTTTAGGACGGTTAAAATATGGGGTCGGACTCGATATCTTCTGGCTGCTTTTGGGCGTGAACGTGTTACTGACACAGTCAGCAACATTGCATAATTGATAACAGGATATTAAATACGGACTTGATAGGCCGTGTTTTAAAGACAATAAACCAATTTAAAGGAATGAGCCGTGGCTGGCTCATGCTATGCATCTACATCTACATCTACATGACTACTCTGCAATTCACATTTAAGTGATTGGCAGAGGGTTCGTCGAACCACAATCATACTATCTCTCTACCATTCCACTCCCGAACAGCGCGCGGGAAAAATGAACACCTAAACCTTTCTGTTCGAGCACTGATTTCTCTTATTTTATTTTGATGATCATTCCTACCTATGGAGGTTGGGCTCAACAAAATATTTTCGCATTCGGAAGAGAAAGTTGGTGACTGAAATTTCGTAAATAGATCTCGCCGCGACGAAAAACGTCTTTGCTGTAATGACTTCCATCCCAATTCGCCTATCATATCTGCCACACTCTCTCCCCTATTACGTGATAATACAAAACGAGCTGCCCGTTTTTGCACCCTTTCGATGTCCTCCGTCAATCCCACCTGGTAAGGATCCCACACCGCGCAGCAATATTCTAACAGAGGACGAACGAGTGTAGTGTAAGCTGTCTCTTTAGTGGACTTGTTGCATCTTCTAAGTGTCCTGCAAATGAAACGCAACCTTTGGCTCGCCTTCTCCACAATATTATCTATGTGGTCTTTCCAACTGAAGTTGTTCGTAATTTTAACACCCAGGTCCTTAGTTGAATTGACAGCCTTGAGAATTGTACTATTTATCGAGCAATCGAATTCCAACGGATTTCTTTTGGAACTCATGTGGATCACCTCACACTTTTCATTATTTAGCGTCAACCGACACCTGCCACACCATACAGCAATCTTTTCTAAATCGCTTTGCAACTGATACTAGTCTTCGGATGACCTTACTGGACGGTAAATTACAGCATCATCCGCGAACAACCTAAGAGAACTGCTCAGATTGTCACCCAGGTCATTTATATAGATCAGAAACAGCAGAGGTCCCAGGACGGTATTCTGTGTTTAGTTTCCCGCGGTTATCGCGATAATGATCCTCTCTTTCTGCTGGTGACAGCTGCCGTGTGTATCGATATTCGCACCTTGAACTATCTTTGGTCTGGCGCTTATAGTTTCCAGTTGGGCTGTGTGCGGGCAGTTGATCGGTTGGCGTGGAGCAGCGAGGAAATTTCCACGGCGCGTAGTTGGGTCGGACCCGCTGCCGGCCTCTATGCAATGTCGAAGTGTGAGATGCTGTTCCCATTGCTAAGAGGTTCGTGGATCACCGATCCTCGACATGAAAGTTGGGTTTTGACTTAACCTACCAGGAAGTCACGGCTGTTCAAATTGTGTCATTTGGAGTTCATTGTCGGCTGTTGGGATATTCCCACGAACAACAACGTGTGTTTTCAAGTTGGCAAATTTTAGCTACCCTCCGGTAGAGTTTAACTATATGAGGTGCATTCAAGTTCTAAGGCCTCCGATTTTTTTTTCTCCAGACTGGAAAGAGATAGAAACATGTGCATTGTTTTAAAATGAGGCCGCATTCATTGTCAATACGTCCCAGAGATGGCAGCACCGTACGGCAGATGGAATTTTACCTCCAGCGGCGAGAATGAGAACTGTTTTAAATACTTAAAATGGCGACGTTCCCTTACTTGAACAGCATGCAGTCATTCGTTTTCTGAATTTACGTGGTGTGAAACCAAGAAATTCATAGACAGTTGAAGGAGACATGTGGTGATGGGATTATGGATGTGTCGAAAGTGCGTTCGTGGGTGCAACAGTTTAATGAAGGCAGAACATCGTGTGACAACAAACCGAAACAACCTCGGGGTCGCACAAGCCGGTCTGACGACATGATCGAGAACGTGGAGAGAATTGTTTTGGGGGATCGCCGAATAACTGTTGAACAGATCGCCTCCAGAGTTGGCATTTCTGTGGGTTCTGTGCACACAATCCTGCATGACGACCTGAAAATGCGAAAAGTGTCATCCAGGTGGGTGCCACGAATGCTGACGGCTGCCCGTGTGGCATGTTGCCGAGCAATGTTGACGCGCAACGACAGCACGAATGGGACTTTCTTTTCGTCGGTTGTGACAATGGATGAGACGTGGATGCCATTTTTCAATCCAGAAACAAAGCGCCAGTCAGCTCAATTGGAGCACACAGATTCACCACCATAAAAAAATTCCGGGTAACCGCCAGTGCTGAAAAAATGATGGTGTCCATGTTCTGGGACAGCGAGGGCGAAATCCTTACCCATTGCGTTCCAAAGGGCACTACGGTAACAGGTGCATCCTACAAAGATGTTTTGAAGAACAAATTCCTTCTTGCACTGCAACAAAAACGTCCGGGAAGGGCTGTGCGTGTGCTGTTTCACCAAGACAACGCACCCGCACATCGAGCTAATGTTACGCAACAGTTTCTTCGTGATAACAACTTTTAAGTGATTCCTCATGCTCCCTACTCACCTGACCTGGCTCCTAGTGACTTTTGGTTTTTTCCAACAATGAAAGACACTCTCCGTGGCCGCACATTCATCAGCCGTGCTGCTATTGCCTCAGCGATTTTCCAGTGGTCAAAACAGACTCCTAAAGAAGCCTTCGCCGCTGCCATGGAATCATGGCGTCAGCGTTGTGAAAAATGTGTACGTCTGCAGGGCGATTACGTCGAGAAGGAACGCCAGTTTCATCGATTTCGGGTGAGTAGTTAATTAGAAACAAAATTGGAGGCCTTAGAACTTGAATGCACCTCGTACTGAAGTGAACCAGCGGAATCTTCTGCCTTGTGGCCGCTAAAGTTCCTGTTACCTGCCTTGGCCGTTAAAGTAAAATCAGGCAGTGTACTTTCCTCATCGTGTTGTCGCTGTCCAGCACGGTGTGTAGTTTGGCAGCTCCGTGTATGATTGGCTGTGGGCACCAATACGTTCTACGTTTTTCCATTGAACTCCCTGTTGTGTGCTGGTCGGGAGAAGTGGAAATTATCTTGTCGGTGGGCCCGTTGACTGTTTGTCGGTTGGGTTGTCGTCGGATCGAGAATAGTTGGGCCGACTTCCTGTCTCAGCGAATCTTAGTGTTTGAATTCCAGGCCGACCCTCGGAACTACTGAGCGCCCTTGGGTGTTCTGCCTTTTATTGTTTGTTGTTATTGTTTGAACTTGTATGGCTTCTAGCCGATTTTTAGATTAAGGTTGTTTTGCCCTTAAGGCGTCAGATGGTTTGGACCTTCAGACTAATTTAAGAACTGTTTTAAGGTAAGGCTTTGCCTTTAAAATTTCTGATTTTGATTGGGCTTTAAGTTATTGGCTTTCAGCCGTTTTTAAATTAAAGTGGTCTTGCCCGTAAGGCATGAAATTGTACGGCGCATTCATCCGCTAATTAAGTTCCAAAACTAAAGCCGTACTTTTTTTTAAAAAAAGAAAAAAATCTTGGGTCTTGTAGTGTTTGATCAAATAAAAGGTTGTATGTTCGAGCGTAACTGACAGCCGCTTATTTTGGCTCCTTTCCACAACTACCTGTCCTCTCCTGAGGGTTTAGCAAGGCGTCTTAAGGAGTTTTTTGCAATTTTTTCAAACTAGTCAGGCAAGAACCC
Organism: Schistocerca piceifrons; assembly: GCF_021461385.2. Classification (NCBI taxonomy): domain Eukaryota; kingdom Metazoa; phylum Arthropoda; class Insecta; order Orthoptera; family Acrididae; genus Schistocerca; species Schistocerca piceifrons. The sequence goes on from NC_060147.1 coordinate 55,248,819, forward strand.
CGAACGCCCGATAGCTTAACTAACTTGCAGATGCTGCCTATGCACTGGAGTTCTGTGGCCTTTGCGTGGTAGGTATTTAGCTGGCTTTTCGCCAGCGCTGCTTTTATCTGCTGAACCAGTATCTACCATCGCAAAGGGAAGGGGCACACAACCTGAAGCCTATCCTGATTGTTTAACGGATACTGAGACCAAAGCCCACCTCACCGCAAGTGCTCCGGTATTTAACGAGACATCGACCAGTCGCTATCGACACACGTGATGGGTTGGCAGTTGCGCCCCCCCCCCCCCTCCCCCCCCCGGCACACTCTTTTCTTACTGGCCACCCTTTACAGCTGTTGCGCTACGAATGTTTCGAGCGCGGCTTATGGATTTTGGTGCAGTGCCCTCTGGAGTCGTGAGTTGCGTCACCACAGAGTACTCAGATCATCAAACTGAACGGGCGGTGCAATAAAAATGAAGAATGCCTGAGAAAGAGGTTGAGACCGAGACAGAAGAAGCGAAGCGAAAAATCCTTCATCCGCCTTATGCTGGCCCAAAATCTGGAAAGAACTGTATACTCCTGCGGAAACATGGCATTCAGTGCATTTCACTTCAACTAAGATACAAAGCAGAAGGTGGTAGCAACATGGCTATTGATATACTTTCCAGGATGTGAGGTCGTGGTCCAAGAACTTTTCTGCTCCTTACGTTTCGTCCAGGACTGCGCTGGACTTCCTCAGAGGCGCTGCTCCGCTGAGTCTTGCCGACTGACTGGTCGGGTGTCCGAGAGCGACTTATATATTGTGAGAAAGGGGGGCGTGGTTCAGGTGACACGTGATGAGCAGTGATAATTCATAGCAAGGTTAGGTTGATTATCGATTACCACCTTGTCAAAGATAAAAATTGTTAGCGATTTTGTAGAGCCACTGTCCATATATCGCTAAGTTTCATAGCCTCCTCTTTCCTATTAAAATTATCGTGATGTTTGTAAATTTCAATAGCTTCTCTATATAGCCGTGGATAGTAATTCAACGTTGTAGATAAAACTTCGGTATCCGAAAACTTCACTTGGTGGTTGCCTGGTTGAAGAGCATGTTCCGCTACAGCTGATTTTTCTATTTTTCCAAGTCGACAAAGACTTTTATGCTCTTTCAGTCGCGTGTTTACGCTTCTTTAGGTAGTACCAATATAAACTTTACCAAAGGTACATGTAATTTTATACACACCACATGTCGACAGGGGAGGGCGTTTATCTTTCACAGATCGTAGTACTTGACTTATTTTCTTTGTTGGTGTAAAGACAGGTTTTACGTCATGTTTTCGTAAAATCTTACCGATCCGATAAATAGAATTTTGCGTCCAAGGAATAGAAGACCAAAAGATAAGAATGAACCACAACGACAGAAAAATACAGTAGTTCTCCCTTTTATTATAAGAGTAACAGATCGGGTGTCCTGATGCATTTCCTGTCATCATTCCTTGCCTTCCCCCCACCCCACCCCATTTTGGTTTGCCTCTAGTGTTCCCACGTCAAAAAAATGGCTCTGAGCACTATGGGACTCAACTGCTGAGGTCATTAGTCCCCTAGAACTTAGAACTAGTTAAGCCTAACTAACCTAAGGACAACACAAACATCCATGCCCGAGGCAGGATTCGAACCTGCGACCGTAGCGGTCTTGCGGTTCCAGACTGCAGCGCCTTTAACCGCACGGCCACTTCGGCCGGCGTTCCCACGTCAGAGTGTGACAAATGAATATTTGAAATATATGTGCTAAGGTCTGATCAGGGTAGCTCCAGAAAATAGTCGGTACTTGCCAACCGCAAGGTGGAACGAGTATAATATCTTTGAGTAGCCGGGCGCGCGCAGTAAAAAAAAAAAAAAAAACAAAAAAAAAACAAAGAAAAGAAAAAAACAAAAAAAAAACCTTGAGTCGCAGGTTGGTGCCCGGAGGAAGCAGACGTGTGCAGACAGCTTTAAGGGAAGAGTCGCAGTTAGGTGCCCGAAGGAAGCAGACATGTGGTGACAGCGATAAGGTAGGTCGCTGCCCCTGACCAAACTTTAGCACGTAAAAGAGAGAAGATATATAATCATTTCAAATTGGTTTTTGTTAGATAATGTTCAGAATTAGGATTTGTATGTCCTAGGTTTGACGCAGTAAGCGTTTTGTAAAATTTTTTTTGTAAGAGTGATTCGTGCTAGAAAAAAGGTTTGAAATGGTAGGTTTTGTGTATGACTTAAAATTTCAAGAATATACATATTGAGATAAACATTGTGTTTAAATCTAGCAACCTGAATCCACATCCTTTGCTTGTATTGATTATGAAAATGAGTAGTAAACAGAAGTTGCCCACCAATGAAAGAACCAAGTAAACATCAGGGCCAAAGGTTAATTTTCCAGTACCATCTTAATGTCATTGTACAAACGGCATTATTCTCTTAAACTTGATTGCTGATCAAATACATTTTGCATTTCTGGCAAAATGGAGGTTACTGCACGCTCCCGGCTCTCTTAACCATCAAAGAACCTCCTACTCAAAGATATTATACTCGTTCCACCTTGCGGTTGGCAACTACCGACTATTTTCTGGAGCTACCCTGATCAGACCTTAGAACATACCTTTCAAATTATTTTCATTTAACAATAAGGCATTTCGCATGATGGCATCAAATGTTAATTTATTTTCATGTTACGAGTAATCTATACTACTTTATAAAGACAAGGCGTTGTTTAATGTTGATACCAAATATCTGAAGAAGTTCTTGATCGATTGAACTCAAATTTTTGCACAATGCTCCAATAAACACTCGGGTGGATATATATGGTGATTTTTTTTCCGCCGTTTACAAACTCTAGGGACTGATCGATGAGTGGATACGGAAAAAAAAGGTCTAACGAACTTAAGTCCGGAAATGCATCGTTTCCATGCTGGAGACCATTTATTCAATCATACACTGTTAGAGAGACTGCGGTCTAATACGCGCTGTATCAGGAAGCCACAGATAGAGTATATGCTGAAAATGGTTTCCATGTGCCCTCAACGCGTGCGTGTTGCCGCCATAGCATGTTGTGTCTCACACATTCATATAGGCCAGGTTGCATCCGAACAGTGTCAAAGGCACCATGAATACGCTGCTGCAGTGTCTCCACACCTGGAATGCGCTCTGCACACACGATACTTTTGAGGTGGTCCCATATCCGGAAATCGCACGGGCTGAGATCCGGTGAACGAGTAGGCCATGCAGCTGGACCCCCTCGTCCAATACATCGACCGGGGAATACACGATCGAAATGCGTCCGGACGCTAACGGCGTAGTGCGCTGGATCACGATCATACAGCAGCCACATGGAAACAGTTTTCAATACATACTCTAACTGTGGCTGTATCGTAACGATGAATGAATGTGTGGTCTCTAGCATGGAAACCATGCATTTTCGGAGATAATCCTTAGAGTTTGTATACGGTGGAAAAGAACAACACCCTGTATAAAGGGTGAGTCATCTAACGTTACCGCTGGCTATATTTCGTAAACCACATCAAATACTGACTAACCGATTCCACAGACCGAACGTGAGGAGAGGGGCTAGTGTAATTGTTTAATACAAACCATACAAAAATGCACGGAAGTACGTTTTTTAACGCAAACCTACGTTTTTTTAAAAAAGGAACCACGTTAGTTTCGTTAGCACATCTGAACATACAAACAAATACGTAATCAGTGCCGTTTGTTGCATTGTAAAATGTTAATTACATTTGGAAATATTGTAACCTAAAGTTGACGCTTGAAGCCTCCGACGTTCAGTTGCGTGTTGTAACAAACACGGGCCACGGTCGGCGTGCAGCTGCAACATACATCGCGTTTCTACAGAATGATCTGCCAACGTTGCTCGAAAATGTCCCACTGGAAACGCGTCGACGTATGTGGTATCAGCATGATGGTGCACCTGCACATTCCGCAATTAACACTAGGCTGACCCTTGACAGGATGTTCGACGGGCGTTTCATAGGACGTGGAGGACGCATAAATTGGCCAGCCCGTTCTCCTGATCTTACACCTCTGGACTTCTTTCTGTGGGGTACGTTAAAGGAGAATGTGTACCGTGATGTGCCTACAACGCCAGAGGATATGAAACAACGTATTGTGGCAGCCTGCGGCGACATTACACCAGATGCACTGCGGCGTGTACGACATTCATTACGCCTGAGATTGCAATTGTGTGCAGCAAATGATGGCCACCACATTGAACATCTATTGGCCTGACATGTCGGGACACACTCTATTCCACTTCGTACTTGAAAACGGAAACCACGTGTGTACGTGTACCTCACCCCTCATGGTAATGTACATGTGCGTCAGTGAAAAAGACCAATAAAAAGGTGTTAGCATGTGGACGTAATGTGCTGTTCCAGTCTCTTCTGTACCTAAGGTCCATCACCGTTCCCTTTGGACCCCTACGTAATTCGGTGCTCTACGATACACACGGTCGAACAGCGGAGGAGTGGTACTCAAGCGTCAACTTTAGGTTACAATATCTCCGGATGTAATTAACATTTTACAATGCAACAAACGCCACTGATTACGTATTTGTTTATACGTTCAGATGTGCTAAGAAAACTAACGGGGTTCCATTTAAAAAACGTAGGTTTGTGTTAAAAAACATACTTCCGTGCATTTTGTTTTGTGGTTTGTATTAACCAATTACACTAGCCCCTCTCCTCACGTTCGGTCTGTGGAATCGATTCGTCAGTATTTGATGTGGTTTACAAAATACATCCAGCGGTAATGTTAGCTGACTCACCCTGTATAACGTATTGCACGCGTCAGTCAAGTACACGGCACGGACGGGCCAGTAGCCAGAGTCAGAACCAAAATCTGCTCTTCTCCCGACGACAACTCGTAATAGTATGCTTCGTTACTGCTTGAGGTGTGAGATTCGTGAATTCCCCTTCGCTGAGGCAGGCCTGTGAGGGCACAGTGACGCACTTCGGTGTTCGTAGCGCTATGTGTTCAAAAATGGTTCAAATGGCTCTGAGCACTATGGGACTCAACTGCTGAGGTCATTAGTCCCCTAGAACTTAGAACTAGTTAAACCTAACTAACCTAAGGACATCACAAACATCCATGCCCGAGGCAGGATTCGAACCTGCGACCGTAGCAGTCCTGCGGTTCCAGACTGCAGCGCCTTTAACCGCACGGCCACTTCGGCCGGCGCGCTATGTGTATGGGACGGCTTAAGCTCTCCCGTTGTGGGCTCCTGGTTCTCAGAAATGTTGTGGCAATATGCTGCCCGATTTCCAGTGTCCGCAAGGAGGCACGATTTTTGGAAGTTACAGCAGGGCGGTCACTATTTCCCTCCGCATTTCTGGTGCCACAAATCTGCATCCCCTGTATACTGATTTGATTATTGATCAGTCCTCCCGATGTTTTACTTCAAAAAAAGAAGGAAATGTATTCCTGTTCCTAGAATATTATCAGATACACCGAAAAAAATATCGAATGAAAAAGCTAGGCCCAAGAATCAAACTCGGACCATCAATTCGGTACCTTGGTCGCTCCGCTAGACGTACTGAATGACGGGTACCCTAGCTACAGCGTCAAAACGTACAAACGTTAGTAACTCTAACATTAATAACGTTGGAACCCAAATCATAGTAATAACAATGTTTGTGTTTAGTCGATCTTTCGATGTATAGTATTGAAAATACAGTTGAACTTTGACCTCGATTCTTCCCAAAAGCAGGAAGTGTGTAACAAAAAGCCGAAACACGTGTGTCTTTATTTTCAATGTAGAACGTCCCTGCCGAACTTGATCAAAATCGTTGACCCACATGTCAGCTCGCCTTTTTAAGTGGGAGAAAAGGCTAACTACTTGCACACAATTTATTAAGTTACATTTTTTCTTGCGTTCATACAAGGATTTACACTGAACTGTACTCAATTTTCATGTCCCTGTCTTAATAAACAAACCATCCACCAGACCCCCCCCCCCCCCCCCCATACAGACAGACACGCGCGCACGCTTTTTTGATGCATGTATTCTTCCCTTATACGTTCCCCTGCACGGCGCGCTAGTAGCCTGAAAGTTGTTCACTCTTATCAAAACATATTTCCTATTAGTCTGCTTATTGTTCTAGTTAGCACCAGTAAACTAACAGTTCTTTAAAGAGTCGAACTCTCCTGTATAAAACAAGGTTAAAACTATGATGACTTCACAAATGAGATAATACACGGTTATTACAAATGATTGAAGCGATTTCACAGCTCTACAATAACTTTACTATTTGAGATATTTTCACAATGCTTTGCACACACATACAAAAACTCAAAAAGTTTTTTAGGCATTCACAAATGTTCGATATGTGCCCCTTTAGTGATTCGGCAGACATCAAGCCGATAATCAAGTTCCTCCCACACTCGGCGCAGCATGTCCCCATCAATGAGTTCGAAAGCATCGTTGATGCGAGCTCGCAGTTCTGGCACGTTTCTTGGTAGAGGAGGTTTAAACACTGAATCTTTCACATAACCCCACAGAAAGAAATCGCATGGGGTTAAGTCGGCAGAGCGTGGGGGCCTTGACATGAATTGCTGATCATGATCTCCACCACGACCGATCCATCGGTTTTCCAATCTCCTGTTTAAGAAATGCCGAACATCATGATGGAAATGCGGTGGAGCACCATCCTGTAGAAAGATGAAGTCGGCGCTGTCGGTCTCCAGTTGTGGCATGCGCCAATTTTCCAGCATGTCCAGACACACATGTCCTGTAACGTTTTTTTCGCAGAAGAAAAAGGGGCCGTAAACTTTAAACCGTGAGATTGCACAAAAGACGTTAACTTTTGGTGAATTGCGAATTTGCTGCACGAATGCGTGAGGATTCTCTACCGCCGAGATTCGCACAATGTGTCTGTTAACTTCAGCATTAAGAAAAAATGTTGCTTCATTACTGAAAACAAGTTTCCCACTGAACGCATTCTCTTCCATGAGCTGTTGCAACCGCGCCGAAAATTCAAAGCGTTTGGCTTTGTCATCGGATGTCAGGGCTTGTAGCAATTGTAAACGGTAAGGCTTCTGCTTTAGCCTTTTCCGGCCGCGGTGGTCTAGCGGTTCTAGGCGCGCGGTCCGGAACCGCGCGACTGCTACGGTCGCAGGTTTGAATCCTGCCTCGGGCATGGATGTGTGTGATGTCCTTAGGTTAGTTAGGTTTAAGTAGTTCTAAGTTCTAGGGGACTGATGACCACAGTAGTTAAGTCCCATAGTGCTCAGAGCGATTTGAACCATTTTTTTTCCGTAAGATTTTCCAAACCGTCGGCTGTGGTACGTTTAGCTCCCTGCTTGCTTTATTCGTCGACTTCCGCGGGCTACGCGTGAAACTTGCCCGCACGCGTTCAACCGTTTCTTCGCTCACTGCAGGCCGACCCGTTGATTTCCCCTTACAGAGGCATCCAGAAGCTTTAAACTGCGCATACCATCGCCGAATGGAGTTAGCAGTTGGTGGATCTTTGTTGAACTTCGTCCTGAAGTGTCGTTCCACTGTTATGACTGACTGATGTGAGTGTATTTGAAGCACGACATACGCTTTCTCGGCTCCTGTCGCCATTTTGTCTCACTGCGCTCTCGAGCGCTCTGGCGGCAGAAACCTGAAGTGCGGCTTCAGCCGAACAAAACTTTATGAGTTTTTCTACGTATCTGTAGTGTGTCGTGACCATATGTGAATGAATGGAGCTACAGCGAATTTATGAAATCGCTTCAATCATTTGTAATAGCCCTGTACGTCGAATAGTCATATGTGACGTTAACCGCGTAAGTGGAAAAATGTTTTGAAAATGTTTCAAATGATGCTTAAAGTTTGTTGAAAGTCGCTAAGTACTATCATTATGAAATACTAGATGAGTATAGTCTGCGTAATTTGCGCTTCATTTTAATCAAACGCAAGTTTTTCAGGGATCTCAATGTTTATGACGTCCTCTCTCCTGAATTATGCGTCGTGCACTGATATAAATTTGCAGGTACATTCAGCGGTGTATGTGGATACTGTCTGCAAAGTTTGTTGCGAACAGAGTTAAGAGTAAGTAGGTAATTAATTAAAACCTCATGCCTGATGTTGAGCTTTTCCTGCCCACTATTTGAAGCAGACGCTAATTCTTCACGCAACTAACGGTACAGCTGGTAAGGTGTGTGTCGTATGTTGGTACAATTTCGGAATACGTTCACCGGTGTGTATGGATACTGTCTGAAAGTTTTATTTCGTGTAGAGAAAATAGTACAGGGTGAGAATCATCAATGGAACTTCTTCCAGGCCGGCCGGGGTGGCCGAGCGGTTCTAGGCGCTACGGTCTTGAACCGCGCGACCGCTACGGTCGCAGGTTCGAATCCTGCCTCGGGCATGGATGTGTGTGATGTCCTTAGGTTAGTTAGGTTTAAGTAGTTCCAAGTTCTAGGCGACTGATGACCTCAGCAGTTAAGTCCCATAGTGCTCAGAGCCATTTGAACCATTTTTGGAACTTCTTCCAGCAGAAGCGGCAAAGTCACCCGTAAGAAACGCCGATATTTCCGGCGTGTTAGATGCCGTGGAAGGAAGAGTGGTCCTGAAATAGGTCCCCAACTATCCCGGAACACACATTCCGGCTGTACCGTTGCTGACGACTCGCTGTCACCGTACTGTGAGAGTTTTGCACACTGTCCCACAAATGACTGTTATGAAAGCTCAAGATACCATCACGCGTAAAGGTTGCCTCATCCGTGAATAGGATGGATGACACAAATTCCGGAATCGTGGTTGCCTGGTGAAGAAATCAGTGGCAAAACTGCTCCCGATGTGGACTTTCTGTCGCTAGTAAGCCCGGCACAGTCTGTAAGTGATAAGGGTACTAACAATTGTCCTGGAGAATGTTCCAAACGGTCGACTGGCTTACCCTGTACTTGCGATCCAACTGCCTGGTACTGACACGGCGGTCGCCTTCCACAGTGTTAACCACATATTCCTCTAAGTCTGGTGTCGAAACATTTCGGGTACGTCCTTCACGATTTCCTGCTTCCCGAAATGATCCTGCCTGAGACAAACATTGTTTCAAACATTGAATGCTGTGGTGGTTGTCGGCGGGGATAGGTCTCCCGATACATCCTTGCTGCTCGCCGTCCGTTGGCATTTGCCCTTCAGTGAGTAAACAAAAAATGGTTCAAATGGCTCTGAGCCCTATGGGACTTAACATCTGAGGTCATGAGTCCCCTAGAACTTAGAACTACTTAAACCTACCTAACCTAAGGACATCACACACTTCCATGCCCGAGGCAGGATTCGAACCTGCGACCGTAGTGGTCGCGCGGTTCCAGACTGCAGCGCCTAGAACCTCTTGGCCACACCGGCCGGCGTGAGTGAACACAAAGAAGTGCGATACGGAAGTACTAAGGAATGACGAGATACGTTTGAAGTTCTCTAACGCTATAGATACAGCAATAACGAATAGCGCAGTAGGCAGTACAGTTGAAGAGGAATGGACATCTCTAAAAAGGTCCACCACAGAAGTTGGGAAGGGAAACATAGGTACAAAGAAGGTAGCTGCGAAGAAACCATGGGTAACAGAAGAAATACTTCAATTGATTGATGAAAGGAGAAAGTAGAAACATGTTCCGGGAAAATCAGGAATACAGAAGTACAAGTCGCTGAAGAATGAAATAAATAGGAAGTGCAGGGAAGCTAAGAAGAAATGGCTGCAGGAAAAATGAGAAGACATCGAAAAAGATATGATTGTCGGAAGGACAGACTCAGCATCCAGGAAAGTCAAAACAACATTTGGTGACATTAAAAGCAACGGTGGTAACATTAAGAGTGCAACGGGAATTCCATTGTTAGTTGCAGAGGAGAGAGCAGATAGGTGGAAAGAATACATTGAAAACCTCTATGAGGGTGAAGATTTGTCTGATGTGATAGAAGAAGAAACAGGAGTCGATTTAGAAGAGATAGGGGATCCAGTATTAGAATCGGAATTTAAAAGAGCTTTGGAGGACTTACGGTCAAATAAGGCAGAAGGGATGGATAACATTCCATCAGAATTTCTAAAATCATCGGGGGAAGTGGAAACAAAACGACTATTCACGTTGGTGTGTAGAATATATGAGCATGGCGACATACCATCTGACTTTCGGAAAAGCATCATCCACACAACTCCGAAGACGGCAAGAGCTGACAAGTGCGAGAATTATCGCACAATCAGCTTAACAGCTCACGCATCGAAGCTGCTTACAAGAATAATATACAGAAGAATGGAAAAGAAAATTGAGAATGCGCTAGGTGACGATCAGTTTGGCTTTAGGAAAAGTAAAGGGACGAGAGAGGCAATTCTGACGTTACGGCTAATAATGGAAGCAAGGCTAAAGAAAAATCAAGACACTTTCATAGGATTTGTCGACCTGGAAAAAGCGTTCGACAATATAAAATGGTGCAAGCTGTTCGAGATTCTGAAAAAAGTAGGGGTAAGCTATAGGGAGAGACGGGTCATATACAATATGTATAACAACCAAGAGGAAATAATAAGAGTGGTCGATCAAGAACGAAGTGCTCCTATTAAGAAGGGTGTAAAACAAGGCTGTAGCCTTTCGCCCCTACTCTTCAATCTGTACATCGAGGAAGCAATGATGGAAATAAAAGAAAGGTTCAGGAGTGGAATTAAAATACAAGGTGAAAGGATATCGATGATACGATTCGCTGATGACATTGCTATCCTGAGTGAAAGTGAAGAAGAATTAAATGATCTGTTGAACGGAATGAACAATCTTATGAGTACACAGTATGGTTTGAGAGTAAATCGGAGAAAGACGAAGGTAATGAGAAGTAGTAGAAACGAGAACAGCGAGAAACTTGACATCAGGATTGATGGTCACGAAGTCAATGAAGTTAAGGAATTCTGCTACCTAGGCAGTAAAATAACCAATGACAGACGGAGCAAGGACATCAAAAGCAGACTCGCTATGGCAAAAAAGGCATATCTGGCCAAGAGAAGTCTACTAATATCAAATACCGGCCTTAATTTGAGGGAGAAATTTCTGAGGATGTACGTCTGGAGTACAGCATTGTATGGTAGTGAAACATGGACTGTGGGAAAACCGGAACAGAAGAGAATCGAAGCATTTGAGATGTGGTGCTATACACGAATGTTGAAAATTAGGTGGACTGATAAGGTAAGGAATGAGGAGGTTCTACGCACAATCGGAGAGGGAAGGAATATGTGGAAAACACTGATAAGGAGAAGGGGCAGGATGATAGGACATCTGCTAAGACATGAGGGAATGACTTCCATGGTACTAGAGGGAGCTGTAGAGGACAAAAACTGTAGAGGAAGACAGAGATTGGAATACGTGAAGCAAATAATTGAGGACGTAGGTTGCAAGTGCTACTCTGAGATGAAGAGGTTAGCACAGGAAAGGAATTCGTGGCGGGTCGCATCAAACCAGTCAGTAGACTGATGACCAAAAAAAAAAAAAAAAAGTAAACACCATGTCGATAAGCTCTCAATTCGAATCCAGAACCACTGTGTACAACGCTGAATCACATCCACTACAAGGTGAGTCAGCAAGAGGAGTGAATCGGACACAACATCACCAGTTACTATGGCGGGAGAGGGCGCCAGGGCACGACGTATGAGGAACGGTACCACCCTCTAGGAGACAACCATGCATACTGCAACTGTGGCTACATCGTACAGCGCGTATTAGACCGCAGACTCTGTAACAAAATATGATTGAATAAATGGTCTTTAGCACAGAAACCATTCATTTCGGGACATATCTTCATTACACCTTTTTTGTTACGTTTGCATCAATCCCTGGAGTTTTTACGCAATGAAAAAAATAACCCTGTATGCGGTTGTTTAGCGTTGTTAAAAAAAATCTCCGGAAGAACTCGACCGATTTACGTCATATTTTTACACAATGTACTAATGAAGTCAGACAATCTTAGGATTGAAACGTACATGACGTATAACCATATATACGCGTTATATAAGTCGAAACTTTGTCACCAAAAATCTTGAAACCTTCGTGACCGATTTACTTGAAATTTGTACGCGATACTCCAGACTCATTCACAGAGGAATAAGCCGGTTACTTCTATGAACAGTAATGAGCAGGTTTTCCGCAAAAACCGACTGCAAAAAAAGAAAAGGCTACGGCGTGAAAATATGTGGTTTAGTTTCGTTTCTCGCAATCAGTTTCAAATACGATAGCACCGAATTTAAGCATTTACACGAATTACTTGTCCCATAGATATTATTTCTCCTTATAATATATCCAGGGTGTTACAAAATGGTACGCCCAAAATTTCAGGAAACATTCCTCACACACAAAGAAAGAAAATATGTTAGAGCTCATTTTATTACTTCTCTTCAAATCACATTAATCACGGAATGGAAACACACAGCAACAGAACGTACCACCCTGACTTCAAACACTTTGTTACAGGAAATGTTCAAAATGTCCTCCGTTAGCGAGGATACATGCAGCCACCCTCCGTCGCATGGAATCCCTGATGCGCTGATGCAGCCCTGGTGAATGGCGTATTGTATCACATCCGTCCACAATACGAGCACGAAGAGTCTCAATATTTGGTACCGACGTTGCGTAGACAAGAGCTTTCAAATGCCCCCATAAATGGAAGTCAAGAGGGTTGAGGTCAGGAGAGCATGGAGGCCATGGAATTGGTCCGCCTTTACCAATCCATCGTCACCGAATCTGTTGTTGAGAAGCGTACGAACACTTCGACTGAAATGTGCAGGAGCTCCATCGTGCATGAACCACATGTTGTGTCGTACTTTTACAGGCACATGTTCTAGCAGCACAGGTAGAGTATCCCGTATGAAATCATGATAACGTGCTCCATTGAGCGTAGGTGGAAGAACATACTGACGAAACTAAAATGAGCTCTATACATGGAAATTAAGCGTTTCCGGACACATGTCCACATAACATCTTTTCTTTATTTGTGTGCGAGGAATGCCTGGGTTCAAATGGCTCTGAGCACTATGGGACTTCACATCTATGGGCATCAGTCCCCTAGAACTTAGAACTACTTAAACCTAACTGACCTAAGGACATCACACAACACCTAAGGAATGTTTCCTGAAAGTTTGGCCGTAACTTTTTGTAACATCCTGTATAAGGAAAATTGTATACATAACAATGTAATGTTTTGTGTTTTTTTTCCTCGTAATCGGTTTTAACAGAAAACACTACACTGGTATTTATGGCTTATAAACTCATCATTAGAATACTGCTACACGATCCGAATCCTTCGATACTTAGTAATGCCACCCGTTCTTAGATTATAACTATCAAAAATACTCTCACTGAAGCTACTATCCTCTCCGATCAGTAGCTGGAGAGTTCCCTCTCATATCCCGTATACCCTTGATCCAAACCGATTTACCATCTCATTTTAAGTGATTTCAGATGAACATGGAAGTTTTGTCTGCAGTAAAAATAAACGAGGCTGCCACAACATATTAATTAAGAAGTAAAACGGCGAAGGCTGCAGGTTCGTTTGGGGCATAAAAACTGTAGAGGGATATCAAAGCTTGAGCACTGTAAGAGGATTCGATTGGACGCGGGTTGCAGAAGTAAACAAAGAGATGAAGCTGCCTCCACAGGATAGAATAGCGTGAAAAGCTGCAGAAAACCCGTCTTCCGAATGCAGACAACCAAAATGACCTGGCTCTACATACTGTCTTCCGTGAACTGTGCCGTCGTCTGCAAGGTAAGCATGTAGACGCAGATGTAAACGGCCGTTGGTGCCATGACACAATTATGGTTCGGGTAGACTCTCTCTGTAGTAACTGTTTATTAAAAGGACGAGGATCTCTCTATTTTAAAACCTCATGTCCGCCTGTAGGGAGAGCGGGCAAAAACTGCAACGCTCTTTTTTAATATCCAGTTAATTCTGTATGAAAGTTGCGAGAGCGCACGTCGCGTTTTATTACGCGCCTGCGAAGTTGCCATTACCTCGCCGGCGGCGGCGGAGACGCGCCAGGGACCGGTGCGGCGTATGCAAATCTACTTGCCGAGTTGCCGAACCAGCTGCTTAAGAGCGGCTAATATCGGCCAGAGTGGGTCGTACCGCGCTCCATACTGCAGCCAAGCTCAGCTGATGACTTTGTTTCCTTAACGACTCTCGGCTACCTCTAGGCGCCTCCTGACGATGCAGAACTTAGGAACGACGAAATGTTGTTTTCTTTTTCTAATGTGAAATAACTACTACATCTGCGTGCAAAACTTATGGACTACAATAACTTCTGAATAGTGCGTTAACGCCAAGTAGATAAGCTCGATGGAATTTTGACTGTACATAGAAAAAACTGCTACAATATACAGGGGACAGGCAAAATAATCGCGTGACTGCTACGGTCGCAGGTTCGAATCCTGCCTCGGGCATGGATGTGTGTGATGTCCTTAGGTTAGTTAGGTTTAATTCGTTCTAAGTTCTAGGCGACTGATGAACTTAGAAGTAAAGTCGCATAGAGCTCAGAGCCAATTTGATTTTGAACAGGCAAAATAATATGAACAGTGGTAATAATGGAATGGTTGTGTTTCTCGGTCAAAAACGTAGGTAAGGAACGTGTCACGCCGGATTCTTCTTTCAGTTGCTTCTATACTCACAGTCTTTCAATTACCTTCGGTGCTATACTGTATTATTTCTTTCTTTGTAAGCTCCTAGTCTCATCGAGCTATGTTTATTTGGCAGTGACACATCGGCCGACCGCTGTGGCCGAGCGGTTCTAGACGCTTCAGTCTGGACCCGCGAGACCACTACGGTCGCAGGTTCGAATCCTGCCTCGGGCACGGATGTGTGTGATGTCCTTAGGTTTAGTTAGGTTTAAGTAGTTCTAAGTCTTGGGGACTGATGACCTCAGAAGTTAAGTCCCATAGTGCTCACAGCCATTTGAACCAAGTTTGCCACAACAGTGTTTTACGTAGGCCAAAGATCACATAGATGCTACACATACGGACAGCATCTTAAAATTCACATTTCCAATAAACTCGACCCTTCATGGTGATGAAGTAAACAGCTCTGTAATCCAATTCCAAATGCAGCTCCATCCTGGAAAGATGTTCTGTCGAATGTGCTTGAGAAGTCAGATAACTAATGAACCCAAACGTTATGACCGCTGCCCACGGCGAGACGGAATGTGGCTTCGTGACGTTGCTGGTATGTGAAGCGGTAAGGAAGCTACGTATTTAAGTGGAGTAGAGACGAATGGGAAGTTATTCTAGCAACTATACGGGTCAGAGATTGCGAAATCCACTGACGTAAGCGGTTTTTGCAAAGACCAGATTGTTATGGCCCGGCGCCTGTGAACGAGAATGAAATGGTTCAAATGGCTCTGAGCACTATGGGACTTAACTTCTGAGGTCATCAGTCCCCTAGAACTTAGAACTACTTAAACCTAACGAACATAAGGACATCACACACATCCATGCCCGAGGCAGGATTCGAACCTGCGACCGTAGCAGCAGCGCGGTTCCGGACTGAAGCGTCTTGAACCGCTCGGCCACACCGGCCGGCGTAAAGTTGGGAACCAGAAAGGTAATGTTCCTATTGTACCACAAAAAAGGCTAGTATATCTGGCTGGAGTTAGGCATGTTAAAGAAGTGAAGCAGGTTTTCGACTAACGTGGCAGCTTCAAAGGGAATTACATAATTTGCGTTCTGTTACGCGTTAACGAACTTCCTCAGCATAGTAATCTCTCTCAGCAGAAGGGTGTTGGCAGCCCTGCAACTATCAATTTTTTAAGTCCCTGATCCTCTGCCCCAACTCCAGAATATTCACTAAACACATTAAAGAGTACAGAAATCGTATGTCTGAAGAGCGTATTTGTAATACCTAATACGGTTATTCTGGGGCATAGAATTTCTAGGTGTAACGTGTTCCTGGGCGGAAGACGTCATATATCATGTTATTTTGCTTCACGTGATGGCTTATATTACATTACATGGGTACTAATGCTAAGAAGTGAAATAGCGCGAATATGTTAAGATGTTTTGATTTAAGTGTTTTACACTGCGAGGTAAGTAGAAAAGATGGTTCCCTTGTTTTACATCCCTAAATTCCATGGGACGTGCGGTAGTAATGAGAGGTATCACTATAGTTGTGGTTCAAATGGCTCTGAGCACTATGGGACTTAACTGCTGAGGTCATCAGTCCCCTAGAACTTAGAACTACTTAAACCTAACTAACCTAAGGACATCACACACATCCATGCCTTAGGCAGATTCGAACCTGCGACCGTAGCGGTCGCGCGGTTCCAGACTGTAGCGCCTAGAACCGCTCGGCCACTCTGGCCGGCCCCACTGTAGTTGTGCACTATGTCAACATCATTGCGTATCACCTGCATCGCATCATGTTTGGTGTCTCCCACAACAGCGATGGCGTCTTCGCCTTTGTCACCAGGTACGAAAGGTTTACAGTTGTTCGAGGAGCACGGCAGCGAACTAAAGTTGATGCCTTGACTACCAAGTTCTCCTCACCTGCCCCGATAGAACACACCTGGGATGCTATTCGGCGCCAGCTTCACGCTCGCAAACAATCGGCCCGTAAATTGTGGCAATTCAATAACCTGTGCGTAGACATCATGTGCTACATATCTCCCTAAGCCTACTAATGACTAGTCAAATTCGTCATACATGTGATCATTGCTGTATTGCGATCCGAATAGGGAACATGCTATTAAGCGCGCGGTGGTGATGTTTTCAGGCACCAGTGTATCAGCAAATGATTTCAGTCAGGACAAATCCAGCTGTACGCAGCAGTAAGGACTTACCCAGGCGTAGACCTCTACACGTTGATACAGATGGTCAGTCTGTGAGAACCGGAGACTTACCTGAAACACAAGAGACGGAACACGTAAGTGAAACAGGCAAATTGTTTTCATACACCATTAAATAAGACAAGTATTATACTAAGAGATTTTCACTCTGTAGCGGAGTGTGCGCTGATACGAAACTTCCTGGCGGATTAAAACTGTGTGCCGGACCGAGACTCGAACTCGGGACATTTGCCTATCGCGGGCGAGTGCTCTACCATCTGAGGTACCCAACCACGACTCACGACCCGTCCTCACAGCTTCATATCAGCGCACACTCCGCTGCAGAGTGAAAATGGAAATATCCCCCAGGCTGTGGCTAAGCCATGTCTCCGCAATATCCTTTCTTCCAGGAGTGTTAGTTCTGCAAGGTTCGCAGGAGAGCTTCTGCGAAGTTTGGAAGGTAGGGGAGGAGGTACTGGCAGATTGAAGCTGTGAGGACGGGTCGTGAGTCGTGCTTGGGTAGCTCAGATGGTAGAGCACTTGCCCACGAAAGGCAAAGGTCCGGAGTTCGAGTCTCGGTCCCGCACGCAGTTTTAATCTGCCACAGTATCTGCCTGCGTATCACCTACTGATAGTTCTTATCAAAATTCCTAACAACGAAAGTACTATTTTCATAGTAGAATAGTAATATAGGACGGGAAGGAGATCAGCATCGATAGTAATGTCGTCTGTCTCTTTTATTGCATTGCAGATCTGAATTTCAACTATCAGCAGTTCATAAATACAACGATATGTAATTGTGTATAACTGTTATATTGCGTTTGGTCAGTGTGCTGTTTTTCTGTCTGATTCTTGCATTATATGTATTTATAGAATTGCTGATGGCCAGATCCGACACTTGCATACAAACACAGCCAAACCAGCGACGCTGTGCCAACTGCGGTGGGCCCCATGCGGCAAACTTCAGACAGTGCAACTCATACAAACAGGCGCTGAAGCGAAAACAAGACAAAAGCAGGGTACTGTACGACATACCACGCCCAAGGCCAGCGCCGAACCCAGTAAGGAACGGCGTAACGTTTGCCACGGTTGCACGCCATGGTGGAACGGCACAGGCTGCGGAACCTCAACGCCCTACACACACACGTGAAACAACCGCTGCAACAGCCACAGACAACACCTGAAACCCAACAAGCATCGGTACCAACACCTATGCCTCCAAACAACACGACCCCACTCTCGGAAATCACGTGCTGTGAAGAAACGCACCATATACAGGAAAACACACCCACACAAGAACCCCCCGAACCCCAAGCCCAGAGGAGGAATAGACGTACACGCAAACACAGGGCGGGGAACACGAAATCACCACAACAGGCCACACAGCAACAACAGAACAGCAACACACAAGAAAACAGTCAACAAGACACCGAGACTGTAATTCACACTACCATCCCCCTCACCACAGAAGTAACACAGGCGCCACAACCTCTGTCACAAAGCACAAATGCCGCTCCTAACAACACGCCAATACCCGCACAAGCGGCCGCTAACTCCACAACAGCACCTCAGGCTGCCACACCCAACACCAACACACCACCTGGGGGAATACTGGAAACACTATTCCCCCGACACACGACCTTTCAAATCCTTACCAAGATGCTGACGGCCGTCACTACACTCATCACCCAGCTCTTGAGCGCCGAACCCGGGCAATCTGGGCTGTCATACACACTGTCATCACAACACTCTTTCACACTCTTACATGAATAATATGCCACACCCAGCCCATAACGCAGACCCGCATACACTATCACAGATCCTGTTCTGGAATGCAGACTCGATCCACAACAAAAGGGCAGAATTTGCCTCGTTCATGGAGCGCAAGGGAATCCTTGTCGCGCTACTGAGCGAGACTAAACTTAAACCGCACAAACAATTAAACTTTCCTGGCTATTGTGACTATCGTACCGACCGACCGGGCGACGCCGTGGCAGGTCGAACTGCAATCGTCATACACAAAGACATTGAGCACACAAACATAGAGCTCCCTGAACTGGAAAAAATCGAGGCTACGGCCGTCAGAGTCACGTTCAACGGAGCCTACACCACACTGATATCGGTATACAACAGCCCTGTAGGCATCTCAACACGCGATATCAGCACATTACTCAACATTTCACCGCGAGTAATAGTCGCTGGAGATCTGAACGCAAAACACCCAGAATGGAATTCACG